>NW_027256881.1:90681315-91362315 GCF_029215685.1 Pituophis catenifer annectens
GAAGAAGAAGAAGAAGAAGAAGAAGAAGAAGAAGAAGAAGAAGAGGAGGAGGAGGAAGAAGAGGAGGAAGAAGAAGAAGAAGAAGAAATAATCATCAGATTCTAGGTTGCAGATTATGGCTCAATTAATCCACTAGGGTAAAACAAAACAAAACAGCAGCACCTGCACTAATTGCCAAGTTTTTAAATATGTTGTTGAAAACAATAACTGAGTTTCTTGCTAATAAATCCCTGAAGTTTATTTGTAGTTCTATCTTTGAAAGCAACTACAGACTGGGTTTTTTTGTTCGTTTGTTTGTTTTGTGGCCAAATACAAATCCAGTGGTGGCTTTGATCAAGAATGGATTTATCAGTAACATGATAGTCCTATGAGTGAAGAGTCAGTCTATGTTTAATTCAGCACTAGAATTCCATTGCATGGGATTTCTTTTCATCGTTTCCTAGCTTCCATTCAACTGATTAAGAAACTGACTAGGAGCAAGCCACCCAGCTTCTAAACCCCTCTTAGCCAGGGAATGTAGCTTTGGGTCCAACTCTATTTCTCTCAGACCAACCTATCTCCCAGGTTGAATTGAGAGGTTGAAAAAAAGAAGGAAAGTCGTGTATATCACTTTTTACACCTAAATGAAAGGCAGGAACAACATCTAATAAAAAAAGAATCTCAAAAAATTATTTACTAAAGAAACACTCAAAACAGAGCTCTGAAGCAGTATAACAATATGCTTTCCAGAGCCAGCATTATAACACTAGAAACATTTCTCAAATATTTCTTTTCCATTGTAACATGATTGGTCAATTCACAATAATTTATATCCTCAACCTGGTGAATCCAGAAATACTAGACTACAATTCTCATCACCTGCAACTAACTGGACATATTAGCTTATGATAACAAGGATTTTTCCAGAACACTTCTAGATGGCCAAAGATAAGGTGAAAAGCTGGCCCACGCTATGGTAGCTCAGTGTAATTCAGGGAGGGAAACTGATAGATTCTGGAAGAAAGGTTCTCAACTGGCAGGTAAATCAAAGCTCTCCAGGGTAATTAAATCATGATTATTTATTAATATTCAAATGATGAATCTTTTACTTAAGCAGTGTATTGATGCTATACGCTCTCAGCCTATTAACATTCATGAGAATGCAAACTTTAAGAAGTTGTCTGGCTATGATAAAATAAAATTGCTCTAGACTATGAGAATTTTTTAAAATCTTTCCCTGCAGATGCCTTTAGGGTATGAATAAGAGCAGAGATAGAATAGGTCCCCATATATAAGTCTAATTTATTATCTGGTTGTCATAGTGAAATCACACTTAAATTCTGAGTGGAGAAAGGAAACAGGCGCCAAATGCTAAGAGGAAAGAATTAAACTTCTAAGCCATGACATTTACTTCTTTTTAAAGGTGGCATTTGTTCCTAACGATGGAATTCCAAATAAGCGTATGCAATCCTGTGAAGAGGAGCAAAAACAAAGGTCAGGAAACCAGAAGGGTGTTGCTACTCACTCTTTGTAACTATTCCTCAGAGCAACAGTTCAGATTTTGTCTACAAAATAAAAATGGCAGAGAAATGTAAAAATGCACACTTAATTCTTTGAGGCAGAAAACAAGCACTGAATTGTTCTCATATTTACTTTATGAGACATTTATTCTGCTATCTGTGACTACTAGAATTTCTGTAAAAAAAAGATTAAGGTGTTCCTGTGACTTTAACTCCGCTAGTTGTAACCAACTTTAGGGAGGGGGGATTGCTCATTTCTGTTTCTTAAGCCTAAGAGTCAGCATTGTCTGAAGACATCATGCTGCATCATAGACCATATGGAACATGGAACACTATTACTTTCCCACATGCTTATACATGGTACCTATTCATCTACTTTCATTTACATGCTTTCAGACTGCTAGATTGGCAGGAGCTGGGACAAGTGACGGGAACTCACTTCATCTTGCGGCACTCGGGTCTCCAACTGCTGAGCTATAGACCTTTAGTGGCCTAAGACTCAGGACTCAACCACTGAGCCACTGTGTCCCTTTCATTAGAATTTCTATATTTCTATATAAATGTATTTAGAGTGATTGTGCAAGGGGTTGCATGTCCCAATGATTTTTTTTTTTATTTGATTTATATGCCACCCTTCTCCGGAGATTCAGGGCAGCTTACAATGCATTGTAATGATGAACATCTGTGTCCTAATATTTTACTTGTTTTTCAAGGGCCAGATTATTAACCATTTTTAGTTATTTTCTGGTACTTTCTGTTTTTTGCCAAATTTGTCACATGCAGCTATGATATATGGGTAAATAAATTACATAATTTCCATGCTGCAAATTCATGTACTATTCCCTTCTTTTGTTGTTTGTGTCTCAATAAAACTAAAGTTAATAATAGAAAATCTGGTTTAATTAATATGTCTCCCTAAAACAGGAGAGTCAAACTGGCAGACCGCAGGCCGGATGTGTCATGTGAAGGCCACACCCACTCCAGCTCCACAAAGGAAAAAAACATTGCAATACATCACATGATGGCAACATGACGCGGCAAATTTGACACCCATGCCCTAATACAGTGATGGCTAACCTTTTTGCCGTCACCTGCCAAAAGCGGGGAGAGTGGGGGGGATTGCACGTGCGAGTCCCCACACCCATTATTCAATGCGCCCCATCCCCCCACGCATGCATGCGTGACCCCCCCCGCTCTCCCCCTGCTTTTGGCACGTGATGGCCCTGTAGGCCCAGTAGGCCCATTTTTTTTGCCCTCCCCAGGCTCCAGAGGCTTTCTAGGAGTCTGGGGAGGGCAAAAACAGCCTTCCCCAACCCCCGGAGGCCCTCCAGAGGCCCAGAAACAGCCCATTTCCCGACTTCCGGTGGGCCCAGAAGGCCTGAAAATCAGCTGGCCAGTGCACACATGCGTGCTGGACTGAGGTAGGGCAATGCTCGCGTGCCCACCGATATGGCTCCGTGTGCCACCTGTGGCACCCGTGCCATAGGTTCGCCATCACAGCCCTAATACATTAAGACTTGTAAGCAACCTGCCCTATATTAGGCCTGTCAAACTGGCCATGGGCTGGATACGTCACATGCAAGCCACACCCACTCTGGCTCCACAAAGGCAAAAAAATGTCGCGATATGTCACAATCTAGCCTGTGTTGTGATCAAGTTTGACACCCGTGCCCTAGATGTATGATTTTTAAAATTCAGCTATCCTTAAGAGACACTTTTTGAACGCTTCTTTTTGAAGATGTAGCTTCTTCTAATTTATATAGTAGGAGAGGGTATATTAGATACAGTACATCGATGTCTTTTGTGGATTTTCCAAAGACATATTTTGTCATGCAGATTTCTGAAGCGTAAATGACAGATTCCAGTCACCTTCACACATTGCTGCCTATTGATGTTTGGGATGGAATGTGTCTTGTGGGTGGCCTTGATATTTTTTCCCCCACCCGAAATCCCCAGTGGGCTAAATTTTACAACGTTGGAACTGTGTGCATACATGCAGGCAGCGACTGCCTGAATCGGTTTCCAAAGCAGCTGCTCAAGTATAGAAGACTGGGCTATTTGAATGTTTGGAAAAATGTTTTCTTCATCTTCCTTATGTTCCAAAGCAATGCTTTCAAAATAATTTGCAAGGTGGTTTATTATTGTTTAAAGCAGGGGTGTCAAACTCACGGTCCACAGGCCAGATGCATCATGCGCTGACCATGCCCACTCCCATTTTAGCAAAGAGGGGGGAGTCCCGATACGTGACGTGATGACAACATGACGGTGCAAGTTTGACACCCCTGGTTTAAAGTATTTTAAGACAACTTAAAATGAGATGGCACATGCGATTTTAATATTGTTGTAATTCTTTACTTCCAACATACTTTCAAATGTATGAGTTAATGTGGAGAACAGTCCCAGTCATCTGGAAGATTTAATTCAGTGTGGAAAACTGACTAACGATGAATGTAATTTGGATTAAGAATCAACTGGTTGGCCTTTAGTAAATCCTTTTAGTGGGGTTTATAAATACAGTCAGTCACAAATCATGATTAACAAACAACTGTCAACCCTGAAGTTAGCTAAACTGAGGCCATTTTATTTTTCTGCTTCAGTGCTGACACATACTGGAGCTGAGGGATAGGGAGGGGGAAAATGAGATAGCTGGGGTGCTGTAGCCAAAACGAAATGCTTTCCCTTGGGAACCAAGGTCATTCCTGCAGGTGTTCAGAAGGAGAAGACTGAGGTCAACTAGCAACTCTGCCAATATGACATATCCTAATAAAATGTTCTTTGAGGGCACTGCCTGCCTCAGAGTTCTCTTTGCGATAGATGTGTTACTTGGAACCCTGACATCTAATTGTTTGGGTTCATACAATTTACTAAGCTGAAAACAAATGTTTCAGCTTAGTGTTTGGTATGAGATAGATCACACATTTACTCATCATATTCTGTATGGGTTTCATAACTGAACAATTTTAGTTCTGCAACATAAAACTACTGATTGAAAACTCTGATTACAGGCAAAGTTTATCCAAACCATGCCAATTGCAAAGCTGGCTATCGTTTTAATTTTGACATTATTTATTTAGCCTGAACCTACACCATACAAAAAGTAAATCCTGATGAATTCATTAAATCTACTTATTTTACCCATGTTTTGTAATTAAGAGAGTCTGCCAGGTGAAGGGAAGATTAACTTGTTTGAGTGATCAGAGCTATGACACATCTTGCTCAGTAGCATCACTGCAGTTCATTGTTATTACTCAAGTGACTGAGGAAGGTTGTGAATTCAAAGCTCTCGTCACATGATACAGTCACAGTGGTGGGATTCTACCGGTTCGCACTGGTTCGATAGAACCGGTTGTTAAGTAGTTTAGTAGTTAAGCAGTTCGGAGAACCGGTTGTTAAAAGAAATCTCCTTTTGTTTTTTTCCACTTTACAGGGTTAATCCTGTAAGGAATTACAACATTTGGTGTTATTTCCTAGCTTAATCTTTATTGCCCTGTTTACAGAAACTGCCTCTCCGGCAGTATGCCTAGTACTGCCTAGTACCCAGTATGTCACTTCTGGTTCCGGAGGTTCTCAGAGGTTTTTTTTTGGCTTGACTTTCTTAGAGGGGAAGGGTTGTTTTAAGCTTTTTACACCACTGTTGGGAGGAAATACTTGCCTGTTGGAGTTCTTCCAGCCAGGGTGCAATGATCAGCACTTTGAAGAAATAATTGAATAACGAAGCAGAAGCTTTTAATGACAAGGAACCCAGATGAGTGACATTCAGCAAGGCTTCTTGGCTAGCTAGAAAGATTGACATTCAAACATCAGTTTACATACCCTTTCTGACTTTTGGTCTAAAACTGATTTTTGGTGAAGTTTAATTCTGTGCTTGGTGATGTTTAAGCCTGTGTTTAGTGATGGGATAATTTTCCCTATTCAGCTTTGTTTGAAAGGAAAAATGTTAATCTCTGTTCCTGAAAAGAAGCAGCTTTGGAAATCTGACTAGTTCTATTTGTTCTGGTAATTGGTTTAACAAGCAACAGATACTCTGTTTGCTCCTTTGCTTCATTCTGGAGAGCTCAAATGACCTCTCTGCTAAAGGGTTTCACTTTATGAGCAAGAGTTGGCTGCTAATAGTTATCATTGCATTTTAACTATTTTAATTCCTCAAGGTGCTCTGGCATCCTCACTGATTTGTAACTCCAGTTTGCAGGTATTTCTAATCTAATGATTTGTATTCAGGGCAGCTTTTTGCAAGCAAAGAAGCTTTTTGTATTTTTGTACAAGTAATTCTTGACTTATAACAGTTACAATGGCACTGGAAAAAGTGATTTTTGACCGTTTTTCACACTTATGACCAGCAAATTGTCATTGGGGCAAAGAAGCGATGCCACATGACCACCTGGCCACACCCACCCAGTCACATGAAGCACCGTAGTTGTGAAATGAGTGACACGGTTTTAAGAATGCTGTAACAGGCATAAATGTTAACCAGTCATAAGTTCGAGCACCCAAATAAGCCATCCCCACAGAACCGGTTGTTAAAAAAATTGAATCCCACCACTGTACAGTCACTATTGCAAACACTTCTATTCAAAGAAGAATTCAATGGTGATTCTTCAGTGAAAGATGGTAGATCATTTTCCTGTTGAGTTTAGGAGAGCATCTTGATGCCAGCAACATCCAGCTTAGCCCATTTCTCTGCTGCAAATGTTTATTGACACAGAATTGCTGAGGCATTCAGCTAATTCAGGCATGTATTAACTGCATAATTTCTCACTGAGTGCTCACTGAGTTGCAAAGCACTGGGTGTGAAGTGAAGCAGTGAAATATCTGCATCTTTGTTCGTGACCATCAGATGGTGAATTTATGAGCTAGCCCATAGAAAGAGATTGTATTGGGCATCTGTCTGCAGTAAAATATCCTATGGCTAGAATCTGTATGGTTTAAGGCAGGAATCCCCAATTCTGGGATGTGGACCACTATCTGGCCTGCTGAGCATTGGGATTGGGCAGCACAAGCGGTGGGCAAGCACACAAACCTTCACTTGTGCATGCGCAGGATTGGGTTGAGCATGCAAATCCATCCCTTCCCCTACCACCAGTGGTGGGTTTCTACCGGTTCACCCCAGTTCAAGTGAACTGGTAGTGGTGGTGGCGGGAGGTTCCGCCTACCCACCCAGACATCATCACAGACGCTCTGTGCATGCACAGAAGGTTCTGCACACAAGCGCGCTCCCAGTTCCGAACCGATAGCAAAGGTAAGTGAAAACCACTACTGCCTACCACCACTGCCACACACCACCACCAGTCTATCCAGCCAAAAAGGCTGGGAACCATTGCTATAAGCTACTCCTTAATGTTGAGGTTAGATTCCAAATTAAACCACGAAGCATTATTTTTCTTATTATCCTTATACTTTCTCCTCCACAAAAACAGTAGCTGACTAAACTAGTACCAGAACTCAAGAAAGAGATCAAGGTTTATAATTGATCTGGGCAGACAATTTATTCCCCAAAATAGAGTTAATGAGAAGCTCGTATCAAGTTTTGTCACAGCATCACAGCTGCTCTTTTAGCAGGTGACTTCTCTGTCTTTTCTACAAACAAGAGATCAATTGATTCACAGAGTTTTACTTTCTCGTGCGACAGCTCAAAAGCTCTGCATGTGGAAAACATAAAGAAGAAAAATGTTGACTTTCCAAGATGAATTCAAGCATTTAAGCATTAATTAAAAATCAAAAGCCACAAAGAGATTCATAATGTGGCTCTTAGACTGGAGCTTCTGTAATGATCATGAAGCCAATTTAAAGCTATACTGCAAGAAAAGAATTACATGTGTTGAGTTTGCTCTATCACTGTATCCATATTTTGTTTTATAGTTACTTTTTGAGAAAAGGTAAAGCATAGAAAAATAAAATAAAATCAGATAAAGTTCTGTTGAAAGAAATGTTCATCTGGGTTCAGTTCCAAGTGGGAAGAAAGACACTGGAAACATGGAGACTGCTTGGAAAGATGGTTTAATGGTAGAGAGGACCTCATGGTTTGAAATCCTGGGCAAAAAAGAGCACATGGGTGAGAGAGGGAGAGAGATTTATACCCTCTCTTGGGCCCCGCCTTGGAGCTTTCCTGTTCCTGTGTAAGAAATGTACTCTGATTGGTTGTCAGACTCCCATGGGGCCATGCAGAGCTAACTTTGAGTCCCAGGCTTGGTTGAATCTTGCTGGGTGATGATGTAATGAAGGGGCTTTGTGCAATTCCTATTATGGCTTAATGGTTTTGTCCTGGTTTGGATCTTGAGTGAGGGCTAATCTTATCATATCCCGAGGGCCCTGTCTTTTGTTTTGTAGATAAGCTGGCCCAGCCTTTGTCTTGTAGATAGGTTGGCGCCAAAATATCTGCTGGTGGGGGGGGGGCAGGGAGCTGAGGCTCTGAGTTTATGCATTTAGAAACATATTTCTCCTTTAGGGAAAATATAATATTCTGACTTTTTAATATTTCCTAGAATATTTCATTTTTCTAGGAGAGGGGTGGGTGCTAACTTTCTACAGTTCTATGTACCATGCACGTAAGGAAAAGAGGTACATGCTGTTACTGAATTGCTCCTTATTAAACCCTCAATAAAACTATCAGCATTACACAACTCTTTCATTTTAAAGGAACAAGGAGGAACAGTTTCACAAAATACTTTTCCTAATGTGAAATGTAGAAAATTTGTGAGATTAATTTCTTAAATCTGTTAGCAAGCAGCTGCAAAATTATTTGGGAAGGGGTGGGCATGTCAAAGAAGTGGAAATACATTAATGGATCTTTGGTGTTCTCTGAGTTTGGTTGTTTTCTTTCAGACATTTCAATACCCAACTGGGTAACATCATCCGTGCTAGAAGGGAATGGGTTGTGTTTTCATTTTATATACTAGTAGTGGCTTGCCCTGTCAGTGTTGGTGGGAGTGTTCTTGGTAGTTCCTTAATTGGGTATTGTTTATTGCCTGACTATCAAGCAGTGAACAATATGCCAGAAATCAAGAGAGCGCCAACCCTGACCTACAAATATTATCATGTATTGGTAAATGTATTTGTATTGCCACAATAAAAAATTTAATGTTAGTATCATTAGCTAGTGGTGGCACAGTGATTAGTATTGAGAATGCAGATTCTCACCCGCTCAAGGTTGACTCAGCCTTCCATCCTTCCGAGGTTGGTAAAATGAAAACCCAGATTACTGGGGGAAATATGCTGGCTCTGTAAATTGCTTAGAGAGGGCTGTAAAGCACTATGAAGCAGTATAGAAGTCTAAGTGCTATTGCTATTGCTCTTCCAAATCAGCAGCATTCAAAAACACAAAAGATGAAAACACAACCTGTAGTGTAGTGTAGTGTAGAGATAACCTGTATTCCAGCTGCCAGCTACCCTAAAAGTGGCCTGGCCCAGCTAGGTGGGAACCCCTCATCTACCTTGGCTGATTATTTATCTTCAAAAGCATCAGCAATAGATGATTACCAGCAAATCCCTGGACCATAGGCTGGATAGAAAATTATGGGAGAAAAATCCTAGAAAATAAGACAGCAGCAAACCATTTTGGAACTGTGGCAGAAGAAACTTTTTCAGGATTGAAGTTTTCACCTGAGGGTAGCTGTTGTTGTTTTTTTTAATCTCAGGCTTACAAATGCCTTGATTAATGAACATTTTGAACCAAATCACTTTTAAGAGATACTTAATCATGAAGATAATAATGTCTCATATGGTTTTTGTTCTTGCCATGAGGTTATTTCTTAGAAGTGTTCTTCATTTTAAAAGAGCAATGCAAATTCTATGTTCCATAAATCCTTTTTTCCTACTTTTAAATTATAGCCTTCGTCTTTGTATCCTTTCACACTCCACATATGGTTGCTGTAGCTGATATACCACAAAAATGGTGTACTTAAGCAATTCATTTAGTAAATGTATTTGCATTCTTTTTTGTGCAGAGATTTCAAGGCAACAAGGAGACAAAGTAGTTTTTTTTTAAAAAAAATACAAGAAAAAGCAATTATAAACTCAGTGAGAAAATAAAAGCAAAAGCTATTATGAACTATAAAAAACTATTATGGTCATAAAAACAGAGGCCTGGAGTGCTTAACAAATATTATAATCCCTTTCCCCCAACTTGACCCAAAAGGGATCAAAGCTGTCACCATGTGAATTTCTCTAAAGTGAGTATAGGTAGCCCTCGACTTACGACCACAATTTAGCCCAAACTATCCGTTGCTAAGAAGGACAGTTGTTAAGTGAATTTTGCCCCATTGTATGACCTTTCTTGCCACAGTTGTTAAGTGAATCATTGCAGTTGTTAAGTTAATAACACAGTTGTTAAATGAATCTGGTTTCTCGATCTCAAAAAGGGACCACAAAATCTCAGGACACTGCAACTGTCATAAATATGAGTCAGTTGCCAAGCCTCTGAATTTTGATCACATGATCATGGGATGCTGTAACTGTTGTAAGTGTGAAAAATGGTCATAGGTCATTTTTTTCAGTGTGGTTGTAACTTTGAACGGTCACTAAATGAACTGTTGTAAGTCAAGGACTACCTGTATTCAACATGCAGGATAGCATTCCCTCTCAGGTCTCAATCACCATAAAGGTTCAAAAGAAGATTCCCATTAGCAACAATAGAATTTAGGGCAAGTGGTAGATCTCTGGCTCCCCATGACCAATTTATATCTATAGAACAGGTAGTAAAACTGGCGGGAGGCTCCGCCCACCGACTCTGATGTCATCAAAAAGTTTCTGTGCATGCGCAGATGCACGCCTGTGCGCACTTGCTTCGCTCGCGCGCACATGTGGCCCCATTGCAAACTGGTAGTAAAGGTAAGTAGAACTCACCCCAGTTCCAGAGTGTGTTTCCACAACAGATACACAAATTCATAGGTATGGTTTCTTGCCATTTCAAGGAAATTGAAAACTGGGAAATCGACAAATCAAGAGATGCTGAGGTTCAGGGGGGCTGCTCTTAAGAATTCACCCGTGCATAGGGAACCATCCACAAAGGGGAATTGTAGCTGCATTTTCCAATCTGCCACAAAGCCCTGTTCCTGTGCTTCCAAATCTTATTCCAGTTACAAGGTTTTCCATTTCTCCTCCCTGCTTTGTACAGCTTACCAGCTTGGCCCTGTTCCATGGCTGTCAATGCAAATGCTTCTGGCTGCTAGAGGCAGTTCAATCAGCAGGGAAGACTTGCTTCACCACCTCACAGATGAGCAAGGAAATTGTAAGCTCTGAAGAGGCACCAGAGCAATAGAAACACCATCTGGTGTACAATATGAGATAGAAGAGAGTGACTTGTGATTCACTCGCTCACGATCTCCATGGCATGTTGTTGTAGGTGCCAAACACCCATGGACAAAGCCAGGGGTGGGCTTCAAAAATTTTAGCAAGGGGTTCTCTGCCTGGTTGCTGGGTGGCCGTGGCCATGGTGTGCATGGCCTAGTTGGCCTCCTGCACCATGGTGGGTGGGACATTTTTGCTCTATCTGGGCTCTGGAGGCTTTTGTTGAGCCTCCAGGAGGGCAAAAATGGCCTCCCCATGCTCCGGAGGCCCTCTAGAGGTTGGAAATGGGCCTGTTTCCAGCCTTCCCAAACTTCTGGTAGGCCCGTTTTTCACCCTCCCTGAGCCTCCGTGTGTGCCCTGCACTTACCTGCATCCAAAACGGGCCACTTGGGGACTCCTGAGAGTGGAGTGGCATGGTGGGCAGGGCAGCCAGGAATGGAATTTGGGGGCTCTCTGAACTGCACAGAATCTTAGCTAGAGGTTCTCCTGAACCTCTGCGAACCCCCAGCAGCCCACCCCTGGACACAGCACTTGAACCCTCAGATGGGAACAAAGTTTACAGAACTCAATTTCCATTTCAGAACACTCTTATAAATTGACTGTTGGATTCCCAGGAAAAGAAAAGCCAGGTTCGTTTTCTAGCAGTGTCACACTGACACATTTATTCTCAATGAGGCCATTTTAGCATCAGACAAATACAAAGAAGAAGTCAACCTGATTATCATCCGCCTATTTTATCCTAGAGATAAAATTAAGTACTGCAATTTTTGTAGGCACGTGACAAAAGTAAACCAAGGAATTATTTCAAGAAATCAAGGATGCTTTCCATCTTTAAGTCTAGCTAAAAGACTGATGAATTCATAATTGCAAAAAAAAGGTTGCAGGCAAAAAGCGAAAAATACAAAGCACCCAATTAATTAGAAGAGAACACCTTCAAACAGCAGATAGGGTTCTATGTGGAATTTTATAAACAGAGGGAAGTAGTTCTCTTCAAACAAGTTGCCATTGTCACCATTAACACATTCCATTTGAACGCATATAGGTCAGTGAGTCTCAAGAGTGAATCTAGCAAATTGGAGAATTTTAATATAGATTTGAAACATAGATAGCAGAGGGGATCTTAAAATGCACATCCTACAGGGAAAGTGACTGCATTTAAATGATGGAAGAAAACTAGAGAAGGTTTATGGAGGGTTTTTTTTTAATCACTTAAATTTAAAAGAAAATAATGCCTTGAAATATACACTGGAGAACAGATTAATCCTAGTTAGCTTTGTATATATAAATGAGTATATATGTATGTATGTATATGCAGGTCTGCCGGTTCTTTAAGTAATGCTGAATAATATTCTAAAGTTGGTAAAATATTACAGACTAGATTTGGAAATATGAGAATGAATGATATATTATTCCAAATAAGAGATTATATTTAATTTTGTTTCTATTTTGAAATTGCTTCCTGATTTTGTGTTTGCAAGGAGAAAAAAAATGAAATGATTCTGTTCTTGTAAACTAGACAAGCTTATTGTTATTGAAATGGTTTGTACATACTGTTGTATAAGAACAAAAAGTTGTGGTTGTAATGTTGTTACCGTCTACTGTGCTAAACAGAGTCAGAAATTGGTGCCTTTTTCTTTGTTTTCTCTTATACCCCCTCTTTTTCCTTCCTCTCTTCTTACTTTTCCGTGTTTTTTTTCTTTGTATACTACGATAAACTAATAAAAAAGTTAAATCCTAAAAGAACAGATTAATCCTATGAGAATTAAATTATTTCCCCTTTAAAGCCATTGTGTTCAATCAAAAGAAATCCCCCTGTGTATCAATTAGAAGAGATGACATGATAAATTGAGACCATTTGTCTGTATAGTTGCCAGGGGTTATCTATCTCAGTGGCAACTAAACCAAATATCCCAAGTGTTTTCCACCTATTCTGTATCCAAAATAGAAGCCGTGTGTTATTGCAATCAGCTAATGAGTCTATGCAGTATAATTTTAGTCACTTATTTTGGTCTGCACACACAAACACATATCCCAGAATAATTGCATTCCTGCCATTAAAACTCAGAAACATCTGAAAGAAGTAGATACATGTCCAGATTAATGGTTTGGATAGCTCTCGAGAATCAAGAATGATGAATCAGAACAACCAATGTTCTATGTTCTATCAGTACAAAGAGGTGGCATTAACCAAGGAGAACATACAACTAAAATCTTTCATCTTCAGCCCAACATGGTGTCAGGGTGCGGTTTAGAAGTACTATTCCTAATTCACAATGGACATACAAAGAGGGAGACACATATTCCAAAGAGAAAGCTTTGTTAATAAAATTGTGCCTCGAGAACTCAGTTCTAGACCCTGAGGCAATACAAGCCTACAGTTTAGGAAGTCTGTACCAGAGACTGTTGAATAGTTAGGTTTACAGCCCTGCCATTCCATCTGCTATTAGTTTCCTTCACTGACAGCTTCTGTCATTGAAAAGGCATAGCAGCTAGATTTGCAGCATCCTTCTTTCCCTACAAGCACTTTCTAAATCTACTCCAGAAAGCAGGAAGTCATTAACAGAATAGAAAGGATACAGGGGAAGAGTAATTATAAATCTCCCGCTCTTTACTTTTCCTTAAGTAAAGCTTTCTGTCAGTGAGGGACACCCAGTTGGATTCCACCCTTCACCCTACAAGCAAACATACAACCACCACCACCATCAATGGCCTCAGTTGAAAGAAATTCTTTTTTTATTAGACAATGTTTGTTCACTTGTTCGTTTGTTTGTAAATTCATTCTACTTCTAATCTGCCAAACAACCAAATATTGCACATTTCTAAATACATTGAACACCCTAGCAGACAAAGAAAATTGTGAAGTTCAACTAACAAATAGAAGAAATGCATAAAACATGAAATTTACTATTCCTCTACAGAATGGCTACTTAAAATCAGAATGAGAAAACATAAAAATGCCTAGAAGAAGATAATTGTCTTTGCCTGGGGCTGGAAAAAAAATAACAGGGTTTTTAGCTTGTGTACCTGGTCAATAAACAGAGTAGACACATCACTTTGGTTAATGGAAGAAAAGTCCTGTTTTCTCACAGGAAGAGTTTTATACCACTCTGACATTTCAGTCAGACAAGATCATTTGATTACATCTGAAAAGTTCAATAAAAAGATTCCCCAGATTCATCTGATCCAGTTTGGGCTGAGCAGGAACTGAAGCTTACATCTTTAATGTGGATATTTGAACAAAAAGAGGGAATTCTAGCATTTTCCTTCTTGCACCTGATTGTCCTAAATTCATCTTTCATTCAGACTAATGGGTTGGTTATGTGCCATTAAGTTAATCTCCACTCTAACAATCACATGGATAGATTTCTTCCAAGGCATATTCAGATACAGCCAGGAAATGGAGAAATCCCAAGTAAGCTCAATATTTGAAGGCATAAATGTCTGCAAGAGGTAGAAGCTATGCTGTGAAGACTTTGATATCATTTTGATAGATGTTCCTTATGCATTGGCTTATGAATTGTAGTCACTTTCAAGAATTTGGCTCATTCAACTTTAAAATGGCTTCTAAACAAGCTTTTTAAATTTGGCTTCTATTAAAAACAAAGCAGCAGTTATTAGAGCACTGTCAAAGAATATTGGAAATTAGCAAAAGTTATATTAAATTTATGTTTTACATAAAAGATCTATTTCAAGCTATTTAGCTCTCATCAGCTAGCCATACCCTTCAGGGATTTGAACCAGGGTGAAATCCAGCAGGTTCTGACAGGTTCTGGAGAACCAGTAATGGAAGTTTTGAGCAGTTCAGCGAACCGGCAAATACCACCTCTGGCTGGCCCCAGAGTGGGATAGGAATGGAGATTTTTCAGTATCCTTCCACTGGAGTGGGGTGGGAATGGAGATTATGCAGTATCCTTCCCAGGGGTGAAATTCAAAATTTTTCCCTACTGGTTCTATGGGTGTGGCTTGGTAGGTGTGGCAGGGAAAGGATATTGCAAAATCTCCATTCCCACCCCACTCTGGGGCCAGCCAGAGGTGGTATTTGCCGGTTCTCTGAGCTACTCAAAATTTCTGCTACCGGTTCTCTGAACTACTCAAAATTTCCACTACCGGTTCTCCAGAACCTGTTAAAACCTGCTGGATTTCACCCCTGATCCTTCCCCTACCATGCCCACCAAGCAATGCCCACCAAGCCACACCATGCCCACCAACCACGCCCACAGAACCAGTAGTAAAAAAATTTGGATTTCACCACTGATTTGAACCCAGACTTCTTGCATATTAGGTAGATGTATTAACCTCTAAGCCATGGGCTCTCTTCATTTTGATGGTTGTATCAGGGGAAAGATTAAAAAAAAATTATCAGGGCAAACTGGTCTACCAATTATGGGATGGAGCATACTGCTCCGTTTTCACCTTTCAGCCCCTAATGAAGGCTCCTGGATTGGGGCTGAAAGGCGAAAGTAGAGCACTATGCTCCATCCCATAATTGGGTAGACTAGGTTGTCCTGATAAAAAACATTTAGCAAAAGTTATACATTACAGTACTAGTTACTGACACATTTTGACACTGTGCCCCGTAAGCGTCAGATTCTTAGGGCTGAAGTGAACAAAAGCTGCAGTAACTCTAAATTAAAAAGTATATAGATCCTCAAAAACTATGGCTCCCAAGACTATCTTAGGCATTATTTGCCACAGTGATAAAATTTATATAACTGACCCCCCCCAAAAAATAACATCCTCACAAAAGATTAGTTTTCATCTCATTCAAAAGCAACTATTTTGCTTACTTCATACAAAAAGCAGAACTTTTTTTTCTTGTCATGTGGTAGACTTCCAGGCAAATTGATCTACAGATACTTTTGTATTATTTATACACACACGAGAGAGAGAGAGAGAGAGAGAGAGAGAGAGAGAGAGAGAGAGAGAGAGAGAGAGAGAGAGAGAGAGAGAGATGTAAGATAGCAATAGCAATAGCATTTAGACTTATATACCGCTTCACAGTGCTTTACAGCCCTCTCTAAGCGGTTTACAGAGTCAGCATATTGCCCCCCAACTATCTGGGTCCTCATTTTACCCACCTCAGAAGGATGGAAGGCTGAGTCAACCTTGAGCCTGGTGAGATTTGGATTGCCAAACTGCAGGCAGCCGGCAGTTAGCAGAAGTAGCCTGCAGTACTGCACTCTAACCACTGCGCCACCGCACCTTATATTCCACATGACAGGAAGAAGAGTTTTGGTTTTGGGATGAACTGGCTACCTTTAGGCATGAGGCGACCAACACTTTCAGCCGAACTCATTCAGAAGTTCATTGTACAGGGGAGAATTCAGATGACCCGTAGCAAATAGGCTCAGTCTAGGGCAGGGGTCTCCAACCTTGACAACTTTAAGAGTTGTGGACTTCAACTCGTCCACAAGTCTTAAAGTTGCCAAAGTTGGAGACCCCTGGTCTAGGGCTTATGAGCAATTATGGATTGATGCAGGTTCATGCCTTTCTCTCCAATCTCCACCACAATCATTGGGCTGGGCTGGGCTGGGGGTTTCTCAGAAATGGGCAAAAAAAAAAAAATGGGCAAATCCCTTGGACTGCCTGGCAAGCAGTCCTGTGTGAGTGCTTTAGCACTAGGGCTTTTACTGGTTTAGCACAAGACTGAAAAAAGCCAAACGGTGAAGCCATATAACCAATTTTATCCTCTTTGCTTCTCAAAGAACATAGGATAAGTTAGAACTTGGCATTTGTTGCTGCTAAAGAAAGCAAAGAAAGGGGAAACGGATCTTTTTAAAAAGCACTATTTGTGACTCATTGCTTTTTATGTCCCCCCCCCCTTTTTTTCTTTTTAACTTCATTTGATTTACAGGCAGATGTTGGAAGACGGTCTGAGAGACAATAGGGTCCCACAGACTCTGCTACAGAGTACCCTGGTCTAATTGCTCGCATCAGCTAGGGGCCTGAAAAAGAGGGAGAGCAGCAGAACTATCAATGAACTGTAAGGCATCTTTATACAAAACATTTTCTGCCATCACAATGTCAGGTCACGTCCTGTGGCAGCTGTGGCTTCCTGGCATTTTGTGCTCCCTTTCCTTCTGCAGCCCATCCACAGAGGTGCAACATACAAGCCAGATGTATTTCTTTCCCCCAACCTGGTGCCCTGCATTGAGGCACTTGGACCGCTACCATTCTCAGTGTTTAGCATTCCCATGTCATGGCACCTTTGTGCTGTACATAATTGGTTCACCTGGAGGGCACCAAACTTAGAGGAGGCAACCAATCACTTTGCTTATCAGTTGTTGTGCGCCACAAAATCAATGCAGGACCATTTGCCTTTGAATCAGAACGGATGCAAAAGAGATAAGATGATGAGATGAGGAGAGGAGAGGGGAGGGGAGATAACCTTTATTTTCATTTTTTTATTGTGAGCCACATTAAGTGTGCGTGTATGTGTGTGTGTATACACACATACATACACACACACCCATACATATATATGCATTTTGAATACATAGCAGAAAGAGGAAACTTGAGAGTTCACAAGATTGATGCTATATGGAACAAAGCAATAAGGGTAACACATTTAAAACTGGTATTTTCGGTCAACTCAAGGGTGGATGGATGGCACTTTGATGTATTAATTGGGGAGGGCCCAGTGTTATTACATGATATGAGTCCTGTTCTATACTCCATCACATCATTTGACTGAAATCAGTTATAAACTTATAGCACGTGGACAAGTGTATAGATCGGGGTGGGGAACTATGCTTTTATGACTTTTGGACTTCGACTCCCATAATTCCTGAGTCAGTCATCACCAATCATAAAAGGGCCATGGTTCCCCTTTATGTTCTGATATTGATGAATGTGTACTTGCATATGCTTGTATATGCTCATATGTATGCAAGCAGGTGTTAACTCACCCAATCCATTGCCTGACTTGGCATATGAATCTCAGGTCCCAATGATGGCCTTCCCCTCCTTCAGAACAACTTCAATCTCCCCCAAACCTATTGTTCTAAAGCTGCTTTTTACCGGCTAGCTGCAACTACTTTGTTTTCACTGGCTGGATTAAAATCTTGCCCTTTCCTCACCCTCCTGCTGTTTCTTGGCACTTGTCTCCTAAGCAGAATATCTCAACGCCCATCCTGCCAGGCTGCTGTGAGGTACATTCTCTGCTATGTTGGACTGACATTCATTTTCAGCAGTTAAACCAACATGCAGGGCAGTCTCAAGTTTACAACCACACCATGCAGGGTAGCAGATGATTCCCAGCAGCAAAAGTAACATCTCATTTTTGTGATGCAAATTGAGCTACAAATACTCCAGCTGGCTCTGCCTGTGCATCCCCTCACTTTGATGCCTATTCAAGGTTACAAACAACTGCAGAGCTGAGGTTCAGTTACCACTGTGGAGAAATTAATTAGGAAAAGGATGATGGGAAAAGCAAGTCACAACCAGCTATCTCTAAGGCAAAGTCTGAAAACAGAACCTCCTGCCAGAATAGGAAGGATGCTGGCTGGGGGAAAGTGGAGGTGGGTGGTCCCTCTCAGCCTGAGGCTCTCAGAGTGCCACATAGGACCAAGGATAAGCGAATGGCACATTCACCACCTTGGAGAGGCATCATCATTTTTTTCCCTCTGTTTAGAAGGAAAATTGCTCACTTTCCTCAGCTGTCCTCAGTAACGAGGTTGACGACTGTTTTTTTTTTAAAAAAACTCTGTTTTGTCAACTTGAATAAAAACCCAGCTGTTGAACAATGATGGTCACTCATCAGGAACAATTTTGTCAGCCATACTAAGAGGATGATATAACTCTTAAATGCTATCCACAGCTTTTTTTGAGGGTGGGGGGGGGAAGCTTCTATGCTTCTATTCTTTTCTCTGAGTATGCAGCCCCAGTTGGAGAAGACTCCTGAAAACACCACGGACAGCAAAGAAAACAAATGGATCATTGAACAAATCAAGCCAGAGTTCTCACTCAAGGCACAAATCACAAGGCTTATATTATACCACATCAGACACATTATGCGGAGGCTTTGCTGTCTGGAGAAGTCTCTAATTATGGGAAAAGGGAAAGGAAAGAGAAGAAGAGGATGACCAGCCAAAAAGATGGATGGTCTTGATTATAGCAGCAATGCATGTACTTTTAGAAGACTGAAACAGATTGCCATGGAGAAAATCTAGCTATGGGATCCCTAGAGTTGATCATGAATTTATGGCACATAATCAACCCCGATGTAGAAAAGACCAATTCTTCATATTCACAGGAGCCCCAAAACTGGTCTTAATCCAGAAATATATATTTCTATTCTTGTCGTTCCTCTAAGCTACTTGGCCTTCTAACAAAATTGGCACTATGTAGCAGTCAGTATTTCTGAGTCACGGGGCAACATATACTTCATCACATGTAACATACAAATACCAGATTTACTGTACATATTATAAGAATACTATATACAAAATTCAGAATAGCAATAGCACTTATACTGCTTCACAGTACTTTACAGCCCTCTCTAAGCGGTTTACAGAGTCATCATATTGCCCCCAACCATCTGGGTCCTCATTTTACTGACCTCGGAAGGGTAGAAGGCTGAGTCAACCTTGAGCCAGTGAGAATCAAACTGCCAAACTGCAAGCAGCTGGCAGTCAGGAGAAGTAGCCTACAATACTGTATTCTAACCACTGCGCTACCACAGCTCATGCCATATTAAGGAAAAGAAATGTCCCTTTAATTTAAACATGAAAAATATTCCTTTTCCGTGTAGTATTGTGGACAGTTTTTAAGCTAAGTTATGACATACGTTTCTGTAACAAACAAGATAAGAGCCACATGATACTATTACAAAAGAGGCTGGATCCAACCTACATGCTGTTAGTTGAAAAGCCACAGGTTTTCTAAAGAATCTAATGATGGGACAGATTTATACATGAATGCCCATATGTTATGAGTTTTCAGAAGTTCCTAGCCAAATAGCAGGAAGCAATGATGTTGCCATCACAGACTCATTGAACATATAAGTGTACATTGTGCAAAAATGGATGGTAAAAGATCGTAGGCTAAACAGTCCTTAACAGAAAGAAGTATGTTGCAATATTTTCAGGATCAGACTCAATAAAGATAATAAGAATTAGAGATTTAAATATATTTCTCTTTAATAATAATAGGCATTCTATATTCGCTGAATATTCAAGATAGAAGCAAAGAAAATGGTGAGGTTGGCTCCTTATATATACAAGGGGTGGAGCCAGGAATGGGAGTGGTAGATTATGAATACATTAAAATCCAAAGAATAAGTTAACCCTTGATATCCCATATATACATTATTTACACAATAGAGAATAAGGCATTTACATCTGACAAATCCCCCTCTAAATGCCGGTTCGCTATACAACACCAATTACATTCAGATTCAGGACAATATAATACATACAATTTAGAAGTTAAATATTTGTGCTGTTTAGAAGGTAAAGGCTTCGTTAATATGTCAGCTAATTGTTCAGAAGTATCACAATGTATTGCTTTGATGAACCCATCTTGAGATAATTGTCTCACGTGCTTAAATTTTATATCAATATGCCTGGACCTTTGTCCAATGGCATCGGATCTGGATATTTCAATGGCTGCTTTATTATCTTCATGCATAACAAAAGGTAATGCAGGTTTTTTCCAAACATCTGAGATCAAGTCATTGAACCATACAAGGTTATTTGCAGCTTTGGATAAACAAACATATTCCGCTTCTGTGGTTGAAGTGGCTACCAGTTCTTGTTTACCAGTGTACCAGTAAACTGGACAATCATTCAATAGAAAAATATAACCAGAAGTACTCTTTCTGCATGATGTATCACCAGCCCAATCTGCATCCGCATAACAGGTAATTTTTGGTTCTTTGTCATTATTAGGTTCTAATACTAAACAAAAATCTAATGTACTTTTCAAATATCTTAGAATTCTTTTGACAGCTTCCCAATGATACATGGTTGGTTTGCTAACATATCTTGACAATAAATTGAGAGGTAATGCAATATCTGGTCTGGTCCAATTAGATATATAAAGTAGTGAGCCTATAACTGATCTGTAAAATGTATTATCTTTAAATTCAGGGGAAGACTCATCAGTGTTTCTAAGGAAATCAGTTTGCATAGGAGTGTCACAGGTTTTGGCATTGTTTAAATTACATTTGTTTAGAAGTTCAATGATCTTATCTTTCTGAGTAAGTTTGAATCCCCTTCTAGTTTTGTTAATTTGTACACCAAGGTATTTATTCACTTTACCTAGAGATTTCAACGAGAAATGTTCGTTTAACTTATTTACAAAGATTTCTCTGCTCTCTTTGTGTTTTCCTATATATAAGATATCATCCACATAAATTAATACAAATTCAATGTGATCATCACTCTTTTTTACAAAGAAACAGTTATCAGCAGTGGTAGCGTTGAAATCCATGGTCTTTAGTACTTTTACCAAGCAATCGTACCATCTCTTGCCAGATTGCTTTAATCCGTATAGACTCTTATTTAATAACCAAATTTCATTCTTATTAGTGTATTGACTATGTGGTGCTCTTACATATATTTCCTTATCTAGTTTTGCGTGTAAATACGCAGTCTGTATGTCATATTGAAATACGTCCAGATTGAGTGCAGATGCTACTACTAGAGCTGTTTTAACACTCTCTGTCCTCACCGTGGGGGAGTATGTATCAGTATAGTCTTCTGGATATTTTTGTGCATAACCTTGTGCAACTAGTCTAGCCTTGTATAAAGTATTGCCTCCTTCTAGGTTCTTAATTTTATAAATCCACCTGGTACCTATAATTGTTTTATCCTTAGGTGCGATCGCAGGAGTGAATACATTTAATCCTTGCAAACTTTCCATCTCTTTTTTCATAGCTAGTTCCCATTTTTCTCTTTCTTCACGAGGGAGTTTTAATACTTCCTCATATGTATTAGGTGTTATTTGTTCTCCATTCATATGCATTATGTAATCTTTGTATTTACTTGGTATTTGATTTCTATTGTTTCTAATAGCTCTTTCAGGTTTGCTATGGTTGTCGTGCAAATATCTAGCTTCCTTTTTTGTTAATGTGTCTGTCTTTATTTTATGCTGACTATTTGTCCAAGTTTTGGTTTTGTTCTTATTTTTGTTAATGTTTTGATTTTCTATTGTCCCTTCCTCGCAAGATATCGCATCTTTGCATTTATTTGGAAATATTTCATTAAGGTGCAGTTTAGACCAATTGGCCTGCTCATGGAACACAGCTGTTCTGGAGACTATAAATTTGTTATTATTATCAATGAATCTGTACCCTTTGGTTCCAGTTTCATATCCCATAAATCTTAATCTTCTGGATACGTTTTCTCCCTTTCTCCTCAACTGCTTAGGTATGTGCACATCTGCAGTGACTCCAAATATGTGCATGTGTGCTAATTTAGGTTTCCTATTGTACATCACCTCATACGGTGTCTTATTCACAATACTGGACCAGGTTCTATTTTGAGTGTAATTTGAATAATGTAGGGCTTCTGACCAGAATTGTTTGCCTAAACCAGCATCCTCTAATGTGCATCTAATCATGGTTTGTAGTGTGGAATTCTTTCTCTCTGCAATCCCGTTTTGAAACGCAGAAAATGGATTGGACGTGAAATGTAGCATTCCCCTATCCTTTAACCATTGGGAGAATTCTTTAGACATGAATTCACATCCCCTATCTGTCATAATTTGTTTTATTTTGATATTATGTTGTGTTTCTATGCGTTTGTAGAATTCCTTAAATTTCTGAAAGGTTTCATCCTTGTGCTTTAATGTGTAAACAAAACCATAGCGACTATAATCATCCACTATTGTTAGAAAGTAACGTTTCCTATAGGTAATTGATGGAGTTAATGGACCAACTAAATCCATATGTACTAAGTCAAAAATATTGTTAGTTGATCTGTTAGATTTTTTTGGTCTGGGACTGGTTTTTAGTTTGGTGGATTTACATACTGAGCATTCCAAATAATTATCACAATTTTTTATTTTGACACCTTCTGCGTGTTCAGTCATTTTTTGAACTACAGGAAAGCTTGCATGTCCTAACTTCCTATGTAAGATGTGAGCACACTCATCATGAATTGGTTTACCTATTTTTGGTTTCTTCTCATTGTGTGTATTTTTGTGATCATGAGGTATTTTACATTCATCATTGTCACTGTTACTAACATTTTCATCATCTGCTTCAATACAATCTTCCATATTTGAATCAATGTTATGTAACCATCTTTCTTTTGTTATCAGATAGGGTAGACCTCCTTTTATCATCACAGTGCCTATATTTGTTTTGTCCTTCTCTAAAGTTGCTTTCCCCTTTGAGAAAACTATATTGATGTCAGAATCTCTGCTTAGTTTTATAGCACTTAGTATGTTATGAGGTATTTCTGGGATTAATAATACCCCCTCTATTTTACCTAAACCAGGCAAGGTCACATTTCCTCTGCCTAATACTTGAACCTTTTCTTGATTAGCTACCTTTATCACAAACTTATCTTCTGTAAATGAAGATAATATACTTTTGTTGTTAGTGGTGTGATTGGTTGCACCAGAATCAATAAGCCAATTATTGTTCTCATTTTGTTGTGTTTTGGTGCTTTCTTGTTTGTTTAGTCCATTTAGTGACCCAGATTTTCTCTCTTTTGAATTTTCTCTACCCCCTCTACTTTCTCTGTAATTTGGTGGGCTTCTATATTTGTGTCTATCTGTGGAAGACTGTCTATAATTGTATTTGCTCCTATATTCTGGCCTATGTCTCTCCCTTGAGACTTTGGGACAGTCTCTTCTACTGTGTTCCCTGGATCCACAATTGTGGCATCTAAAAGCTTCATTATATTTTTCTTGGAAAGCTACTTTCCTAAAAGATTTGTGTTCTGTTTGATTACTGGAACGATTTTTTCTTGAATTGTCTTCTGCTATCAATTTGTTAGATAGACTTTCTATGGTTAAATATCCTAAATTAATAGTATCTAAGTGTGACATAAAGCTATCCCATGATGAATCAAGTGAATTGATAATAACACTTTTCATTGTTTGATCTGAAATCACTTCCCCCCTCAATTGCAGCTCAGCTCTTATTTTGTTTAGAGATATCAAATGCTCACTTATAGAAACCCCTGGTTTCACTCTAGAAGAAAAGAAATCCTTAGACATTCTTGTAGTTGTAGCTACGCTATCGCTGTGAAATAGATTAAACATGCATTGAATTATTTCTGACACAGTTAGGTTTGATTTGATGCTATGATACATTGCAGGAGACACGCTAGATATTATTATGAAAAATGCTCTATGATGTAAACAATCTATTTTTAAAGTCCAAGGTCTTCTTGGAGGACTAGTTATAAAGAATAGTAAATTTTCTTTCATAAAGACAACCTGAAGTTGTTGATACCACTCTTGTAAATTAATGCCATCAATTCTAAGTTTTGGGAAGTCACTGGGTAAGTTCCCCACATTATTTTGTCCATTACTTACAACCTGAGGCAGTCCGTGGTCTCGCAAGTGCAGGAAATTACAGAACGGCATGGGGATGCTCGCAACGAGTCTGCGCGGTTCTCTGGCCAGTTCAATTCTTTCGGGGCCGTCTACGTAGCTTTGCACATGCGCGTTGCTCATTTCTTCCTTGGCGTCGTCGTGGAAGGTTCTCTCCATTTCAGCTCTCTCGTTCCGCTCCTCTTCAGATGAGTCGGTCTCTGGTTCGGTTTTAGGGGTTCTGGTGGTGGCGACAGCTCTTCTCTTTCTTTCGTGTGCGTTGACACTTGATCCGGTCTGCGGTGTAGGACGGAATCGGCATGGCTCTCTGGGCTCAGGTGTCGTCGCCTTCGAAGTCAGGATGGGAGCGTGCAGGTCTCGAGTTGTCGGTTTGATCTCTTGCTTCTTCGTTGGTGCCCTGGAAATTTTCAATCTTGGCCCAAAAGCAGCAAAAAGCGTTTTTATTGCTGACTTTACTTGAGACTTTGTTAAATCGTCTTCACTTTCTGATTCTGGTTCTTCTGAAGAGTTTGAGTCTTCTTTTTCACTTTCGTCGTCTGATAGCGTTTTTCGCGCCAGAAATTTTGAACTGAGCGTTTTGATTGGCTCTGCTTCACTCTCTTTTGAAGTTCGTTGAAACCAAGATGGCTGCCATTCAAAATTTCGCGTGGGATCACATCTTTTCTTTTTCACAACGACTTTCTCAGTATTCATTTCACTCACAGTTTTTTGATCTTTGGGTTTTTCTTTAACGACGTTTTTCTCTCTCGCTGCTCCGTTGTTCTTCAGCATTTCTTGGAGGTTCGCGATGAGGCTTTCATCGTTCTTCTGGCTTTTTAGTATCTTCAATATCTCTGACCTGAGTTCGTTATTTTCTATTTCGATTTCTTCCTGGTCATTATTTTCATTTATCAGTTCTTCTTCTTCAGTGGTGTATTCTTCGGATTCTCTCGAAATCGCGTTAGTGGATTCGTTGATCATCTCTTGTTCAGTTTCTATTTCCTTGCTGTAGGCCCTGGTGTTGGACCTATCTTTCTTAGACATTTTTAATTATTTATTGAGTCAATTAACCATCCTCTGCTACCAGCTTGTTGCAATATTTTCAGGATCAGACTCAATAAAGATAATAAGAATTAGAGATTTAAATATATTTCTCTTTAATAATAATAGGCATTCTATATTCGCTGAATATTCAAGATAGAAGCAAAGAAAATGGTGAGGTTGGCTCCTTATATATACAAGGGGTGGAGCCAGGAATGGGAGTGGTAGATTATGAATACATTAAAATCCAAAGAATAAGTTAACCCTTGATATCCCATATATACATTATTTACACAATAGAGAATAAGGCATTTACATCTGACAAAGTATGTATGAAAAAAAATGTGTATCACTCAGACTCTGTAAGCTCCGAGGCTGAGCAGGACTGGGTCTGAGTACATCACAATCTGACCAAACCAAACCTCTGGAATGTTTGAGGTTTTATCCAGGTCAAATTTCAGCCAAGTCTGGTGGGAAAAGCAAGAGAAGTCTAATATCCCCCTTTCTTCTTTCACTGCCTCTTTAACACCAGCTGTCCAACCCATGATCCCCATGCCTTGCTTCCAGAGGTGGTATTCAGCCGGTTCACATCGGTTCATATGAACTGTTGGTGGAAATTTGGCCAGGGTCACCGAACCGGTAGTGATGGCTGGCTGGCCACATCCCCAAACCGGTTCCCCGGTCACTACTCGCTCGCACCGCCCGCCATGATCATTACCACATGTTCTTCATGCACACGCATCCCATTGCCTTGCAAGTCCAATGCATGAAGAACATGGCGGCGATGGCAGCAGCTTTTTCCACGACCTCCAGTACTTTTCAGTGGCCTGAGGCTTCTTTGACAGCTGCTTTCCAGCAGCGACAGCTGGCTGTGGGCCGCCGAAAACTCTGGTCAGCTTGCCTTCCAGACTCTGGACCAGCCACCACAGAAGGTAAGCAGCCTGAACGAAAAGGAGGTAGTGGGGGAGGAAGCAGGGCTAGGGCCAAGGCTGCTAAAGGAGGGGAAACGGGGGCGACTGGCGAAGGGAGGGTGGAGGAGATAGGTGGAAATTCTAAAAAAATTCCTACCTTTTCCTGTGGGCATGGCTAGGTGGGGGTGGGGGTCATGTGACTGAGTGGGTGTGGGCATGAGTGATGTCAAGTTGGCCATGCCCACTCAGTCACATGCCTCCCCACCTAGCCACACCCACCGAACCGGTAGTGAACATTTTTGAAACCCACCACTGCTTGCTTCCCTTTTCATTGCCAATCCTGAGCTTGAGTTAAAGTACAGAATAATCTGCTGACGTATGCCCCTTACCTTGATCATCTAAAGACTTCCTTTCTCTTTGCTGTTCCTGTTATATTGGATTTCAAGCATGGAATAACAGACCAGATGGAATGAAGTGAGGAGACTCCCCCTCCCTCACCAAAAACCTGGTGAAGACCCAGGTCTTCCTGGCTCTTTTCAACAACAGCAGAGTGGGGGCAGCCAGCTCTTGGAAGAACCTAATTCTAGAGGGTAGTCATTGCTACAGAAAAAGAATGCTTGCATTTCTATTGGTCTATTGTTTAACTGAAAGAACCAGAAGTGTGCCAACCTTATAAGATCAAATTATCCTGGCAGATACGATGAGAGACAGGCAGTCCCATAAGTAACATAAAAGAAAACCAGTAACATTTGGTACCAGCAGTTCAAAAGAGATAAGAGAATAGTGAAGGGGAAGGATGAAGAGAGAGGAAGGAGAAGGGGAAGGGAGGATTATTCCAAATATAATCTTTAATGGATCATATAGCAATGATTGGTCAACAGATGTAAGTCCTAGATGAAACAGAGACTGAAGTCTACTCCCTCTGTCTTTTGGACACCTTATTTGTTTCTCTTCTTTCAGCCACCATTTTTTCTCCATTTCACTGTTTCTCACACCCTCTTCCATCTTTCCCAGAAGAGAGAGAGAGGGGGGGAGGGAGGGAGGGGGAGAGAGAGAGAGAGACATACACACACACACACACACACACACAGAGAGAGAGAGAGAGAGAGAGAGAGAGAGAGAGAGAGAGAGAGAGAGAGACTTTATTAATGATCTTGACTGAGCACTTGCAGATTTTGACGTGAGGACAAAGGCCTCGTTAAATTAAGCAGACAGTCGGGTAAGGCACTTCAGCAGCAGGAGGCCCATTTTGGTCTAAAAGAGTGGATGACAAAAATAAAGCTGTAATTTACAGCACATGCATCCGTGGAGACAACTGAGCTTTTCCATCCTACGCACTCATGCACATAAAGTCTCAACAAAATCCCTCCTAATCAGAGAATGATGCGCTTCAAGAAGCTGCAATCAAAAAAAAAAAAAAAAAACAATGGAGAGGAAGAAAGCAAGAGTCAGAGATCTGATGGTCATTTTTCACATGCTGCTCAGTGTAATATGATTGGAGACAAGATAATGAAGATGAAACCTGAAAATAATAATGGGGTTGGGAAAGATTAAAATAGGAAACATTATATGCGAAAGATTACAGCAGATTTAGCTCAATTAACTGAAAATTAAGTATGCCTCTAGTTGATTTCTGAGGTGGGCAATTTTATCCCACTTCAATGAATTTTTGATACAGATTCTCTCTCTCTCTCTCTCTCTCTCTCTCTCTCTCTCTCTCTCTCTCTCTCTCTCTCTCTCTGTGTGTGTGTGTCTGTGTGTGTGTGTGTGTACTAGTAGGCATTTTTCACATATTTTCTGCAATATCTTCCTTTGCTGACTTTACTGATAGTAAATATTAATTCCATTCTTAAATAAATCTGAGGCATTTAGACATTCTACAGACGGATAGTAAAATGAAGGAGATCCCCTCCTTACATTTTCTCCCTTCACATTACTCCTTCCAGCAGGTTGTATTTTCAGACCCAGCGTGAAATCAGAAAAGCTTCTTTAAAACTTGAAAGCCTGCCAACCATTGCCATGTCATTTCTTTCTGTAATGAGATTTTACCATAACTAATTAGCAGAAAGGGATCGGCGAGAATGTTTTGAACAATCCATAGCCGAGTATTAAATGCAAAGCAGAGGTCTTCCCATAAAAGCTTCAATGAAATGCCCATAAAAATAAATGCTGGTTTGTTATTCCTCCACCCTCACGTCCATCATTCTCATGACAATTTGTGTGTGCATATATATACAAAGTAGACTGCCAGTTATATTCTCTCATGAAAACCAGGAATGTTAATTAGATTACATTCCAGAGGTTGATAGAATTGACTCCTTTGTCTGGAGAATGCTATTTCTTTCAACATGATGCAAACCATCATCTGGATTCAAGTTAGATGCAGCTGTGATTTAAATACATTTGGTGCAAAACTCCTTGATGTGGTCTCAAGGAGCACCCAAGATTCTTTATGATGTTCTAGTCATTTTCTTTCAAATATAGATTGTCTTTTTACCCCGGTAGTAGCAAATAATTCACTGGGGAAATAAATAATGCATTTTGACCCAGAAACTGGTTTGGCTTTTTATTCTCTAAAGTTTCTAGTTCCATTGAATTTGGACCCATCAAATGAGAAGTCTCAAATGGAAATGTTGGCTTCCAAAACATGGATGAGGGATTTGACCTGGTTGATATCTCAACGTCCGTTCTGTTTTTCATATTTTCAGCCATAAATTACTTTCAGCCTGTTTCTGCATCTGTCTGCTAATTCAGCAGGTTTTTAAAAAAACAGCTGACACACCTTTTTCTTAAGAGACACCGTTTTCTATAACATTTCTAGATTTACTAGTTATGGTAAGCTAATAAAATGCACGTATGTGTGCAGTTTTCTTTACTGATACAGGCATTTTTGTCTGAAATTTCATTTTGTGAAATGCATTTAGCACGCTTTCATGTGGTACCATTATCACTCAATTTCTATCACCCACCCACCCTGATCCTTCATCAATCTGCTTGAAGTTGACCTCGATCATCTTCTGTTCTTTCTTTGGATGTCCAGGAAGGCGAAGATATGTAAATAGCAAAAGAGTAAGAGGTCATAATATGCATGCCGTAACTTACCTACTCACGTCGGAGACTGGGGCATGCTAATGTAATGGCTTCATTTATATTATGCCATCACCACACGTCATGTTATTTGGATGTCACCACAGTTGACGCAGAAAGAGAAGGTGATGATCAGAAGCAAGATAGACGGATTTAGCTGCAGTAATGATCAGAACACTACTAGAAGAACTGAGGGACCAGGCTATCATAGAGAAAATCTATGTGGTTGCTACAAATTGATAGCAACTTGATGGCATGTAATGAACATCATAATAAATCTTCACAAAGGATGCCACTGTTTCTGCCTAGTGTAAAATTCTGAAAATAGTCAGAAAACCTCATGAGCCAATCAGTTTTCCCCCCAGTTAATCAGTAGGAGAGTAAAATATATACAGGTAGTCCCTGACTTATAATAGTTCTTTTAATGGCTGTTCGGAGTTAGAACAGCACTGAAAAATGTAACTTACGACCATTTTTCACACTTACGACCTTTGCAGCATCTTCATGATCATGTGATCAAAATTCAGATGCTTGGCAGATGGTACATATTTGTCACTGTTGCTGTGACCCCGGGGTCATGTGATCATCCTTTCAACAAGCAAAGTCAATGGGGAAGCTGGATTTCACTTAACAAATGGGTGGCTAACTTAACAACTGCAGTGATTCACTTAACAACTGTGGCATGAAAGGTCGTAAAATGGGGCAAAACTCACTTAACAAATGTCTCGCTTAACCACAGAAATGTTGGACTCAATTGTGGTGGTAAGTCGACGACTACCCATATAGAGCCACAAAACAAGTTCCAGAAAATGCCACTACAGCTCTTAGAGTAATAAAAAAATCACTTCTCATTCCCCTCATTGTAAATAAATTGACAGCATGCAACACCCCCTCCCCCTACATTTTTGGAACACACGGAGTGCTTTTGCTAGGATTTACAAAAATAAAACCAAACTGAACGGTTGCTGAGGGAGAAGGCATTATCCTTCCTATCTCTGTTTCCAAAGCCTCTGCAGTCTGGGCCAGTGGAAAAATCAGATGGAGGCATTTTTGCTTTTTGCCCTGACTCTAACCACAGATATAGGTTGCAGGTTGAACTTCCCGATGCCTGTTGGGGTAGGAGGAGGGAAATAATGGCTCACTATAGCCCAGGGGCAGGATGGGGAGTGGGAGGGAAATGAAGTAAGGCTTTGGTTATGCTGTTTATAGAAGCAGAGGAAATCAAGTTGAACAGTTATGATGCTGGTTTTTACAAGGCTCATGAAACTGAATGCAAACCGATCAGAAGGATTAACAGGGATTTTGCTGATAAAGTCTGCTTATATCACTGAGGCACATAAAATCTTGAGGCATTGTGAAGCTGATTAGGAGGATTAAGAGGGAATCCCTAATCTGATGGCCCATATTCCTACCACAGCATTGTAGGTTGCAGTTGATGTTAATCAAGTCCTTGCTTGCATCCCAGAGAACATCGATTCAGTCCATGAAACCAGCCAATATATAATGTATAAGACCACCGACCAATAAGATAACTTATTGCTTATGATTCCATAGTTCCATAAGTTCCATAGACCAATCAGAACCAAAGATGTTTAAAAAGAGCCATATTACATTTCTTATTGCCCTGTGTTTTATGCCTCTTCTTTTTTCAATCCATAAAAGTCAAAGACAATAATATGAATTAATACTACATGCTTTTGCTTGATAGCCCTATAATCTTTCTTTACAGAGGCAACCATAGTCACAAAAGTCGGAGTGGAGAATTTAGGCTTCACTGGAAAAACATTTGGCATTTATGTATTTACTGTATAGAATCAGATTCAGAGCACCCAAAAAATCAACACAAACACTGCATAAATTCAAACAACAATAATAAAATGATATGCTAGCTATTAATAAAATATTAATATATTTTAAAGTGATCAAGGGTGTTATACTTATTTTTAAGAATTGATCAAGCAATTTTACAAAAAGCTTTTAAGCACTGTGTAATCAAAGTCTTTGGGCTACTTGCCCCTAATGTCCCCAAACTTTCTTCACAACTTATCTAATCCTTCATCTTATCATCAGTTGACAAATAAGACAAACCTAAGTCTTCCTTAGCTGTATTGGTCTTTTAAGTACTGTTCCCTCCTCCTTACCTTGACATCATCCAAAAGCGACTCTACAACAAAGCTATTAGACCAGGGGTCCCCAAACATGGTAGCTGGCTGGAAAATTCTGGGAGTTGAAGTCCACAAGTCTTAAAGCTGCCAAGTTTGAAGACCTCTGTATTAGACCTTGCAATCCACAAGCTTATAATACACAACACAGCTGGCAATGATTGGGAAAAGAAACAGGATGAGGACTGTCAATGAGGATAACAATTTTTCAGGCTAACACAGTTTTTGGTCAACTCAAAGAGGGGGAGCAAAGCACTTAATTCAGCAGAAAGAAAAAAAAGCCGTTTAAGTGAGGGTATCCTCTTCATTCCTACATTAGGCTTTATTATTTTTATTTATTATTTATTAGTAATATTTACTTCTAGACTTCTCCAATCCGTGTGGGTTCTATTTGTGTTAGTCCTGTAAGGTAGTTCAGACAAGAAGAACAATGAGGAATTCCAGGTTTGTCTTTGTTGAAAGGTTACATTAATAAAATATCAGAAGATCAAGAATATTTCTCTCCCCTGTTTTTACTGTCCAGAAAACCAGAGGGGATCCTTCTTTTTTTTTTTTTTTTTTTTTATTGAAAAAGTTTTTCGAATACAAGTTTTTCCCCCTTTTCCTCCCTTCTTCCCTAACCCCCCCTCACCACCCATCCCCCCCTGTGACTTCTTCTTCACAACAATAAACTAATTCATAATTAATTACATAATATTTTACCATACCCTTACTCACTCCTCAAAATACTGACCCTTAGCATAGTATTCTTATAACTCCGCTTTTCTCCGCTTTTCACAATCTACCCTTTTTCTCCTCCCCCAAACTTATAAAATATTATTATTATTACAACAACATAACCTTTACTTTTATATATATTAATTTAACATTTCAAAGCAGCCTTCTCCAAATTTAACATTTATTCAGTTCTATCCAATTCTTCCACTCCCCGAAATATATAACTTAAAAATCCTTTTTCTTAAACTAATCAATCACTAAACTAACCTATTTCAACCCAGTTTCCTGCAAGATTACCATGCACTACAATTCTAAATATAATCCACTGCCCACTCTGCTAAAATATACATATGTCTATATATACATTCCATTTTATAAAAAAAAGAAAAGACAATAACTTTAAATTTATAATTCATTTAGTATCTTCTTTGATGTCTTTCCACTAGATTATTAAATCCGTCATCCATAATAGGGTAACATAGCATCCTGGTGCAACAGTTTATTCAAAATCTTCAGTCATCTTCTGCCCCCATCAATAATGAATATCCTCATGTATATATAAAAGTAAAAACAACCACCCGAGTGACATTATAATTATATTCCATATAGTTGTAATTGTGGTTTTCATCAGGATTATAAATCCCCATCATCTTAGTGGGTAACAGCCAGATCTTCTGCATGCCCCAGCATGACTCTCTTGCCTTGTAACTCAAAATAGATATAATATATTTATCGGTAAAAGAAATCCAAAATAGATAGTTCAAATCCAACAGTATAAGGCTCTTTCCACATCCCAAAATCACGGCATTGCAGAGATCTGCCACTTTCCTCAAGATAGTGTTAAACAATAATTCGCCTCCAATATCTTTTCACATATTCATTTATTTTTTTTAAAATCCCTGGCTTCACTGTTGCTTGGTTTAGAAACTACTATTTCTACGAGATCTATTTCTTTTCTTTTTCTTTTGCGGGTTGCATTTCCATCCAGATTTCCTTCCTACAAGTTGTGTATCAGCTGTTCGGTTGTCATTCTGCTTTGTAGATTGATCTTGTTGGTTTTGTTTTATTATCTCATATGTCTTTTCCATCACTTGTATATCAACTAATTGATTTGCGCACTTGTCTGTAAGTTGATAGTTCATCACATTAGAATCAGATGACACTGCTCTCAAATTTATAGACAGTCCAGCTGGGGTATCCAAAGAGTCCAAAGACAGTTTATCTACCACAGCCTCTGTAATTTGATGTTTTCCCTTTATTTCCAACTCCTTTTGCTTGTCCTGTATTATGCCTAAAGATGTTAAATTTATTTTTAAAAATTTTTGATAAAATTCTTCCGCTTTTTCGACAGTATTCAGTTGGTATCTTACTCCTTGGTATCTCAATATTAAACCAACTGGGACGTCCCACCTAAATAGAATATTCCTTTTTTTTAACTCATTCACTAGAAAACCAAATTTCTTCCTCTCCATTAACATCTTGGGCGGGAGTTCCTTAAAAATCCAAATCTTTCTTCCACGAAATTGCAAAGCAGAATCATAAGAATTCTGGACAATATTATTTCTAATTTCTTTGTCTGTAAAATAAATCACCACATCTCTAGGCAATTGCCTTTGTTTTGCCAACCAGGAGTTTATTCTATAAATTCTGTCAATCCTGCAAAACACTTCATCAGGTTGAACCTTTAAAATCCCAGCCAGAATTTCAGAGGATATCTTCCTTAAATCATCTCTGTCATCTTCCTGCAAACCTCTCAGTCTAATTGCATATTCTGTAAAATTGTATTGGATCATTAAAACTTCTCTTTCAATCCTCTGTTGTACATTTGTACATTGTACATTTTCTTCATTAACAGACTTTTGATCAGCCTCCATTTTAAGTTTGTCTTCTGAACTATTATCCTGAATGTTTACCAAATCCTTTTTAATTTTTTGGATCTTGTCATCCAAATTCTCCTCAGTTTCTTTCATTTTAGAGTTAGTATTTGCTTCCAACTGAGTCATAAAGTCTGCTAAGCCTTTAGCTACTTTTAGAATCTTTCGATCCAAAAAGCCAAACTTAGATTTCACCAATTCACCAATTTCTTTGATTTCCAACTTAAATTTTTCAAGTTGCTGATTCACAATCTCATCCCTTCTTACAATCTCCTCAAGAAGAAATTCTATTATATTAAAGTCAGGTTTCTGAGACTGGAGAGTTAAAACTTGTTGATGTAATTTATTAATGGGGGAATCCCCCCCCACTGCCTGTTTGTCTAGTTTTATAAGTCTCAGTGCCATTTTTCCACGCAGACAAAATTTACTGGAAAAGAGAGAAAAAAAAAAACTTTTTTCCAACCAAGATCAATATCAGATCCTCAAAGAGAAAAAAAAAAAAAAAAAAACAGAAGTGAGAGTGAGATTTTGCCTCAGTTACAGCCAAAAATATTCATTCCGCTACTTTGTAATTGAAAACGGAAGGAGTTTCCCTTTCAGCCTCTCTTCAAGCCGCAGCAGCAATCACCATTTTAAAAAAAAAACTTTTTTTTCCCTTCACTTCACTTCTTAGGCAAAATAGAATAAAAAGAATACTTGCGCTTCAGGATCAGAGGTCCAACTCATATCTTCTTTAATTAATTTATTTGACAGATTTACAGGCTTGCTTTTGCCCCCTAGCTCTGCGTGTAGCAGAGATTTCCCAGAGCCCGGAGCATCGGCTGGGGATACGGGGAGTCTCTTCCGCTCCCTCCCAAAAGTAAATAAAAAACTTTTGGGATTAGGCAGAGGACTCTACCCACCCCAGCCGGCTCTATCTCCGTTTCCTAATGGAAACGGAGTTTTTTCGAGCCGCCATTCCGCTGAAAAAGGCGGCTCTTACAGGCAGTGGGTTCGACGATCCCGAAGGAGCGTCCAGCAGGGACAAGCAGCAAACCGGAAGTCCAGAGGGGATCCTTCTGAAGCCTTTTCTATTCCATCCTCCCTTCTGAGGGCTGAGATGTCTTTTACATCGAGGTTGTCCAGTCAGCGGTTCTTCCTCCCATCTCCCAAGCTCATTTCCATATATTACTACATCACAGCAAATAAGAATTTCCAATATATAATGAATGAAAAATAATCAGTCATCATCATCATCATCATCATCATCATCATCTGCTTGTGAACATTTGAGTACAATAAAGGAGTGAAAAGCCATTGGAATACCTTAATTTTAATTTGGTTTTTAAAAGTCAGCCGTTTGGCACCTTTCATTCATTCATTCATTCATTCATTCATTCATTCATTCATTTATTTATTTATTTATTTATTTATTTATTTATTTATTTATTTATTTATTTATTTATGTGCCTTCAAATCAGTCTTGATGCCTGGCAACTGCCTGAAAAAATCACAGTAGTTTTATTGGTAAGATATTTGCCATTGCCTTCTTCCTAGGGCTGAGAGAGAGTGACTGGCCTAGGTGACCGGCCCAAGGCAGGATTAGAATTTATGGTCTCCTGGTTTCTAGTCTGGAGCCTTAACCAAGACAAGTAGTCCTTGGGTTAAGACCTCTTGTTCAGCAACTGTTCAAAGTAACAAGGGCACTGAATGCGGGAAAGCTATGACCAATTCACAAAATTGTGGCCATCATAGTGTCCTCTTGCTCACATGGCCATGATCTGGGCACTTGGCAAGTGACTCACAATTACAGTGGTTGCAGCATTACATGGTAACGTAATCACCATTTGTAAACATTTGCCTATCCCAGATTCTTGGAATGGACTCTACAGATGGATAATAAGACCAAATCTATTCTAAACATCTATCTGACTGTGTAGCCAACCATAATAATTCTATAAAAGAAAAGCCACCATTGAGATCACTGCTGAACAACCCTTAGACCAAACAAGGGAAGGAACCATATTTAATTCAAAGCAAGGGTACAACTATTCTGCTTTTTCTCTTTGTTTACATTATCTCTCTTTTGTTTCTTATATTTAATAGTTCTTCATTTCATAATCTGGGTTTTGTTCTTTTGCGCTTTTTGACAGAAGAGATTTCAAAAATTGTCATTGATAGGAACTGAAAATATTGGCAACCTTAACGGCTCACAGCAGGATTAAAGAATTGTTTATTTCAAAGTAATTAACATATTGAAAAAAATATGTCTTCATTAATGTGAAGGACATCAGTATCTTTTATCACTGATTGTGGAATTCAAGAAAGAGGTTATAATATGAACATAAATACCTATTCCACGTTGACTAACTGCATTTGAAATCATTATATAAGAATAATACTCTTTGCAACATGTTACATTTCATAAAAAAAGCAGTAGAAGAGAACAATAACAATAATTTAAACTTTTTGAAATACACAAAAATATGACAAAATATGGTACAGTACGGCAAGATCTTGAATTTGAATGAAATGTCTATAGGTTTTTATCATGATTTTTTACCTAGAATTTATCTTTGCCAACATGAGAGGATTTTAGGGCCTATTGAAGGGTTCAGAGCCCCCATCTTTGCAGCATCAAATTGCTTATTTCAGGGAATAGTATAAGTGTCAGTAAAGGACATCATCTAAAACAGTGTCAGAACTGTAACAAGAACATACTGTAAGAGCTTTTGATGTTGATTCTGTCTCTTGCATGACAAGAATTACTGTGTTAGGTTCAGCTTGTAGCTTACTCCTAACTTGTTGGTCAGGCAATATATCTGTTTCTTTAAGAAACAACTGAGCCACGTAATCAGGGTTTGCTGAACCCTGTAATTAGGCTACAGTGCATAAATAAGCAGCACAGAGAAGCGTTCGTTCTTCCTGCTTCTTCCGGATTGATACCTGATTGTATCCTGTTGCTTACTGCGTCTGTTATATGGTACTGTATACCAAGAGTTACTAAAGTCTGTTTGCTTTGGTAAGGGAAGATTCAGTGATGGACTGATATTACTGTTTATGACCTTGGACTGTTTTACGTACACCGAGACTGCTTGTTATCTATAAAGTATTTTTCTCACACGAGCCGCACGTTTATCTCCTTCCCTGTGTGTTTCTGCTCTGCTCGTTGCACAAGCAACAAATACTTTTTACACACACCCTAACATACTGGAAAGAGGATCGCTGAGAACTCTGTTTCTGCTAGATGATTATCCTTGTTTATTTGGGAGAAAAGTCCTTTTAAATGTTTAAAATTGTCTTCAGTTGAAATTTATGGCAACGCTAGGTTAAATCCCTGGAAACTTCCCCCAAACTGAAATGCACCAGCAAAACAAAAGAAGATGCAAATTTATTCAGTTTATACACAGAGAGCAATGCAAATCCAGACATCCTCAATATATATCAGGGGTAGGATACTGAGGACTCTTTTGAGCTCCCGGCCTAATTTCAAATCCCCTATGAAAAGGATAATTCAAATTTGAAAGAATTAAGGCCAGACTGCTCTCTGCAGTTGCTGCTCCCCACAGCCTCTTGCCTGGGAGGGAGGGGGAGAAAAGGAGATGAGGAAAAGAACAAAAGGGGTGGGATGGGTAGATAATGGGCATAGTAAGGAATAAGCAGACAGCAGTGCAGTGTTCAGAAAGAATACTTACGTGTGTCAGCTAATTTAACTGGATCAGGCCTCAACTTAGTCATAGCTAAGTGAGTCACCGGTGGAAATAAACGTACTGTGTGGCATTGTTATTCCTGATTCCTGAACAGGTGCACTCTTTGAAAGAATAAACAAAAAAAAATGCTTACACAGACAGACCTGCAGAGTAGATGTTTTATTATATTTATATAATTACCTGCATGCCCATGCTTCGGTACAAAATTTTGTGATTGGGCATGATAAATTGACTCTTAAAGCCTGAAATTTAATGTAGAATTTGTAACTCTGTAGCATCAGAGCATGTTAATATAGGCAACTGGCAGTTGGAACAGAGGGGTAGGGGGAATAGAATGTCCCAGCCCGCAGGCTGAATGAGTCATGCACTGGCCACGCCAGTGAAGGGGTAGCATCAGAGCGTGTTAATATAAGGCAATTGGCAGTTGGGACAGAGTTCCTTTCAGGTGGGGTGGGGAGGGGAATAGAATGTCTAACTCCTTAGTATCAGAGCGTGTGAATATAATACTGTACTGTATATGAAATACTAATGATCTGATGGTCATGTCAAAAAATCCTTTCTTAGCGAGCACATAGAAGCCAAGAGGAACATACGTGACAAATTTCAAGTTTGTAGGCTTTACCGTTCTGGAGATTTCATGATGAGTGAGTAGTATTTGGCTTTTATAGATTGTATATATAGATTGTATAGGTATAATTATACTAATACCTGAAGCTAAATACAAGCCATAGTTACTCTTAGCAAATGTAGTAATGAACAGACACCAGTTTAAGAAAATAATAAAGGAAGGATATACAGATCGGCAGGGAAAAGGGCCTTGAAGTTTGTATGGTATTTTAATCATAGGTTGCTCTGGCATTTGAGCGTCTTTTCCATCTACTTTTCCATTATGTGACAGAGGATACCAGCCTTTCAATCTTTGTGCTTCCTAATGAATATATATTATTATAGAAGATTTCTGATTATATAGATTTTTTCTACTTTTTCTCTTCTATTTTTTTTTTTTTTTTTTTTTTGCCATCTCTCTCAAAATTTGCTCCATAATTTTTCACATCCAGACCTGGGTGTACTGGAGACCTCAAGATCAAGCGAATTCACTCAGCAGGCTGATCTCACTCTATTAGTCGATGGGTATATTTGAAATTCACCTTATGTTCTATCTCGTTTTTAAATGAATTTCTTTTTTTAAAAAATATTTCTTATAATTTATGAGAAAAACTTATGTGGAACAGAAAAATAAATCTGAGTCTGATATAAGAGCAATTTTTGTTTGCCATATACTAGGCACTTGAAAGAATGTTTAATAAGCTTCAGATACAATAGGTTTTTACTGGAGATGCAATTCACGAGTTACCACATTAACTTATATGATCTGTTCTAGACTTATTATCACTACAATCAGTAGTGGAATCTACAGACTTGTTAATGTAGAATTATAGTAATTATATTGAGTTAACAAGGCATATGACTTGTTTAACTACAGTATATCCCCAATAATTGTTATCTATTGACTTTTTGCACAAAGGATGTGGCCAAAATAGTCATTATATAGTAACATTGGAGAGATAAAATAAAGACTTACCAAAAATCATTTTTTTCAATGTTGGATTGCTGACTTATTATTTTTCAATGATTGACTGGTCTTAAGGCCATTCCTCTTATTTGAATTAGCATAATACCTGAATAGATCTAACTCCGTTTGTCAAGTACAGGTAGTCCTTGACTTATGACCACAATTGAGCCCAAAATTTCTGTTGCTAAGCAAGACATTTCTTAAATGAGTTTTGCCTCATTTTATGTCCTTTTTGCCACAGTTATTAAGTGAATCACTGCCATTGTTCAGTTAGTAACATGGTTGTTAAGTGAAGCTGGCTTCCCTATTGGTTTTGCTTGTCAGGAGGTCGCAAAAACGGATCACATGACCTCAGGACACTGCAACCGTCATAAATACGAGTCAGTTGCCAAGCGTCAGAATTTTGATCAAGTGGCTGTAGAGATGTGCAACAGTCATAAGGGTGAAAAACTGTCATAAATCACTTTTTTTTAGTGCCATTGCAACTTTTAATAGTCACTAGAGCAGTGTTTCTCAACCTTGGCCGCTGGACGATGTGTAGACTTCAACTCCCAGAATTCCCCAGCCAGCTCTGGGAGAATTCTTCCCCAGCTTCTGGAAGTTGAAGTCCACACATCGTCCAGCGGCCAAGGTTGAGAAACACTGCACTAGAGGAGCTGTTGTATGTTGAGGATTACCTGTAGCTGACAGTTCTAAATACTGTATTTCTATTTTGCAAATCAAGACATGAGAACTGGTTTGGTGCAGTAAGGCTCCAGGAGAATCCATGAGGTCTAGTCCTGCCTTAGACATGAAGCCAGTTGGTTCACCTTCGGACCAGTCATTCTCTCTCATCCCAAGGAAAAAGACAAGGCAAGATTAAAATACTTCTGAAGAAAGCTGCAGGGACTTATCTAGGCCCGTGATGGCAAACCTATGGCACAGGTGCCACAGGTGGCACACAGAGCCATATCGGTGGGCACGCGAGCTCAGCTGCGCGCCAGCAAGCTGATTTTCGGGCCTTCTGGGCCCACTGGAAGTAGAGAAACAGGCTGTTTCCTGCATCCAGAGGGCCTGGGAGTGGGTGGGGAAGGCCCGTTTTTCGTCCTCCCCAGGCTCCAGAGGCTTTCTAGGAGCCTGGGGAGGGCGAAAACAGCTTTCCCCACCCCCCAGAGGGCCTCCGGTAGGTCGTTTTTGCTCTCCCCAGGCTCCTAGAAAGCCTCTGGAGCCTGGGGAGGACAAAAAATGGGCCTACCGTGCCATTGTGTGCCAAAAGCAGGGGGGGTGTCGCATGTGCGGGGGTGGGGTGCATAGAATAATGGGTGTGGGCACCCGCCTTTGGCACGCGATGGCAAAAAGGTTAGCCAACACTGATCTAGGCAGTCTCCAAGAATTGAACAGTAGTAAAAAAATCGAAACATGTTCACAGTTACTATAAACCATTCCTATTACTTCTGCCATGATACAGGAAGAAAACATTCACATATCCCACCGGAGGCTTATCCTGTACTGACAGTGATCACAAACAAGATTCAATAGCTTCGGCTCAGCAGGTTACCTTCATCTGTTGTTCCTGGGTTTTCTTTTGTCAATACACAATAGCAGCAACCAGAAAAACAAGAACAAAAACACCTCCAGTCTTGGGAAAAGAAGGCTAGGTGATCCTTAATCAATCTCATATGTTACTGAGGGGTAAAAGCATAATCAACAGCTTTACTTGTGTTGTTTTGTGTGATTACATAAGAATAAAGCAACCAGACAGTAGCAGATTTTTACAGATCCTGAACATGGAGCCTGATAATGCTGCTACTTTAGGTCCAACAATAACAATAGCATTAGACTTATATACCACTTTATAGTGCTTTACAGCCCTCTCTAAGCAGTTTACAGAGTCAGCATATTGCCCCTCAACAATCTGGCTCCTCATTTTACCCACCTCAGAAGGATGGAAGCAGTGGTGGGTTGCTACCGGTTCACCCCAGATCAGGTGAACTGGTAGCAGCGGCGGTAGAAGTTTCCACCCACCCACCCGAATGCTTCTGTGCATGCGCAGAAGCATCATGTGTGCATGCAAGCATGCAAGCGCCCACGAACTAACTGGTAGTGACCGGTTTTGAAACCCGCCCCTGATGGAAGGCCAAGTCAACCTTGAGTCTGGTGAGATTTGAACTGTCAAATTGCAGTCAGCCAGTAGTCAGCAGCAGTAGCTGCAGTATTGCACTCTAACCACTATGCCACTACGGCTCAACAACATGCATAGCAGAGTAGCTGCCATTTTTTTCCACCCCCCCAAGTGCGTTTAGCTGGCTGAGATCCATTCCACAGCCGGTGCCATTTTAGATTCCCCAACAGGAAATGTCAAAGAGGGCAGAAACAGGGAAGGGAGCCCCTTCACAATAACTCTCTGGCAACAAGACCCAGAGAGAGAGCTGGCCATGGAGCTTCTGAATTCTTGGGCTTTCACAGAAAACCCAACCATGCCAAACTGAAGCTGGCTCTTTCTCTATAACCTGATCCCCATGGAAACAGGATAGTGTGGGTGGGGGGGACCGCCTACTACCACCAATAGCCTTCCACCGGCCGGTACACTCTCATAGAGAGGGGCTCCTCCGGATGCCGTCGGCCAAACAATGTCGACTGGCAGCCCCCAGGGGGAGAGCCTTCTCTGTGGGGGCACCTATCATCTGGAACGAGCTCCCCGCAGAGATACGGAGGATCTCAGACCTGCTCACGTTTCGTCGTGCTCTCAAAACTTTTTTATTTCAGCAGGCTGGCCTGGCCTAACTTTCTCCCTCTTTTTAGATAATTCTTTAATATTCTTTAATATTTTTAATATTCAAAGTTTAATTTGTTTTAAATTGATTTAATCTGTCTGGGCCAAACTATTTAATTCGATTTTATTTCTGCTTTTTAAATTTTGTATGTATGTATTTTATTGTTGGCTGTTCACCGCCCTGAGTCCTTCGGGAGTAGGGCAGTATATAAATCAAATAAAAGTAAAAGTAAAGTAAAGATAAGGAACAAAGAGGAAGTGGATTCTTTCTCATTTGCAAAATACTGTGAAATATTGTTGAGAGGAAGATGGAGGGGGGAACATATGCTTAATTAATGGAGGGACTTCAATGTCTCCAGGCCACTTAATTATGTTAATTTTCAAAAGCATGAACGAAGGTTATGATAAATGGATCTTGGCCTCAAGTTAGGAAACATAGGAAACTTGAAAAAAGATAGAAAATCCATTGATAAAAAGGGCAGAGCTCCAGATAATTTTCTTCTATTTTAATCCAATCTCTTACTTTCTAGGCTTCAAAAAAAGAATAGTAAAAAGCCTGGAATGAAAGATAAGGGTGCTTCCTATAACATGAAGACCGAGTTGATATAATGGGCTATAAAATGAAAACAAACAGTACAGCTGACATGCCTTTATCATGCTTTGGGATTTACATATAGAATAAATGGAGTGTTAATCTTTCCTAGCAAGCAAACTACTACATCTCCATGCATTGAAAGTAACTGTGCTAATAGTAATAATAGTGAATAAGATACACAGAGAAAAAATACAGTAGAAGCATGAAAAGATAATATACATTGTAATTGTGGCTTAGGAATCAATACAGGAGAAATGAGAAATTTATCCAGTAAGTAGTAGTATTAATCACAGCCATCCAAATCTATATTAGAACCAAAGCCTGGAATTGAAAGTCTGCCCAGTGCATTAGCAATTCCCATGTTGCTGTCTATTCAAGAGACAGCCAAGATTTTAGCTGTTCTTTTTCTGACAGAATTTGAAGATCTTATTATCAATCATTAAGGAAAGGGATAAATTATTTACTGCTTTTTAAAATGAAATTGGAGTTTTGTAAATAAAATTTCTGATGTAGCCTCTATATTATAATTTTGTACAGCCAGGGTAGATCTAAAAGCCATTAAGTAAAGTGCTAGACTTTAATTTTCAGAGGGTGAGTTGTTAAATCTCTGGTTCCAAAAAAAGACAGATTAGCAAATTTATGAGCCTGTGAAAATCTTACAATAGATGTGGTTAATCTTTAAGATCTGGCAGTAAGCGTTGTTCAGATTTTAAATTAGGTGGTGTTTTAAAAATAGCATGTCTCTCTTACAGATGGGGTGATAAGTATTTAAAACCACCAGTTTGTTTGTACATAACAGGAATGAAATCGTTTGAACGTCCTAAACCAGAAATGGAAGTAAAACTAGCCTTAGCTGTTCTGAAACCAGATTGAAAGGATGAAATGGGTTGACCTTAAAAAATAGTTTTAAAGATGATATAGCATACTTTATATCAATTTTTTTTATTTAATACATTGGGTCACAACTAACTGGGACATTTTATATAATTAATATGTAGCATATTGATTTTGGATAGAAAATATCCCAGAACATATCAAGGCCATCTATTGTGGGAAGAGTGAAAAAAGGGGAAGATTGCTGCTTTTATCATATTGCAACCATGTTGATCATTCCTTTCCTGGAATAATATGCAAAGTAGATTCTTGAACTTCATATGAGTTCAACCAAGTGTTCTTACAACATCTTGCTGCAATGGCAGAAAGTTAAAAATTTATTTCTTGATAAATTTCCCACAATGTTTCTTCATACCTAATGTGGCATCATGCCTCTAGTTTCTCATATCTAACAACACAATGCAAGGACACATAGGAGGTCTGCTGTCCCAGGTGCTGAATCTAACATGTGGTCTTCTACGGTCCAGGTTCACAAATCCACCTTCATGGTTGTACGTAACACATTAGTAGCTAAAAAAACACAGAATACAAATGTCTCTTCTGTCCATATGGACAGGTGTTTATCAACTTAGCTTTTCCTTAGATGGAGTTTGCAGCAGCAGCAGCAGATTGCTTATAAAGCTTTTTGCCTCTAGTAACACATATTCTTTATTCTTTTTAGTCCAGCTAGATTTGAGAACAGAACAGAACAGAACAGAACAGAACAGAACAGAACAGAACAGAACAGCTTTATTGGCCAAGTGTGATTGGATACATAAGGAATTAGTGTCTGGTACATAAGCTCTCAGTGTATATACAAACAACAAAGTAATATATTCATAAGATACCAATAGGAGAATGTAGTAGAAAAGATGAGAAGGATAATAGCATCTTGATGATATCTACTGTGACTTGAGGAAGCAAAGACAAATCAAAGGTTGGTCAATGTTTTTAAAGAGCTTGACATTATTTATTGTTAGTTCATCTTTTTGCAAAGCATTCAAGTCTTCTAAATAAATATAGAGATTGCTCTATTTATTTATTTTTTTCTCCTTGTTTCTATTGTATCATTCCTCTATCAATGATCCTTGGCATAAAATGGCCCCTTCACTTCCACTCTAGGTAGATGATGAAAATAGCATGTAGACTTTTACATTTTGCAATCAACTCCTTGGAGACATTTCTCTGACATCACCTGCCTTGTTGAGGAAGAGAAAATGGAGATATTCCCTAAAGCATTTGGTTTTATTGTCTTATCAGGTGGCAGCACTTGTTTTAACTTCCCTGGGCTTGAAAGTTAAGAAGAACCTGTATCTGGATAGAAGACCACTAAGGAACAAGTCTACAAAGTGGAAAGTTGAAGGAACTTTTTAGAAGAAATCATTGTCAAACCACTTTTATATGGTTGACAAGAAAACTGCAACAATCTGTCTGTATAATCACCAAGAATTATACTCAGTTCTGAGGGTGCCATTATTTTTTTATCTATATGGATGCAGAATTTTAAAGAGTATGATTGGACACACATGGAATTGGACATATAGGTAATTTTCCAGGGCCTATTATGTGTTTATGGAGACACAAGAATTAGTTACCTTGGCAAAAAAATCGTACTAACCAGGAGCTATTGGCTAGTGAGGTACTTGAGGTGAGGAATATCTACTTTTTAAAGTATGTTTTCATTCAATGTGTTAATAGCTTCTTTCTAGATATTAGACAGTTGGCACTTGTTCATTAATGTCAATAAAGATACAGCTTTCCATCTTTTTTCAGATATGCTCTGGATGCAACTCAGAGTTCCTACTAACAAGCTGTTTCATCAGCTGCTACTATAAAAGTTAATGTTCGGATTTTGCACCTGTTCTAAACAGGCAATTCTCATGATGGAATAGAGTGAGTTCCCACCAAGAACTATATTAATATTTTTTTCAAAAATAATTTGGAGAAATGACTAAGTAATGAGATGGCTAAGGGAAGGATTGAAGTGAGATCATAGAAGATATTCCAAGGGATGTGAATAGGCAGTAAAATAGCTAAGGCAATTCAATGGCTGAATTCATGTATACATATATTACACAAAGCCATGTTACTTTGCATGTTGTGTGCATATTTTCATTATGATTTATAAACAATTGATGATGATTCAGCATTCAATGTAAATCCAGCTTTGTAGCTTGTTCAAGAAATCTTTTAACCAAGTCAATGTAAGCAAATGGGACGAAGTAGGGCAAAATTTTAATCCAAAAGATAAGTGATGGGGTCTGAGCTGGTAATAACAAAGAAGTAGAACAAACATGTGGTTGTGGTAGAAAATCTTAATATGGTTAATCTGTATTTGAAGAGACAACTTCTGGGTTTAGGTACCTTATAATGAGCTGGAAAATTGTAATGCCATTGTGCAAATCCAGGGTGCAGCCACATACTTTGAATATGAGAATAGGCCTAGCTGTTACACCTTAAATAATGGAAAATAAGTAGAAGGAAGCTAATTGTTCAGAAATATGAAGTAACTTTCCCATGAGGCATGGTTTAACTTTCAAATCTTAAAATGTTAAAACAAAATAAATTTGGCTGCTGATTTTTTTTCCACACCCTTTATCAGCAATGTCCATAAGAGGCTCCTGCATTTCCTTCTGTGGAACAAAGTTTTGTGTGCAATGAGAAGCAGTGGGTTCTGCTCTTAGTCACATGACCAAGAGGAAGGAGGCTTAGAATAGAATGAATAAGATGGTAACATTCTAGATTCTTAAACTCCTTACATAATTTGTTCCCAACATTCCAAAGGTTTGAATAGATAGATAGATAGATAGATAGATAGATAGATAGATAGATAGATAGATAGATAGATAGATAGATGGATGGATGGATGGATGGATGGATGGATGGATGGATGGGTGGGTGGGTTGGGTGGGTGGATGGATGGATAGATAGATAGATAGATAGATAGATAGATAGATAGATAGATAGATAGATAGATAGATATTCTCTCTCCTATTATATAGTTGATGTGAAAAGAGGAAAAATCCAGAAGAAATTCAGGATAGACACTCCTGTCCTAATGTAAGAATGCTTTGGGTAGTAGATGAGAATTTACAAAGTGTTTGTGTGCAATGAGAAGCAGTGGGTTCTGCTCTTAGTCACATGACCAAGAGGAAAGGAGGCTTAGAATAGAATGAATGAGATGGTAACATTCTAGATTCTTAAACTCTTTACATAATTTGTTCCCAACATTCCACAGGGTTGAAGAGATAGATAGATAGATAGATAGATAGATAGATAGATAGATAGATAGATAGATATTCTCTCTCCTATTATATAGTTGATGTGAAAAGAGGAAAAATCCAGAAGAAATTCAGGATAGACACTCCTGTCCTAATGTAAGAATGCTTTGGGTAGTAGATGAGAATTTACAAAGACATTAGAAAATAGCATGAAATGAAGAGATTAATGGCTAAGTATCACCATAGTTACAGCGTACCTCAGGATCTGATGTTGTGTATGTTTTAAAACTGCTGAAAAGCAGCACACACAGGCAATATCATGCTAGAGGGGCTGTCGTTCGTAATCTATGTGCTTCTGTGAGAAACGGGACACTGAAGTTCTTCAATCATTCGTTGATCTAATCTTTTAGACTTTGTTGTAGCCACCCCACTCCAACCCTTGACTAGCCAACGTTGGCTCATCTCAGAGAAGCAAGGTTAGACTGGATTAGAACTTGGAAATTATCAGGAAATCACACAAGGCTGCTGAATAACAGAATAACAGATTTGGAAGGGACCTTGGAAGTCTTCTAGTCCAACCCCCTGCTGAAGCAGGAAATCCCACAGCATTTCAGACAAATAAATGGCTGTCCAATCTCTACTTAAAAACCTCCAGTGATGGAGCAGCCACAACTTCTAAAGGCAAGCCATTCTACTGGTTAATTGTTCTAATTTCAGGAAATTTCTCCTTAGGTCTAGGTAGGATTTATTCCCCCTTGTAAGTGATGAAAATATTCACACAAGCAAAATAACCCATGTGTTATCTTTGATTTGTTTAAAATAATCCTTTAGATTATATGCTTAAAAAACAACAACAGCCTACCTTGTATGTGATGGTCTTTTTCCCCCTCAATTCTTAGCTGCCTATTTTCATACCAGAACCAGCCTTAATTGTTTTAACTCTAAGAAATTAATTCAATTTCTCCTGGCAGAACCATGAGATGCTTCAGCTGCTTGTATTACAAACAGGAAAAAGCATAGAAAAGAAATGTATGAAAGGCTGAGGGACATGTTTAAAGATCAAAAAAGAAATATTATCTAACCGTTTTTAAACATGATTTCTAGTTATTTAGGTGTTCAGAGTAGAAGAAAAAATGCGTAGGGAATTATTTTTTCCAAGAGCATAATCTAGAGATAATCAACTCTTCTTCTCTCAAGGAAATAACTACAGTCTATACAAATGGGAATGGGGAATCTTGAAGAGAACTCAGAATAGACAGGTTGGATAGGTTTGAGATCAGTGGTGAAATGCTACCGGTTCACACTGGTTCGGGTGAACTGGTACCGGTTCAGGTGAACTGGTAGTGATAAAAGCTACCGGTTCAGGCAAACTGGTATTTCCGACGATCAGCTGTGTCGCGCTATTTATATTCGCTAGAAATCAGGAAATGCTGCTTTCTAGCGAATCTAAATCGCACAGCACAGCTTTTTCCCCCCTTCGCTGTTCTATTACCTTGTTAAGCCTCCTTTTTCCGCATGAAGCGCGCATTTGGCATGCACTGTGTATGGGTGCATGCAGTGTATGTTTGGCGCACACCGCACATGCGCGGGCAGCAAATCGGTGGCAATCCGTGGAGGATTTTACCTCTGTTTGCGATCCTAAAATTATTATTTCTACAGACAAGATCTCAAATACCACAGGAAACAGATGGTATTATTCAAGGTAGTTGTACTTCAATTTCCCAGAAAATAAAAGAATCATCTAATGAAATGTTGCTAGAGCAGGGAAAGTAAATTCCTCTCTTTAAACAAAAATCATTTGAGTTCTTCTAGTTAGGATATCTAATTATGTCTGTGATCAGGAATAAGATTGCTGTTTCAAGAGAGGCTTTGTTGTTTAATTCAGTGGAAGTTTTCCTTCTCCTAGTTAATTTGGGAAAGAACACTGTTAAAGGAGAATATTTGTAGCTCAGGGTTGAAAGGAGGGGTCCTTGATGCTCTCTTAACTTGGTTGTTTTCTTGCAGACATTTCATTACCCAAACTGGTAACACCATCAGTGTTAGTAAACAATGGAGGTTGTAGTGCACTGATGATGTTACTTAGAAACTTCTATAAGAAAACAACCAACCAACAAGAGCGCCAAGGACCTCCTCAACAATGTTAATCTCTATGAACATATGGTTTACAAAGAGTCAACACCTAATGCAAGGCACCAGTCATGCATAAATGCAGTCAAACATTATTCTGTCAATAATGCTATTAATAAACACAGAACAAGTTAAGTACATGCAATGCCCAGTACAAAGACACTGTAAACATTTGGTAGAAGTTAGATCATATTGTTATGGATAGCTACTTAAGTAATGATTAACCCATGGGACTACTAAAGCCTTGCCATTCTTAATGTTAGGATTTTCTCCCTTAAGTAGAACTGGAAGTGATGTATCTTGAGACTTAACAAAGAGGAGTTGGAAGCTGTTTCAATTGCAATCAAATGTTTCATTGAGAGCCAGTATGGAACAAGAAGTTAAATGAGAGGTTAGAGATGATTCATCATTCTTGTCACTATTAACTTAAGATGAAAAGTGTGAGACCCATATGTAGTTGCAAATTATAATAGTTACAATAATGATTAACCTCGCTAAGCTATAAACCACGCTTCCCAATATCTGAGTTCCTAACACATGTTAAAGCCAATATCAAATATATCAGTTTATGTTATGCATAATATGTTAAGGCAATGTATTGACAAGACTGAAGACCTCACAAGAGAAACTCTGTAGTCACCCATCCTGAAGTGGCTATAAGGATTTCAAGTAATACGCCCATAATGAACAGAACTTCGAGGCAGGTAGATTCCTCAAAGAACAGTTTTATTGGCACAGGCTGGTGAAAACCGACTCTAAAGGTTTGTGCAGTTTTCACCTAATTAAAAGTAACAGTTTTCCCCTTTTCCCAAACAAACAGTCACATGGTGGAATCAGGGTGCTGTCCAGTTGCTTGGTAACATTACTCCTCCTCTTCCTCTCTTCAGCCACCTGTTGGAATGTCCTTGGTTCCCAGGGGAAAGTATTTTGTTTTGGCTACAACCCCCCAACTATCTCTATTTCCCCCTCCCTAACCTTCATCTCTGTTGTGGCAACACTGAAGCCTCAAAGTTGGCCTCAATCAAGCCAACTTCAGAGTTGACAGAGTTCATTCCAATGGGTCTTCCAGCCCAATGTTGAGAGTCCATTCATCATCTATTTCCCAGATTACTTCTTTTTATTTCTCAATCTATTTCAGGTCCTATTTTATTGGCTTTATTTTCCACCTACATCTACAGATTTTTTCCCCTTCTCAAGTTCTGTGTTTGAAACTAGAGAAAAAAGTGTAAAGAGATTAATCCGCAGAGTCTGGAAAATGTTTGGAAAGAAAGTGACTCAAGAAGTAAGCTTCTCTTAAATACAAATTGCACTTGGAAAGCAATTAGTAAAATTACTGTTGCATATTGAATGTTCCCAGGATTGAGGATTTTCAGGAATTCCAGACTCTGCGGATTAACCCCTTTATACATCTTTCTCTAGTTTCTCAACATTGCCTGGAAGACCTATTGGAATGAAGTGGCACTTCAGGATGGGTGACTTCACCGTTTCTTTTCCAATGGCTTCAGTTCTATCAATACATTGGCTTAACACATTCTGCTTAACATAAAGTGGCACATTTAATGTAGCCTTAACAACTTTTATGAACTCATATTGTGGTTTGTAAAACTGGCTTACAACTTAGCATTATGCATGAGACAAATCTCTTTAGCTTGTTAAATAGACCAGATTTGTTCAACTTATTTGTTCAAACTATTGTTTAGCAAAGGGTATGAATGTAGAAGCCAATAAATGTGCAAGACAGCATCTTCTGCAGTCTTACTGGAGGGATTTAGCAGAGCAAACTAAATTACCTGCCATGAGAAAAAAAACATTATTGCTATTTTAATACAGCTGCCTTAATCACAATCGGTAGGATTGTATAAGTGCTCCAGCATTTCAAACTGTATCAAAGTGAGCTATTAGCAATTTCATCTGAGATTATTGAATTAAAAAAAAAAACTGAATGTCTTATTGTACCATTTGTTTTGTGTAATTCCTGGCACACATTTCAGTAATTGATGAGAAAGAGATTATCTGGGTTTAACATTTACTGCCTAGATATTCTAAATGTATCTTGCTGAAGATGGATAATTGCAATAATATTCTTATAATCACATAGTGAATAATTACAAGTAGTGAGTATAGAAAAAACACACAGTAACAGTGGATAGAATTTTTCTTCTTTAAGAACAATATACAGTAGGAGAGTGATTTAGACCGTGCTCAATATAAATCTTTTTGGTGCAACACAAAATCCGTTAAGAGAACACAGTGGCATACAATATGGGCAAGGCCATGGATCAAATGATTTAAACAAGCAAACAAACTCTTAGGAAATCTACAATAGCACAGATTTGTTCATCAAACAACTGCAGTCTATGCAGCCTCAGTTGTTGTGAAACCTCATTGGGTTTCACAAACACACACTGAAGTGATAAATTTGAATGGAGATATCTGTGTTCTCTCCTTGCACTTGTAAATTCATCTAATATCAAGTCTCTGTTGTGTTATTTTTAAGGAAACAACCTTACTTTGGTAAATTGTAATGAAAATATGAAACAGACATCAACATTCTTGGTCATCTGCACCACATTTAATAAGTGCAGCTATTCCTAGCATGGAGAGAAGTATACTGTCCATTCTTGTCCACATTAAAGATGAACGGATCTAAAAGAGGGAAGAATCCTTCCAATGCAGAAAATACGCATCATTAGATATAAGAATTTAAGCCCAAACACTGATTCAAATATTTTTAAGTTCAATTTTATATACCCCTACATTATATTTTATAAATGTATATCTTAAGTCATTCCACAATTCATGAAATTAGTTTTTCACATTCATCATTCTAATCAAAACATGACTTAAATGAAATTCTTGCCCATTCCAAGTGTGGATTCATAAATAAATGTCAGTTTATAAATAAATACCTTACATATCATGTAGGTCATCAGCCTAGCAAAGTGACTATGGAGAGACTAGCTACATCTGACTCTAGAGTTATAAATAATGGATGCTCACTACAAACAGAGGAGTCATGATAAATTTTGAAGAATATTGCTAAAAGGACTGGGCTTTTAGCCCCATGTCAAGAGGAGCTCATAGGTTTGGGTAGAAGAAGTGAGTCATGTCACAGTGGGCCAAGTTTGTTAGATGCTGACAAAGTTAAGCAGTTTCAGACGTGTTTAGTACTTGGATAGGAGACCATTAGAAAAACCCATGTATGTAGGTTGGATTGGGAAGTTGAAAAATATATCCCAGAAGAAAGTAAAGACAAGGATTTTTATATTGCTGCCAATATCCATGTAGTCATTAGCAACCAAGCTTGATTTAAAGGATTTTTGTGAATTCTGCAGAGTATGCATCTTCTCGTAACCATAACTTTTATTAGATAACTTTGAGCTAGTCATTGTCTATGCCTTGTCTACCAAACAAAAATCCCACACATCTTCAAAAACTCAAGTTTATACCATACTAGCTCATACCACTTCAGATGATTTATACCATACTAGCTCATACCACTTCAGATGATTAAAACATTGCTGTTGTGGTGAAGAAAATGTCAGAAATTTGCCTTCCCCGCCTCCAAGACTTCATGGTTCATTTGCCACCATAAAGAGAGAAGTCTTTGGTTTCTGGTAGCTTCAAATAACATATTTGGAGATCTGAAGCCCAATGGATGGAAATATTATAATGGTAAAGACAGGCACTGATATTTATGAAGTGAGAACAGAATATATATTTCTGTTACATTATAATGGATCATGTAACTGTCATGTATTTCCTGCAACTCTCCCGCTCTCAACAATAGTGATTGTTGGGGGTTTCAGCAATTACAAAAGCAAGGTTGTGGGCCACATATAGAAGCAGATATAGAAGTGTGATATTATAGAAATGTCCTTGAAGATTCAGTGCCATAACACTGATGTTCATAAGTAGAAATCTTTATTTTATATATTGGCCAAAAACCCACTCATCTATTTGTCAAGAACACAGCTGCATGATGAGCTTTCTAACAACTTGTTTGTGCAACCCTGATAACCTTTGAAGTTGTATTAATACCCAAGAGATGGATGAAGCTAAAAGCATTCACTTCCTTTGGTTATGTCTATCTCACATAATTCAGTACGGAGAAAAAAAGCAAGATGCTCTCATATCTTCAGAGACCTCCTGTCAGACAGAGAAATCATTAGCTACTCTCTTTGCACTCTCTAAATCATGTGCTGTCAGCAAGAATTATGAATGCCTTGGTCATTTTAAAACTCAATACTGTAACAGCCTTCTAAAGGCTGTCAAATTCTTGGAAATTTACAGCACACTTGGATGACCACCAAACTCATCACAAGCACTTCCAGGCTTTGAAGAGTTCCCCTAGCTTAGTGACCTTATTTTTCCTCTTTCTACTTCTTGAATATTTGTTCAATAGACTTACCGTGGCAGGCTAATTATCTCCAAGAAGTAACAGGCTATTATACCAGGCTAAGGAACAATGGCTTAGATCAAGGAAAGCAGCTCATTGGCAAAAGACATAGGAGTGACTGTCCATTTTTAACCACTGTGCATGCATACTTTGAACACACATATGGATACATAAAATAGAATAATAGAGTTGGAAGGGACCTTGGAGGTCTTCTAGTCCAATCCCCTGCTTAGGCAGGAAACCCTATACAATTTCAGACAAATGGTTGTCCAATCTTTTCTTAAATACTTCCAGTGTTGGAGAATTCACAACTTCTGGAGGCAAGTTGTTCCACTGATTAATTGTTCTAATTGTCAGGAAATTTCTCCTTAGTTCTAGGTTGCTTCTCTCCTTGATAGGTTTCCAACATTGCTTCTTGTCCCGCCCTCAGGTGCTTTGGAGAATAGCTTGGCTCCCTCTTCTTTGTGGCAACCCCTGAGATATCAGATGTCACCCCTAGTCCTTCTTTTCATTAAACTAGACATACCCAATTCCAACAACCGTTCTTTACATTATTAAGGATGGAACATTTCTTGGTTGTCTTTTTACCCATTCAAATAGATACAGTCAGATCAGGGGTGAAATGCTCCCTGTTTGGACCGGATCGCCCGATCCGGTAGCAATGGTGGCGGGTGGTTCGGAGAATGGTAGCAAAAATCCCTGCACCCCCCCCCAACCATGCCCAGCTGAGCCGCACGATCATCAGAGGCTTTTTCTTTTTTACTTTTAAAAGCATTTTTTCTACAACCTCTTCTGATGAAAAAATGCTTTTAAAAGTCTCTTGACAATCCCAGCTGAGTTGCCTGATTGGCAGAGACTTTTCAAAGCATTTTTTTGCAACCTTTTCAGCCGAAGAGGTTGTAGAAAAAGTGCTTTGAAAAGTTAAAAAAAAAAAAAGTTGGCCACACCCACCCAGTCACATTACCCCCCCCCAAGCCATGCCCACAGAACCGGTAGTAACAAATTTTACATTTCACCCCTGAGTCAATTCACCCCCTAATTATGTTCCATTAAATGTTTGGATAGAGAAATGTGGGACAATTTGCAATGTGCATGCTCCCTATCACACCATATTGAGTGAGTTCATATTGCATATGATTAGGCTTTTACTTCCAGAGTCACACAAGTATGCTGAAAAGTATTTTCTTGAGGAAGGTCCGTATCTGTTCATCAACAGAATGTTGCCTCATCCCAGCGTACTGTCAACAGTTCTAGACACATGCCAAATAAATAAATGTCAATGGTCCAACAAAATTAAATCTGTGAGTTAGATTGCTGCAATGGATAAATTGTCTATTTATGGGCTAGGGTATAACTCTACAAAACTCACATGTGTTCACCCTCCATTTAAAATGTATTAAATTCAAATTCAGCATGGTACCTACAGGAATGTCACAATGCAAGGCTTTCTTTTCTAAAACCTTTTTCTTTTGTTTGTTTGTTTGCTTTTAAAACAAAGCACCTTTCACTTGGTTCACTTGGGCAGCTATAGAAATTGAATAAATAAAAAAATTAAAAGACCTTCCTTTTTTATCACCATCAGGAGATGATTCTAAATACAGTAGGGCTCCAAGTCAGATGCTTAAAGCTGCTTAAATAACAAGGGAAATAGGAATTCTGAACATATGCTTCTGTGTACCAAAATACTAAATAATTCTGATGCAATGGATATACCAGTGGTGAAATCCACATTTTTTTTACTACAGGTTCTGTGGGCGTGGCTTGGTGGGCGTGGTGTGGTTTGGTGGGCGTGGCAGGGGAAGGATACTGCAAAATCTCCATTCCCTCCCCACTCTGGGGGGAAGGATATTGCAAAATCTCCATTCCCACCCCACTCTGGGGCCAGCCAGAGATGGTATTTACCGGTTCTCCAAACTACTCAAAATTTCTGCTACCGGTTCTCCAGAACCTTTCAGAACCTGCTGGATTTCACCCCGGGATATACCCATCAGAAAGAAAAGATGGAATGAGAGACCTGTAAACAGAATTGAAAACATCAGGACTGTACAAGGTCAGGAATAAACTTCCTCTTTTTAAAACAATTAACAGGCGGGAAAATGTTGTCTGTACTGAAGGGTATAAGTATGCAGAAGTAATAAATTTAAGTCATACAGCATATTCCTTTCCCACATTGTTATATGGAACCCCCAAAAGAAAAGGACTTTGGTGTTTTAGCTCCCCACCATATATTCTTCACATTTCCTTGCTTCAGAGAAGCATATGGGCCGGATTGAGAGAATGAGAACATTTCCCCTTTTCCACGTTACCCTAATGTGATGCTTTTCCATGTTCCACTACAAACATTTGGAGAGAAAAAACTGAATTCCTTTTATTAGGCAGCACACATTTTAAAAACTATCCAGTCAATGTACATCAGATTTCAGTGAAGTTCAGCCTTCCACTGCTATTCATTAAATCAGATTTTTTTTGTTTTGTTTTTGCTTTTTTTTTAATTTCAGGCTCTTGGTACAAGTCTGAAAACAAGCCAGTTCACTAAACTTGATGAAACTCTTAAAACTTTCATATTTAAAAAAAAAAATCTAGAGTCATGAAGAAGTTGGGAAAATAATGGCTGCTGTAATGAATAGTAGGTAGGCCCAAAGCACTCCTCCAAATGTTATTTTCATTTATTCTTTTATTCTCTAGAATAAATATATCCTAGAATATTCTCTGTGCTTATGAGTCATGCATAAACTGATTGCAGTGGCCATCAGGTAAAAAGAAAGCATTAAAGCCACTGGTGGGATTCAGCCAGTTCGCACCACTTCGGGAGAACCGGTTGTTAACTTTCTGAGCAGTTTGGCAAATGGGTTGCTGGAAGAAATCATTAGGGCAGAGAACTGGTTGTTAAATTACTTGAATCCCACCACTGATTAAAGCACTGGATGTAAAAAAGAGGTAACAAATACCGTATTTTTTGGAGTATAAGACCACCTTTTCCCCCAAAAAAAGTGGGTGAAAATCTGGGTGCGTTTTATACTCTGAATGTAGCTCTGCCCAGCTTCTCAAACGGAGATTTCAGAGGCTGAAAAAAGCATTAAAAACAAAGCTTCAGAAAAAAAAGCCTCCAAACAGGGCTTCAGAAAAAAAAGCCCCCAAACAGAGCTTAAGAGGCTTTTTTTCTGAAGCTCTGTTTCGGAGGCTTTCAGAGACAGAAAAAAACAGTTTTTTTCTGAAACAGAGTTTCAGACGTTTCAGAGGCAGAAAAAAAAGCAAAAAAAGCAAGACACAGAGCTCACAACCAACGAACCTGTTGCTAAAATTCACCTCTGAGAACAGCTGATTGGGGGTATTCCGGGAGGCTGATCCACCCACCAATCAGCTTTTTTCTTATTTTTCTCCCCAAAAACTAAGGTGCATCTTATACTCCGAAAAATATGGTAGATCTGGGTGAAAAAACATAAAGTCCTCATTGCAGGATGGAAACAGTTAAATGATACCCTGATGAAGCAGCGTTTTTTTCCTGTTCTTGGCAGCCATTGAAATCCTTGTTTTCTTGTTTTTGCATGTGATTAGCCTAGGCAAACTTCACATGCAAATGTTAAAAATAGTTGTTCTGAAAGATGCTCACTGCTTTTTAATGAGCAATTAGCATTTATAAGAGGAAAACAAGAAGTAAAGTGCTGGTCAGGATAGGCTAAAACTCAAGGAGGCAGAATACATTCATTCTTTAAAGCCACTTTGCATAGAAAAACGTAATTGTTGCAGACAAACCTTTCTACTTAAAAAAAAAACAAACAAACTACAGCTGGCTTTGAAAAAGGAACTTTTTAAAAGGATTTGAGGATTTAGAGACCAAATGCAAGAATTATTATTTTTGTTTCCCTCAGTGCAATGACTGATTAAAAGCCTCTCTATATAGAACATGTTCAGCTTCTGATGAAACTGTCAAATATATTGGAATTTTGATGATGGATATCGGAAAAGTATTATTTATGTCAGATGTAAATGCCTTATTCTCTAATGTGTAAATAATGTATATATGGAACATCAGGGGTTAACTTATTACTTGAGCTTTAATGTATTCATAATTTACCACTCCCATTCCTGGCTCCGCCCCTTGTATATAAAAGGAGCCATCCTCCCCATTTTCCTTGCTTCTATCTTGAATATTCAGCGAATATAGAATGCCTATTATGATTAAAGAGAATTATATTTAAACCTATAACTTCTATTATCTTTATTGAGTCTGATCCTGAAAATATTGCAACAAGCTGGTAGCAGAGGATGGTTAATTGACTCAATAAGTAGTTAAAAATGTCCAAGAAAGATAGGCCCAACACCAGGGCCTACAGCAAAGAAATAGAAACTGATCAAGAGATGATCAACGAATCCACTAATGCGATTTCGAGAGAATCCGAAGAATACACCACTGAAGAAGAAGAACTGATGAGTGAAAATAACGACCAGGAAGAAATCGAGATAGAAAATAACGAACTCAGGTCAGAAATATTAAAAATACTAAAAAGCCAAAAGAATGATGAAAGCCTCATCGCGGACCTCCAGGAGATGCTGAGGAACAGCGGAGCAGCGAGAGAGAAAAACATCATTAAAGAAAAACCCAAAGATCAAAAAACTGTGAGTGAAATGACTACTGAGAAAATAGTTGTAAAAAAGAAAAGATGTGACCCCGCGCGAAATTTTGAACGGCAGCCATCTTGGTTTCAACGAACTTCAAAAGAGAGTGAAGCAGAGCCAATCAAAACGCTCAGTTCAAAATTTCTGGCGCGAAAAACGCTATCAGACGAAGAAAGTGAAAAAGAAGTCTCAAACTCTTCAGATGAACCAAAATCAGAAAGTGAAGACGATTTAACAAAGTCTCAAGTAGAGTCAGCAATGAAAACACTTTTTGCTGCTTTTGGGCCAAGATTGAAAATTTCTAAGACATCAACGAAGAAGCAAGCAATCAAACCGACAACTCAAGACCTGCACGCTCCCATCCTGACTTCGAAAACTACGACACCCGAGCCCAGAGAGCCATGCCGATTCCGTCCTACACCGCAGACAGAATCGAGTGCCAGCACACACAAGAGAAAGAGAAGAACCGCCGCCATCACCAAAGCCCCAAAAACCGAGCCAGAGACCGACTCATCTGAAGAGGAGCGGATCGAGAGAGCTGAAATGGAGAGAACCTTCCACAACGGCGCCAAAGAAGAAATGAGCAACGCGCATGTGCAAAACTACGTAGACGGCCCCGAAAGACTTGAACTGGCCAGAGAACCGCGCAGACTCGTTACAAGCATCCCAATGCCGTTCTGTAATTTCCTGCACTTGAGAGACCACGGACTGCCTCAGGTTGTAAGTAATGGACAGAATAATGTGGGGAACTTACCCAGTGACTTCCCAAAACTTAGAGTTGATGGCATTAATTTACAAGAGTGGTACCAACAGCTTCAGGTTATTTTTATGAAAGAAAATTTACTATTCTTTATAACTAGTCCTCCAAGAAGACCTTGGACTTTAAAAATAGACTGTTTACATCATAGAGCATTTTTCATAATAATTTCTAGCGTGTCTCCTGCAATGTATCATAGCATCAAACCAAACCTAACTGTATCAGAAATAATTCAATGCATGTTTAATCTATTTCACAGCGATAGCGTAGCCACAACCACAAGAATGTCTAAGGATTTCTTTTCTTCTAGAGTGAAACCAGGGGTTTCTATAAGTGAACATTTGATAAATCTAAACAAAATAAGAGCTGAGCTGCAATTGAGGGGGGAAGTGATTTCAGATCAAACTATGAAAAGTGTTATTATCAATTCACTTGATCCATCATGGGATAGCTTTATGTCACACTTAGATACCATTAATTTGGGATATTTATCAATAGAAAGTCTATCTAACAAATTGATAGCAGAAGACAATTCAAGAAAAAATCGTTCCAATAACCAAACAGAACACAAATCTTTTAGGAAAGTAGTCTTTCAAGATAAATATAATGAGGCCTTTAGATGCCACAATTGTGGATCCAGGGAACACAGTAAAAGAGACTGTCCCAAAGTCCCAAGGGAGAGACATAGGCCAGAATATAGGAGCAAATACAATTACAGACAATCTTCCACAGATAGACACAAATATAGAAGCCCACCAAACTACAGAGAAAGTAGAGGGGGTAGAGAAAATTCAAAAGAGAGAAAATCTGGATCACTAAATGGGCTAAATAAACAAGACAGCACCAAAACACAACAAGATGAGAACAATAATTGGCTTATTGATTCTGGTGCAACAAATCACACCACTAATAACAAAAGTATATTATCTTCATTTACAGAAGATAAGTTTGTGATAAAGGTAGCTAATCAAGAAAAGGTTCAAGTATTAGGCAGAGGAAATGTGACCTTGCCTGGTTTAGGGAAAATAGAGGGGGTATTATTAATCCCAGAAATACCTCACAACATACTAAGTGCTATAAAACTAAGCAGAGAATCTGACATCAATATAGTTTTCTCAAAGGGGAAAGCAACTATAGAAAAGAACAAAACAAATATAGGCACTGTGATGATAAAAGGGGGTCTACCCTATCTGATAACCAAAGAAAGATGGTTACATAACATTGATTCAAATATGGAAGATTGTATTGAAGCAGATGATGAAAATGTCAGTAACAGTGACAATGATGAATGTAAGATAACTCATGATAACAAAAATACACACAATGAGAAGAAACCAAAAATAGGTAAACCAATTCATGATGAGTGTGCTCATATCTTACACAGGAAGTTAGGACATGCAAGCTTCCCTGTAGTACAAAAAATGACTGAACACGCAGAAGGTGTAAAAATAAAAAATTGTGAAAATTATTTAGAATGCTCAGTATGTAAATCCACCAAACTAAAAACCAGTCCTAGACCAAAAAAATCTAACAGATCAACTAACAATATTTTTGATTTGGTACATATGGACTTAGTTGGTCCATTAACTCCATCAATTACCTATAGAAAACGTTACTTCCTAACAATAGTGGATGATTACAGTCGCTATGGTTTTGTTTACACATTAAAGCACAAGGATGAAACCTTTCAGAAATTTAAGGAATTCTACAAACGCATAGAAACACAACATAATATCAGAATAAAACAAATTATGACAGATAGGGGATGTGAATTCATGTCTAAAGAATTCTCCCAATGGTTAAAGGATAGAGGGATGCTACATTTCACGTCCAATCCATTTTCTGCCTTTCAAAATGGGATTGCAGAGAGAAAGAACTCCACACTACAAACCATGATTAGATGCACATTAGAGGATGCTGGTTTAGGCAAACAATTTTGGTCAGAAGCCTTACATTATTCAAATTACACTCAAAATAGAACATGGTCCAGTATTGTGAATAAGACACCATATGAGGTGATGTACAATAGAAAACCTAAATTAGCACACATGCACATATTTGGAGTTACTGCAGACGTGCACATACCTAAACAATTGAGGAGAAAGGGAGAAAACGTATCCAGGAGATTAAGATTCATGGGATACGAAACTGGAACCAAAGGGTACAGATTCATCGATAATAATAACAAATTTATAGTATCCAGAACAGCTGTGTTTCATGAGCAGGCCAATTGGTCTAAGTTGCACCTTAATGAAATTTTTCCTAATAAAAGCAAAGATAATATACCTTGCGAGGAAGGAACAACAGAAAATCAAAATATTAGCAAAAGTAAGAACAAAACCAAAACTTGGACAAATAGTCAGCATAAAATAAAGACAGACACATTAACAAAAAAGGAAGCCAGATATTTGCATGACAACCATAGCAAACCTGAAAGAAATATTAGAAATAATAGAAACCAAATACCAAATAAATACAAAGATTATATTATGCATATGGATGGGGAACAAATAACACCTAATACATATGAGGAAGTATTGAAACTTCCCCGTGAAGAAAGAGAAAAATGGGAACTAGCTATGGAAAAAGAAATGAAAAGTTTACAAGGATTAAATGTATTCACACCTGCGATCGCACCTAAGGATAAAACAATTATAGGTACCAGGTGGATTTATAAAATTAAGAATTTAGAAGGAGGTAATACCTTATACAAGGCCAGACTAGTTGCACAAGGTTATGCACAAAAATATCCAGAAGACTATACTGACACATATTCACCCACAGTGAGAACAGAGAGTGTCAAAACAGCTCTTGTAGTAGCATCTGCACTCAATCTAGACGTGTTTCAATATGACATACAGACTGCATACTTACATGCAAAATTAGATAAGGAAATATATGTAAGAGCACCACACAGTCAATACACTAATAAGAACGAAATTTGGTTACTAAATAAGAGTCTGTACGGATTGAAGCAATCTGGCAAAAGATGGTACGATTGTTTGGTAAAAGTATTAAAGACCATGGATTTCAACGCCACCACTGCTGATAACTGTTTCTTTGTAAAAAAGAGTAATGATCATATTGAATTTGTATTAATTTATGTGGATGATATTTTATATATTGGAAAGCATAAAGAGAGCAGGGAAATCTTTGTAAATAAGTTAAACGAACACTTCTCATTGAAATCACTAGGTAGAGTGAATAAATACCTTGGTGTACAAATTAACAAAACAAAAAGGGGATTCAAACTTACTCAGAAAGATAAAATCATTGAACTCCTAAACAAATGTAACTTAAATAATGCCAAAACATGTGACACACCTATGCAAACTGATTTTCTTAGAAACAATGATGAATCTTCCCCTGAGTTTAAAGACAACACATTTTACAGATCAATTATAGGTTCACTCCTTTATATATCTAATTGGACTAGGCCAGATATTGCATTACCTCTCAATTTATTGTCAAGATATGTTAGCAAACCAACCTTGTATCATTGGGAAGCTGTCAAAAGAATTTTAAGATATCTGAAAAGTACATTAGATTTTTGTTTAATATTGGAACCCAATAATGACAAAGAACCAAAAATTACTTGTTATGCTGATGCAGATTGGGCCGGTGATACATCATGCAGAAAGAGTACCTCTGGTTATGTTTTTCTATTGAACGATTGTCCAGTTTACTGGTATACTGGTAAACAAGAACTGGTAGCCACCTCTACCACAGAAGCAGAATATGTTTGCTTGTCTAAAGCTGCAAATAACCTTGTATGGTTCAATGATTTGATCACAGATGTTTGGAAGAAACCTACTTTACCCTTTATTATGCATGAAGATAATAAAGCGGCCATTGAAATTTCTAGATCCGATGCAATTGGACAAAGGTCCAGGCATATTGATATAAAATTTAAGCACGTGAGACAACTATCTCAAGACGGATTCATCAAAGCAATACATTGTGATACTTCTGAACAATTAGCTGACATATTAACAAAACCCTTACCTTCTAAACAACACAAATATTTAACTTCTAAATTATATGTATTATATTGTCCTGAATCTGAATGTAACTGGTGTTGTATAACGAACCGGCATTTAGAGGGGGATTTGTCAGATGTAAATGCCTTATTCTCTAATGTGTAAATAATGTATATATGGAACATCAGGGGTTAACTTATTACTTGAGCTTTAATGTATTCATAATTTACCACTCCCATTCCTGGCTCCGCCCCTTGTATATAAAAGGAGCCATCCTCCCCATTTTCCTTGCTTCTATCTTGAATATTCAGCGAATATAGAATGCCTATTATGATTAAAGAGAATTATATTTAAACCTATAACTTCTATTATCTTTATTGAGTCTGATCCTGAAAATATTGCAACAATTTATGTATGACTAAGATTTCTATGCTGCTCCATTAATGCTGGGCTCTGAATGCCTTAGAACTGGAGATGCATTAAAATCAAGAGACAAAATCAATACTATAAAAAAGGCAGCATCCATTGGGGAGGCACAAACTTACATCTCTTGCCCAAGGCCTTATCAAATGGGCTGTTTTTATATTTCCCCCCCCCAAAAAAAAACAGTGGAGAGGAAGCAGTCTGGGTGTGGGAGAAGCTATTCCAGTGGTGGATTGCTACCGGTTCACCCTGGATCAGGCAAACTGGTAGCAGTGGCAGCGGGAGGCTCCACCCACTCACCCAGATGCTTCTGCGCATGCGCAGAAGTGTCGTGTGCATGAGCGAACCGGTAGCAACGGGTTTTGAAACCCACTCCTGAGCTATTCCGGAAGGCTGAAGGGAAAATCATCCTTCAAACTTCTCCATTTTGGGGGCCATATACAGATGAAAGTCCCCTGCTGACCCTTAACAATCCTTTTACTCTCCATTCTCACTGGAGGGACAGATTCATTCTAGAACACATGAAGTATTGTTTTGTTTAATCTAGGAATTCTCAAACCCTACAATTCCTTAAAGTAAGTAATTAATTTATATAACATCCAATAAATTTAATTAATTCATTGAATTATGGTTGAACAAGAACTATACCACTTAATTGCACTTTGTTTTCTATCTCAAATAGAATAATTATATACAGCTAGCACATCTGGACAGCAAAAATCCAGAGAACGGCAAAGACACCACAAAGAAACGTTCTGTAACATAAATGACAAAATTCAAAAACACAATCATGATGGTGATTCAAAGAATCCCTGAACCTCTTTGCTAAGAAAATAAAACAGATGAAAAACCTATTGGAGGAAAGAACAGGAAATGCCTAGGAGAAGACCATAATGCCCCAACTCTAAGCTTGGCAAGCTGCCACCTAACTTGTTTCCAACCACAGTACAAAGCAAAACCTGGCACAGAGTCTCTCAGAGTCACGGAATGAACAAATTGTTTTCTGCAAAAGCCAACTCTCTGTTCGCTCCTCTTTTATTTCCTGTGGGAGGGGCCAATCACCTGCAAGGTGTGGCTTTTACTCTGGAGTCGACCCTGCTTTCTGAGTTGTTCTTGTCTTCTGGCAGCTCTGCATATGCACGCACTGGGAATGGCTCCAGCTGTTCCTCTGCCTTGCTGCTGTCTACCTCCTTCTCTGCCTCCGACGCAGAGCCCTCGTCCGAGCTTTCCCCAGCCCCCAGGACTGGCCCAAATTTCTCCCCAACTTCCTCACACTCTGATTCTGCTGCCAACTCTGCTGGCCGCCGGCAGGCCACAACACCTCTTTAGCCATTATATGAAATGACGGAGCTGAAGGAACCTGGATACTCATAACAGCAGGAGAGTTCAGGAGTGGGTTTCAAAACCCGTTGCTACTGGTTCGCTCGTGCACACGACACTTCTGTGCATGTGCAGAAGCATCTGGGCGGGTGGGTGGAGCATCTGGGCGGGTGTGCAGACAGCTGGTCATTTGCATCCTTTTAGAGAGTCATTAAGGTCATTAAATTCTTCCATTCCCCACCACCCAGTCTTGGATGAGAAGCGAAATGTCTTCAAAGAAAAAGTCCAGTGCCTCTTGAAAAAGCACCTTTGGGACAACCATGACTTGGATGACTGAGAATCTCCATAGACATTTAGCTATTTGCAACCTAGCAGGCCACCTACAGCCTCAGCCCAAAAACATTGCATACTTCTACCATAGCTTAAGAAATGAAAGGTCCTTCAAATCAATTGCTAACAATAGGAACAGAACAAAATAAGGCACACCCCTTGTATCTAGTTCATGAAACATTTTTCAAACATAGATACACCACCTGTAAACCATACAAGCCATCATCTTATGTGCACTGAGAACTAAGCTCTTCTGAACCTAGCCTGGTTTTTTTTCCCCCTAATAAAAATTCCTAGGATGTAGTTTTAGCAAACTCTTTTGCAGGGGTGAAATCTAAAATTTTTCCCTACCGGTTCTGTGGATGTGGCTTGGTGGGGGGGTGTCCTGTGACTGAGTGGGCATGGCCAACTTGATGTCACTCACAGCCATGCCCACTCAGTCACAAGATCCCTTCCCACCAAGCCACACCCACAGAACCCGGTAGGAAAACTTTTTAAATTTCTATTCTGCCACCCACTCGCCACCCACTCTCTCTTTGCTTTGGGTCAGGGGCCAGGGCCCAGGGATGCACCATTTCCTGGGGCCCTGGAGCTGCCACTTGCTCGCCGCCTGCTCGCCACCTGCTCACCGCCTGCTCGCTGCCTGCTCGCCACCTGCTCGCTGCCTGCTCGCCGCCTGCTCGCCGCCTGCTCGCCGCCTGCTCGCCACCTGCTCGCCGCCTGCCTCAACCAGGTCGGGGAATGCACCATTCCCCAATACCAGCCTTACCCCAGAGCCGCTGCCCACTCTTTCATAGCCAAGCAGCGTGTCCTTACCTTTCTCCCGCAGCTGGCTGTCAGGGAAGGCAAGCACCTGAAAGTTACCAGAGTCGCTCACTCTCCTTCTTGAATGAGCCACCACCATCACCACCCTGGTCCATGCGCTGGCTACGCAAGCGCACACCCAACGTGCCGCTGATGAGTGAATTAAATAAACGGTGTGCGCTTGCTCAGCCAGCGCATGGATCAGAGCAGCAATGGTGGCGGCTCATTCAAGGAGAGTGAGTGACTCCGGTAACTTTCAGGCGCTTGCCTTCCCTGGCAGCCAGCTGTGGGAGAAAGGTGGGCAGTAGGATACACCGTGTGGCAAAGGGCGAGCAGGCAGCGGCTCCATGGCAAGGCCGGAGTCGGGGAATGGTGTATTCCCAGACTCCGCGGAATGGAGCGGGTGGGTGGATGGGCGGAGCCTCCAGCTGCCATTGCTACTGGTTCTCCGAACTACCAGCCATCATCGCTACCGGATTGGCCAATCCGGTCCGATCTGGTAGCATTTCACCCCTGCTCTTTTGGCTTGGCAAACCTGCTTGGAAGAACAAAGGAACTGGAGTCCATGTGGTTTTTTTTTAATTATTTAGCAAAGAACCCAGGGTATTTTCAAGGTCTGCCAACATCATCTCAGTGTAGCCTTCTAAAAGGGAAACCTGATTATGTGTTTACCTTCTCTGAGTACCTAATTAAAAATAAGCTTTGCCAGTTTTAAGGATTTACTTCTTTGTTTGCCCTGTGCCAAAGCAAGCAATCTTTCCTATATTGAAGGATCTACAGACAGCAACCAATTGTGCAATCCTGTCTGGGTTTGCGAGCACCAGAGAAAGCTTATTCACACATATATACACACTCAAAATTAAATCTCATTGAGTTTAATGGGTGTTCTTCTCGGTAAGTGATTATACAAATACAAAATAGTCATTTCTCCTTCTTAAAAAAAAGAAGGGGGGCAGAAATATCTAAAACTAAGTTCGTTATATTAAACAAGATCTTCCTTTTCAATCAAGAAACAGAAACACTGAATTAGAGGAATATACACTGTGTAGCTGTATAAAGAAAGCAAGTGATGTTATGAAAACAAGTGCAGTTATATTAAGAAATCAAATTACATTAAGAAAACAATATGAAGAAAGCAAATGGAGTAGTTTTTAAGAATAAATGGAGTGGGACACAATCTGAGTGTTTGGCATATACTGCAAAAATGCAGCAATCTTGAGTTCCTAGAAGAAAGATAGGGTATAAATCTAACAACAATAACAACAAAGGACGCATTTGTCAAGGGAACAACTCGCTTTAGATTTGCAAATAAAACCGCAAAAGAAGGACATTTTTCAACATAGGTTTTATTGTGCCATTAACCTGCCTCCTTAAAATATTACAAGGCAAGCTAATATGGTAACCTTCTATTGCAACTCTCTTCTTATTGCTTCAAGAAGAAAAGATGGGGTAGCTGTGAGATATTACTGGATTTATAGCAGTAAAAGCGCATTCAATTTCCTTTGCACATGACCCAAGCTTCATAGTAATTACACTTTGCAGAACTCCCAGTTAGTATGGCCAGCTTTAAGAATTAAGGGAGCTGGAGTCCCAACAGATATGAAGACTATCGGATGGAGATGGCTTCTACAGAATGCAATGTATGATAGCTTAACATGGAGATAGAAGCTTTACATTATCACATTTTCCTCTGAATGTCTTCCAAGCTTTTATAAATGTAGAATCTGAAGGAAATAAACAATTACCATATCAATATTAATAAGACTGATCTCTATGAAAATATTAGTTAATATTCAAGCTTTATCTGGACTAAATGGAAAACACAGAGTTAAGATGCTTGGACCAGCTCCCAAAATTCAGCATTTTTTTTTTTAAATTTGATTTATATGCCGCCCTTCTCCGGAAACTCAGGGCGGTTTACAATGCGTTAAGCAATAGCCTTCATACTTTTGTATATTTATACAAAGTCAGCTTATTGCCCCCACAAACCGGGTCCTCAATTTACCTACCTTAGAAAGGGTGGAAGGCTGAGTCAACCTTGAGCCTGGTGAGATTCGAACTTACGGTAATTGCAGACAGCTGGTGTTAATCACAATGCTATCAGTCTGCTGAACCACCAGGCCCTGGTGTCAAGTTTGGTGTACAGTTGTCAAGTTTGAGAAATGCTGCCCTAAAGGCAGCTTATTGTCTCACTGGAGTCCATCTCAAAATCACCTCACAAAGGATCAGTGTATTCCGATATTCTCTGTGACTTCAGAATACAGGTTTACAACATTCCATTTGGTGACCATTCAAAGTTACAACTGCACTGAAAAAAGTGACTTATGACCATTTTTCACAGTTATGACCATTTTTCACACTTATGACCATTTTTCACACTTATGACCATTGCAGCATCCCCATGATCATGTGATTTACATTCGGATCTTTACAACTGATTCACATTTATATTGGTTGCAGTGTCTCGGGGTCATGTGATCACCTTTTGCAATCTTCTGACAAGCAAAGTCAATGGGGAAACTAGATTCACTTAACAACCATGTTACTAATTTAAGAACTGCAATGATTCACTTAACAAATGTGGTGAGAAAAGTCATAAAATGGGGCAAAACTCACTTAACAAATTTCTCACTTAGCAATTTTGGACCCAATTGTAATTTGAGGACTACTTAAGAGTAAAATCTTGTTTTAGTTTTTCCACTCTCCTGACCTTCCCGTTCAGTAGGCTAAATTTAAACATTCAGGATATCTTACAGACAAAAATGGGCCACGTGAAGATTCTCTTGTTGTGATGTTATCATGACCCTTCACAGAGGTAGAGCAACAGTTGTTTATCTATTTTATTTTATTTGGCCTGCTAGAAAGTTTTATCCTATTCAAGTCTAGTGCAACTGCCTTTACAACGACATGTTAAACAAAGAAATCTGACCATTAATTCCAAATCTCTGCATTGTATGGTTTCAGCACATTTTAAAAAACATACTGGAAATGTTTCTGTACGATTAAAGCAGGGGTGAAATGCTCCCGGTTTGGACCGGATTGCCCGATCTGGTAGCGATGGAGGCGGGTGGTTCAGAGAACCGGTAGCAAAAATCCCTACACCCCCCCCCAATGCCCAACTGAGCTGCACAATCATCAGAGGCTTTTTTTTTTTACTTTTAAAAGCATTTTTTCTACAACCTCTTCTGCCGAAAAAATGCTTTTAAAAGTAAAAAAAAAAAGCCTCTGATGATCGTGCGGCTCAGCTGGGATCAGCAGAGGCTTTTAAAAGCAATTTTTTCTGCAACCTCTTAAGGTTGTAGAAAAAATGCTTTTAAAAGTAAAAAAAAAAAAAGTTGGCCATGCCCACCCAGTCACATTACCCCCCACCACTACCAAGCCATGCCCACAGAAACGGTAGTAACAAATTTTACATTTCACTACTGGATTAAAGCAATTTTTTCATTTCACTTTTACAAACTAAATTTATTTATTTATTTATTTTTGAATTTGTATACCGCCCTTCTCCCTGAGGACTCAGGGCGGTGAACAGCCAGATAAAAACATCAAATACAAATATTAAAACACATTTAAAAATATATATAGATTTGGCCCCATTAATTAAAACGATAAGCAAAACAGAACAATTAAAAAACCCTTAAAAAGAAATTAAGCCAACCCGGCTTGTTGAAAAAAGAAAGTTTTAAGGGCACGGCGGAAGGCACTGAGGTCATGGATTCTCCTTATCTCAGGGGGCAACTGATTCCAGAGGGTAGGTGCCCCCACAGAGAAGGCCCTCCCCCTGGGGGTCACCAGCCTGCATTGTTTGGCTGATGGCACCCCGAGGAGGCCCTCTCTGTGGGAGCACACGGGTCGGTGGGAGGTCGTCGGTGGCAGTAGGCGGTTTCGAAGATAGCTAGGCCCTATGCCATGGAGCGCTTTAAAGGTGATAACCAACACCTTGAAGCGCACCCGGAAGACCACCGGGAGCCAGTGCAGCTCACGCAGGAGCGGTGTTACATGGGAGCGCTACGCTGCTCCCGTCACTACCCGCGCTGCTGCGTTCTGGACCAGTTGGAGCCTCCGGGTGCTCCTCAAGGGGAGCCCCATGTAGAGAGCATTGCAGTAATCAAGGCGAGAGGTTACGAGGGCATGAGTGACTGTGCACAAGGAATCCCGATCAAGAAAGGGCCGCAACTGGCGGATCAGGTGAACCTGATAAAAGGTCCCCCTGGTTACAGCCGTCAGATGTTCCTCCAAGGACAGCTACGTATCCAGGAGGACTCCCAGATTGCGAGCCCTCTCTGTGGGGGCCAAAGACTCGCCCCCAATAGTCAGTGATGGAGTCAACTGACCATATCGGGATGCCGGGAACCACAGCCACTCAGTCTTGGAAGGGTTGAGCCTGAGCCTGTTCCTCCCCATCCAGATCCGTACAGCCTCCAGGCACTGGGACATCACTTCAAGGGCATCGTTGGGGTGGCCTGGGGTGGAGATGTACAGCTGAGTATCATCAGCATACTGATGGTATCTCACCCCAAAGCCACGGATGATCTCGCCCAGCGGCTTCACATAAATGTTGAACAGGAGGGGCGAGAGGACCGACCCCTGAGGCACTCCACATATAAGAGGCCTCGAGGTCGACCTCTGCCCCCCTGCCAACACGAACTGCGACCGGTCGGAGAGAAAGGAGGAGAACCACCGTAACACGGTGCCCCCCATCCCCAACTCTTCCAACCGGTGCAGCATGATACCATGGTCGATGGTATCAAAAGCCGCTGAGAGGTCTAACAGGACCAGAACAGAGGAGCAACCCCTGTCCCGAGCCCTCCAGAGATCATCAACCAACGCGATAAATAAATAAGTAAAATCTAGTGGCAGACCAAGATCCCTTAAAATGTATCCTCATGTTCCTCTGACCGTAGATGAATGTGCCCTGCTAACAATTTTGAATGGAACATTTTAAAATCCTGTTTTTAATTGGCTTTTCCTTCTTCTCTTGCCACTAATTTTTTCATGGACATACGGTTGGACTCTTTGTCTCCCAGGTGATTGATGGGGCATGTCAGGACCTGGATTCAGCTAGTTACAGACTGGTGCAGGCCTGCTTCCTCTGGCCACTCTTCTCCATCACCCTTCTGGAAACATAGCAAGCAGATCAATAATTAATGGCTAACTGTCCAATTAGCAGTGGATTAAACAAATTGTTCAAACCATTTGGATTCATCCAGCAGTGATCTCACCACACATTAAGGAGAGCGATAGGCCTTCGTTTATCCCACTAGCACATGCCACTCTGACAGGAAAAACAAAGCTAGGAGGTTCCATCAATTTTCCCCCTAATTTATCCTGCATTGAAGCAATAAGGACAGCACCCAAACACTGTCTCATTACTGGGACAGAATTAGATTAGGGCATCAAAATTTATGCCAGCAATTTTTTTGCCAAATCAAGGTCTAGAAAAGGAGTATTCAACCCACAATCCACGGGCCACATGTGGCCCTGGGTAGCCCCACAAGATTGTACACTTATAAGATTATTATGTGATTTTTAGTGATATTAATATACATTAACTATATTATCCATTTTATATTATTTATTTATTTATTTATTATTATTTTATTTGTTTGTCAAACATGTACAAGATAAGTATAGGTATGAACATAAACATGAACAAAGGAAGTAAATACAGTAGGACAGGGACGGAAGGCACGCTGGTATGCTTATGCACGCCCCCTTTACGGACCTCTTAAGAATGGGGTGAGGTCCACGGTAGACAGTTTGAGATTGAAGCTGTGAGGGTTTGAGGCTGTAACAACGGAGTCAGGTAGAGCATTTCAGGCATTGACCACCCTGTTGCTGAAGTCGTATTTTCTGCAATTGTGTTTGAAGTGGTTTACCTTGAGTTTTTATTGATTGTTTGCCCATGTATTATTGTGGTTGAAGCTGAAGAAGTCGTTGACAGGTAAGATGTTGTAGCAGACAATTTTGTGTACTATGCTTAGATCGGACCGCAGGTGACACAGTTCCAGATTGTCCAAACACAAAATTTCAAGCCAGAAGCGGCTCGAAAACTTCAAAATCCTCAGGATTGTTGAAGCAGAGATCGCAGGGCACAGGTCGAGCCCCTGTAACCCCCCAGGGAATTGTTTCTGGGGAGAGAACAGGCGCGGCTCCCTCCCAACCTGCTGAAACTCTGGGCGACGTGGGACGATTCTGCTTTTGCAGAACAAGCCGGCTGCAGGAAACTCAAAGCGAAAAGAACCAGCCTTAATAAACAGCGAAATTACCTGAACCCTGAAACTTGGAAACGCAAGTATCAGCGCTTTGTTGACTTTTTAATCTGAGAAAAATGTGAATGAGTGAAAGTGCTTTGAAAAAACATGGCGCTCAGCCTTAGAGTTAACGAGCCAGCGAGTGTGGATTGGTGAAGTTATCTTGCTTTGTTACAAAGTTTCCAAGTTGCTACAAAGTTGCCTTGTTGTAATAAGAGAAACAAGCGAAAAATTTCTCCTTTTTCAATACTTGACTTTGCTTTACTTCAGCTTTTATCTGATCAAATCTGGGGGACTTTTTTAGAAGTCTTTGTGCAGGAGGGAAAGGAAAAGGAACTTCCCTCTTTAGAAAAACTAGATTACGTGGCAGGATGGCTTCAAAGAAGCAGGAAGGGAAGGTAATGGGGGGGATCCCCCACACACAAATATGAAACGCAGCTTCCCCCTGCTCAACAGCTACAGACTCAGAAAAAAGAATTTGATGTGGGAGATTTAAAAGAATTTATTTCTAAAACTTTGGATGATAAATTTCAAAAATCTCAACAGGAGATAGATGATAAACTTCAAAAATCACATCAGGAATTTATGCAGGAAATTAATGAAGTTAAAGATATGGTGAAACAGAACCAAAACAAGGTGACCAAAAAAATATCAGAAGTGGCATCTGGCCTGGCAGAATTTATTGGGAAAGTTGATTTTAAAGTTGAAGAACTTAAATCAGAAGTTAATGTTAAGATGAAAGACAATGATTATAAAATTGCTGATGTTGACAATAAAATGCAAAGAGTTGAAAACGAGATTGTCATGATACAATTCAGGGCAATGGAGTTTGCTATATGGCTTCGAGGAATTCGAGAGGAGGAAAGACAGGATTTGAGACAAGTTTGTTCTGAAGCCCTGGCCAAGATTATACAAGTCAATCCTGATGTGATTTTTCACAAAATAGACAAAATTTACAGAGTGAATTCCTGGGTGGCCAGACAAAGACAATTACCTAGAGATGTGGTCATATATTTTACAGATAGAGAAATAAGAAACGATATCCTGCAAAAATCCTTTTACACTTCTGTGCAAGTGGGGGGCTCACGAATTGGAATTTATAAAGAATTACCTCCTAAAATGCTGAAAGCTAGAAAAGAATTTGGCTTTCTTGTTAAGGAATTGCAAAATTTACAGATACCTTTCCGGTGGGACGCACCAGTTGGTATAATTTTCAGATATAAGGGAGAAAGATATCGTTTGAATACCGTGGAGAAGGCACAGCACTTTTACACTACTATTCTCAAGGAAAGAACACCATCTCCACGTACATCTACAGTTTTGGAGATTAAAGAGAGTGAAGAGAAGCAACCTCAACGAGAATTGCAAGAACAGTCTAAGCAGGAATTAGAGGAAATGCAAGGCGCAGAAGGAGGTTTTCTAGATGAGCCTTTGCTGGAATCTTCTCCAATCTTGGACCCGGTTCGGATGATTGAAGTTAAGGATCAACGTATAACTCGAGCTCAATCTAAGTTACTTAAACAAAAGCAACAACAACAACAGGAAAGACAAGACAAGGAGGCAGTTAAGAGTACTGCACAAGAGACTGGAGCCATGGGGGGAGCGAGATCGAAGCTTTCGGATGACCTTCAATTATTCTGCTCTTTGCTCCAAAAAGAGGGAGATGAAAAGGAAGAAATTATTTACATATTTGAAACAATTTAATAATGATATAATTTGTTTACAAGAAACGCATATCACAACTCAAGATCAAAAATATTTGATAAACTCCAAACTAGGAACACATTTTATATCTTCAACTTTGCAAAAAAAGAATGGTGTGGTTATTTATGTAAATAAAAAGTTAACAGCTAAAGTTATAGAAGCAGATGAAGATGGTAGGTTTGTAGCAATTGAATTGCTTACAGCAAATGGCCAAATTCTTTTGATTGGAATTTATGCTCCCAATCAACAACAGGACCATTTCTATAAGATGTTACATACTAAAATACTGCAATGAGATTACAGATCTATTTTAATTATGGGAGACTGGAATGGAGTAATTGATTCTAAATTAGATAAAAAGAGTTTGGCAAAGTCTAGGATCAGATTACCACAGACCTTTTTTGACATGAAAGAAGATATGGAACTAAAAGATGTTTGGAGAATACATAATTCAAAAGAATTGGACTATACTTTTTTTTCTGACAGACACAGATCCTTCTCTAGGATTGACTTCATTTTGTTGACAGACGACTTACTTGTTAAGACAAAAAGAACAAAGATTTTTCCAAGAACTTTGACTGACCATAGCCCAGTATGGATAGAAATTGAGATGGATAAGGTTGAGAGACGTTCTTGGAGATTAAATGAGAATTTGTTTAGATATGAAAAAAATACAACAGAACTTAAAAAGCATTTGAAAGAATTTTTTGAAATAAATTTGAATAAAGGTACCCCAATTGAAATTGTGTGGGACGCAAGTAAAGCTTATATGAGAGGGGTACTTATCTACATGAATTCTAAACATAGACTGTTCCGACAAAAGAAAAGATCTGAACTGGAAATAGAAATAAAGAATAAAGAGCAGTTACTTATTAAAAATCCAACAGATGAAAGAATACGTAGTGCTATAAAACTTTTGAAAGACCAATTCCAAATGCTTATGGCGGAACAAGTTGCAACAAACTTACAATATGCGAAGCATAACACATTGTGTAACGCTAATAAACCGGGCAGATGGTTGGCTTACACATTGAGGAAAAAACAAAGTATACGGACTATTGATAGTATTGATATTGGAGGGAAAGAAATTTTTCAACAAAAATTAATTAAAGAAGCTTTTGTGGACTATTATACCAAACTATATGCCAAAGAGGAGGTGCAGAATGGACTTATAGAAAAATATTTAAATGATAAAAGAGTTACAAAAATTACTGATCAACAAAAGGAAAGAATGAATTATCCTATAACAGAGGAGGAGATAATAGTAGCAATTAAACAGTTAAAAAAAAGCCAAAGCTCCTGGCACGGATGGTTTGACTGCAGTGTATTATAAAACTTTGCAAGCTGAAATGGTGGGACAACTCAGAGATTTATTTTGTAATATTCAACAAGGGGGTAAAATACCCCCATCATGGACAACTGCTTATATATCCTTGATACCAAAAGAACAAGTCGGTCCTAAAAAACCAGAGAATTATAGACGAATATCTCTTTTGAATACAGATTATAAAATCTATGCGAAAGTATTAGCCAACAGGTTGATGCCAGTAATTCAAAAGGTGATTCATGATGATCAAGCGGGATTTATCGAGGGCAGACATATGAAGGATAATGTAAGGCAAGTAATAGATTTATTGGAATATCTTGAGAAGAATAAACAGATTCCTGCAGTGCTGGTCTTTCTGGATGCAGAGAAGGCCTTTGATAGAGTGGATTGGAATTTTCTATTAAAGACTTTTAAAAAGATGGATTTTGGGGATCAATTTATACAGGCGATTTCAGCAATTTACCAAGAGCAAAAGGCACAGATCATCATTAATGGAAGTTTGACAACAGAGTTCAAAATTGAAAAAGGAACAAGACAGGGATGTCCGTTGTCCCCACTTTTATTTATTCTAACACTAGAAGTCTTGCTAAACACAATACGGGACTCTAATATCTTGAAAGGTATAATGATTAGGCAAGAGGATTACAGAATAAAGGCATTTGCAGATGATCTGGTTGATACCCTATCACAACCAATGGAATCAATAATCCTGATGAAGGACATTATACAAGACTATGGTAAAGTTTCAGGTTTTAGACTGAATCCAAAAAAGACTAAAATGATAGCTAAAAACATGACACAAGATCGTAAACATGAGCTTGAAAGAAGGGCAGGTTTTGAGACTGTGCCTAAGGTAAAATATCTAGGAGTTCAGGTTGCAGAATCAAACATTAAATTGTTTCAAAATAACTATGAGGTGTTGTGGCGAGAGGTGCAGAAAGACATGGAGACTTGGAAAAAACTGCAGCTGTCTCTACTTGGAAGAATAGCAGCAGTTAAGATGAACATTTTGCCAAGATTTCTTTTTCTGTTTCAAATGATTCCGGTGCTTAAAAGTGATAAACAATTGAAAGTCTGGCAAACTGGAGTGAATAAGTTTGTCTGGAACGAGAAAAAGCCGAGAGTGAAATTGAAAATTATGCAAGATGTTCCAGAAAGAGGAGGTCTTAAACTTCCAAACCTACAGTTATATTATGATGCAGCAGCTTTAACTTTAACAAGTGATTGGTTTGGAAGGAAAAAGACTGGAATATTGAATGCAGAAAGTTTTGATCTCGAATTTGGATGGCATGCTTACTTATTTTACGACGACAAAGTTGATAAAGTATTTAAAAGTCATATACTTAGAGACTCTTTGATGAGAGTTTGGAAGAAGCACCGACTCAAATGGGATTATAAAATACCGCTATGGCTGGATCTTTGTGGAATACAAATATAATGTCACTCGGGGGGTTTTTATACAAAGAGGTTCTTTTTACAGATGCGGGCAGATGGCGGCTGAAGACATTGCAGACACTGATGGACGAAGGGATTAATCTAACATGGTTACAATATAATCAATTACAATTGAGATGGAAAGAGGACCAAAAAACTGGTATTATGTTGTATGAGGAAGAATTGGTTAGACATATAAAAGAGAAAGGTCCAATGCATATCAAAAGGCTCTATAATGTTTTGCTAGAAAGGGACTCAGAAACTGAATTAGTTAAAGACTGTATGATTAAGTGGGCACAAAATTTTGAAGAACCAGTGATGTTGGAAACATGGGAAAAAATTTGGGTTCAGAATGTTAAATTTACACAGTCGCAGAACCTGAGGGAAAATTTCTATAAAATGTTTTATAGATGGCATTTAGATCCCAAAAAGTTGTCATGTATGTACCCTAATGTTCAGCCAAAATGTTGGAGATGTGAATGTTTGGATGCTACGTATTATCATGTTTGGTGGACCTGTAGGAAAGTTAAGGCTTTTTGGATAAAAATTTGGTGGGTCATGCAGAATGTTTTGAAGAAAAAAATTCAATTTTCTCCACAACTGTTTTTATTGGGTATAGTTAAGGGTTTTACATTGGGTGAAACAAAATTGATATTGTATATGATAACAGCAGCAAGATTGTTGATAGGTAAATACTGGAAGAATGAAGTTTTGCCCACTATTGAGGAATGGACTTTGAAGATGGCCAGTTTTGCAGAGATGGCGAAGATTTCAGCATATTTAAAAGATTGTTCACAAGAGACTTATGAATGGGAATGGAAAAGGTGGATAGAATATGTTCAGAACAAATATCAAACTAGAAAGTATCAAATAGCTTTTATTTGAAAATAATGTATTAGAAATTATTTATTTCATATTAGAAATATGTAATGAGGTAAAGAGAAAAATTATACAGGGGAGGGAGAGGTTTAAGTCTACATATAAGTGTTATATTAAGGGTTCTTTATGAGTATGAGTATATTATAGGGAAGTCTGGGGGGAGGGGAGGGTTAGGGAGGGCTAGGGAGATTGGGAAGTTTGGGGGGGGAGGTGGGGGGGGGGAAAGGGGTGAAAATGTAATTGTAAAACTTTTGCAATAAAAAAAAAAATTCAAGCCTGGAGGCAAAGGGAATTCTATTGTGAGTAGAGGAGTAGAGTGCTCTTCTCGAGAAATACCACTGGACCCGCTCAATCACGTTAATGTCCGATATACAGTGTGGGTTCCAGGCAGATGAGCTGTATTCGAGAATTGGTCTGGCAAAGGTTTTGCATGCCCTAGTTAGCAATACAATGTTAATGGAGAAGAAGCTTCGCAAAATCAGGTTAACAACTCTTAATGCCTTTTTAGCAATGCTGTTACAGTGAGCTCAGTTATATATGCAACTCAAAACAATTTCTCTTCACTCAGTGTGGCCCACGCAAGCCAAAAGGCTTGACACCCCTGGTCTAGAGGACCAAAAGTTAGAATGGCTATAAGAAAGAGTCCCAGGTCACTTTTTTGTTTTCAAATGCTAGAAGCACTGGATTCAACTATGTGTGTGTGTGTGTGTGTGTGTGTGTGTGTGTGTGTGTGTGTGTGTGTGTAGAAAATGTGAAAAATACAATAACAGGTATTACTCATACAGCTCAATCCCCTGCATTTTTAACTTGGAAATAAACCCATTAAAACCGTAATGGCTGCTCTAAACCAAGAAATCCTGTTTTAACACTATATATGAGCTAACATTTTCTCATAAAACCTGTAGAAAAGCAAAAATTTCACTATAATTAGAAAAAGAGCCCAATCTCCCCTCTCTTTTTCCCTTTTTTTTTTTTTTTTTTGGTGAATATTCTTGGGCTCATCTACATGGGATCTTATAGGCAGAAATATAGATTCTGGGTTTATAGTCATTCATAGTGAAAATGGAACATAGGGAGAAAGAGAATAGGAGATTGTTTTTCAATAGCATTTTTACCGGTTCTGTCTCTTTAACAACAATTTTAAATGAAAATGTGAAGCTTTTCCTGCTGGGAGAAGCTAATCAAAGTATTACTGTATTAGTTATCCTTTAAAGAACAGAGGGGGAAAATGTGACAACTCGCACTGACAAGCAGAGATTGGATCTTATCAAGCAAGTTTCATGTTATACTGATAGAGAGGAAGAATAAAAATAAACTGAATTGCAGGAAGACCCCCACAGCAGGGATAGCAAGGATGACAGTGTAGGACTGGTGGGTACAGGGTTAGTCAGGGCCATTTGACAGTGTTTTGCAATGACCAGTAGGAGTCTACTATCAATTATAGTAAATTGCTATAAATTGCTAAAATTAGTTATTGTAAGTTTGATATGGAATGCAGTGGCTCAGTGGCTAAAATGCTAAGCTGGTCGATCAGAAGGTCGGCAGTTCAGCGGTTTGAATCCCTAGCGCCACGTAACAGAGTGAGCTCCCGTTACTTGTCCCAGCTTCTGCCAACCTAGCAGTTCGAAAGCATGTAAAAAATGCAAGTAAAAAATAAGGACCACCTTTGGTGGGAAGGTAACAGCGTTCCGTGCACTTTCGGCTTTTAGTCATGCTGGCCGCATGACCACGGAGACATCTTCGGACAGCGCTGGCTCTTCGGCTTTGAAACAGAGATGAGCACCGCCCCCTAGAGCCAGAAATGACTAGCACGAATGTGCGGGGGAACCTTTACCTTTACTTTAAGTTTGATATAGCAAGTAATTGATTGATTGTGTGCCACTATATTTGTGCTGGCTATGGGTGACCACATAGATTTTTTTCTAGAATTACCTGGTCCAGTCTTGATCTTCAGATCTTCCAATGTTATCTCTATCACCACTGTAATCTGAGTCCCTCTATCTTGCTGCTGGTCATCCTCTTCTCTGGTGATTGATACAGATTACAAATAAGGTAATCTGATTTGATGTTCTGCTCTCCAAAGGTAATGGGAACATATTTGAAAGCATGTTACAGGTGCAATCATAAAATTGCTGCAATGAGAATTTGCCTATTGACAATATGGGTAGCCTGGCAGACTTGGCTCATTACAGAAATGGCTTCCCTCTTAAATTATTTCATTTTAACTATCAGTAGGCAGTGAAGGCAAAATCGGTTGGCTTGGACTCTTCCTCATATAGTTGTAACTCTGTGAGAGAAACATGATTCATTAGGATTTAATATTCACCTTTCATGTAACAACGGGTGAGAATAGCATCATTTGTATTGGCCTAAAGCAAGTTAGAAGACAATAATAAATCGTCTAGAAAGAAGACACATTAGCACGGCAGATTATTTGCTATCTGCCATAAGTGTTTGAACACTTCAGTTAACACACTGATAGTTGGGATTGTCAGTGGTTGGTCTTTGATTTGGCAATGTCACTACTCCATCAATTATGTCCAGTGTGCTATAAGGGTTATTTATCCAAAGCATGAATGATCATCTCAATCCCTGTTTTGAGTGCTGAAAGAGGGAGTGCTATGAACACCCTGCAACATGTTATCTTCTGATTACTAGATCTATTTCCATTCCAAATTCCAAATAGAAAAATAGTCCCTTTCAGGACTACGGGATGGGGTAGGATGTGGTAGATGCCACTGGTTACAAAATATGCACTTTCTGTCTCCATTTGCAATGCACACAAGCAAAAATATCAGAAAATTAGCTTTGGAAATAATAACTTCCGCAATTGTCATTGAATTTCACTTCCTAATCATGCTGTTGTTCCAACACATTGCATGAATCATTAAAAGCTACTATCATTATTTTATAATTGGAAAGTTCTGTGTGAGTTTGTAATGAAAACTTCCAAATATTTTGAATCCAGGTATATGGGATGGAATGCATCCAAGGAAAAGTCAAGTTCTTTGAATGATCTACCACGGATTCTATTTTCCTCATGGCTTCTTTATTTTATTCCCGGTTACTCCAGGATGAGTAGATTCTGAACACATGAAAGAAAAACATAAAGGGGCATATGTAATCTGTCCTGAACTGAACAAGTTGTGTCTTTTCCTTTATTTACGGATTTCAGAAAAAAGAATACAAAAGGCTAATTTATATCAAAGATTGAATATGTTTAAGTAAGCATTATTTTCTCTGAATGAGAACAGCAACCTAATCTTTCAGGAAAGGGACATTCCCTGCTCTAGGGATTCCCTGCTTAGGAATTAAAAGCATTGAAACTGGGGGCATTTATATGCAGGCAAGCTATGGACATTTTCTTCACAACCAGAAAACAGCCCAATTTAGTGCCTTCTAGGTGGTTGCAATACAACTATTAGTAACCTAACTGTAATATTGGTAGTGGGAAATGAGGGGAAATTTAGCCTCACGTAACTGGAGGAACTTTGGCATTTTCTGTGAGTCTGCCAGAGGATAGGAAAAAGGACAAGGTCTTTCCCAATATGTACACATAGTCCATCTCTTTTTTTATTCTCTGTTCTTTTGTATGTTTACAAACAGAAGTCAGGTCTCCCTTATCCAGGGGTTTTAATCAACCATTAAACATCCCCTTCTCAATATCTACATGAGCCTGACTTTTGGCCCACAACAGAAAAACCTTTAATTCTGAGATGATTGTATCATTCCAAGTCCATCTGGACAATTTAGCCTACCAAACTTGCAGACTGAGAAGGCGATGTTTGAACTTCACTCTGCTGTGCATTGATCTAACATCGTTTTGACTTGAGCTAGGCGACAAGAGTATGCTAAATTGGGATGCTATTAATCAAGCGCTGAAGACCTTGCTTCCCTGTGTGGATTTTTGGAACAGACAAAGCTCTTTTCTGCAGCAAAAAGGAACTTCAGTATTAATACCTACTCTTGTTTTTGTAAACAGAGCACATAATTTCACTGCCATTGTGACAAAGACTAAGGACACCATACAGATACAAAAGGAACTGTGTGAATTGCTCATAGAAGGTGTGACCCACAGCAAAAGAATTACCCTTTCATGTGGCTTTCTCCTACCTAGTATATTGGACTGTTAGAAGAGAGTCCTGGGTTCGAAACTAGCTGGGGCATCCAAAGAACACACAGGGCAAGCCACTTGGAGCAGAGGCAAAGTTTATTTCTGAGCATAATGTGAAGTACAGCAATCAAAGTTTGCAACAAAGTTATAGTTGTCAAGTGATTACCTTTATACATTTCCTCTGTTCTGTTCAGGCTCTGTTTGGAAACAGAGCCCACCCTGTAGGAATTATTGGAAACGGCAATTAACTGGGTGGCCAACAGGGGGCATTTGGTGGTTAGCTTGTGACATTTTCCCACTCATTTACCATATCAACTGGCTTCCTGCTTAATTAACACTGAGGCTGGGCTGAGGGGTGGCAGTCACTCAAGCAGTGGTGGGTTCCTCCCGGTTTGGTCCGGTTCGGCCGAGCCGGTAGTGGTGACGATATGACGTCACCGAACCGGTTCTCCCCCTTCACCCTCCGCCCTCCCACCTCCCCACCCACCCACGTTATTCTTATCTTTTATTTGGTCCCACCCCCAATCTATTGCTGCCTCCTGAGTCCCAGCTGATAACTAGAGGGGAAAAAACTGTTTAAACTCTTGCTGCGGGGCTTCAAAGGGCCATCCTACAGCTGATCAGTGTTAAAAGCAAACAAATGAGTCGGGTCGTAAGTGCAAGGACCTTCCAGAAATGACTCTGACCAGCTAGCCACGCCCACCTAGTCACATGACCTACAAGCCACACTCACAAAATAAGCCACACCCACAGAACCGGTAGTAAAAAAATTTAGAACCCACCCCTGCACTCAAGGGATCTTTTTATTAATAGTCATGATACCTGAATGGGCTGCAACCTTTGGCCAATCTCAACCACTTTATGTATGTAAAAGAGGGGGGTTATAATGATTGTTCATTTATAATGATTAAGTTACTAATGTCTGCCAACTTCCTATCAATTTCATCCAAAGGGTCAAACTTGGCTGAAAGTCAGGCGGTTCTTTGTTTTGTGACCTGGGGTTTCCTGAAGTCAAGTATGGCGAAGATTACAACGTGTGGTCTGGCTAGAAGGTGTCATGGACACTTTTACTTTCTAATAATGCAATTCTATAAATTCTGACATGGCTATGGGTCTATTTCTGCTAGGGAAGAAGAGGGTTTGCCCCATATAGCTTGAAGGAAAACGATGGAAAAAGATCTGGAGAGATCTATTCAAGAGATTCTTATCAGTACAGGACTTGCTCTATTTTCTCTGTATATCAAATTGATAAAAGGAAAAAAAAAACTAAATTAGGAAATTTTCAGAACAATCTGCTTTATATAAATTTTAATATATATATATATATAATCTGGATGGAATATACCTGGGTATCCTGGGTAAGAATATTAAGACTCTAAACAAAAAAAATTATGCAAGATTCTAAAAACAAGCCATTTCAGAGCGATAAATCCAAAACACAGATTCAAATTGTTGTTTACAGTCTCAACAGGTGTCCATTTCAATAAAGACAAGCTGATAAGACCAGAAGACAACAAAGACTTACCTAAATAACTAAAGGGTAACAAAGATGGGAGCCAAATCTCTAAAATCAGTCTATATGTTTATTTTTTGTTTTACACTCTCCTTAAAAATACCTATTAATTTGTCTGCAACATTTTACTTCTATATTTTATCCAAATATTTAGATTCTTTTTTTCAAGACAGATGTCTTCACAATAAAATTGGCATATGATTAAACTAGTATATAAGCTAATTAAAGAACACAGCACCCAATCATTTTATGAGAAACACAACAAAATTAATTCAGAGTCTGGGTAAACAGAGAGGAGTTAATCTCCAGTGAGCTTTTAAACTGGAGAGTTTACATATAATAATAGAGGGACAAAAAGACTCCAGGGAATACTGTCTTCAAAATTAAGATTGTTGGTTATAATACAGAGTTCCCCAACCTTCGTGCCTTCAGGGTTCCAAGTAACACCCCCAACCAAATAAGACTCTGAGGTCAGCAGTTCCTCAAAGTTCCATTTTATTAGAGATGTCATATTGGCATATCTGGGAAAACCCAAATCTGAAAGCTCCTGGGTTTTCCCCATCCAAAGGAAAGTCAACCTTCCTTCCCCTGCACCCACATGTCCATCACATGGTCCAATCAATCCACCATCCCAACTGGAGATGTCCCCCAGTCACACTTCTCCAGGTGCAGGCTGAACGTCCTTGATTCCCAGACAAAAGAATGTTGTTATGGCTATATATCTCTACCCACTCCATATTACCCCGCTCCCACATTCCCACAGCACTAAGTGTGACAGCCTTGAAGATCCAAAGAAAAAGATGGCCTCCAGGGCTGACAGGCTGCTCCCCACCCCTTCAACCGAAGATGGTGTCCTGAAATGAGAGGAACATAGGAGGTTATTTCAGTGAGCCCCTAACCACCTCTCCCCCCCAGTGGGGCCAAGTGGGGAAGGGAGAGAGGGATGGTTCCACACGAGTGGTGGGGAAATGTACCTGCTTGCTTACTGCTCGTGCAAGTGGGGATGAGCGCATGTGCGCCCTCCCCACTTTCGTAGCTCAGTTCCAAATGGACCAACTGGGGAGTTGGGGAGCCCTGTTATAATATAATACAGGTAGTCTTCAATTTATGGCCACAAATGAGCCCCAAATTTCTGTTGCTAAGTGAGAATTATTGTGAGCTTGCCCCATTTCTTACAACCTTTCTTGCCACAGTTGTTAAGTGAATCACTACTGTTGTTAGGTTAGTAACAGTTGTTAAGGATATTGGTGGCAACATTTTCAAAACCGTGTCTACTATAAGTGTGTGTGTGTGTGTGTGTGTGTGTATATCAAAGCTAAGCATGCTTTGGAAGAGATCCATGAGCTCTGAAGTGCTTTTCATTCATTTTCAAAACATACACAGCCCCCATATACTATTTCTTCCTTTACCAACCATATCACAGCCTACTTTGTATTCCAGTGATGTCTTATTTAGACAGTTCTAAACACTTTCATTAATGCTACATAGTATGGTAAAAACATTAAGCCTGCCCTCCTATTGCTAACCCTTTAATAAAAATTCCCAGGAGTCCTCTTTAGTCAGTGACAAAATGACTTACCTGCTGATTTCTGCAGAGCACCCCTCTGTTAATGGAATAAAATCCGTCTACACTTTTCTTTCTTTTATTGCCCAGTTGCACCAGGTGATTCCAAACTCATTTTGCATTTCACGTATGATTCATTCCTGATTGCAATATGTTGAACAGAAAATAGTAGCCAGGTTTAGTATTTAATGAAAGGTGTAATATATCAGGAAATTATTCAAGGCCTACAGTTAGCGGATATTGCTCCCTGATAGACTTGATGCTATTTATACAGAGTAAATGGCAACAGAAGGTGCTGTGAACCAGTGAGCCATGCAATGCTGTAAAATACTTGAGTGTCAGGGGAAAAAAAATGATGTGTGTTTCCAGGCTGAAAGCCCCTGGCCTATAATGACATTGAACAGAATGCAAGCCAGCAAAAGCGGGCATATGTTTGAGTTCATGAAACACGATTTTGACAAATGATTGATTTAATACATCTTGCAATGTATTCGCCCTACTGCAAAGAGTGCAGAATAAAAACTAGTGGTGGGTTGACCCCGGTTCTCATCGGTTTTATAGAACCGGTAGTAAAACCAGCGGGAAGCTCCGCCCACTGACCCCGACGTCATCAAAATGCTTCTGCGCATGCGCAGAAGAGCGTGAGCGCGCGAAGCAAGCGTGTACACGCGGTCCCGCTTTAAACCGGTAGTAAAGGTAAGTAGAACCCACCCCTGATAAAGACCTCTATCAACATCCAAAGAAACCTGTGTATTCATATTTAATGAAATTTTTTGAGAAATGTCACAAAGAGTACCTACGTAGTTAATTCATTCAGCGCGTATATGGAAATGATCACTGAAGTATTAATAGATTAATGGCAGCCCACAATGCCTCTGGTCCATCACTTCTTTTGCTCTCTTGTTAAAGGTTGTGAGATTTTCTTTTTATATATAAATGTCTCCTTTCTCTGTTCTTCTTGTGATATTTTTATTGAAATTAAGGAATCTATAAATATTTTATCTTCTTTTACCCACTGTGTTTAGCAATCCCTCGGCCTCATGATCAATGCCTTCATATTTTTGTAATGATGTTTCACATCCCAAGCTATCATTCCTTCACTTCCCTGTCTGTCTCCACTGATCAGGAGGAGTCTTACAGGAGTCTTAACAAAAGTTTGCAAGCTACATTTTGTTTATCTACTTATCTACTTTTATTCAACTCCTTTTTATTCAGTCCTTTTGTACTAACCTGAATGGTGAAAGTATTACCCATAAAGTATCATTCAATGCTTCTTTTATTCAGTTCTCTTCCCCTTGTACTAACTTGAATAAAGCATTATCTGTGCTCCTTTAGAGCTGTTCATTAGAAAGAGAAATCATTTTTCTTTGTGTGTGTTTTGTGCTAATAATGACAATTGTTAGTTTTAAATTGATCAAAAACATTGCCACAACTTGAACATAAGTGACAAAAGGGACACGTTATGGACATGAACACTTTGAAATGTTTGTGTTTAGGTTTGGTTGAGTATACCACCATTCAGCAAACACATATTGCATTTTGTGCTAATCCCAGAGTTTCTAGCCAAGATGACAACTGTGATAGGAAAACTTGTTTAGTACATGTGTAACTATTTGAAATGCCAGAAAAGATTTCTGCTGTCTTTGCACAGTTTAGGCAAGAAGCCCACTCAGCTACTGAAATCATCATTCAAGGCAGTTGCTCCACAAATGACGAACTAAATCAATCTTTTTTAACTTGGGTGCCTTCCAGATGTGTGGGCTTCAATGTCCAGAATTTGTAGACAATACGGCTATTGCTGAGAAAGCAAAAAATTAAATAACAGAATTGGAGGAAACCTTGGAGGTCTTCTAGTTCAACTTCCTGCTCAAGCAGGAGACCCTATATCATTTTGGATGAATGGCTTCTTAAAAACCTCCAGTGATGGAGGAGGAGGACCCACCACTTCTGAAGGCAACCCACTGGTCAAGTTCTACTGATTAATTGTTTTCACTGTCAGGAAATTTCTCCTTAGTTTTAGGTTGGTTTTCTCCTTGACTAGTTTCCATCCAGTATTCCTTGTCCTGCCCTTCAGGTGCTCCTCTTCTTTGTGCCAATCCCTCAAATATTAGAACCCTGCTATCATGTCTCCCCTAGTCCTTGTTTTCACTAGACTAGACACACCCAATTCCTGCATTTGTTCTTCACATGTTTCAGCCTTTAGCCCCCTAATCATGTTCGTTGCTTTTCTTCACATTCTTTCCAAAATCTCAACATCTTTTTTTACACTGTGGTGACCAAAACTAGATGAAGTATTCCAAGTGTGATCTTACCAATTCCAAGTGTCATCAAGGGAGGTGCACATATCTGGGGGGCACTTGTTCATGGACAGTCTTTCTGAACTTGGGGAACTTTCAGATAGGTTGGATCAGAACTCCAGGCTGGCTCGCAATTGGAGAAGTGGTAGTTGCATGCATCCCGAGGGCACCTGGTTGGAGGAAGTTTGGATATACAGATGGTCTCCAAGACAACTTCCTATATTTCCAAGTTTCACTATCCAGAACAGCTTGGTTTGAAATAACATAAGGAGTTTTGTTAAGCCCCAACTGAGCAACTTACCAGCAGCAAAACATTGTAACTGGACAACTGACTCTATACAATATACTTCGCTTGTGTATTCAATTAACCGAAGGCCAAATATATGCCTGAAATCTTTCTGTATAGCAATAATCTGAATTTTGAAATATGTGGTACCATGACAACCACAGCGGGTTTCCTTTCATGCCATCGTGCATTGCTGTATGTTGTTAACAAAAGCATTTCAGAATAGTAATTCCAAAATTGTGTTTCAAAAAGCCATGCACACAATTTTAAATGAGGTAGTTGGAGGCAGAAATAAATGACTGAAAACATCTGTGATTCCAAAATACTCATCTAGAGGAAGGACGCTTGACTGGAACATAATGTTGTAAGATTCCAGTTTTGCTTTGGCTTCCTTCTGCTGGGCTGAGTCACTCTGCTGTCTGAATCCATACTGATTATGGATTACTAAACCCGCTTAGAGAGGGCTGTAAAGCAGAGTAAAGCAGTATATAAGTCTAAGTGCTATTGCTCGTGCTCTTTGACTATCATTATCTGTGCAGAGATGTCATAGCAGGGTCCACTTTTCAGATGAGGCCAACTTCTGCTTTGCAATGGGGTGCCTCCTTTCAGCTTGAAGATTGTTCCTGATAAGTGACCATCTATTTGGAGGGAGGATAAACATCCTGCAGCTCAGTGGTAGGTCATTGCTTCCTGCAGAAGGTTCATGATTCACCCAAGTTCAGAGAAATTTGAAATGGGACACTGAAAGATCTGCAGTCACTGTAGAGAATATTGAGCTACTTAACCCTGATTCAGGATATGGCACTAACTTCCTTTCTTCATACAAACTGAGGCTTGGTTTATATGACTATTTAACTATGCTCCATTAAAAAATAAATGTTAACTTGCACAATATATTAGGGCTTACTTTAATATAAGTCTTATTGAATAAATTATGAACAGATCCTCACTTTTTGATAGGCTCATTGTCTAGTATGGGTCACTTTTCCTTTTGTCTTTCTGTCCTTTCTGGCTCATTGCAGATGCATCCCATATCTGAAATTGGCTTAAGAAACAACTGGAAGCAGCCTTAGAGACCAACGGTTTACTACATTTGTCTGAGTTCACCCAAAATAACAAGCCAATAAATGTGGTTAATAACCACAAAGCTTTCATTCACATAGCAAACGAAAACAAAAACAAACAAACCGCAATAGCCATATTGTGTGAAGTAGGTCTGAAAGTGCCACGCAGTTTGATCTTGCATATTAAAACCAAACACAAATTTGGCACTCTGCCCATCTGAGTGGCAAAAAAGTATACACAAATGTTCCCTAATGAAAGAAAGAAAACTCTTAAAATTGCCCTGCTCACATTCCTTTTCACCATGGGAAAAAAGCTACACATCCTGGTTCTTTCATTTGGAGGTAAGAATCAGCATCAGGAATAGGATGCAAATGCAGGCTTCTTACTAAGAGGAAGTGGAGGAAGGAATACATAGATATCCATGCCAAATTAGGTTTGCCCTAAAAGTAAATATTTTCTATTCTTATCATGTGCTTCCAGTTGCAATGCTGAAAAAAAAGAATACCATTAATATTAGTTTTCTGTTCTGATGAAAGGCTGTCATGCAACTAGAAGAGATTCTCCAAAGACAGATGCAATAAAATGTCTTGTCCTTACAAGTCATAAAATTCGTGGTCCTGATTTTTACATTCCTTCCCTTGGATGAATCTGCTGATGCATGAAATAACTAACTTTTAATTCAACAATCTCTGCTAGACAGCTTCAGGTCTCTTGAGGTATGGCATTTATGCCTCTCCTCTTATTCCTCATACAGTTCAGCTGCGATGCAGCCAAAATCATAACATTTTTGTCATTTGTAACATTAGAGCTCCATAATGCTCGGAGATGGCTTTTTTCTTACTTTCCTGTAGGAAATTCTTGCATCAGCTACCCTTCTCCTGCAGTTTAAATTCTGCTACCTAGATCCCCCGAAGCAATCTTATCAATAAACTTGATCTTAATCCTCTGAGTCAGTCTCACACACACAAAAAAATCTGTTTGCTTTCCTTGCTTAGGTGAACAAGTGCCTCCAGACAAGATGGGCAGCACACAAATCAATCAAATAGATAAATAAATAAATAGTCTGCACTAAATTCATGCTTCACTTTGGCCACTTCATGGCCATGGAAACATGTGGTACTCTCATTCTTCAATCAGGAGGAAAGCAGATTTATGTAGAAAGCTTTATCCTTTACCATTCTTCAGGGACAAACTGTATTGCTACCCAGAATACACATTAGGACAAATATTTAGATGATTCAATCATTTAGGGCAACGATTGGTACATTCCTGTGTACCAATACTATCTCCCCACTATCTCCTACTGTTGGGGGAAAAAACCAACCACTACTTGTTGTTCTGAACATGTGGGTGTCTGTGGCGAGGGACATTCAAGCGGTCATTTTTATTTTCTAGGTATTTTGACTTTCTTTCTCTAGAGAAGGCTCTGGAAAGATGGAAAGGAAGAGAATGAGTGGTGATGACTGCTTTGATGCATGCCCTGGACGATCAAGATAGGGACAGATCTGCATGGAGAAAAACTATTTATATGGCCATTAAGAGTCATCGACAACTTATTACAAAGCCCATAATGTTCTCCTTAGAAGAAAATTATGTGTGAGAAATTACATAAGAATGCGTGAAAGCAGCTGCTTGAAAGGTTTTCTCTAATCCTAAAGTTAACAGTATTGTGGAACTTTGCCAGTTACAAAGCCGGTTCCTTTAGATATATATGTATCTAAACCATTAAAAGGGGCACGGTGGCTCAGTGGCTAAGACGCTGAGCTTGTCGATCGAAAGGTCGGCAGTTCAGCAGTTCGAATCCCTAGTGCCGCGTAACGGGATGCACTCCCATTACTTGTCCCAGCTTCTGTCAACCTAGCAGTTTGAAAGCAAGTAGAAAAATAGGGACCACCTTTGGTGGGAAGGTAACAGCATTCCGTGCTCCTTTGGCGTTGAATCATTCCGGCCACATGACCACAGAGACATCTTCGGACAGTGCTAGCTCTTCGGCTTTGAAACGGAGATGAGCACTGCCCCCTAGAGTCGGGAACGACTAGCACATATGTGCGAGGGGAACCTTTACCTTTACTTTAAACCATAAAAAAAAAAACTAATTATAAGGAAGAAATTTGATTATCTTTGATTTTCATAGAATTGGAGAAATGTAAATAAAAGTGCACCTATTTTATTTTTAAAACTGCACCTCAGACTTTCTACACTCGTGGAATGGGCTTCCCAGATAAATACAAATGCTATGTGTGACCTTTATGCTCTTGCAAGGATAACAATAAATTATATCTGATCATGCTCTAAGAATAGGAATAGGAAATAGAGCCAGGGATCTATTTATTAATGAGTGACCACTGAACACCTTTGGTATGGGTGTGGTTAAAACTGTACTGAGAAAGCAGCTCAAAAAATAAAGGAATATTGATGAAGACTTATCTAAGTGACATATGACTGGCGTGACTGGAAAATTTTCAGGAGTAAAGATGATAAAGCACATGTAGGAGGTATCATTAGCAAATATAGGACACAAAAAAGGGTTGGGTAGTAAACTTAATAAAAAAAAAATCAAACTAGAAAAGCTCCCATGCAACTGGCTATTAATAAAAGGGGAATAGTTCAATTTTCTATCCCATGGAAGGGAATTCAAGTGTCTGTAATTAATAGCAATAACAATAGCACTTAGACTTATATACCGCTATATATAGTGCTTTACAACACTCTCTAAGCATTTTACAGAGTCAGTAGATTGCCCCCAACTATCTGGGTCCACATTTTACTGACCTCAGAAAGATGGAAGGTTGAGTCAACCTTGAGCTGGTCAGGATCAAACTCCTGGCAGAATCAGCCTGCAATACTGCACTCTAACCACTGCGTCACCACAGCTCTTAATTAAATTAAATTAAACCTAAATAAGGTGAGGTGTGAGCTAAGATCTGGAGGGTGGGGTTGTCATTCTAATAACAGAATTAACTGCAAAGAATGTGCTGGTTTGCCACAATATTTTTATTGAAGTGTTTCCCTCCTAAAATAGAAAACAGCAACATAAAACCTGTTTCTAATAAAATAAAGCCCACAACCTCTCATAACCACATTCCTCCAACTCAAAGTCCTTCCCCACACGGAAAACAAACTATTAGCGAGGGCATGCCAATTTCTTTTCTGCTAATACTTTTATTCACTATATGTATAAAATACTGCACAGAGATTACCTGATGGCAAAAAGTCCCTCTTCTATAAATTGGACAACATAATTAATGTTTGCTTCATCTACTTTTTTTGGGTCACAATCACAACTCTTTTAGATACACAAGCAACAGTTTGCTTTTTTTCTAACTCTGAAAGCAAGAGTGAAGGGTCATAAAGGTTTTATTCCTGTTGTTCACAAAACGCACTTTCATTTCTCCATGATAACTACTGACTAATCAGATAGAGGCACCATCCTACACAAATGTTTACCTAGAAATATTAAGGCTTTTGTGAAAATAACCTGTGGTTGCTGAGTTCCAGTTGGAAGCCAGCAGTGAAGACTCTAAGATTTCTACTGTTCCTGAAGTTAGACAATACTCTTCTGTTCTTGGAGTAGTTTTGCGAAAATGGATTGTTTATAAGGTCAACAAAGATATATTCACCAACACAAAGTTCAACTTAAACCAAGAATCTCTTTAACTGTAAGTCTCTAGTAGCTTACTAAACAAAGAAGTCCACAGCTTGCTGGTATAGCAGATGAATTGATATAGAAAGTTCATCCATGAACGTTTGATTTATTTGAGAAGTATAATGGGGTTGATGGAAAGGCCTCAATGGTAAGGAATATTGGAAAAAAAGGAGTTGATGTTGGAACTATCAACAGCTACAATCCAGTAATGATTGGTATATGAGGTGGCACCTTTTTAAAAAAATTGCAGGAAGATGGAATATGCTGTTATAATTCTCTTATACAAAAGAAAGAAGAACAAATGACCAGATTGTCCTACTTTGGTCACATTATGAAAAGACTTAGATCTCTGGAGAAATCTAATACTGAGAAAGGTGAAAGGAAAGAGGGTGACCAGCATCAGGGTGGAGTAACTCAGTTACAGTGATGATGGATGTACTGTTGAAGAACTGAAAGACCAGGCTTGGGACAGATTGTCACAGAGAAAATCTGTGTGTTCACTAAGAGTTGACCCCAACTTAATGGCACATGTTGTAATCAAATAAAAATAAAGGGAAAGCTAATGATAATAAATGCAAATTGTTCAGGTGGATCCATTTGTAAAGTACATTTATCCAATAGACAGGATATGGAATAACAATTAGGACAGTTTGGGAAATGAAACATTTTTATACTGGAAAGAGATGTGCAATTCAAATTGTTGCTGGTAGACAAATGCATTAATGTGAGAAAGTTGTAATTTAGAGAAAGTGGCAAAATATTTTGAATAACTCAAAATTGGTTGTAGAATTCATTAAGAATGGTATAAAATGGAGCAAAAACATGTACAAGAATAAATTGGTTAGTGAATAATTCCATACTAGCAGGAAGTAAGGGTGCATCATGTATTTTTGCTATGGAATATATTTAAGAATAAACACATAAAATACCTGTGATGTTCAAAGTGTGTTAAAGGCATAAATGTGTAGACATGCAGTTGAATGGAGGTGACATCTCGAAGTATATATTCAATCGTATGGTGCAATAAAGAGCACAGATCTAAAAAATTAATGCCTGAAAGGTCAAGGTTTGATAAGGAAAATTGAGAGAATGCTTATAAACTACACATCAGTGGTGAAACATTAGATAAATGTGTGTATCTTTGTAAAATGTTTATTAAAGCTGGAATAGATGGAGAGGATTTAACTGTAAATGCTGCTGGAATAATAATGATAGAATATAGTACTAATATTTGTCAAAATAAGTTTAAATTGCTATAGCTTTTTTACATGGAAATAAAACTTGGGGAAGGCAGGAAAAAACATAAAAGTTGACATGCAGTGGGAACATGTAACATAAGAAATGTGATGATAAAACAAGAAGAGATAGAGTCAAGGATGAGTGGACTGATTGGGTGTGGACTGAATCCAAAAGTGAGTGGCCAGTTTGAAAGCAGCTTACTAAGGTTGGATCATATACAGAGTATGAATAAAGACTAAATCTTAAATAAATACAGTATATGAAGGGTCCTTGGTGCTCTCTGAGCTCGCTTGTTTTCTTGCAGACATTTCATTACCCAAACTAGATAACATCATCAGTGCTAGTAAGGAGTTCAAATTATATTCTAGTGCAGTTTATATTCTAGTGCAGGGATGATCCAGCCCATGGGGCCACCCTGGAAACAGTGAAGTGCCTCTGCCAGTGAAAACAGAGCTTGGGAGGGCTACGTGCAGTCCTCCCAAGCTCCATTTTTGCTGGCAGGGAGTTGCAGGAAGATGTCGCAGCAAAAAATGGAGCTCAGGAGCCTGTTTTTGCTGGCAGAGTGCTTGGCAGGTGCCTGGCACGAGTGATGTTGAGCTGGCCACGCCCACCCTGGCCATGCCCACACCGGCCCCCCCGAGGTCAAACAAATGAGACTCTCAATGAAATTGAGTTTGATACCCCTGTTTTAGTGGCTTGCCTGTCAGTGGTGGTAGTCTTAGAGATTCTGTAATTGGTCTGTTTGCTGTTGGCTTCTTTGGCAGTTTCTTGATTGGGTTATTATTTATTTAATTGCTGGTTGGATGTTAACCTTGGAATTAATATATGCTGATCTGGGTGTTTGGCTCATTTTGTTCCTTTTTGGTCTAGGTTGTAGTCTCTTTTGCATAGTCATATACATACAGCATATGATTGTAGTCTCACTGGGTCAAGAGGAAAGCATAAATTGAAAAAGTCATGGCTAGATGGAGTTGATGACAACCTCAAACAGTGAGAAATATAAAGTATATGAATTAGCAGCACTTATGGAAAAAAAGCTTGGTTTGCTAGAACATGGAGACGTTAGTGAATGTTTTTGGTGTAAACTAGATTTGGTTACATTTCTTTTTCTCATCTCTTGCATTTAATATTATTGCTCATTGCTTCTCATTCTTTATTTTCTCCTACTTTCCATAATGTTGGTTACAATATTTGCAAAAGAATAGCATGTTGGGTATATACAGGTCGAATATTAACTTGAGCAATTTTAACAATATCTCAAGAGACCAGAAACTGCAGGCAGAAATACATTTAATTATGGCGTTCAAGCATTCATATGTGAATTGAATTGGAACATAAAAATAGCAACCTTTGATATATAACTTTACACTGCAAACAAACGAATTACATTAAGGACATCCTTTTCACTAATGATTTATGTGTGGGGATGGGTGGGTAGGTAGATATATTCAGAGGTTTTTTAAAGTCTTCTATTTGCAGTTTGACATGGAAAAAAGCAATGGGCCAACCATGTGACTCAGTTAGTATAATCACATATATACCACATGGAATAAAATTATAGTTGAACACCCTGAAATTAAAAGCTTTAAGTGTAATATTAGATTCATTTTTCAAAGGATTTAAAATTTTTAAATTTTAGCTTAATTTTTAGAGAGGAACAAAATGTAATTATGGTTTTCAAGTATTAACATTACATACATAATATGTATCAATATGCTCTCCAAACATTCAGAATGTTGGCAAAGACATGTAATAATTGCTTTATTGAATCCAAGGACTAATGGAAGATAGGAAAAAATGTATAAGAGGAACATTTGAGTTTATTATTCCTGTAATAGTCTGCTTTCTTCATTGCAGATACTTTTTAGTAATGCTTTATTTTATTTTTTCTAAATCCTCAACAAGCTTCTAATTATTGTTTGGATGTGAAAGTACATTTTAGCCTCTGCAGAATCAGTTTCCCTGTAGTACAAATGTTCTCATTAGGAAGACATTTAACATGGGAAGAATATAAATGAGATTTGGGTTTTTTTATATTTTGATCAAAAGAATAATGGAGCCAAACCACTATGCTATTAGGTCTTTCACAGAAATTAGATGACCAAATGGCTTTTTTAATGAGCCCGGTTATAAACACTGACATTTCATGAAACATTCATGTTTGAATGACATAGTGCCTTTTAGAAATCAAAGGACAATTTGATGGAAAGATTCATCTCTATATGACACTAAGTTGTTACATTTTCCCCATGTTTTGTAATGTTACAAATCCAACTGTAACTCAACCTGAAGCATACCTGAACACGGGTAAAAACCAAATATTTCAGGGTTTAGTTTTAGGTTCTCTGATCAGTTCAGCCTATTATACTTGTTATGATAGCAATGTAATCAACATAGGCTATTATAGTTAAATTGGCCCAGAATTAGATTTATCAAACAGGATTTATATAAGAATAACACTATCATGCATGGGGAAACCCAATGTGCCAAGAAAAGCAGAATACAGAATAAAGTGTGTTTGCTTTAATATTGCAGGCACATTCAACGCCGGACTGAACAATTTGAGGAAATGACTTAGGTCTAGCAATTAAGAATGCTTCCAGATTAGGCCTTTTCTTTCAATAAAGCCTATTTGTCTCCTTCACAAAATGTTATGGCAAGTGGAATCCAGTACTGCCAATATGAAAGCAAGACAATATTCTTGATTAAACAAAGCCAGGATCACTGAACAATATATTCTGATTGACAGCACAGGACTTTCCCCCTCCCATCTGATAGCACCCCCCACCCGCAACTGAGGCTTCCAAGAAGTAAGTGCTTAGTTAGTACATTTTCCCTTCAGTTTAAAGAGGTTGCCCATTTTCTTCTGAGAGGATTGCAGGTAGTCCTCAACTTACAACAGTTCATTTAGTGACCATTCAGTTACATCACTGAAAAGTGACTTATGACCGTTTTTCACACTTACAACTGTTTGCAGCATCGTCATCCCCGAGATCACAATTCACTGACTCATATTTATGAGGGTCGCAATGTCCCAGGGTCATGTGAGATCATCTTTGGCGACCTTCTGACAAGCAAGGTCAATGGGGAAGCCAGATTCACATTTAATAACACCTGCAGTGATTCACTTAATAGCTGTGGCAAGAAAGGTTGCAAAACGGGGCAAAATTAACTCGGCTGCATAAATGTTGAGTCCAATTGTGGTCGCAAGTCAAGGACTGCCTGTATTCAACTGGGTCACACCATCACATATAGAAAGTTGCAAAAAAAACAAACAATAAAACCCACCATCCCAAGGAAGTATCATTTGTTGTATGCCCGGTTTTTTTTTTACTGGCATGCAAATCAAGTCAAATCTTTATTAGTGTCAAAGACCAGCATAATTACTGGCATGCAACAAAAGCAGCATGCCAAGAATGTATCCATCGATCTTCCTGCCTAGCAAGCTATCCAGAGTACAGTTCAAATGGAGAATATGGCTTTGCCTCCTTTCTCTCAGCAAAGGAGAGATAGCAAAAAGATTTGGAAGGGGAGAAATATGTGCACTATACACAGAAGGCGTTATGAAAAGCCTCTCTGTGGCACTCAGACAGCAGACTGATGGAGTGTTGCTCGTACAGATTCTCATGGATTCTGCTCTATTGTGATTAAGTGGAGTAACTCAAATTGTCTGAGAAATAAGCGGACAGGGCTGACAGTGAGATCGTTGGCATTTGTTCTGCTGAGCTCTTGTGTTCCCAAGCCTGTGCAATAAAAGGATTTATTATATGTGTATTTACATTTTGGCTTTGGTTGTCACTTATGGCATCAAGGTAAAACACACAAACTTTTATTTTAACAATCAAGCTTATTTGTCCAGGCATTTTACCCTTGGGATCATGTCAACTGAGCACAGCAAAGATCCTGGTTCTTTTTAATGCCAAGTCAAGCAGGTTTTGTTTTTTTTTAAACCTATTTAAAATCTTGGCTTTGGAAACAGGGAAAACATCGCACTTATAAAATATATTTGACATTGAACCAAGTAATTAGATGAAAAAGTCGCTGTTTTCAAAATGTATAAGCTTATCCTTTCTTAGAAACATTGCTTCTTATTGGTTCCTGTGAATCTAACAAGACTGGACAACATTGCAGCTGAAAGAAATGCAAGGAAACACATCTTCATAAACATGCTAGCTAATTATCTATCATTAATTTTAATCTTCCCCCTATTAACTACATACCCAGTTGAAGCTTACCTTCCTAAACTTCCCTGATACAGGTAGTCCTCGACTTAAAACAGTTCATTTAGTGACCGTTCAAAGTTACAACGGTGCTGAAAAAAGGGACTTGTGGCCATTTTTCACTCTGACAACACTGCAGCATCCCTTTAGTCATGCGATCAAAATTCAGATGCTAACAACTGCAGTGATTCACTTTAACAATTGTGGCAAGACAGATCGTCAAATGGTGCAAAACTCACTTCACAAATGTTTCACTTAGCAACCGAAATTTCCGGCTTTATTGTTGTCGTTAAGTCGAGGACTACCTGTAATGCTGAAATCCTATCTGCATCAGGACGTGTATGCACAACACTCATTTTTCCTTTTTCTCTTTCTGTAGGTCAATCTGCATGACGGATTAGATCTTACTCTCTGGTCTTACTTTCCCAGGTTTATGTGACGCCATAAAGGTAGCGTTCTCTTCAGAACATTCAGGCCATGGTATATCTGTATTCAGTTTCTGGATTACTGATATCCTGGACAGTGGTGGGATTCAATTTTCTACTACTGTTTCTGTGGGCATGGCATGGCTTGGTGGGCATGGCAGGGGAAGAATACTGTAAAATCCCCATTTCCTCCCGATCAGCTGGGACTCGAGAGGCAGAGAATAGATGCGGGTGGGGCCAGTTAGAGGTGGTATTTACCGGTTCTCCGAACTACTCAAAGTTTCCGCTATCGGTTCTCCAGAACTGGTCAGAACCTGCTGAATACCACCTCTGATCCTGGAGATGTAAATCTTGGCACTGAACCCCACATCTACTATTACAAAGTCAGATTCCATATAAACTTCAACAGTAGCAGCAGCATCCCTAAGTTCAATTAGTTTAAGTATGAAATGTTCCTCTCTGAATGGACTTGGAAGAAGCAACAATGAGTATCCAGCAAACTGAATTTAAAGAATAACAGCAAGAGAATTAGAAGAACCATTAAGGCATTCGAAGAGATCCACTTCCTTGTTTCATCATTTGCCGGCAGAGGTAGAAGACAGAGACTAGCATACCACACACTGTTTATGTATCTACTGGAAGCACAAGCCTGCATTCAGAAAACGCACTTTATATAAACATTAATGTGATGGGTCTTACCCTCCCACCCACCCACACTTTTAGCCCTTTTCAAATTTCAGAAATTATATTTACAAAAGCTATTGAATTTTTTTCCCCGTTTTTAAAATTAGTATACTCGTAACAAGTGATGAAATAAATGACCTGCTGCAATTTTACAATAAATATTAAAACATTTTAAACCGTCTTGTTTTGCATGTAAACAATAGCAAAAATTGTATGTCAGAATCTGTACATAAGATTTAAAATTCTGATGTGTTAAAAAAGTAAGCAGTTCAAAACCAAAGTATCACCATAAGTAGATAAAAGACAGGAGGATAATACAAAATGTTCTCTTAAGTGGTACAGTTTAAAGCCACCTAACAGAACCTTGTTATAAAGTTTACAGCCATAGAAATAATTCACTGTATTATCTATTACAGAATAAACACGGGCTAAGAGAGGACATGGTCTGGTCAATATGGTAAATGGTAAGGGAAAAAAAGGTAATGAGATGATATAATTCATATGTAAGATAGTGCATGCAATTCCACTACAACAGTACCTGTCCTTAACTCAGTTTTTCGTTTGTACTAAATGATACACTCTAAGCAATTAAAGTTTGCATCTAAGTTTTATACACCGACTTTTCCCATGCCAGTAATAAAATGCATAGGATGAGATTAGTCATATCACAAATCATGACTTCTCTCAATCAATGCTACAGCATTATACTGTATTTCCATGTACTGATAATTATTGGTGGCATTAGAGTCCTTGATGTACTTACTTACAGTACAATAGACTTGGCTTCTGCTGACTCAGTCAGATTTCCTCACTCTTCACCAAATAGGATGGATCTTAGAAAAGAATCCTTATGTATTATATAACCTACCAGTGTTTCTCCAAAAATAAGACCTGGTCTTATATTAATTTTTGCTTCAAAAGACCCATTAGGGCTTGTTTTTTGGGAAAATACGGTACTAAAAGCATCCTGACGATCTTAACTAGGGCTTATTTTGGGGTAGGGCTTATATTATGAGCATCCTGAAAAATCATGCTAGGGCTTACTTTCTGGTTGGGTCTTATTTTCGGGGAAATAAAATATTTTTTCCTATCACTTTCAACTATACAGGTACGTCTCTTCCTCTACAAAAGAAGCAATACAAATCGGGTATATAAGTAATCTTTGTTAAAAATTAATCTGTATAATTTGCAGTTAAAAATTAAGACACTAAAGCAGTTGGATCAGTGACATTTTCCGAGATGCTGTCAACTAAGCTGTCCTTGTTCAAGCAGTTCCTTGTATATTTTCATCCGAATTGATGGTCTGGATAAAAGTTCTCTTATCTGATTCACTTTGACCAACAGGGGCAACAATTCTCTATGCAAAGCTTCCTTTACTAGAGCTGTTTCAGGGCTCTTCCCTAAAGGAAAAAGAATAACAACACGTTTGTATACAATTAATAGTGATTAAAATGTTATGGAACAAATTGCCAAAAAATACACCATTGTGCGGAAAGTACATAATTTTGCTTGAATGCATTTTTTTTTTCCTGTGAAGGGTAATCAGAGACAAATACAATTTATGTGTGAAAATTGTACTTAAAAATGAAGCATGATATGAGATTCAATATCCAGTTACATTCTATTAGGTAACAGTAATTGTGGTTCGCATTAAGATTTCAGTACTGAATGCTCTTCGATACAATAGATTGCCTTCTTCTCCAACAAAACATTTTATTTAGTTCTGCTGAACAAAATTCAAGGTAGTGTTTCTTTGGCCATTCGTTTTGCTTCCAGGCGACACAGAAAGAAAGCAATGGAGAAATAACTCTGTAGTCAAGAACACAAGAAAGATGGCACTTTGGGGGAATCACATCCCTCTGTCCTTCTTGTCCTTTCCTCTCTCAGTCTTATCTTCTTTCCCAGAGTTCAGTAGTTTTTTTTTTTTTTAATAATCATTTTCAGTAGCATTGGCATCTGTCTCTTGTAAAGCTCAGTGTTCTCAGTTCAGAAAGGATACCTGATAGCAAACCATAACCATCATGCCAGCGAGGACAACTCTGAAGAGTAGGGAGCAGAAACATGGATGTTGGTGCTATAGCCCTGCCTTTTTGGCCTCCAAAACAGTCATTTTCTACTAATGTCATTCTCGCTTTCTTTGCTATTTCCAATGGCCACCTCCTCAGTTTTCACTGGGGTCCCACAATCATTTTGAATGTTTTTGTTTTGAGTTTCTTCTAGATACTGCTGTACCGCCTTGAGGACCGCAGTCTCCACCAGTTTTTTGCTGAGGCTCAGCAATTCTGCATCATCTGGCTCTGCCCCCTTTTTGTCACCTGTACACCACAACAGACAAAAATCAGTAAAACTAAGCAGGGAAAACTGCATGCAAATACACAGTTCTGGGCAAAAGCTCCTCAGCACATGGGATACACATTCATCAGGGTGTTCTTGCTTTCGTTGGTTCCGAAACCCTTGAAAAACCTGGTGCTCCCCGAGCCTGGTTGTTTTGTTGCAGACATTTCATTACCCAAACTAGGTAACATCATCAGTGCTAATCAGGAGTGGGGTTTTCTCTCAGTTTATATTCAACGCTAAGTACAAATATTCTCCTTTGGTGAAAAAAAAAACATGTAGTATGAGCAGTAAGGAAGATACTGTAGGCCAGATCTGTTCCGAAAGCAACAAGGGCAAAAAGACAGCTTAAGTCTAAAACAAGAAGGTATGCCTAAGCAACTCAGACAGTTACCTGCCTAATTTACATGAATATGTAAATATGGCAGGAGTAAAGAACAGACAGATTTGCAAGGTTTAATTTAATTTATCGAATTTCTATGCCGCCCAACTCCCAAGGTTCTCCTACTATAGCCAATAATAAAAAATGTTGTAGTTTGAGCCTTCTTGTAGAGTTGATTTCTTGGTTTGGTTTACATAGTGAGGCTGAACTTAATTCTTCCTCAGTTCTTTGTCTGAATCTTAAAGCAGCTTGCCTTATTTCCCTGTCTCCTTCCATGGATTATGGCTGTTCCATTTACCTCTTTTGACCAAAGAAAATTCCTAATCCAACAATTACCCAAAGTCTCAGCTTATACCTTGAAAATCATCTTCTTACAGGAATTTGAAAGATAAATCTTGGTGCAATTCGGGACTAATTTATCTTGTTGAAGTTATGAAATTGTGGCTGAGATGAGAAAGCCTGACAAGGGACTATTGAAAGACTAATTAAGAAGTAATAACAAAACATATAATAAATATCTTTAAACAGAAACACAAGTCACATAGAGCTTATCCTCCAGAAGAATCACTTATTTTTTTTGTTATGAAATGTTTTTCCAAATTGATATACTATTGAAATGGCAAGTCAATGTTATCGAAAGATTCCTAGTTTGAAATCATGTTTATTTCATATTTACATCCAATATACTTCATAAGTCATACTTGCAACTCTCTTGGACTAGTTCCATACCTCAATGATCATATAAGGCAGAAATTGGAGCAAGGCAAATATTTTCCTTGGAATCTTTGCAATTCTGCAAATGTTATGAAATGTTGGGTTTTCCTGACGCTGAGAAACCTTGCTTCACCACCTACTGCTCTTGGGTTCAAGCTACCCATTACTCTCTACCCATAAGATCCTGAAGCCAAACGCCTCCTTTTCTTCACCCTTCTCCCTTTGTCCAGCCAACATGCAATCATGGTCTTAGTATTGAGAATAACATCTGAAAAAGTAATGACTTGCTATTCTGTCACTTTCATAACACACAGAGCTTTTAAATGCAAATAACATGCTAGATATTATCAACAACATGCTAGAAAGCCACTGAAAGACTGCCGTGCCTTGTTTGAATATAGCTTCCCATCACTGCTATCACTCAAATTCTTTTGCAAAGTGCAAATGAATCTATTTAAAGGGATGTATGAAAAACATGGTGCTGGCAATTTGTTTTGTGGAGTAGAGGTGAGGGATATTTGTTAAATGGGGATAGATCTCAGGGCAGAACAAGGGCTGGGTGACATATTCTTATTGGTTAGCTGAAGCAGAAGTGCTAACCCCTGATGAACTCATAGTATTCTTGGTTTTTCAAGGTTAGTACAAATATATAGTAGGTCAATCTGAAACTGCTTTGTGAGGAACTGGGAAATGGAAATGCTGCCAGTGTGGAAGTGCTTTCTTTTTTAATGAAAAGATAATATGCCCTGCTGCTTAATCATACACTTTCCTACTTTCCTTATTTATAAATTGCACTTATAAAGTGCAATTTATAAATATACAGCTCTATTGAATGCAGTCAATTTATATTTTGCTATGAAACTAGTTTACTATTGTTTAGCTTTCATTTTTAAAGTAAAACTGCTTTTTTGCTCCTAAGCAACTCATTAGTAATGGACTGAAAATGTCACTTGCATCTAAAACCAACTCTGAAAAATAGTGAGCAAGGACAGGAACACTGGTTCTTCTTTTATTTTACTTATTTGATTTCTATAGTTCCCCATCTCAATAATGACTCTGGACGGTGTAAATCTATGCCCCCCTTCTCTGCTCACCTAGCATTAATTTAGTTCAGGAATTTTAAGAAGTGAATGGATGCCTTAAACCACTGTGCCCCCTTAAAAACCCATATGCACATTCAAGGAGGAAAATAAGGCTCCATAGTTATGCTCCATTATTATGGCAAGCTTTAGGAATAACTAAAGAATACTGGCAGGACAAACATAGTGAGCGGTGGTTTTCATATCCCTACTTTAGCTATAGTTTTTGGCTTGAACCATAGTTTTCGCACTTTAGGTTATTCTTGAGCTATAGTTTTAATATCCGTACTTTAGGTTATTCAAATTTAGAATCTTTTAAATCCTTCATGAAAATGAGTAAACTCTGAAATATTCACCTGCTTTCAATTGTTTAAAAATAGAGAAACAGGGCACATTCTACTCTTCTTCCACTGCGTTAGAAAGACCTTTTAATCTAATGAGATGAGAAACAGTGGAAAGCCTTGGGACTTGTAATAATAGCTAGGAAACTTTCACTGAGTAGTTTTTATGACATTGCTTGTATGGATGGCCTTGAATGCTGTATAAATCACAAACAGACCAAATAATTCAGACTTCAGTTGAAACAAGTTATTTTTCACTTTGAAGGAACTGTGTTCCTCTTCTGTTTTATCCAGTCCTATTTAGCACTTCCAATGAAGCTACAATCTTTTATCTATTGTCATCCTCTGGGATACTATGTCACCTTTAACTGTAAAAAAAAAAAAAAAAAAAAAATCCTTTCCAGCATTAATGGACACTCTTGTACAAAACACAGTGGCTTCCTCCCCTCCTGGACAAATGTTCCATCTAATTGGGCAGTTTGTTTTCTAAGGTGACCAAACAGATGCCTATGGGAATCCTATAATCATGCCCTAATAAAGAAAGCTACATCACATTTTTCTTTTCCTCTCCCTAGATTCTGAAATTAAACCTAAGTTATTGTTATTCTTACATATATTAAAGATATATTATTGGTGATTTGTTTGATCCTTTCTGTAAAGCAATCAGGAACCATTGCAACGTATTTTGTCAAAACGTAACAGTATATTCACCACTGTTGCATTCCATATATAATCACACAATATATTTTAATTCCACACTCTTCAACCCAGTGGGATTTAAATTATTCATGGTAACTTAAATTGTACTAACTTCAATGGTTCTACTCTGATTAAGTTTTGATAATTGTTCATTGTTCTACCATTTGTCCTTTGGGATAAAAATCATGATCTTTTATGGGGCATCCATTCAGATACATAAAGAGTATTAACATTCCCCTAAACATTGTCAAGGGTTTTTTAGTCTGTCATAGGACTTAGATCCTAATTGTTCTTTTCTGAATCTATACCAATATGTCTAATCTTCTCAAAGTCTGTTGGTCTGACTTAGATTATAGAACTTCTAGCTTTTCTTCTCTATTTTCCAATATTTATAAGCAGAAAATTAAAGTAACTTCCATATGATAACTCTTCATTCTGCAACTGGAGAAAGAATAGAATAGAATAGAATAGAATAGAATAGAATAGAATAGAATAGAATAGAATAGAATAGAATAGAATAGAATAACCAGAGTTGGAAGGGACCGTGGAGGTCTTCTAGTCCAACCCCCTGCTTAGGCAGGAAACCCTATACCAGTGATGGCTAACCTTTTAGACACTGAGTGCCCAAACTGTGTGTGCATGTATGCCCATACTGAAAGGTGTGCACAAATGTGCGAGAATGGGTGGACATGCACAGCAGAGACCTGAAGACCAGCTGGCCGGCGGGAGGCAGGAGATCCCAACAATGGCAGTGCAGCAAGAAGTAAGAACTTTTTCTTTTGTGAGTTTCCATTTCGTCGTTTGCAGGGAAACAGAAGCTCATGAAAGAAACGCCACGGAGATCTGACCTGGGGCGACAGTGTGCGTACCATGCAGAGAGGGCTCTGCATGTCTCCTCTGGCATGTGTGCCATAGGTTCACCATCACGGCCCTACACCATTTCAGACAAATGATTATCCAATCTCTTCTTTAAAATTTCCAGTGTTGGAGCATTTACAACTTCTGGAAGCAAGTTGTTCCACTGATTGTTCTAACTGTCAGAAAGAAGGTAGATGTCCTTGCAAAGGCAATAAACTTTATAATTTTATCTGCTCTTCTCTTGATTAAAGTCAAGAAACAAAGAAATAGAAACTAGCAGATTCCATAGCACCAGGTTGATAAATCAAAACCTAACCAAAATGTGGCCTGAACCTTGATCTATTTCCCCAGACTAGAACGAAATTGAAGCATCATTCAAAAACCTTCACAAGCAACTGTATTGCCCATATTGGAAGCTGAAGTAGAAAACAAAATTGAGTTTGAAATTATAAGGTTCATACTTAAACAAGTGATCCTATTATATTATCATTTGGTTTGATTATAAAAAAAGAAACGTTTGAGAGGATTTTTATACTGTTTGCATGTGTTAATATAAATTCTGTATTCCATAGCACACAGTGAAGAAAGCTAAACAGTCTGCGGGAAGGGTGGGAGGGACAGTATGTATATCACTTTTGTGTACTGCGGAGTGGTTCTTCCGTGGTGCATCTTGTTGTACATACTTAATAAATTTTAATGGTTTTTATAGTTTTATTGGGTATTTTTAAAGGAAGGATTGGACTTTGTGTGTTTTATTGTTGTGAGCCGCCCTGAGTCCTTTTGGAGCGAGGACGGCATATAAGTCCAAATAATAAATAAATAATAAATAATAATAAAGTTATTGTAAAACCTTCCTCATTTGGCATAAAGGCAAGACTATCAATTACTGTGTTTAAAAATTAGTACTTCATTCTAGACAGGCTATAAATGTTCCTTTTCCTGTGCAAGACTCAGAACAAGTAGAATAATTTCCATAATATCCCATTTAAAAGAAGAAGCAAGATAAAAATGTGTTATGCAAATGCTACACAGTGGTTGAGTATTTAATTTAAATAGCATGTATTTTTCATGCTACAAACATCTTAAGTGGCATGTGGAGTCCATGAGCATTGGATCCCTGATTATCAGAACCCAGATGACAAGTGTGGGATATGTCATCAGAATGGATGACCAATGTATGCTTTGCCAGTTGCTCTATGGTGAACTGCAGTCTGGGAAGAGACCTCAAGGTTGACCATGCAACTGCTACAAAGGTGTTGTGAAAGAAACCCTAAATCATTGTGATACCCAACCAAGGGAACTAGAAAGCTACAAATGATGATGGAACTTGTTGGCCAGCTTTCAAGACAGGCATTATCAAAAACTGATAGAAAACCATGAGCAGCATCACAAATAATACCCACAATTACGACAACACTGGCATTGTAGTGCTCCCATTGTGCTAGACTCTGTGCTTCCAGATTGGGACTGTAGGACCACATCCGTGTCCACAAATAAAATGTACAGCAGTATATCTTCTTCAAACCTGAAGGCTCATAGCTATACATGTATTTTTCATGCTACTGTACTTTATCTTTAAAGTAGCATATAACACTATATGGTTCTGTTGTCATTTCCCCCTCATCCTCCTTTAAGATGTGTTATACAAATTCTAGGCTTTTTTTTAAAAGCACATGTAACAAGCTTAGAATACTCATTTATTTTGTGACATAAGCATACTAGAATCATAATAAACTCATTCAATTCCTCCTTCCCAGCCACCAGGATACCAGGTGATTTAAAGAAGAAAGGATCACCCAATTCCAAATTGTGCTATGCTGTATTTGCCCCTGAAAAACAACTTCCATCAGAAGTGGCAAATTGCAAAGTTGCTATAATTGCAAAGTTCATGTTCAAATCAGCCAGGATTATAAACATGCAGAACTCTTCTTTCATACACATCTCTTCTCATATACATGCATATGCATGTGCCTGGTGATAAGTCTGAATTGAGGATAAACATGATGGAGAATCAGCTTTTGTAAAAAGACGATTCTATATAAAGATAGCCTCATGTCAAATTCAATCTGCTGACAGCATCATTCAATTTTCTTGGCAAAATTACAGAAGTTCTTTACTGTTATTTTCTTCTAGGGTGTCCTTTAATTTCTCAAACTAGCCTTCAGCCCTGCAATTCCCATATAATTACAAGCCAGAGCCAGTCCTGTTTAATCATCCAGGATATATGTGATGGCCATGGATCTACAGGCGTTCCTTTGTCTCTTTATACTGTATTTCTATTCATATTTCAGCATCCTATTAGCCTGTTAACACTGGGGATATTTGTTCTTGCAAAGTGATCTTAAACTAGACACAATGGAAATATATTTGGTTGCCTAACCACTTGGCTTCTGGAGCAATTTGACATTTTGACTTAAGTAGCTCATCTATGCCATCAATAGTTTCACTTGCACATTCTTTATTTTGCTTCTTCCGTAGACCTCTTCCAAAAGGTCTATCTATCACTTGCAGTTTTCAGTCTTGTGTTTTTGACTGAGATATGTCCACACTGATGCCCCAATACTGTAGTGATCTAGTTTACAAACCAATGTTATTGGAATGTGTCATTTCAAACTCTGGATTAAAGCTTATGCAACTAATATGCTTTTACTTTTTGATTACTTTCTTATATGTAAGATTTATTCTTTTGCATGGAGGGGGGAGCAACCATGTTGACCTGCAATCTTAACCAAAGCATTTTAGATACAGACCAAAGATAGAGGATGAAAGTTATTGTCTCATTTTTACTTCATGGTTCAACTTTGTATTTCATGCACAAAGTTAATCACCCCAATTAAGAAAAATCTTACTAACATTTCAGTCCTTGTCTTAATTACATTTAACATTAAAAGTTTAAGTATGTGAAGTTTAATTTTCTAAATAATATATTCATTATTGTTTATTCTGCATAAAAAAGAATGACTACCAAGGAAGAAGTGCTTGAAAAGGATCTCAATGCCCTTGATTGGAAGCATATTTTGAAGAATAAATGTAGTATTATAATCATGTCATACAATCTACATGATAGCTTCTCTTTTGTATGTGGAAGATCAAACTTTATAACAAACTTCATCCATATTATATTATGATGTCACAAACTTGTACTCATACTAATTCAGTTAAGCTCAGAATTCAGAGAAACCACTAATATTTATCTTAAAATGTTTGTGGGCTTAAAAAACCCCCCCAGATATTTAGAGAAAGAATATACTAAAAAAAAGTTTTGCAGTCAAAGGGATTAACAAAGTGCAGGTACTTTGAAGCTTGGCAATAATTATCGATTTAAAAAAGATCGATTTCCATAAAATAAAGAAAAAAGACTAATATTTGAAAATGTGCCATAGTGAAGTGGACCAGATATCTGCATTTACCTAGTTATCATCTATGTTTGTATATATTTTTCTCTGGCCTTCACTTAATCTGAATTCTGATTTAGTAGCTTTTTATTTAATTTGTTCCATGACTTTCTAGCAAAATACCGTAACAACAATATTTCTTTGGGACCCATTGTTTCATCCTACCTCTCTTACTTGATTCCAAGATTCTGCCAGTTATTTCAGCAACATTTCTGCTCACTTCCTCTTACTTTAAATCTGGCTCTTATCCTGCACTTCTCATTAAATTTCTCGGAACTACATTGGATCTCCATCCAAGATTCTTAGAATCTATTTTTGTATTCTATTGTATTTTACTTCATTTATAGTAATTGGAAGGTGGTGTTGGATTAATTAAAGGTTACTTGGAATCAGGAATTAAGCAGTAAAGTGACTAAATCATGGGTCTGCCAAAGTACCTTAGTAACATTACTGGTCAGCTAATATAATATTCTTAAAACTGTTTATTTGGAAATTCCACTGAGTGGACAAGAGTATGTGCATACAACTGCAGAATTTATCATTAAAACTAACTATAGCAAAAACAGAAATGAAATGTAGAATAAAACAAAAATGCAACATTAAAAACAGTTCCCCTAAATATTCCCTATTAAAATTAAATTAAATTTAGGATATGGCAGGTATCTCAATTAGTTTTTTGATATCACATGTTTGAATAATGCTATACAAACTATTCTAAAACACACAATTAAAAATGAACATTCCATTGAAATAATTATTGTAAAATAAGTTAATAAAATTTATCTATTGCAGTGCCTTTTCTGTAATCTGAATAAAACTAAAAACATGCCTGGCAGCTGTTCAGAAAAGAAGGCTCTCTTTGAAGGGGTGCAATGCATTGCAACAAAAATACTAGAGAATCCTTTCCCTATTTTTAAGTACAACAGTAACAAATCATCTGTCTTTTTGGTCCTCCATGTCCTTCAATTGAAATTAGATTTAGTGTGGCAACACTGCCCTATCGGATAGGGTACATCTGGTAAGTTAAACAAATACACACCCCAATGTTAAATCATATTTCATGATATGCACTAAAAGAATAACCCATCCATAATTCAGAGTTACAGACATAAAATTTGTTTCCTAGCCTAAGAAATGTAATACAGTATGTATATAAACATATAGATACATATTCAATTTCTACTTACCTGCATTCCTTTAAACCATAATATATAATTTAAAGTGTAGGTGAGAATGACCCATGCTCCAAATGCATATAGCTGGATTTTTTTTTTCTTAGCAGTAAACTACATTCTGAAATAGCTGCACCCAATACTGGCATTGCACAAAATAATCAGACTTACTGATTTTTTTCTCCTCTCTCCCAAAAGGATAACAGCACAGCTGGCCCATGATATCTACTGTTTGGTTTTCTTCCTCGTCCTTTCAGTATGCACCGCCCCAAACTGTAAACTGGATGTTGCTCTCGACTCTGAAGGCAAACTGTTCATTCTACTCAGAGGAACACAGAAAGGCGCGCGCACATACACACACACACTGAGGGGAGGGAAAGAGAAAGCAGCCAGCTCTCTGCTGTAAAGAATGAGAAAGGCTCCACCTCTTTGTCCTCGGCACTGATAGGTGTAGAGAAAGAAAACTATTCCTACCATCTGGAGGGGTTTACAGTGACACTATTTTATGCATACACACATGGGTGCTTCACACATTTCACAATTTCTTTGCACAGGAATTTAGAATGTCAAAATACAGTACCTTGTCACCATCAAGAACTGGTTATATTAATAGCTAGTTTTAAATCTTACAGTTGGGACAATGTTAGAGGCAGAGTTTCCTTCTCAATTTTTTTTTCTCTATGACTCAAAAGCTGTAATACTTGCAGAAATATAAGAGATACAATATTTTCCATTACTTTATCTCAATTTTTTAAAAAAATCCATGTAATTTTATAACCCAGCTCACTTAAAGCTTATGAAGATGCAGGAATGCAACCGGAGACGGGCAAAATCTTTAACAGATTAACAGAGTTGGAAGGGACCTTATAGGTCATTTAGTCCAACCCCCCGCTCAAGCAGGAGACCCTATACCATTTCTGACAAATGGCAGTCCAATCTTTTCTTGAAAGTCTCAAGTGATGAAGCTCCCACAATTTCTGAAGGCAAGTTATTCCATTTGTATATATCTATATCTATAATATCTATATCTATCTATATCTATATCTATATAAGCCAATTTATATTTATATATATAAAGTATATATATTTTTCCCAATTGTTAAGGTCGCAGACAATACATTGATACCTCAGTACTCTTTCTTAATTGGTTCTGGGAGGTGGGATGATTATTAAAAAGGATGAGTACCAAATAAACCATATGACTTACCACATGTCACTTTGTTTCGGCCAGGAAGGACCTCCTATCTGTCCCTTTTCCTATGTCAAAGACCTTCCCAGTATGGTCAACTTCCTGTCTGCCCCTATGGCTGTCCCTCACTTCCTTTTGCAGTGCATCGAGTACTAAACAAACAATGAGTACCGGAACAACATTTTCACGTCCAAATTCATTAAGTACCAAATTCAACAAGTTTTGAAGTAGTCGAGTACCGAGGCACCACTGTATTAAATCTTTTTCTAGACTTCAACTAATACTACATGCTTGATAATGCTTGGTTCTGCTTATGTGACTAATCATGGGGTGGGGGGACATTAAAAATGAGAAAATGCCTAACAGGAGATGGGACATGCCCTGAAGTAGTGCTCTATAGACAGAAGCAGCCACCAATACTGAAGCAATGAGGGCAAAAGTTGAAAATCCACTATTGTTTGACCTTGTCCTGGCAGAACATTTTATACATCAGTCATTCTGAAAATTCTTTTGATAATTTTATTTAAGAGAGGGGCTGCCTGGCCTCAACATATGGGATTCTACACCATAGCTTAGCTTAGCTTTCACCACATGCAGTGCTCACGCAGTCTAATTTAACTTTGCAGCCCCAAATTCCAGCAAAAGCAATAATTTCCCATCACTATCAGAAAAGTAATTAATATTTCACTGCAACCTCTAGCGTTCCCCTTATGAATTACCTTAAACAATTGTAAGGTAATTGCTAAACTCGTAGTCCAATAGGGATAATGTGATGATACAACTGATACTCGGTTCTCTTAATCTTTAATAGTGAAAGAAATTCAAAGGAAAAAAAACACTGATTACAGGATAACAAGTTATGTACTAAACCTCTATCTTATTCTTTCTGTGTCTTTACAGAATTTCTTCTTTGCAGTATCATCCACAAACAAAAACAGAGGAGTATTATTTTTAAATATTGAATCACAACTGTTCTTTAAAACAATGTGAACAGAACACCCTGTTCTGAGAACGCTGAGAATTGTTCCAAGATCATTTGGTATCTTATCAAGGACAGAAGTCAGAAGGTTCTTTCATGGAAATACTAGCGTGATACCTTTCAGGCAAATATTATATGGTACTTATAAATTATTCTGATATGGCAGGATGGACTATAAAACTCTATCATGCATATGAACAGCTTCATCTACATTTTGTAATAAAGCCTGCTTAAGCAAAAACTGTCAGCCTGTCAAATCACATGTTAAAAAAAGCACATGACCCATATTCTAAAGAACAAATGAATTAAACATGACTACTTAACACACATCTACAGGGCATAAGTAAAAGCCTGTCATTAAAGCAAAAGAAAATACGTCTGGTGGGAATTTCTTTCATTTTACTCTTTTCAAGAGACTAATGCCCTATTTATTTAAAAAGGAAACTAACTGGGAAAAACGCTAGAAGTGTATTTTTTGTTTCATTTTACAACTGTGAAGTGACAATAGATAGTTGATTTCTAAGAGTATTTAATGAAATATGTCCAAATAATTTCAGCATGAAGAAAAATGTGGGTTTATAATTCTTATACTGAATTTAATAAAAGTTCACTATGAAAACTGTCAGTGGTGCAAGATGATGTAATAAATATACCATCAGGTTTTGCTAAATAAATCTATTTATTATAATTTCACTGTTTTTATACATTTTATTCTATAGCTATCCTTCATTCTATATCTATGTTTATTTACAATTTTTAAACACCTTCATAAAAATTCATATGCATACTCTTTTTCCTCAAATGCAAACTTCCTGAATAAAATGATATTTTGTCCATTATCTTTTAAAATATACCATTTTGTGTACTTTAGTACACAGCTTTATGCAGGTAGTCCTCAATTTACGACAGTTCACTTAGTGAGTGTTCAAAGTTACAATGGCATTGAAAAAAGTGACTTATGACTATTTTTCAGTTACTACCTATGAAACATCTCCATGATAATGTAATCAAAATCCAGATGCTTGGAAACTGGTTCACACTTATGACCATTGCTACGTCCCAAGGTCATGTGATCACCATTTGCGACTTTCTGACAAGCAAAGTCAATAGGGAAGCCAGATTCACTTAACAACTTTGGCAAGAAAGGTCGTAAAATGGGGCAAAACTCACTTAACAAATGTCTCACTTAACAATAGAATTTTTGGGCTCAATTGTGGTCATAAGTCGAGGACTACCTGTACTCTGTTTTGATTGAAAAACAGCATCACAGAGCTCATAAAGATACAAAAATAGATAACTGCATTTCTGCACGCAAATCTATTCAAGAAATACTGTTTAGAAATGTATGCTTTAAAAGTTGAGCCGAACAAATTTATCTCCCAGCCCTATTAACAGATCACATTGGTTTCCTGAAGCCACTGAATAAGTTTAAGCAAGACATTATCTCTCCAATGCATTCCCCAATCTGCATCATGATGACAAGCCGTAGCTCCCACAATGCTTTAAAAGACCCTTCTGAACAGCATCCTTGTAATCATTTTAATTTTGGTAGCATTTTCTTTTTATCTTGAGTGTTAAGTATATTTGTTCTTGTTCTAGGTATCTATCAGTAAAATAAAATCAAAATTTATCATGGTCATGGCTACCTTTTCTGTTATAATATTCCTTCCTTTTGAATTGTAGGTCTGGCAAAAGGAAGACCAAGTGAAAAAACAAAAAACTCATTCTATAAGTAAATTGTTGAGTGCTAACTCAAACTCAAAGAACGAACAAACAAACAAAAAGAAGAAACATTAGAGCCAGGGATGTGAGGGAAACAAGATTCTTTTTTGTTGTTGTTCAGATTCATATGGAAGCTGAAGACCATTGTGGCTACACTATTCTGGACCTGAACTAGTTTTTATGAGCATTACATATTTTTTTGGGTTCTGTGATTTTTATTCATTAAACAAGATTTAATTGCTTCTTAGATTCTACTGATTCTCACAAAGCTCTTTAAACGTGCACCATCTATTTATGTAAGAGTTCAAATTTCTTGTTAGGAATTTTCATTCCCTTATGTATTTAGTTCATTAAAACTACAGTGACATTTCAAAACAGAAATCATCCATTTGTATGGTATTTTTACATGAACACAAATGTACATTATCAATTCCTTAAAAAAAATATTTGAGATTTCAAAAAATGTTTTAAACTTTAAATATGCATATGTATGTATATCCCCCCTAAGGAGGAAAAAAAGAATAACCTCCTATTTTCACCACATTAAGTTACTACTTTTTAAATAAAGATTTTCTGAATAAATCAAGATGGTTGCATTCATGCAATAACCTGAGCCATAATCCATAGCTTATACATCACAGCAATTTTGTTCAGATTCTTCATTAAGATAAACCCAAGCAAGATACTAACCGTTATCAATTAGTATAATATATCAACCCAATGGAGGATTCTCTTTTATAGTCCTCTGTTACTTATGGTAATTGCGACCAGAATTTCCACTGATAAGTGATGTGGACCTAACCTCACCATTTAGAAATAGCAATCTTAGAAGTCCTTATTGCTGTCATTAAGTGAGGTACATGGGTTATTAACTGAGAACCTCCTCACAACTTTCTGTTGACTTCCAATAACCAAAGTCAACAGGGAAGCCAGCAGGAAGTTGCAAGTCCCAGGTAGTTTGCAAACAGGCTGGCAGACAGGTAACTGGCTGCTACCAGTAGATGGGAAAGGGTGCATACGGATGTGTGAGGGGCAGGGAGGCACAAGCACAGAGGGATTTGGGATGGCTGCTGCAGGGTGCAAGAGGTGCACAAGGTGGGGGATGGCGTAAGTGTCACAGGACTTGAGGTTGCTATTGGAGAGTGCAAATGGGACGAGTACAGCAGGAGCACAGTGGGGCTTGGGTGGCTGCTGTTAGATGTGGGTAACTTACCAGAACAATTTTCAATTTTCTATACTGGCTTTCCCATTGACTTTGCTTGTGGAAAGCTGGCAGGGAAGGTTGCAAATAGCAGTCATGTGACTGTGGAACACTGCAAACATTGTTAAGTGCAAGCAGTTGCCAAGTGCCCAGATTATGATCATGTGACTGGCCAATTGCTGGGAGAATTGGAACTTCAAAGACCAGTTATAGTTAATACTCATTCAGCACCATTGTAACTTTGAACGATTGCTGAACAAGTGGTAATGAATCGAGGATTAGCTATATACTTAAACATGGTAGGTGCATCTATAACACAAAGATTTAAAAAGCTCCGTTACAGAGATTACAATATATTTATTTCAGATTCAGTACTGGAGTTCTCTGACTTCCTTAAGAATAGATTTAGTCTTGGGAATTCTTCCAACAACAAAAGTACATCGTGAAAATTTCCTTGTAAAAAATTCACTTTTCATGAAATCACTTGGTATTCCTGAAAGACTCCTTTGCCTCCTTTGCTTCCTGTGCACAATGCACAAAGAGTTATATGATAGTAAAAGTCACAATGCCTGAATTGTTACAAATGCCAAATCATCAATATAGGGCTGTATACCCAGGAGTGTTTACAGGGTTAACAGCATCAAAATAGCAGGCAAAACTGACAACTTGCCTCTACTAACATGGGGTGGAGGGAGCAATTAGATTACTCGAATAGCTTCCACTATTTTGAATCAGCTAACATTGCCAATGGATATCTCAAACGGTACTATGTTCTACAGCAAAGAATTTGATTCCTTAAACTATAAAGCAGATTTATTTATTTGTATCCCACCTTTTATTATTATTTTTAGAATTAACTCAAGACAGTGAACATATCCAACACACCATCTTTCTCCTATTTTCCCAACAACAACACTGTGAGGTAGGCTAAGAATGACTTGCCCAAGGTCATGGCTAAAGTAAGATTAGAACTCGCAGTCTCTTGCTTTCTAGCCTAGTTGCTCTAACTACTAGACAAAACTGGCTCTCAGATCTTAAAACAATATTTTAATGTCCATTTAAAAATTAGGCCAAAGAAACCTGTCTTATTTGAAAAGTCCTTCTGCCCTTTCTCCTGAGTCTACTGACAGAAGTAAGTTAAACCTCCACATTGTGGTTTCTCAACAATGTAAACTACCTTTCTCAAAGAGTTTTAACTGTATCTAATAATATATTTTGGAGATGAATCCTCTAAATCAAAAGCAAAACGGGCCCCCAAATCTTTCCGTTTTTCACTGCAGGATGACTCTTTTTAAGATCAACCTTTATACCAAATCAGAGCAATTTAGCCCAGCAAAATATGACCAATGTATCTATTTATAACTCTTTATGCGTTCCTCAACAATAACACAGCAATCCTAAAATATTTTCAGAATTGGGCCAGAGTGCTTGATCAAATCAAAATGGATATTTTTAGAGCATTAGCTCATAACCTGAATGATAGACCAATACAGTTAAAAGAAAATCTATTAGCTAAAGCAGACAAACTTCAAAGAAAGCTTTATCTTAATGCTTTGAGATAAGATCATTCCATGGTGACACATCATCATTAACCTTTTGTAACTTTTAACCAAATACCCTAACATGTTTTAACAGATTAGCCTTGTTGCCATTTATTTATTCTGAGAATTAAGCTTTTAATTCCTCCTTGATTCAGTTCTTCACATTTTCAAATTACACTATTGAATATACAAACCCTTGATTTACAAGACATTATTCTTTTAAATAAAAGGTATGGTATTTGAATGAGAAATCTGTTCACTGTAAATTGAGTTTTAAACTAAGTATTTATTTTATATTAAAAATCAAAGGGGAAAATGTCTCAATCAAATGAAAATTAAATCAAATTATTTGCTGACCCTGAAGTATACTGCTAAAATTGTTTTTTACACGTATTAGTACATCAATGTAAAATTGATAAATAATATTGAATAATAAATTATTTTACTATTTAATGGCATCTTAGGGTTTTAATTATTATAGAGCTAATAAATATCCAAGATGTAGTTAATATTATCAATTATCTCAAAGCACAGCTAAAACTAATTAATTAGTTATTGCCTACGGTCCTTTCCATCAATAAATTCATGAAGTATTTTTAAAGATTATGGTATATTATTTGTTAAGTATGCTTGCTGTCCAAATAGATAAAAGTGGAGTTCTTAACATCTAATTCCTTAACATATTTTTATTTTTAATTTCAGATAATTTTGAGATCATTGCATAAAACATTTGGTTTTGTGTTTTTCTGCATTTTTTTCAAACACTTACTGCAATCTTCTGGTTTACAAATCAATCTAAAACATTTTTGATCTAAAATTTATTAGCAGTTGCTAGTTACACAATCACAGTATACATACTAAACTAAAGGGATCCCAAGATTCAGTATTGCAATTTAAACATTCTAGTAAAAAGACCCTTATACTGCAGAACAAATTCCGCTTTTGATTATTCTCAACCTCAGTTTTTTAAAGCCATATTAAAGTGTTGATTACTTGAGGGACCACCTGTCTCCCATAACATCTGTCCAGTCAATTCAATTCTGCATTCTTTCATATGTTTTAGTTTGCACAGATGGCTTATCGTAGGTGGCACATTTCTCCTGATATTTTGGTTAAAAATCTGAGGTTGACTTATATGTGGATGGGTTTATATGTGAGAATACTGTATATACATTGTTACTTTAGAGAAGTGTACTGCCATATGTTTTCATAGATAAGCCCATCCATGAATAAACTGAACCCAATTTGGGGGGTGTATTTTGGCATCGAAAACTCTTGGCTTTTCTGCAAGTTTACATAGTACACAGTACTTGTTTGCCCATCAAACTGGAGGCTAGAGATTTCCTCCGCAAAAAGATTTTAAACTTTGTAAAACTAGTTTCTCTTTTCCTTTCATTCTCCCTGCTCCTCTTTTGACATTCCCATTTGCTGACTACAAGGCTGAAGTTATAAAGAACCAGCTCTATTTCTGTACAAATCTTAGCTCTGAAGTTTAATGGAAGAAGATCAAATGAAAGGCCAATTCAATGCTGCTTCTCTCTGTGATATAAGAAAATCTGCACTTGCAAGCTGGGTAAACCACCTTTTGACAGTGAAAGAGTCAGCTATGCTCTTCTATGAGAAGGCAAAAAAAAATCTTTAGAAACAAAGATATAATGCTCTGGAAAAAATGCTGGCCTATTTTTTAAAATATGGATTTAGGTGTTTTTTTTTAAAGCAATAGTTTTATGTACATAGAAACTGGAAAAGAAAGACAAGTTCTGCCATATGTATATTGCTAGTTAAATATGACTGGGTGTACAGATAATCCTTAAATTACGAATGTAATACAGCCTGCCAATTACATTTGTAACCCAAGGATTCGTTTTCCCTGCTTTTCCCAATGCATTCACTAATCAACATGGAGCCCAATGAAACAAAGGAAACAAGCTCCGTGTTGACTGGCTGCCACATCCCAAACCCTGAAGCTGCTCATTTGAACTAGCCAGTCAGCAGCAAGCAGGAGGCTGCTCACCAGTGGCCAGACTGGGCCCAAACAAAGCCTGCAGGCCCTCATGGCAAAGAAGCCGGGTTTTTATTCAGATGGGGTGAAGCTGTTTTCCTTACATCTCACGTTCTTACAGCTTCACTGACTTCTGAATAAAAGACTTTGGCTTCTCTGCCATGTGGGTCATCCTCTTTTGGAGCTCTGAGAAGTAAGTACAGTAAAGCCATGGGAAATTGGGTGGGGATGAGTAAGTGGAAAACAAAGCAGGTACCGTGCCTGTGGATACTTGGCGGGGTAGGATAGGGGGAAAAGTAGGCAGTGGGCATGTTGCAACATCTTTGCAGTCAGTCATAAGGGCAAATGACCACTGTGGTGCTGAAACATGAGGAATATTGGGACCGGATTGAAAATACTTTTTGGGGGGGGGAGGGTGTCGTAATTTTGAACTGTCACTAATTGAATTGTCATACCTTGGGGAATACTTGCATTAACAGTTTTTCTGCTGCTCCTTCCAAAAAGGTTTTGCATGTATTTTCTTTTTACTATTTTATTTCTTTTGTGTTTCTCAGGACTCTTGCAAGAATGCTACAGCTATTGCCTTGACCAAACTATGCTCCTGGCCATTCAACTGTAGTTTTCATAGCTGTTTGTGTAATGCACCATGGTTACTTCTTATTATCCTCGATGCTGAGTAGAAACACACCATTTAGCCCATTCTGTTCCAGCTTTGGAGGTGTTTCATATCAGGGATGAAGACAGTTCTTACAGGCAGACCACTCACAACTGCATGATTCCAGAAATCTCCTGTAGTACATATCCTTTCCATAGCTCTTGTCTAGATTCTTCCAGTCATTAAATCAACTGGATCCCTTGGTCATTCATTGCCAGTACAGCCATTTCCATGCAGAGCTTTTTGGAGACAGTCTTTGCTTAAAATAAATATATTCCCATTTATTTTACTTGACATCCCTTTTAGGAGCCTGTCATTTGTTACACAAACTTTCCCCACTCTTTACTAGGGACAGTGTTTTCCTATCAGCAAGAATCACTTTCTGGAAGGGGGAAACAAAGCAAAGGGAATCTATCAAGTTCCTTTCTTTATGTGGCCTGCAGTAAATAAATAACAGCACCATTTGCTGACCTTGTTACTGTAGCAGAATAGGATTCTACAGAATAGAAGAGGCAATTCTTTTGCTGGCTCAAGGACAGCTGCATAACACTTCAAATCAACTGTGAGAAACAGTCCTATTTCTATTCCGTTTCCATCAACTTGGTTACAGCAGAAAAAAGATAAGCAGATTCCAAATATATCTTTTAGCCTTTCCTCCCTAAAGCATGACAGAGAAAGCAATTTTAATGTGCAATTATAGATCTAATTTATCAGTTTGTGAAGTAGGCAGTTTTTCAAAATGAAAATACCACCTTAATAACTGGGTATTGGAACTGTCAGTCAAAGAATGATTAACATATGGCCGCACATTTCCATTTAAATTCTAGAGGAAAGTGAGGTGAAGAAACAGAGATTTGGTGACAGGTTTGAGAAGTCTATAGCCTCAACCCAATGAAAGTCTCCTACTATCACTGTGAACAGATAAAAATTAAATCCCTGACATATTCTTAAGAAGGGCCATATTCTAGAGCAAGATTTGAATTGTTGGATTCTATGGCTAAATATTGGTGTTTCTATCACCTGCCACATCACGTGAAGTACCTCAGTTGTTGAAGATATTGTTCATGGTTTTTTTTACTGTCAACTGTATGTACTGCTTAGATTTACATATTTAACATCTCTCCTTGAAAAGATGGCCCACTGGGATCTGAATCACAGATTGTTCTATTTCCTCCTGGGCTTTAAACTAGATATTGTAAGCAGAATTGCTAAGTTTCTAGTTAAGGCACCAATTGCATTGAACAGATCAGGATATCCTGTAAAGATAGGATATCCTATTTATCTGAATGCTGATTCTTTGTATTTATAACATATGTATTTTATTACTATATTTTCTTTGGTATATTTTACTCTAGAATTAAATCTTGTATTTTATTTTATGATTTGGACATAAGACTAATCAATAAACTACCACTACGTACAAATATTTATTGATATATAGATATTTTGTAGAACAATTAGGAGGCATCTTGCTGTGAAAGTAAAGAGAGGTCAAAGTAAATTATAAACTTAAAGGGAATGCTTTTACAGTTCTTTTTACAGAAGAATTGTTTTACTCTGTTTTACTCCAAAGCATGTTACCTTTTATACATGCATATGTATATACAAATGCACATAGGGATACATAAGAATGTACACATCACAACATTAAAAAAATCCAAATCAGGAAAGTATTTGGTGGTGACAGAAAAATCAATAGATTCTATAATAATCTCCCCAGATTACTAAAATTATGCTGCAGTGCTGAAACACAAAAAAATGAGTAATCAGGGTGTGCCACACAGCCACTTTTCTAAGAGCATTGCTTGAAGACAGGGCAACACTATGTAAAAAAGCTTCAAAGCCTTATGACAGCCCTAGTACTTAAGCTTTCATTCTTATTGTTGTATTCACTTGCAAAATTCTATAAAGAAATCAGCAAAGATTTTACACATACAATATATTCTGCATTATTAGATAGCATAGGAAAGATTAAGAAATAGGTTTTCTTACCCACTACAATCGAGGATTCACAATGATAGTAGCCATTGGGTTGCTTTTTTTTCAACATTGAGCAAAGATCTAGACGGTTCATAAGTTCATCTCCAAAATGATGACTTTTGAAATTTGCAAACATGCTTGAATCAATTCTCTTCACTCCCTTGTAACATCAAAGAAAAAGCACAGAGAGAAGAAGAGAAAGTGAACATCAGAAACATTTCAAAGAATAACCTAAAAATGTGAATCTTCAGGTAGTACTAGTTTAGATCTCATTAAATTTTAAAATAGTTGATTATTTCCTAGCTAAAGACCTAATTTAGAAAACCACTAGAGCTGTGGGAATATATTAAGCATTAAATTTCACTACTATAGTTTAACCAATAAGATTAGTATCTTCTTAAAGTAGCCTTTTGTCTGACAAAGAAAAAGATCAGCACTGTAGACTGAAACCCGCTATCAGTTGTAAGTACAATCTCTGATGGATCATGTGTACCCTGTTCATTAGTACAATTCTTTTAATTGGTAAATAATATAATTAGCAACTGAGGTTAATACTAGACTCATAGCTGATCTCTGGAAGCTCCAGGCTTTGCTGTTATATTCCCAGCTGTTCCTGGCAGTTCAGCTATATCATGCAGGCAATGGCAAGAGTGAAAAGATGCAGTATGCTTTCATGTTGTTTGAACTCTTCCTCTGGGCAGTTGTGCAGATTAAGCTGTGCAGGCAGTACAACCTTAGATCCCTACCTATACTCTACTGCTCTTTTGTGATGAGAAGCTCATGAGGTGTTGAAGAATCAGTGCCAATAGATTTGCACATCAGGATTTCAATCGTCTCTACGCTCTCCACTAAAATAAACAAGAATTGGTGCCCATGTTTGGGTTACTTTTTCCTAATTCTTTACCTTTGTGTCTTTTTTATGGATTTCTGTGTTGAATAATGGAAATCAGCTCAATATTTTGTTATTTCTTCTGTAATCTGACTGTTACTAAAAATATGGATAACAAAACAAGTTTTTTATTCTTTTCTTTTATTCTATCTCTATTTCCCCCTTTTCTCAGTTGTTTCCCTGTGTTTATTTCTGAATAGTAGTCCTTTGAGATTTTCCTGTATGGCATTTTGGGTAGGATTCTAAAAATGTGTTAAGGATTGCAGAGAATTGTAAACTCAGCTCTCGGTCCCAACTATTTAGAATAGTTATATCTTTCCAGGATCAAGCAGATGCCTTTCGTAACAGCTACACAATTTTGAGAAAAGGTGTGACTACTCTAATAAGTTGCAGGCAGGTGCTGTACTCATGTTCCCATATACATAACAGAATTTTACATAACTGTACTTTACATAACTGAATCTGAACACAACTTTCACAATCTAGTCCAATTTTTTAAAAAAAAGTTAATTATGACAATTACTGCCATTTGTGATAGGAAGGGACTTCTGCTACTCTATTTGAAAAGTATTATATAAGTGAACAGAACAACCACCAACTGCATAATACTAAATGTTACGATATCAACCTGGCATCTAGTACCTAAAGAAAGAAACCAATATCAATTATTGACATTCAATAATTTGAAATGATTTCCTACTAAGTGATATAACATGTACTCCAAAATACAGGCATATCATAAATGTAAATTTTTTAATATAATATTTAAAATAAAATAGGCAGAAAAAGACTTATAATTAGCTTTAAATTTAATTCACTCAAGGCACAAATGACCAGATTCAAACTATCATATTTGGGGACATTATTTACTTCTTTAGAAAAGTCTATTAAGTTGCTAAATGTGGTAGGAAAGAGAAGAGGACAAGGTGCATGAACTCATTTATAACAGCAATGGGTGCAATTTTTCAAAGAACCAAAAGATCAGGTTAGGGGCACCTACCTATATGGCTTCGAAGAATCAAAAATTGGCTGAATAGCACATAATAATCAATTATTATATTTTTTGCTTAAAGTTATCTATAAATAAGTGTTATACTTTTTCTTTCTTCTAGCAATGATTTATTTTGAGCACAATTTCTTGCACAAGAACCAAGCAACTCTCAGAAAAATAAGGGGACATATGAGATTTAGCACTAACTACTATATGATAGATAGCTCTGTTTTGGTTAGTGCCTGAAATGCGGCTGACATCTAGTGGTGCATCATGTGTGCTGCATATGAGCTGCTTCTTGATATCTCATCCCCAGCTCCTTTTAGTCCATAGCAAGTGTTTCTAAATCAATAACTATGGACAGAGGCTACTTAACCACCCGCACTGCCACTACAATACACTGTAATAGCATAATACAATATTTGCATTCCATCAACTACCAAGGGATTTAAACAAATGAGAAACAGGAGACAAACTAACCCTTTTAATGAGGGGTCCTTGGTGCTCTCTGAGCTGGGTTGTTTTCTTGCAGACATTTCATTACCCAAACTAGGTAACATCATCAGTGCACTGAAACATCTGCAAGTAAAAAAACCCAGTAATTCCTCTAAATATGAAAAGCTGGTCCCTTTTCCTAATTTTAACAAGAGAATTTTCAAAACTGGAAAATACAGTCTCATCTTCCTCTATAGATTGAACATTCCTCATCTTATGTCTAAGACATCTATATGAAGGACTGGTTTCCTACCCAACCTTTGTTATCCCATTGTTTAATTCAGAGATGTTTCTGTGAAAAAGAAAGGCTTTGTGTAAATGTCTTACTCCAAATAAGCTCCAAAGTTAATTCAAAAATTAATTTTCATTCATGGGGGGGGGGGAGCAGAAACATGTAAGTAAGCCCTCTCCCCTCAAGATGCTGGCAATGAAGCTATCTGAAAAGAATTTTATTTTGTTGTCATGGCATGCTAAATGGCTCCCTTGAGTCAGGTTAGTCTCTTCACCCATCTCAAAGCATTTTTTCTGCTAGGTGACAACCGTTCCAATTTTGTTTTGACAATGACAGAAAAGAGTCTGGAGAACAAACACGGGGGGGGGGCTCTTTGGAATGCTGAAAGTGAGAGAAAATCGTGAGAGAATTTATTTAGGGAAAAGAAATTATTTAGGAGGAATTTGAGGGGTGTGTGTGTGTGTGCACATGTGCTGTTCCCCATTGCTCGTGTTCCTTGGGGCATGGCGAGCTGATCTTTTTTGATTGGCTGCAGTGGGGTTAGGCCTGAAATGGAGGCCTAGGCCTCCATTTCAGGCCTAGTCTCAGTGTTGCTATCAAGTGCTGTTGTTCATTGGGGCCAACATGGAGGAGAGACGGAGGGAAGGTAAAGAATTTCTCTTTTGGTCAGGATGGTAGTAGTGTGATACGCCAACTGAGTCAAGTTAGGCAATTTTACATTTTTCACATGCCAAGCCCCAAAATTGCCATCGCTGCCCTAGAAGCTCTGTCAAAAGCAAGAAGTTCACTTTATTTAAAACCAATACAGCCATCCTGGAATATTTATAAGCAAAGGATCACAAGACTTCAATGGATGACTAGAGATGATGGCAAAATGCTTTACTTCTATGAGAAAATGCAAGAGACAAATTCAGAAAATAAATGTTATATAAAATGGGCTTTGATCGGAAAGTATTAGCAAGGTATTTTTGCAACTGTATTGCAACAGCATGCATAGGAAACATGCCAGTGTATGTACCTGTGTGGATACCTGTCTGTAAAATAAGGCTATGCATCAATCAGAAATTATTCAAAAGAGATATAGTACACTGAACATATAAGAATGCAAGCATGGCATTTCAGCAAAGGGGTTTTCATCTTTTCCAAATAACTTTTAAAGCATGCACAAGTCTAAAATATAGTACATGCATATAAATGTAAGAATAAAAAATGGTATGAATTTAGGAAATATTGATCAAGCTAGTTTACCGCACTGGAATAATTAGAAAATACTGTAAATGGAAGTCCACTTTAGAAAGGGGACAGTCAGCAACACTAGTACAAAACCTCTTAATTCAACAAGGGATAAAGATAAAATGAGGTGTTCTGCATGGAAAATATCTACTTTCAGTACTAAAAAGTGGCTTGTAGACAGATGAGGAATAGATTAACACTGCCATGGTATCTCTATTAGCAGGATACTTATGAGGAAACCTGTTCATGCAGAATCTGGCTACTTTAGGCTTGGGACCAGGAATGCATTGGGGATTTTGTTAGTGTACTACTCATCCTGATGCTGAAGGAAATTTCTATCGAGTTTATTTTAGATGTCATTTTCAAGTTTTAGAAGCATCTGGGCTTATTGTGCTGGGAGACTTCAATATCCACAGTGGAGCTGGTTTGTCTGGGGTAGTTTATTTATTTATTTATTTATTTATTTTAGTCAGATTTATATGCCGCCCTTCTCCCGTAGGACTCGGGGTGGCTCACAACAATAGAACAACCCGACAATAAGTGAAAATTAAATAATATTAAAACCAATTTCAAATCCCCAAATCCCCAAGTTAAAATCCGCGGCAGATCAGGGAAGTTGGTGGAAGAGCCATGTCGGAAGGTGCGGAGGTTGGGGGCTGTCCGGAGCTCGGTGGGCAACCCATTCCAGAGGGTCAGTGCGACCACAGAGAACGCCCTCATCCTGGGGACCGCCAGCCGGCACTGTCTAGCTGAGGGGACCCAGAGGAGGGCAGCCCTATGTGAGCGCACTGGGCAGTGGGAGGCGGTAGGAGGTGATCCTGCAAATACCCCGTGTCCGTGTCATGAAGGGCTTTATAGGTGAGTATTAGCACCTTGAAGCAGATCTGGAGGACCACCGGCAACCAGTGCAGCTCACGCAATAGTGGTGTTATATGGGAGTAGCGGGACGCACCTGTAACTACTCGCGCGGCCGCATTCTGAACCAGTTGGAGCCTCCGGGTACACCCCAAGGGCAGCCCCATGTGGAGGGCATTGCAGTAATCCAACCGAGAGATAATGAGAGCATGAGTGACTGTACGGAGGGCATCCCTGTCTAGAAAAGGGCGTAACTGGCGCACCAGGCGAACCTGTGCAAATGCCCCCCTTGTCACGGCCGTTAGATGGTCCATTAAAGACAGCCGTGAATCAAGGAGGACGCCAAGATTACGAACCCTATCCGAGGGAGCAAGACAATCCCCTCCCATCGACAGTGATGGGGAAGCTAGATCATTGGACGCCGGTATCCACAGCCACTCTGTCTTGGAGGGGTTGAGTCTGAGCCTGTTCCTACCCATCCAACCCGTACTGCCTCCAGGCACTTAGACATCACGGAAAGGGCATCCCTAGGTTGGTCCGGGGTGGAGATGTAAAGTTGGGCATCATCAGCGTACTGATGATACTGCACCCCGAAACCCCGAATGATCTCACCCAGCGGCTTCATATAAATGTTAAAGAGCAGGGGCTCCCCACCCAAACAAAATGCGTACGGCCCGAGAGGTAGGAAGAGAACCACTGTAGAACAGTGCCCCCCACCCCCAGCCCCCTGAGATGTCGCAGTAAGATACCATGGTCAATGGTATCAAAAGCCGCTGAGAGGTCAAGTAGCACCAGGATGGAGGAATAACCTCCATCCCAGGCCCACCAGAGATCGTTCACCAGGGCGACCAATGCCGTTTCTGTGCGGTGTCCGCGCCTGAAGCCTGATTGGTATGGGTCTAGATAATCAGTCTCCTCCAGGAATTGCGGAAGCATGCGCAGAAAAATATGCGCAGTTTAGGAATATACAGCACCCAACAGAGCAGTGGGTCAATATAATGTAGCTTCCCTGATTAATTTGATTTTTTGTTCTAATCAGGAGGCTGTTCTGACAGTGGAGAAGCCTGAGATCTATCCTGGAGTTATGGATAGACTGCTATCTGGTTAATGTTGGATTAATGGCTATACATCATCTTTGTGGGGACCCTGAATCTATTAGGAAATGTACCCCCAAAAAGCTATTGGACAGGTGACTTGAGATGGTATTTTTTCACCATATGTTCTTCTGATCGTTGTTTTTTATTTCTACCAAGCAAGTTATTAGAGAAGGTTTACTCAGTTCTGTAAATTTCTGAATAAATAAATATACTAAGAATAAACATACTGCATATATTTTTTGCACTATAAGACGCATCTGACCATAAGACACACCTAGGTTTAGAGGAGGAAAACAAGAAAGAAATATGAACATGGAGTTCTGTCTCACTGTGAATATGGAGCGCCAAATATGGAGCAGCAGTGTAGTGAGGGCAGGTGGCAGAACCTGAAAGGACCACAGAGGCAGGCAATGACAAAGACAGAAGAGGCAGGGTTCAGCACTGTAAAAGGACCCTGCCGTGGTGGCCCGGCTACTATTCACCAAAAGACTGGCTCCATTTGCTCCATAAGACGCACAGACTTTTTCGGGGGGCGGGGTGTCTTATGGAGCAAAAAATATGGTAATTGCTCCAGTCTATCTCCAAACTTTTTCAATATTTACATGAAATGTCTGGTGGGACATCATCAGGAGAAACAGAACTGGGTGCTCTCAGTCTGATGATGACACCCCAATCTATTTCTGTATGACAACCTGAAGTTCCCTTATCGGTCTGCCTGCCTGAAGTCAATAATAAATTGTATGAAACCAAATGCAGACGAAATGGAAATGCTTACTGTGACATAATGGACTGGCATCTATTATGTGAATTTTTTCACATATTTAATTCTGTATACAAAAGCAATAATATAATATCAATCATGCAGAAGAATAACTTTGTTAGCTAAAATGTAATCTGGTTCATATATTGCTGTCCAGAATTTATATTTCTACAAAAGGGAAATATCTGTATATTTACATACACATTTGATCCTGCATATTCATTGTGGATAATATTTCTATTTGGACTTTCTACTTCAAAGATTACAAATATCAGTAGTCTCACTTTAAGAATACTTCTCTGAAGCATATGTACTTTCAGTCTTGATTCCAAAATGCAAAACAAAATTATTTTTATTCATTCCTTATCTAACAATATTACAATAATTTTGAAGCCTTTCTTTTAAAAATGTATGTAGAAAGATTATTGACCTGGTGTATGAATGTTGTATTTTAATTTAAAACTGGATGCAAGGAATAAATTAATGTTAAGGGTGGATGGGGCCCTCAGAATATTCATGTGTATGAGTTAATTATCTTGTATTAATTAGATTTTGTCCTGGTCCATCCACTATTTTACCCTGGGCTCTTTTACTCTTTGATATATGGCTTCTAGCTTAAAAAGATTATATAATCCTCGTTTTTCACACATGTTCTATAAAGAATGAGCCACTAATACAATATTATGTATCCAACTACACAGATGCTTCAACTTTTTTGAAGTCAAGGAAAATGAGTACTGCTGCTACTTTTTCCAACCAGTGCCAGTTCCAACCTCAGCATGTCACTGAAGAAGATGAAGGGCCATCTGAAATCTACCTGTGTGTTTTGTGGTATGGAGGCGAGCTGGGAATTGTTTACTATGACACGGGAGACTGCTCAGTATATTTCATGTCTGATACACCTGACAACGAAGACCTCAAACTGCTTCAGAGAGTGGTAGATGAGGTCTCTCCCAAATGTATATTGAGTAGTGCCAAACAAGATTCTAACATTGCCAAATTTCTGACCAATATAGGTACCACTGAAGGAGAAAAGCCAGAAGGAGGAAAACTAGAGGTTGTCCTCTATCCAAATATGGATTTTGGTTTAGAAGTGGGCAAACAAAGGATTCTATCTAGGCAATTTCCTTTTGTCCCTTCTCACATGACAGCAACCGAGAAAATTCTCTATTTGTCCTCTATTTTACCTTTTGAGAGCCCTCTTGTACTAAGAGCATTAGGAGGTCTGCTAAAATTCCTTGACAGGAGAAGACCTGGAGTTGAACTAGAAGATAGTCATATTGTTGTCCCTATCTTGGCCTTTAAAAAGTTTGTATTGACAGATACTGTAAATGTGGATCAGGACACTTACTGTGTACTGCAGATTTTTAAAAGTGAAGTACATCCTTCTGTGTATAAGCAGGCCACTGGGAAGAAAGAAGGCCTGAGTTTATATGGAATTCTGAACCACTGTAGGTGCAAGTGGGGAGAGAAACTGATGAGACTGTGGCTCATGAGGCCCACTAGCAACTTTACAGAGCTTAATAAGCGACTGGATGTTATCCAATTCTTTTTGTTAGCTCAGAACCATGAAACAATTCTGACCTTACAGGAATGTCTCAAAAATATAAAAAATGTACCTCTGATTCTTAAGAGGATGGCTCTTTCTAACACAAAGGTAAGCGACTGGCAGGCACTTTACAAAACTGTTTACAGTGCTGTGTGCCTAAGAGACAAATGTCGCTCTCTCCCAAGCACCATTGAGCTTTTCCAGACAATTTCTCATGTTTTCACTGATGATCTACACTATATAGCCAGCCTAATTAGCAAAGTGGTAGATTTTGAAAGCAGCATCTCGGAAAACCACTTCATTGTCAGACCAAATGTGGACCCCATAATTGATGAGAAGAAACGAAAACTAGTGGGGCTTTCAGACTTCCTTACAGAGGTAGCTCGCAAAGAACTAGAAGACCTGGATAGTAGGATTCCATCTTGCAGTGTTATTTATATTCCTTTGATAGGGTTCTTACTCTCTATTCCACGGCTGCCCACAATGGTGGGCAAGACTGACTTTGAGATTGAAGGTCTAGATTTTATGTTCTTATCAGAAGAAAAGCTGCATTATCGCAGTGCCAGGACCAAAGAATTGGATAGTTTGCTTGGTGACCTTCACTGTGAAATACGAGATCAGGAAACATTAATCATGTACCAGCTACAGTCTAAGATCCTGGAAAAATCTGCAGTACTTAGTGATGTGATTGAATATACAGCACATTTAGATGTGCTATTATCCATGGCAGTCATGGCTCGAGAGAATGGATATACCAGACCCAGCTTCTCTCATTCTCATATTATTCACATAAAAGATGGAAGGCACCCTCTGATAGAGTTATGCGCAAAAACTTTTGTGCCTAATTCAGTGGACAGCAGCGAAACATATGGACGGATTAAGCTTCTTACTGGGCCTAATTCATCTGGTAAAAGTGTGTACCTAAAACAAGTAGGCCTTATTACATTTATGGCTCTAATTGGTAGTTATGTCCCTGCTACTGAAGCTGAAATAGGACCTCTAGATGGAATTTATACAAGGATCCACAGCAGAGAATCAGTATCTCTTGGACTGTCCACTTTCATGATTGATCTTAACCAGATAGCCAAAGCAGTGAATAATGCCACTGAAAACTCTTTGGTGTTAATTGACGAGTTTGGCAAAGGCACAAATACAATAGATGGCCTCTCTCTTTTGGCTGCTATTCTAAGGCATTGGATTGCACAAGTGAGCCAGTGCCCACACATTTTTGTTGCCACTAATTTCCATAGCCTGATGCAACTAAAGCTCTTGCCCCATACTCCTCTTGTGCAATATCTGACCATGGATACCCATCAAGATGGAGATGAGCTTGTATTTTTCTATCAGATTAAAGAAGGCATGTCCACTGTCAGCCATGCAGCCAATATTGCAGCTTTGGCTGGCATGCCTTCTAAAATTATTGACAGAGGAGTCGAAGTATCAGAAATGTTTCGCAATGGAAAACCTATCCAACGTACTGACCACCTCTCAAAAGAGAAACAGATGCAAAATTGCAAATCTCTGGTGGAAAAATTCCTCTCCCTAGATCTTGATAATTCCCAAGTGGATGTAAAGGAGTTTATGATTCAAGAGGTGCTACAGTCTTCAGCTTCCATATTGTAACCTATTAACCTAGAGTGATTTGAATAGACAGCATATAAGTAATTGTAATACAAATAATATAAGACTGAACTATATAGTTTAGTGTATACTGAATTGTTACAAAGTAGGAAATACATCAGAAAGAAATGCCACTTATTGCTTCAGACAAAAGCCTGAAAAATTCATAATGCACCAAACTGAGTTTCACCAATCAGGCTTTTATTATGTTTTTCCCGACACTTGTTACATCCAACCAGCATATCCCTTTATCATATATGGGAGATGACAAAACTATGATCCTGATCCTGCAAACCACCATACAGCTATTGTTACATTTGATGAACTATTAATGTGTATTCGTGAATAAATTATAACTGAAATTAAATTTAGAAGATTATTTATAGATTTCCCTGTATTTTTGTAAACATACTTGTCAATATTTGGACACACAAGAGGATTATGTTCAGGTTATTTACTTACTTTTTTTCTACTGATAAATAATTTCTAAATTTGTATTATGTGCATTAAATATGTCCATAACACAAAAATAGTCCAGAAAATATACAATGCAAAAACATTTAAAAGTAAAGAAATTGGTATTAACATTCCTTTTTTAGTAGTAATTTTGTCATTGCTTTGTTGTGTATGTTAAAAGTTTTTGTATGCTGGTATTCTAAAAAATAAAATCTACAATGCTTCATGTTGATATTGTTTTCAAATGTTCCAGTTTCTTTAGCTTTGCAATAGAACTCTTTAATTCGGAACATTCAGGTATTTTGCATACTGAAAAAATACCTTTATTACTGGTTACTAAAATAGAGTTATAATACATGAGAAATTGAATTAGTTCAGGCACAACCATAGATGGCAGTATATGATCAAGACAAGATTATATTTCTCTCTTTCTCTCTCTTTTTAGTTTGCTTTTGCATTCACAGTAGGAACCTATGGCTTCCATATACATTTAAACCCATACTATTCCTAAATTATTCATTATGGCTGACATTAGATCAAGAGTGAGATACTAGTCCTGTTTAGATGAGAACACAAATAAAATCATACATGAACTTGTTATAATTACTAAATTAGTTTTATTATTTATTTTGAACACTTGCTAGTAATGAGACTATCATCCTATAAAATGGAGATGTATCTCTTTCCTCTTAAATTTTCTCTTTCCTCTTTCATTTCTCAATGAAAAAAGAAAATTTGATAATACAGTAAAACTAGAAGTATTCAGAAGAAGAAGCTCTAAAATCATTTATATCATAACAAACAAATTTGCTAATAATGTTCTTACTTTTTTTCTGAGTTCAAATTACTCTAAAATTTTCAACAGTTATTCATAATCTTAGAAAAATATATTTCTAAAATATATAATTAATTCTTAATTCTACTTTCATACTTTTTTAAAATATATTTTTCTGAATCTTATCCGCAAATATCTTCAAAATGGCTACACTTAAAAGTTACATTATTTTCATTATTACTCAAGGGCTTCACTACTACGTATGTTTACTTTGGAAATAAATGTGAGGCTCACTTCTAAATGGACAGGCAAAAGGTTATACTACCAATATTGTTTGATTTTTAACTCGAATTAAAATTAATGCAAACAGAAACTACGTTTATATAAGAATGTGTATATATCATTCTAATATCTTATAAACCAGGGCAATTTACATATTATTTCCCAGATGCTCCATTATAAAATATGTGCAATGAATCATTACATCAAGGCAAAGGTCAATACAGAAGTACTATATTTATTACAGCCCAGATAAGTGCTTGGCCCCAGTATGTCCTTATAGTCATAAAAAAAACAAAACTTATGAGTTGGGAATTACTATTAAAAAAGCATGAAAACTTCAGAGGAAAACAGAATTTGTAAAAATGCCCTCTTCCTTAATCTTTCTTTTCTTTATTTAAGAGAGCTGTACAGGCTGAAGTTAATAGTTTTTGTACATTTTTTAAAATAATCTCAGATATATAATTATGCTGTCTGTTGGATTAGATTCGAACTTTGAAAGAATGTATATAGGATTTCCTGATAACAGATTTAATACTGATTTACTGTCACTCAGCTATATTTAAATGTAAAATCATATAAAAATAATTTGTGGACAATCTAAACCTTTACAATGCAAACTGCCCCTCAGCCCTATTGTGATTACTTCACCTGCTTTTGTAGTTTTGGGGATTTTGACAACTTCATGAAGGTCAAGTGAGGCTTTAAAACTTTGTCATCTATGACGATACCTTTTTCTTGAAACATCTTCTTCACAATTTCTAGGTTTAAAAAAATAGAAGTACTTAGAGGTAAATCAGAGAATGAGAAATATCTGTTTCATGAAAAAAGAAGAATCCACTGAAAAGTTGTAGCAAATTTATTTCTAAATTTGCTACAACTAACCCATATAATTTTACACATGTAACATTAATTGCATATAATTATGGTGCAGATTATTTATTGGAGAAAGCAGGAATCCTATCTCCAACATGGCTGTATAGTGATACACAAGGATTGCCTTATTCTGATATCGCTCTCACACTTAATTTTGCTATTACTGGGATGTGTGAAAGCAAACTGTCAGCTCACATTTGCTTCAGGCATGTTAATGCTAAATCACGTTGTGTATGAAACTTAAATGTATTTAGAAAGTCAGTAGTAAAGCAAACGCTATTGTGACTTTTACAAAAGTATGATCAGGAAGCAGAACTATTTTTAGTCTACTGCAATGTATTTTTTTTAAATCTTAAGACAGATGTCAAGAGTTTAAACTTTTTTTTATCATAATAACAGATTTAAAAGAAGAGGGAATTGTAGAACCACAGAGCTGGAAAGTCCACCAAGTCCACATCCTGCTCAGTGCAGGAATCTAAATCAAAGCATTCTGAACATATGGCCATCTCGCCTCCACTTGAAGACATTAAAGGGGGCCAACTACCTTCAAGGTGCTCTTGGTGTTGTTGTTTTTTTCCTATTGAACTGGATTTTGCCTTCCTGTTACTTAAACCTGTTATTCTGAATCTTGCACTCTAAAGAGAACAGAGGTTGCTCTTCTATATATCATCCCTTCAAGTATTTGAAGAACACTATCAGTCATCTTTTGTCAAGGCTCTGTTTCTCCAATGTCTCTTCACAGGAGTTCTTTTCTAGCTCCATGGTCATTATTTTCTGAATCTTTTCAGTTTTCCTCAATCTGTCTTGAAATATGTGCCCAGAATTGAACACAACACTCAAGATGGGATTTGACCAAGTAGAATGGTTACTACTTACTTATCATGTAGAAATTATACTTTTACTGATGTGATACAAAAAGTGTGTTTGTCATCTTACATCAGTTGGTTTATATTCATCCTGCAATCACTTACTGCTGTAATATCATTTTCAAAAGTACTAATACCAAATTAAATATTTATTATTAGTTTGATTTATATTTTATTTTATTAGTTTGATTTATATGCTGCCCTTCTCCGGAGACTCAGGGCGGCTTACAATGCTTTTAAGCAATAGTCTTCATACTTTTGTATATACCTGCTTAGTAGGGCTTTTGGCCCCCCCTAAGCGGTTTTCTATTTTATACAAAGTTAGCTTATTGCCCCCACAAACCGAGTCCTCATTTTACCTACCTCAGAAGGATGGAAGGCTGAGTCAACCTTGAGCCTGGTGAGAATTGAACTCGCAGTAATTGCAGGCAGCTGGCAGCTAAATACTACTTTAACAGTAGTTTAATCCACTGCACCACCAGGCTCCTGTATTCTATAGCTGTACCTTTGATTTTTATTACCGAAGAACTTTGCACTTGTCACTTTTAATTTCACTCTGTATGTTTGATTTGAATTTCATTTCTGCCTTCTGGTATATTAGCTATCACATCCAATTTTCTATCATCTGCAAACTGATAAGCATTCCTCCACCACTGTGCCCAAATCATTAATTAAAATCCTGAAAAATAGAAGATTGAACCAAGCAGTATTCTCTCTCCAATTTGATGAGGAACCACTGACAAGAACCTGATGACTATGATTTTCAAGCCAATTATAAATCCACCTAATGATCATGCCATCCAGCCCATACCTAATAGCTTTTTAATCAATATGCTATGGAGTCTTTTGTCAAATGCTTTTCTGCAGTTATCGTTTGTCTACAGTAATCCCATAATATATGAAGTAAGTTACTGCAGCAAAACTATTTTTATGACATAATGACAAAATTAGTCTGGCCAAATTTGTTCTTGACAAATGCATGCTGATATCCAGCAATTGTAAATTGTTTTGAAGATACTAACAGATCAATCTTTTTAAAGCTGCTACAGAATTTCCATAGGTATTGCTATGATGCTGACTGCTAGTTCTTGGATTTCTCTCCCCCCCCCCAATTTTGGAAGATAGGAATATTTGCCCTCCTTCATTCATGATCTCCAGAGTGCCTCAAAATCTAATACACAAGGTTTCATCAAGACTATTAGCTAATTCTTTCAATACTCTAAAATGCAATTAATCTGGTTCTGGATGCTGAAATAGGTTTTCCTTAACATGGTTCTTTCAGTACATTCATCCTGTCCTTCACATTTTGCTGTGGAACACATTGATTTTTGTTGAAGAAAATTGGACCAAAATAGGAACTAGGTAAGTGCATTTTTTTGTTCACCTTCTTCATTGAACAGTTAGGATATCAGTTTTTAATTCTCCTTTGTTAATATAATATGGTCATGGATCAGAAAACTGTTCTCTTTGAATTTTTAAAATAGGCTACAGTTATCTGATCAAAGTCTTATATTAAACTTTAAATATTAATATCAATGGTTTATTGGAATTTCTCAGTATCTCCCTCTGACATTTATTTCCCATTTTAATTTCCTTTTCTTTATTTTCATGCAAAGAAACCTGTGATATTTACAGTTGTTAACACAGCTGGATTCAGATTTCATGCCTCAGTAACCTTTCACAGACATGTCCTCTGATTTTTTCTCTTTGAACTAGAAACTTTAGTAGGCCTGTTCAGAGATTCTAAATTGTAAATGCCCAGAACTGAGTTCTATCTATTCTATCTCTGTCTTCACAAGCCCATTTCTTCATTCAGCTAAATATTTACTTATAGACATATTTAACAGCAATAGTAATAGCACTTAGACTTATATACCACTTCATAGCCCTTTCTAAGCAGTTTACAGAATTAGCATATTGCCCCGAACAATTTGTGTCCTCATTTTACCAATGTTGGAAGGATAGAAGGTTGAGTTGACTTTGAGCTGGTCAGGATCAAACTGCTGGCAGTTGGCAGAATTAGCCTGTAATAATGCACTTTAACCATTACGCCACCACGGATAAGAAAGAAAACTATTTTTTGTCCCTATTGTTCCAGTTTTTAAACATTTCTAGAATCAGAAATATAAATCTGCAACAGATCTTCAAATAATCTATAGGTAGTCCTGGTTTAGTTCCACAGCTGAGACCAGCAACCTGGTTCTTAAGTAAATGATCACTAGGTGAAACCACAATTCTATTTATAATCTTACTTTGGCTTTCCTTTGTTTTCCTTTCCTATGTTTGAGCCATGGTGGCACTGTGGTGAGAGTGCAGTACTGCAAGCTACTTCTGCTGACTGCTGGCTGACTACAATTTGGCAGTGCAATCTCAAGATTGACTCATCCTTCCATCCTTCTGAGGTGGGTAAAATGAGGACCCAAATTGTTGGGAGCAATATGCTGTGTAAATTGCTTAGAGAGGGCTGTAAAGCACTGTAAAGCAGTATATAAATCTAAGTGCTATTGCTACTGTTATTTGTGCAGATACTGTGAAAGTTGTAAATGTGACAATTAGTTGCGAAGTTACATTTTCTAACAACCAGTTGCTAGATGAGGTGGTTGCAAAATGAAGACTGCCTGTATTTTCTGTCAAAAAACTTAAGATTTATGCTGAAAGGCAAAATGACACCAGAAATGACACCAGAACTATAGTTACCAATTATAGTCCCACAAATATGGCAGAAATTTATTTATTTATTTATTAGTTCAATTTATATGCCACCCTTCTCCGAAGACTCAGGGCGGCTTACAATGCACTTATAGCAATAGCCTTCATTCTTTTGTATATACCTGCTTATTAGGGCTTTTGGCCCTTTGTTTCTACAAAGTCAGTTTATTGCCCCCACAATCCGGATCCTCAATTTACCTACCTCGGAAGGATGGAAGGCTGAGTCAATCTTGAGCCTGGTGAGATTTGAACTCACACTAATTGCAGGCAGCTGGCTGCTAAGTGCTATATAACAGCACTTAGTCCGCTGCACCACCAAGGCTCTTGACGTTGTAGCACTAAACAAATTTGCTTCAAGATTATTTGCACCCTATTCTACTTCTAGCTCTACCTCTTGCCCGTTTCAATCTCAGTCATTCTAGGAAAATGTAGCTTTGGAAGAAAAAAAGATTCCTTACCCACTTAATATAATGATTAATTTGTTTTGAGTTCTCTGGAAATCTGCAAAATTTTAGGATGATTGCCTCAAGTTAAAAACATAGGCAAACAGCTGAGAGATAATGATTTACTTTGCAGAAATTTGGGATTTAATTTGGGATTCAAAAGGATCTTGGACTACTAAATTTATTCTGATATTGCTATTAACCACATCTACTAACCAAGTGGAACTTTTCCGCTACTTGAATTTTGAACGGCACAAATATTTTGGAATGACAGTGTCTAATAGCTATATTTAAATAAAGACTTATTGTACCCTCTAATGCATTCCCCTCCTCCTTTCCTGATTGCTTGGTAACGCTTGTAGTAAATGTAGCTTTTATGAAATAGGAGTCCCATTTCATGCTACAAAGAGCCAGAGTAAGTGCTGCTAACATTGTCAATAAAGACCCACAGAGTTTCAAGACATAAGCTTTTCAATTGTTAGTTTGTGTACCATCAGCACAAAATAGGTAAGGAAAGAAAAGTCATTGTTTGAGAGAAATGCTTTTTCACAGCCTAACAGTATGAAAATGTATTTCCAATTACTCTTCCTTTACCTTCCCTTTTTTGTAAGATGCATGTGAGATTTTTTTTAAAAGCTTCACTTATAGGTGTTGAGGTGCTAATGCACCAAATGTCACAGCTGTGTAACAGCAGGTGGCAGCACTTCACTGACCATGGCTGATCTTGAGAAAGTTTATTAAAATGTGTGTTGTGTGTTTGTGTGTGAGAGCGCCTAATTAATAGCAGAAAATGCAGCACTATTAACAAGTGTGTATGTGCGCGCGCGTGCTTTTTAAGTCTGGAAAGAAAGCCCTATGAGGAACTGATAAAGGATGGGGGACTATTTAGCCTATTTTTCTCACAGGGTTTCTAGACTCGTCAAGCTGCCCTCTAAACTTAGTCCCATTTGACACTGTTGAAATTTGACAAATTCACTGTTTAAGAAACCACAGTATCTGTCCAATTATTTATTCTAATTAATAACAATCTACGATAAAATTACTTTTTCTATATTAACAGCACAAAACCTAGGTGATTTCTATTATCATACTTTACCGTTTGTGTAAGTTTTAAAGTGTACATTTCTGCACTGTGACCAGAAAGCTATTTCTTTGTGAAGCAGCATTTAGAATCCCAAGGGATTCATTCCATTCCATTTTGTTTCACTGTTTTTTCTAAGCACCGAGGTTGCTCATTTATTTACTGATTATTTTTTTTCAGTAAAACCCCTGGTTCAATTAACAGCTACTGAGATATTTGTTCTTAGACAATCAGCATCTAACCCACAAAAAATATGATAGGCATAGCAGGAAAAAGAAAGCCTGTTAAGTAAATGTATTTAGAAACACATTAAGAACAAATAAAAAATTATTAGACTTATAGTTTGATACTCAAACTGATGCACAATAGATACAGTGTATACAATATATATACATGCTGAAGGCCTGCTTTGTGTGTGAACTTTTACTTCAAAATGATTTGATTGGACTCACTGCCAAAGTTTACACAAGTTTCTCTGGAAAAGCTAGATGTTATTAGCAACCTGAACAACGCCAGCACAAGATTAGTATCTAATTAAATTCATATAATCTGCTTGTTGGCTGACCTTAACTGCTCTCATTTCCTGTCATTTCTTTATATTGTTATACCGCTAAACCACTTTGGTACAGTAATAAACAATAACCTAATAACTCTTTTTTACAAAAATGAAACAATAATCCTAACAGTTAAAATAATATATTTGCATAACAATACATTGGAATTAGACAAACACAATACAGAGTGTTGTACTAAGAGAAGCAATAAAATGTCTGGGGGGGGGGGGGGGGCTGTCTGTGAAAATATCTAGTAAAGAAAACATATGACATGATGTCACCATGTTGGCAATGTTTCTTTTGCTTACAAAAGATAACAAATAGACGAAAACAGATTACATATAATAATATATATTATTATATGGACAATGGCTGGGCCATTAATTTTCTTGGAATCTCCTTGCAGATGGTCCTTTCTTCTTCTCCTTTCTGCTTTGAAACTTTCCTCCTTGGACACCCTGAGATAAACCATGAGCATCCTCACGCAGTGCAGAAGAGTGAGAGGAGTGAGGCTGCTGGCTGTGCCACAAATTAAAAAATAGCTCTAAAACTTAGTAAATGACTTTTGAGATTCAAAAGTCTATACAAAAATTGGCAATGCATTTCCCTAAACAGTTACATTTGTTCCTGAGGAAAATAATAAAAATAAGAGAACAAAAAAGGAGCAATAATGTGGCAGACAGTTCAAGTTTTAATCATAGTGAAATTATTCCTCTAGAGCTCACTAATCATTCCGATCTATGGGGAAAGATTCTGAAAGAAAATCTAAGGTATTGTTGTGGCCCGTTGACTGCCAGCAGAGCTAGCTGCAGAGTCAGACGAGGAGGAGGAGGTGGAGGGAGACCCTGGGCCAGCTTTGGAGCCTTTGAAAGGCTCTGATAAGGAAACAGCATCAGAGGCAGAGACAGGGCCTTCCGTCCTCCCCCAGGTGGAGAAGCAGCTGTCTTCGGGGCCTGAGCTGGCACAGATGGGGCCCATCCCAGATGCGCATATGCGCAGAGAGGAAAGGAGAGGAGAGCAAAGGAAAACAAAAAGCTGGCTCTCAAGGAAAAGCAGACGTGGATGCTAGCCAGCCCCACCCTGGATGGGAAATAAATAGTAGGGGTTTGGGAGTGGCTGGTTGTCACAGATAACCTTCGCTTTTAGGATATAGCAAGCAATTCGGATTTCTTGACCAGGTCTGTTGGGACTAATTACGTTTGATTTTTGTTTATCCACATGAATAAAAGACTGTTCCTACCCTGTTTGAAAAAGGATTTGTTTTTACTTGTGAGTACATGGCTTATCATTACTTGCTACGGTTGGGTCAGAACAGGTATTTTCTCAGACTGTTTGCCATTTTTTAACAGGTTTCTCTATAAAAATGTAGATTTCATAATCTGCCATAGTTTGCTCCAGGTTCATCATCAAGCTCAATTTTATTATTATTTTTGATTAATCCACATAATGTTCTGAAACAAGAAATATTTACAGCAATGTAAAAAAGTAACCCCATGTATAGTTCTTTTTGAATTTTTTGAATATCAATATCTCATTTTCATTCGAGAAGTATGTGAAAATAAAGTGATGTAATTGAAGCAAAAAACTATGAAAAATGGACTTTGCAATCATTTATTTTAAAAAATTAACATGAATTTCCTTTTGTGGAAAAAGCTCCTTGGCTCCTTTGGCAAAAGCAAACTCAAGTAAGCATTTATTATCAGTGTCTATCAATGTTTGATATTGACTGGAAAGATTTCTTTCCCACTTCTCCATGCAGAATATGTTCAGCTGTGTGATGTTTAATTGGTTTTTTTGCATGCACCCAGTTTCAAATCACCTGACAATGTCATATAAATTAATCAGATTTTCATTTGGCTAAGCCATTTCAAAAAAATTAATAATAACAGAGATCTTGAACCTACTTTTTAACTGTGTGAATTTCTAGAAATACAGTTGTCAGGAAAAATGTTGCACAGCATGAGATATTTCATGACGTCATATATATAACTGGGTAGAACAAAGGGCCATTAGAGTGTTTGGTATTTATTATTGTGTTTTTCTCATAATTGGTTATTAGTTATTGCTCCTAGAAACATTTTGTTTAGAGATTTAAAATTAAAATACAAGGTTGCTCTTGTTGTTTGTGCTTTCAAGTCATTGACACCTGACAACTGCTTGGAACATTTTCTTGGCAAAATTTCGGAAGTGGTTTGCCAATATTTTCTTCCTAGAGTTGAGGGAGAGTGTCTGGTCCAAAGTTACCCAACAAGCTTTTATGCCTAAAATGGGAGTTGAACACATGATCCCCAATTTTATAACTTTATATCTTATCCATATCAAATTGGCTGTCATATCGAAGAGATATAATGCTACAAAATGTAATAATGCTTAAGTATTGCAGTATACAATACTAGGGTAGAATCTTCTGAGTTAAAACTGGAAATACTTTTTTTTTGGCTACCAAGGTCTAACTTGGAAAAATGCTTCCTTTCTAATAAGTCCTGATTTATTTCAAAGGATGTGTATTTTATTTTCCATGAGTGGAACAACATGTTTATCTCATTCTCCCTGAGAATGTTTTCAATGCTACTAAAACTGCCCCCATCTCCATCCTCCAGTTTCATACTAATCATTTGGAAATTAGAGAAATACATAGAACGCCTGTGAATCTTAAATTGAGCTATGCAAAACATAATCAAGATGGCTGTGGCCTTTGCAACTTTGAAAAATTCTCCTAATGTGAGTCACGCAATATTCAGGCATGGTACGACTTCACATTCCTTCAAGCACAAAAGAACATTCATTGCATCTAATAATGTCTTAAAGGAAAACTTTTCAAGAAATGATTGGAATTTGGGAAACAGTCTAGTCTAAAAGGACAATGTCAAACTCCAGGCTTTACTCCAAGACTGAGATCTTTTTGTTAATTTATTTTTCCAACACTTTGCTTTATCAGATGGTTTCTGTTTTTTAATACGTTTTGTACTGCTCCCATTTTAAGTTCCATTCAATTGGATCTAATGCCTACAATTTCTCATTTCTCATATACCTAGCAAAAATTATGGGGCAATTCCCAAGAAATGCATATAGGCTTTACTTTCTCCCTGTTTTTCTTAGCAAGTGATACATGACAACAGGTTACATTTCATTCTGAAAATTCTTTGTAGCCATCCTGACCACTTGCCAGAGATAATTTCTTCCTCCATAAAACTGTGTTATTTAGTCAAAGTGCTGTATTCAGTGGCCAACCAAAATTGTAATTGCAATCAAACTTTCTAAGATATTGGCCTAAAAGCAGTATTGCCATCACCAAAGGATGAAAATCAAACAAAATCATACCCCCGTTTCCCCCAAAATAAGACATCCCCTGATAATAAGCCCAATCGGGCTTTTGAGTGCATGGCAGTAAGGCCAAGCGCTTATTTCAGGGTTCAAAAAAATATAAGACAGGGTCTTATATACCGTGGAAACACGGTATCATTGACACTACTTTCTCCATTGAACCTTCCTTTCCCATTCCTACCTTCATGAATTTTACACCCTCTCACAAATATCAACATGTATGTAGAACATGAAATAAATCCTACAGAACACATCCCCCACCTTCATAAGATACCAACTACAAACCTCCACTGATGTTTAAACTAAGAACTCTACTTTCTTGATACACTTGAAGTAATAACTGTTTTCTTTACACTTAAGCAACCAATGAAACTTGTAGGAGTCCATTTTACATGTTTTCCTGTGCTTTTTTCACTAAGGATACTCCTGTGATTGCCTCTCACCTCCCAGTTCATATTTCACACAATCCAACAGGAAAAAAGCTCTTATGAGTATTGCTGGCTTGAAGATCTGTAGCCATGCAATGCTCTTAGGAGCTGCTCTCAGGAAATACACATTTCATCTTGAAGGATCCTGTAGAGCTGTAGAGCTATGGAGTAAGATTTTTTAAGCTTCTCTGTACATTTTTAATACTTTCAAAATGAATTAGATCTTAAGGAAGAATGTTTTACAATCCAACTGATAAATGTGCACATACAGACTATGTAAGTGCAGTACATGTGTCTGCACAATGTACAAACACATTTATGCAAGGATGCCCAGGAACTTAATTACTCCTCTTTTGGTGAAGGAAAAGGAAAGGCTTTCTAAAAAAAAATCTCAGCAGCCTTGAAAGCTCTGGGAGGGAACACTTAGCAATTTGCAGATTTGAAGCATACAGGGCGAGTCCTCTTTGGCTGTTCCTTCTGTGGCCTCAGACATAGTCCAGCTCAGAAGTTGCTCTTTTTAAATTCTACACCCACAAGCATACAGACATTAAACTAAAAGTGGTTTAGATCTGGAAATGGAGAGGACAAAGTATAGCAATCACAGGGTGGTTTTAAAATGGGTTGAGAATCACTTACAATGGGAAAGCTAGCGATTATGGCAGAGTTCTGTGTTTGAAGCATTATCTACATAGGATGCCTTATTGCTCAGTGCAGTCCAGCCAATCTCATGTAGAACCCTTGGCTTTGTAACCTTCAAACACGATCTCACGGATGTGACAGCAATAGCAGATCTTATTCTTCTGTGGCTTTTTCCTTAATATGGAGGTTGGTTACCAGATGCTTAGATTACCAATGAATTTGAGTCTCTGCCTATGGAAACCTCCAGCTCTGTGATTGTAGATGATGATTGTTGCTCTCTTCATAACTGGACGATGGATACACAGTTGTGCATTACATGCAAGTGGTCTATCACTGCAGTATATTAATAATAATCTTTCATTTACTGTTATCTCAGTTTCTGATGTAATAAAAATAATAGTTTCCACTTATAAAAAGAATTTTAGTAAATCACATGTTAATGTCTGCAACTTGTTCCATAGCTGTGTAAACTAATTATTTCCACAATGTGGAAAAGTGGGGATCTATAGCTGCTTAAAAGCAATGTTACAAAAAAACCCAAAACAAAACCCAACCCAAAATCAAACTGTTTTTAGACTACATCTGGCCTCAACACTATGAGCCCCTCAATTACAGACATCACAGAAAACTGTGATTAGGTTTCATTTTTGTAGGCATGAAATCAAAATAATAAGAAAGAATTGTAGGTGCCCAAAGTGTATCTCAGCTTGTTCTCATATCCTGCAATCTCAAGCTTCAGATTATATCTGAATCAAGATTGGGCATCTAATCCTTCTTGAATTGGTGAATGATCATGTAGTTGCCAATCATTCTATAGGAGTGATAGTATAGTGATATTATCTCCATTTCTACAGCTATTATTTTGTGTTCTCTTTAACTCCAGATTCACAAATGGATCAAGCTTGCTCAAGGACTAATGTAGCAGCTACATCTAAAGAACATTGTTTGAAAAAAAATTAGGCTACTTTGTAATAATATTAAAAAAAGATTTACCTGCTATCTTTAAAAGCGTGGTTGTGTTATCACCCTCAGTCAACTTTACAAATCCAATTTGATTTCTGAAGTGATCAGTACCTTGAAAAGATAAATTCAAAGGCTTTCCTTGCAGTAATTCTTCAATTAAACCTCCACTCTCCAAGAAAGCACCAACACCACTATCAGAAAGAAAATAATATATATATATATATGTATTAATCTATCAATCTATCATCTATCTATCTGACTTAATACTACAATCACTACATTGATTTCCTACAGGTAGTTCTGGCTTACTGGTCATTGGTTCTGTGACCAAAGTCGTAGCAGCACTCAACGAACAATACTTATAGCCAGTTCCCAGAGTTATTGCCATCTCAGTGCCCCCATGGTCACATGATCAGAATTTGAGTGCTTTGCAGCTCACAAAAAGTTAGGATTGCAGGATGCTTCAGTTCCTCCCTTGCCTACCCCACCCCCATTTCTGCCTTTTTTGGCCACTTTGCACACTGACACTCCTCGGTGGTGGCAGAAATGCTGAGGCTGAAATAGAGACTTGGGCCTTTAGCAATCTCACCGGCTGCCTCACTCTCAAGCCTGTTGTGCCTAGTTGACCTGTGCTGTCTTCCTCCCACTGCTGACAAGGAATGCAAAGCCTGGCCCTACTCAAGGCAGCTGCTGGCCACAACAGGCCTTCCTTCTTCATGAGGCCACTTGCATCGCTTTAAAAAAAAGGATTGTCATTGTCCAAATAGCTTTCAACATTCTCATGATGCTTTGGAAGATCTCAGAAGCTTTTGGAAGGTTTTCTGAAGCATTGCAAGAACCAGCATGCGTTATTTGGAGAATGATGGGTGCAGCCTTCTCACGAGGTTTCAGAAGGCCTCAGAAGGCTCTCAAAGCAACACAAGAATGGTGCATGCTATTTGGAGAATTGTGTGAGTGGCCTTAGGAAGGCCTGGGGTAACCAACAGCTGCCTCGCGTAGGGCTAGGCCAGGTATGCCTTGTCAGCAGGAGAAGACAGCAAAGGCCAGCCGGGGAGCAGCAGGGCTTGCAGAGCACAGGGCAGCAGGGGCTTTGCGTTGTGGTGGCAGGCAGTGGTGTGGGGATTGAGGTGGCACTCCTTGGCAGCAGCGGTGCCAGGGCTGAAGTAAAAGCCCAGAGATATTTCAGAGATATTTCCTTACCAGAGTCCTCAATGCTTTAAACATTGTGATTAGGGGAGCGACATGGCGCTCACATGTAACACCTCTCCTATGCGAGGTGCACTGGCTTCCGGTGGTCTTCCGAGTGCGCTTCAAGGTGTTGGTTCTTACCTTTAAAGTGCTCCATGGCTTAGGACCTGGGTATCTACAAGACCACCTTCTGCAACCGATAACCTCCCACCAACCAGTACGCTCCCACAGAGTGGGCCTCCTCAGGGTGCCGTCAATAAAGCAATGTCGACTGGTGGTTCCCAGGGGGAGAGCCTTCTCTGTGGGGGCACCCACCCTTTGGAACAGGATACCCCCAGGGATACGAATGATCCCAGAACTCCGTACTTTCCGTCATGCACTAAAGACCCTTCTGTTTCACCAAGCCGGGCTGGCATAAATTTTCAAATTGTCTAAATTCTATGCTGATGATTTTAACTGATGAGCCAAATTGGTTTAATTATTGTAAATTGTTTTTATTTCACATTATATGTATGTTATTCTGACTGTTCATCACCCTGAGTCCTTTGGGAGAAGGGCGGTATAAAAATTAAATGAATAAATAAATAAATAAATAAATAAATAAATAAATAAATAAATAAATAAATAAATAAATAAAAACAACAACAACAACAATGGCAGAGCTTCTAATATGCATGAAAAGTTCTTCTAAGATTTAAAAAGATGCATCCGCCTTCAAAGTAGCCCATGTTAAACTATCAAATATCAGGAGCTGATCACAGGAAATGCTTTATGACATTGTATATTGTGACATGAAATGCTTTCTGATCATTTTTATGTCATAAAATGTTCTGTGAAATCTGCCAAATTTCAGTTCCACAGGAGTCATGGATCCTGGATTTTAGACTCAATCTTTAAGTTAGCCCGTTTGAGAAACCTTGGCTGAAAAACTTTTGCCCTACAATACACTGTTTTGCCCAGTTTACAGATACAACAGTTTTAGCAGTATATAGATAAATCCAGAGAAAGCCACAATGCTTTCTTGTAGGCTTGCAATTTGACTGAAGGCAAGGAAGACATCAGTGATATTTCAGCCTTGCTTTGTTGACCATCTTGGCAATTTTTGCACATATTGTGCACATTTTTTCTAACACACAAAACAGAGAAAATGTCTTTTCCCTAGTACCGTTTCAGATCAAGTTGTCTAATGCAATATTTCTATGACAATTTTTGCCATAGAAAAAAATAATAAAATTTAACTCATCTGTCTTGCACTGGTTTTTTTTTTTTTAATTCTTGTTCTTTCAGTGTTATGAATGAAATAAAAGTATCAAACTAGGATTTGGGAGAATTGGATACAGAGCAAATTACAAAATGATATGGTTAAGCTTGGGTCAGGACCCTGGTTTTTTGAAATCTTATAATTCAGTATTATTCTGATGAGAAAAGGATAAGATTAAAACACAATACAGCTTAAAAAATAATTAATGGGATTTCCTGCCAGTAGGCATCATTAAGATTTCAGCCTTATTAAGCCTATTAAGGTCTTTAAAACCTTTGTTGTTGTTATTGTTGCCATTGTATTCACATAACTATCACTAGGTGGCAGTAACTACCTTTTAAGCAAGCATCTCTCCTTTCATACTTTGTACTGTAAAAATGCATTTTGACTCAAAGTATGCCTTAAGCAAAGAAAATGGTAAGATATACAATTAGTTCCTTTAATAATTACCAAGATAGCTACTAAATCCATGGCTCGGGATAGTAACATGGAACACAATCAACACAAATAAGGCATATATATGTTCTGAAAATCATTTCCTTTAAATGAATCATTTTCTTGCTTTCTCTTTCCATTCCTTATTGTCTACTGTGAACTCTGAAGGGCTTTGCTACAATATTGATGTGAATTGTAGAGGCTCCCATGACATGTCCTGGAGATCACATATGTCACACTTTTCAAGCCATATTATTTCAATGTATAACTGTGCCTATAAATACATTAATAATCTCCCATAGCAACTACAGTACAGGGAAGAATCAACAGCTAGGAACTGGTTTTCAAGGAAACATGCTCACTCCAATTCATTGAGAAGGGCAGCAAAATAATAACTTGTTTTCTAGAACACAGCTTTAAAATTACTGTTGTAAAATCATGGATTTCATAGGAAAAAGAACAAGAAAACAAAACAGGAAGCAGTAAACCTGGATAACGGATAAGCTCTTGGATTTGAACTACAAAGACCCAATTATAATCCCTCTTTGACCAGGGAGTCTGGATGGGTCTCATAACCAACTTGAGTTTTTAGAAAAAGTTGGAATATGAATGCAGTAAGATAAGACTGTTTCGAGGCTTAGTTCACATACAGCAACTTTCTCCACATGATTGTTTTGAATATTAGATTCTACGAAGAAACTCAAGGCCTTTCACTGCCTACATCCTAAGGAAAGAGGCAGGGGTTGGTTAGTTTCTGTAGTAAAGGCAGCCCTTTACTTCAATCCAACACAAGTATAGGAACCAACCACATCAGAGTGGTTTTTCTTCCCATTTTCTGATAAGGAGGGTCTGTATAAGAGTAACTGGCTGGACTGCACGTGTGAACAAGTAAGTATTACATGGTGAAGAAACCAACAAAGAATGGTTTATATACAGCTCTCCCAACCAAGAATGGTGGAAGCTCCAAAACTCACTCACACCAGATTTATAATTTCTAAATAAGTATCAAGTTGCATGAACACTAATAACTGCCTGGTCTTGATATCCAAAAAAGAGGTATATATTAGCAGAGGACTATACTATTCTTTATACTTTCTTAAACATTATCTATGCTTTCAGCCACCCACCCAAATTTCTCCCAATCACTTTCTACCCTGTATGTGCAAATGGTTCTTAGCTATCCTACAACTTAACTGTCTCAGAGATCTTCTATTGCCAGCCTCTAAACTAAGCAATAGTTGATTCATTTGCTGACAGCAACCACAAAAGCAAAGCATGAATAATTCTCACTTCTGCTTCTAGTTCTGCTATATGCGTGGGGGGGGGGGGGCAATCCTCTTTCTCACTGAGAATTCTGATTCTTGGAGTTAACTAGATCTCACATTACAACAGAAACTTATCATGCTGGTGACCCAGCTAGCATCTATTTTGTCCACACTATGTGATCTTGGAATGTACTTTGAAGATTCTGAAAGGTAACATGGATTTTTGAAGTATTTTATTTTCTTTCTATTTTTTCGGCAGTGACCATTTTCAGAAAGCTATCCCTTAGATTTATTTAATTGTTTACTCTTTTTTTTTTTTGGTTTCAAACTTTCCTTTGTAAAGGAAAGTTATAAACATAAACCATTTTTTTTTAAAAAATCTCATGAACCCTTTTCAGATAGTCTCTTTTTCAGATTTGTCTTTTATGTTTTCCAAGAAAATTTAATCACCATATCTATAAATCTCTTGATAAAAAGACAAAAGTAAATGCACTCAAGTCAATATTTCAAGTGACATTATGTTAGGCTTAACAAACAAGCAAGCTGTCATCTTGAACTCCTATTATAATTGAAGTACCAGTATATATAATGTACTTATTGGAGAAGCTACTATTAAGATAACACAAGGTCAAGGCCACAAGAAATAGCCATTTGCAGGAGATAGGTTTCTCTCAGATAAGGGTAACAAGACAGAAAATGAGCTGGTTGGACATCTGAACTTTTCCTGGAATGAATCAATTACAGAAAACATAGCTAGCCAGATGATACTGTAACATTCCCGCTGGATGAAAAGATAGCAAGATGTTTAGATAACCTTTGAATGACTGCTGTGAAAAATATGGTAATTATATTAGTAACAGCTATACAAACATCTGAGATTGTAAGTGTCAAAGAAGACTAGGGCCATCATCCAAACTTTTATAAAATGGTGATCATTTTATAAAACTGGATGGCTATCAAAATAAAAAATATGGGGCATAGAGAAGAAGTGCTATCAGATTCAGAAATGGAAGAACTTTTTATCTAATGACAGAGGAAAAAAGGCTAGAAGTATATTTGACCAATATAAAGGTGTTGGAAAATATTACCACTTTTAGGTGGTATATTTAGCACAGCACGTGCAAAGGAATTCTGCTGCCAATTTTACAGTAAGTGGAGAGAGAGAGTTTATTTAACAATAAACTCATAAACGTAGGTTTCCTTTTCACTTTCAGATATACCACTGACTGAACTTAACTATCTCCAGAAGTAATGGTGTATTTCAAATGCTGCACTGGCTTTCAGTAATTGATGATATGCTATGACACAGACTGAAGGAGAAAACCTGTTTCCATAGGACCCCCTTTTTAATTAGTGAAGGATGAAACTCCATATTCAATATTTTTAAGTGGTCATTTGCATATTTCACTACTCCTGCTAGAGAATACAGAACTTCAAGTTGGCACTGAAAGAGCATTCAGAAATAATGAGTGCACAAGCATAAATTGAATTATGAGGAGACAAAGAAATTGCAGGAAAAGGGAGAAAGGGAAAAGAATAGAAAAGAAAAGGCAGTGAATGCAGCAAAACAAGTCTTTATAAGCAGTGCTTGATTTTTTAAAATAAACCATTAAATAAAATATAATGTTTAAGAGACTGCTTAGGTCAGAAGTGAAACTTCTTCACTTTTTTCATTTTAACTTAAAGCTGTGTTAAAAGTAAGTTTGCTGCAGATCAATAGTGTATTCAACATCTGCTAACTGTAGGATTTAAGATCACAGCTAAAATTACTGGAAGCAAGTAAATGGAAATGTTTTGGCTTTTAGCACAGTTATGTTGAGAGGTTCAGCCACAGATTCATTATATCCTCCAATTTACCACATGATTTATTTTTGCTAAACTCAAGCCATTAGCTGCTTTGTGAAAAGTCAGAGCTGAACACAAAGTTCCCAAAAAGAGTTTAACTATTTTTTTCTGGTCAAAATTCATAGGCCCTCAGCCAAGTGCAACCGTGTATGAAAAGTATGTAAGTGGACTTTAGTGGTGCCATCAACATTAAGTACAGTATATACTCACCAGAAAGTTAAAATCTAGCTTGAATAGACAAAGATAATCAACTAGAGTAACCTATGCCATTTCTGCCCTATTATCAGGCCTAAATTTTGACTGTGAAGAATCTGGATAATCTGTTTCATTTAGCTAATTTGTCACCACTAATCAACCAAGGTTAGAAAGTGAGTGAACATTATTAAAAAGGGCTGGCTCTCTTCAGACAAAAGCACATTACTGAATTCTTAAAAGCAAGGACCATTACATCCTTTCCCAGAGAGGTGCTTCTAACTTGCTCACATCTCACTTAACCATCCAAAGGCCCTGGGAAGGACATGGACTGAGTCCACACCTGGCATAATTCAAGTTACTGCGACCAGTAACCACTTTTTCTGGTTCTAAACTCAAAAGAAATCTAGATTAAAATTTTAAAAGATTACTTGCTCACCAGAATAGGTTCTGTCTAACTATCATCCAACCCAAAGTAGATATCAACCAAGATAACCACAAATTCATCCAGTGTGCCTGTCCCACTCATCTTTTCTCAAAAAAATCCAGGTTACTCTAAATGAAATAGCTGGGCAGCAATATATGAATGTAATAAATGTGGAGAAAAAGTGACACTTTAGTGCTCTTACTGCCACTATGGAATCTCAAAGACAAGCTCATCTCAGTATTTAATTGTGTCCATTTCTAAGTTATCACCAGGTAAGTTTAAATGCATACTATTTATGCGTACAGTACTAATGTACAGGGCTACCTATCAATTCACATAGTTACTAAGTATGTGTTAGTTCTAGAAGTAACTAATCATTCCCCTCCTGGACTACAGAAATCCATATTAGTAATGTATCAATGGTTACTGGGTAGGTAATTGATGTCATAATTAATATTAAAATAATTAATAATTGTTTCTACTCCTATTCAATTGTCATTCTTTTCCCAGTTCTATCTTAAACAGAACAGATTTTAAAACAACATTTGATTTCAGAATGAAACACATACTTGCTAATTGCTTCTTCATTGGACAGATGCATCACTAAGAGGGTGACATGGAAAGAGCCATAATGAATCATTGCTTTGGAGAGCCTATTATCTTTTTGTATAATTGTGTTCTGAAGAGTCTGAATGCCATCTATAATCTAAGATAAAACAGAAGCACATAGAAAACCAAATTACTGTAAAGATTACTACAATTAACAGCAAAAGAAAAAAGGGTGAAAAAAAGATTGAGCATTTTAGTTTTAGGTAAGCAAATATAATAGTCAGTAGGGTCATGGAAGAACACAACCAACAAAGGCAAAGTATCCATTATGTTTTAGTGGGATTTATGCCGAAAACCAGTCCAGTGTATGGAATTTTTTTTGAAATTGTTCCAGTGGACAAGTATATAATCAGCTCTCTGATTGGAGTTTTAAATCTGCTTCAGTAAATTTGAAGCTAGTGGGGAATAAATAATTAGTGGATAAAATGGCACCCTGCTGTCACATCTTGTTATGGTTTCTCCTTGCAAAAGCATGTCACTGTACACCATTTGTGCCCGATTATATGCTTTCATAAACATTTCATTCATATTAATCTTAAGCAAAGGAAATCTTACAGCAAGTAAGATTTTCCATTAAAACATGCAAATCCAATCATAACATTGATTAATGAATACAATCACTGAAAAAAGGACAGACTGTATTAGCTTTTTCTCTGAAGAGAATTGTGATGGCATGTCCAGTCTATTTGAAGCAGTAAAAGAAGCTATTATCACAAAACATCTGTGTTACATCAACCTCATTTTAACAGCAGGTATTGCGAGCTTGGAAATTCTAGGAGTGAGAACATGTAGCCCATCCTCAAATATTAATACCGTATATATAGGAATTAGAGTCCATTTTAATACCACATCAACATAAAGAGTTTAATTGTTCTTGAGTCATCACTGCCTGGGACATTAAATTCGTACAGAGTCTGGCAAACAATTACAGGATTATAGAGTAACTCCACTAAGTTAAATCAACTATAGCAATGGGATGAGGGATATTAGTATTGGTTAGAGATTCACAAAACATATGAATAAGGTGCTTCCCTGTTCAGTGAGCAGGATTGTACATTTTGTTGTTGTTGGCCTGGGATAAATTTAACATAATGGGAAAGAATGAGGGCTGTAATATGTAGGGAGAGAATGCCGCGATATTCATTGAGGATTTTTTAAACCTATTTAGGATTTACATAATAGTATTTTTGTAATGTAAGTCTGTAATGTAACAGTCTGAATTCTTCAGACTGAAGTAAACTGTACCTGCAATATTTGACAAGTTGATAGCACTGTCAAAAAGCATTGTAAGTATGCTTTAATTTGGCTCCTTATGCTGCATAGGAAGGTTGGACTTGATGACCTAAATAGTCTCTTCCACCTCTATTTCTAAGAGTCATGCAAAATGGATTGTGAGGCCATCATTTTTACATCTCTAATAAAAGAAGCCTAAATAATAAGAGAGTCAAATAATTATTTATTATATTACTCATATTTGTTAAATTGGAAGAACTTTTTAATATAAAGACCAAGCTTACTTAGGATATCATTACTTGATGCGTGTATAACTCATAATTAATGTTCATTTTTTCCCCTAAAATTATATTCCAATAAATTTCTAAGCATTATGTTCAACTTTATCTATTTGAACTATTCATTTTCATATGCTGCATGTAAGCTTCTGAATAAAACTTAAGAAACACTTTACAAGATGATTTACCTTTTGATCTGAAAGCAGCAGGAAAGTATAATATTCAGTCGAGTATATTTGGTTTGAAGTAAGACGAGGTCAAAGAAATCAGTTAAGATTAATTACAATTTAGTGTATGAACATAACTGCCTTGTTTTAATAAAAAACAAGTTTCCAAATATCATATCTGGAACTGCAACAAGACACTGCAGTTTCAATTTAATGTATCTCCTAATTCCCATCATAAGATTCTCTTTCCTGCAAACCTAGAACAACAGTATGGATCATTTGTAGAGTTAAGCCTAACTATAGGTTGTCCTCCACTTACGACCACAATTGAGCCCAAAATTTCCATTGCTAATTGGGGCAGTTAAGTGAATTGCGCCTCATTGTATTACATTTTTTGCCACTGTTAAGCCAATTGCTGAAGTTGTTAAGTGAATCATATGGTCCTTAAATGAATGTGGCTTCCCCCACTGACTTTGCTTGTCAGAAGCCAATTGGGAAGGTTACAAATGGTGATCACAGGACCCCAGGACAATGTAATCCTAGTTGCCAAAGGGCCAAATTTTGATCACATGAACATCGGGATGCTCCAATGGTTGTAATTGTGAAAAACAGTTATAAGTCACTTTTTTTCAGTGCTGTTGTAAATTCAAACAATCACTAAACAAATGGTTGTTAAGTCAAGGACTGCTTGTATCACTGTGCTTACTAAGAACTATTAGTTTAGGGCTATTGCCTCCAAATGACAACAAATGAGTGCAAATTTAAGGGGAATAGAAATTCAAAGAATATTATATAGTATGGTAAAGAACTGGCTCAAATAAAAGTATTCATTTTACTGTAAAGTCGATTCTTTGAACGGAGCTTGGCTCTTGCAAATTTCATTGCCACGGTTTCCTGACCACAATGTAGATGTGATCTGCCAGTATGTTTTTCTGAAAGTCTTTTTTAAATTTACAATCTAACTTGTGACCCTGAATGTATCCAGGGAGTCCAAGATCTGACCCTGATTAGCTTTTCAAGATTAGCCTGTTCACCCTGTCATTTTGGTCAACACTTAAGAAAAGCAGTAATCAAATTATTTCAAGTTGGGATTAAAGTGGGGAACCTAAAAAAATATATCCATCCATCTATTACTGACTTTCCAGCTTTCTTCAGATCATGCCTTCCTGGTAAGAGTAATAAGAAATGCTTTACAATCAGGTTATAGACACGGTATATATAAAATAACATGACCAATTATCTTAGTTATTAGAATACTGTACGCAGCCATGAGAGTTGAAAGAAAAGGTCCAGCTAAGAGAGGAAATATTCCAGATAGCAATAGCACTTAGACTTATATGCCACTTCATAGTGTTTTACAGCCCTCTTTAAGCAGTTTACACAGTTAGACTATTGCCCCAACAATCCAGGTTCTCATTTTACTGACCTTGGAAGAATGGAAGGTTGAGCCGGTAAGAATCGAACTCCTGGCAGTGAACTGACTTAGCCTGCAATACTGCATTCTAACCACTGCACCACCACGACTCTACAGATACTGTAAGTACCTTGTCTGACTGAAGCCTTCCTTCACCAGGATCTTATTTTCTACAAGATGAAATAACTCAATATATCCTTTCTACTAGTTGTATTCTTAGCTCAAAGTATACTCTACCAGTTGTATTCTGTAACAATTGTGAGAATCATCCTAATTGCCTACGCTTATGAAACACAACAAACTATAAAGTAAAACATTGAGAACAAACTCACCAGCCATATTTTAACCTAGCATGTTATACAAACTCGGATATGTTTGAGGGAAAGAAAAAATGCTAGTTAGGCAGATAATTATTTCTCAAAAATCTTCCTGTTTTCAAACTACCCTCTTATTTTCCTCACTCCTTCCACCCTCTTATTAAATTTATCTTTGATGTCACTGTTGTAATCAGAATAGGTGAGCCTTTTTTAGATAACATGATTTTTAATCAGTGGAATTCCTGTGCCAACAATATGAAACAGATTGTTGTGATTAGAACTAAACTGTGATTTATTAACTGTATGCCATTTTAGCTACTAAAAGAGTAGATTTTAAGAAAAAAAATATAACCTTTGGATTTGTGATTGGAACAGAAATGAAATAATTGGGTCTGTCTTGGTTTTTCTTTTTCTTCGTTATTGTACTGTCTTCTTCACTCCCCTTTCCTGCTATTCTCTTTCTCTTCTTTTTAACAGATGGTTTAGATTTGCTTGAGGCTGGATAGAAAGCAAAAGAGTTATTATACTGTAAGCACATGTAAGTAGAACAATGCGTAACATCTGATAAATACAACATCAAAAGGCCATTCAGACATTATTTTATCCTCATTTTCAAATCCAAATGCTAAAGTTTCATCCTTTCTTAGTCAGAAACAATAACACTTCTATTCTGTTCAAGATGTTCCTCTGTCCGTGGAAGTCCCAAAGGTGCTTTTTCAAAACGCAACTGGACTTTCTTTGTTTTGCTTGAAGGTGTTTCACTTCTCATCCAAGAAGCTTCCTTAGTTCTGAACTGAAAGGCAGAATTGAGAAGAAGGTTCTTGGATGAGAAGCGAAATGTCTTCAATCAAAACAATGGAACTCCAGGTACCTTTTGAAAAGCACCTTTGGAACACGCACGACCTGGATGGTCAAGAATCTCCATAGACACCGACCCTTGGAAGTAATGCTAAGGAGTGCAGAAGGAAGGAAGAACTAAAAACAAAGGCCACATTGCCCTGTTTTTTCAATGTTTAAAACACCCAACAAAACACTGCTAAGTACAAATCTGGTCCTAGTCCAGGATTAAAAACCTGGAGCTTCTACATATTTTGGACTGAAATTCCTTGCCACTGGCTGTACTGGCAATAACTAACGATTAACTAAAGCCAAGAATCCAATAGAAGGGAATATGTGTAGTTCAGAGTTGAATTGTGGCCTCCTTGGTCCTCTCTAAGCTTGCTGTTTGCTTGCAGATATTTCATTACCCGACAAGATAACATCACCAGTGCTAGGAACATGAAGTTTGCTACCTGTTGTATACAACAGTTTGGCCTGCCAGCGTATGTGGGGATATGATTTTCTCTTTACTAGTTCCTTGATTAGGCTATTGCCTTCTGCTAGATTGCTCATCTGGTCTTAAATTGGGTGTTGATTGCTGCAGAGGATGTGTTTAAGTTCACATCTGTGTTCAAGACAAGCAATCTAGCAAAAACCAATACCCTAAATGAAGAAATTGTCAAGGAGAAAACCACACCCCCATCAACACTGGTAGGCAAGCTATGGTGGGGAGGAAACTCCATATCCCTAGCACTGATATGATCCAGTCAAGTAATGAAATGTCTGTAAGCAAACAACCAAACTAAGAGGCCACTAAGAACTCTAAAGCGTAGAATATCTGGTACCAGTTTGCTTAATCCTACTAATGTTTTTTCCCTCAATTCAACCTCTAATACATTAATGGGAAAATCTCCTGCCTGCCCCAAACAAACATTTGTCGTGGCTAAAAAAGCACCAAAAATTCAAAGTTTGAAAAGTTTCTACCTGTTATAAACATAAAACATAGTGGGGTCAAGATGATTAGGAAATATTTTTGTTTCCAAAAGGGGCACTTGTTCGTTCATTTTTTCTTTTATGAGACACTCATACAATGTTGCTTCAAAATTATTGTATTCCAGTATTGTCTGGGGCACCTTAAATCCATGTCATTTTTTCAGAGTGCTTGTGTGAGCGTACCCTTTGTTTGCTTTGTATGTTTTGAAACTTAAAACTCAAATTATAACATCATTCGGTTCCAGGTGGCCTTTGCAGGGTACTTATTCTGCTCTGCTCCTAAAGCTTTAATTAGTTCTGTGTTCATACACTCTGGTCACACTTAATCTTTTAGTTAGTTGCCTCTGGTATAATAAAGCAATCCGTCTTTCTTTATTAAATGTTTTAACTGCATTTTTCATTATTGAAAATGCCCTTTTGTGGCATTTCCCTACAAGGTTAGCACCAGCAAGCATTAGAAAGCAGCAAGCTTTTGCTTCATAGAAATAATTCTTATGCTGAATTACTTGGAATTCAAATATATTTCAGAAAAAGGAAACCTCTAGCCATTTTGAAAGGGAGAATTAAAAAGACCTGGAATTTGAAATGGCAAAAGTTAGGGAAATTTTCTTTTGAAGAAATCTGGACTAAATGGTACCTGTTCGCTTAACTACAATGTGAATATCCAATCTAACGAAGTTTCAGAGTTCTATTCTACTAAACTTACTGCTAAATTCAAGTTCAATATCTGCTCCAGCAAATGGCATTTCCGCCATCAAGTTATCAATTGCATTGTTAGAGCTGTATGGTTTCTTCTTTTGCTTTTTCCGATCTTTTTTCTTGCACTCCACAGTTTGTTTTCCATCTGGAATACATTTAATACAATGAATTTGGTTTTAGATTTCATGGCTGATTAAACCTTCACCAATAAAATTCTGTCCTAGACTACAAGCTCATTACAAGGCAGTTTTTCAAGCACAATATTAGAGGTTCTCCAGCATTTGCTTATTTCTCCAGTTTGCACATTTAACTGACTTTTTAAAGCATTAAATACATTGCAATAAGAGATATGCATATATATTTCGATCCTCATTTGAAGGGATGAAGTTGACTCAAGTCTTTCATAACAATCTGCAGTTTAGAGTAATTCTCTTGCTCTGATTTTTAAAGCTGTGAAACTAGAATAAATTTCTCTGGGTATGGCTAAGTAAGCTATTAACAGTGTTCTATTAATGTGAAGAAAGGTTGGCGACTCAGTTCTGCACTGAAAAAAATGATTCAGCCAAGATACATTCAAAGGCTTCTCATAGCTGGAACTGTTAAATGGAAACAATATTATCACTTGTTTGGCTTCAGATTTTATTGGTTCTCGCTCATTTCTTATTTAGACCTATTTGGGAAACTTACGATAAAAGGTGTGACACATACTTTTAAATAAACTCAAAACATTTTTTCCTATTCCAAATACTCAAATATCTGCAACTCCACTATTGTGTTGTTATGTATGCATTCAGGGACATAACCCAAAGCCATGATTCAATTATATTCTTATCCATTACTTAGTGACTTGTAATGATGCTTATCAAACAATCACATAACAGAGGAATTGAGAGAATTGTTTTTCATTTTGATCTAGGTTGCAGATCTAAGCAGATTTAGAGACATTTGTTAGGGAATCTCGGAAACCTTGCCGAGTTCCCCAAGGCTGGGTTTAGGAAAAATGAGCACAGGATTCCATCCTGAAAAGCAATAAACTGACCTAACATGTTTAAGTTTTGCTCCGTATCACTTCCTTAAGTTTATTAGCCATATTTTTATATATCCTTCAAGTGTTTTCCAGAATTCCATGCTACTTTGATTATACCATGTGCTGTACAAATATTATGTTTAGCATTCAGCCAGTTCTATCTGGTTCGGGCTAACTGATAGTGGCGGCTGTGGGAGGCTCCGCCCACCTGCCATCACGTCCCGTTTTATATGCTCTGCGCATGCACAGAAGGTCCTGTGCATGCGCGGAGGTGGTGCATGCGCTCCCATTTGCGAACTAGTAGCGAAGGTAAGTGAATACCACCCCTGGTTTAGCACCTTTTAAAAAAAGAGGGCTTAGAATTCTTTGGTGTTTGGCTTTTTTTTCTTTTCTTGAGGCTTTTTACACTAGAGCAGTAATGGTAATCTACAGGTGATATGCCATGCCATTTCTGGTAACACCCCAGGCAGGGGTGGGTTCTACTTACCTTTACTACTGGTTTGCAATGGGATCGTCGCGGGCAGTGGGCGGGGCCTCCCACCGGTTTTACTACTGGTTCTTGTGAACCGGTCCGAACCGGGGGCAATCCACCACTGACCCCAGGCCTCTAGACCCTCTAGACTCGAGCTCACCTGCTCTCACACGGCCTCTGGGGCCTCATGCAAGAATTTCAGAGTGAAGTAAAAAAAATCTCCCATTACTGCAGAAAGACACATCTCATTGTCAAGGTTGGGTATTCCACTTCTTATCCAGAGGGAATTTGGCAGTAGAGGAGCACATTCTATTCTTAAGACATAAAAAGAAACCAGTGGCTTGATAGATGGAGTGTGAAAAAACCCAAACATTTCATCCAGATTATTAGTGTCCTGGATAGTGTTTCCTGGATACCTCATCCCTAGCGCTAGGGGAGATAAGCCACCTGATTACAAGCTAATTGGCTTCAGTGTTCAAAAAACAAGGAAAGGATATCTGCTCCTGGAAGCTGTACAGAAATTGTAATAGCTGTTAGATGGCGACCAATTGGGGGAAAAAAAGATTTCTCTTGTATGAAATGCTAAGATGAACATCCTAGCTGAACAATCCTGTCTTCAACAGGTTAATGGTTTTAAAACCACAATGTGCCTTTTTATCTGGGGAGGGGAGGGGAAGGGAGAAGAAAAATTGCCTGCCCCAAAATCAGAGGCATGAATTTCAGTTGCTCTGTTTTAGACAGGCAGCTAAAAGCTTACAAATGTAGGCACCATGTGGGCAATTTATTGGGACATAGATCACCAGTTCCTTTTAGGTGCACTATCACTGACCAAATCTAGTTTGCCATCTTAAATTTCCAAAATTATTACAAGTAAAAGGGCTATTATGGCAACTGTCTTTTATTGACCGGATACTTTTGGTCCTGTATGAAGATAATATTTAATGAAACAAACAAACAAACAAAAAGGGAAGATGAATTTCCCTGATGGCTTTGTGTCAGAGCTTAATTGCCCCATTTACAACACATAGAAATATGTGGTTTGCCCATTATATAAATATAAATGCTATGAATAATCAATACACAAGGAAGCAGAAACTGCTGAACAAAATGATTTGCCGTATTAGCAAGTGAGGCAGGTATTCTTTCTCTCAAGGGAAATCATCAAAAAAGGATGAGACAAACAAGTGAGTCATAGTCATGAGTGGATAGTCTGCTGGTTAACAACAATAGATAGATAGATCATATGTTACTCCAACACGTAAGTTGGTTATTGTCATTTATTGCCCAATAGCTTTCATTAAAGATAGGTTTTTTTGTAAAAGTTTCATTCACAAAAAAGACCAATTATACTTTGCAACCCAATCTATATACCTCTAATATTGAAAGCTTTTGCTCTCATTTTCTGATAGTGTCAGGGACTGAAAAGCTTTAAGTTTCCTGCTGTAAGTTGCAGGTTGAATTGAATAGCCTCAATGATTCAACTCTATGACCGTATTGTTATAAAACAATGATAATCTCTAATTGAGTACTGTACGCCTAGGACTTCACAGAATATACTGTTCTTTCCTTGTTTTCAAACTGAAGATGCATTTTTAATTGTGGAGAAGCAGGGGTGTGGCTACTATTCGAATGGAAGGCATCTAGGGAATACAAAAGATGTAGACTAGATTGAGAAATCAAAACAACACATTAGAAAATGTCTATGGCAAACCACATCTGGGACTGTTACCAATAAAATCATAACAATCTATTCATTATATCATCAGGAATTGAGCTTGACCTGGAGAATCTACTGCAAAGATTCATAGGCTGTTCTGTTCCTTATTACTGAGAAAAAGCGATTTAAACCAGATTCTATCATAAATGTTCAATTTCTAAAATACAAACACACTCTCAGGAATAGACAACATATGGTTTTATAATAAGGTTGTTCTTACTGCATACAGAAGCATGTAATCCTTAATTATTAGAAATTTTGAACTCTGGAACGCTTCAGATAGGCTTTGATGAAGCTATACTACCTGGATCTGTGAGTAGAATCAAATACTAATCACAAATATTAGGAGCATAATAAAATATACCGTGATTCAACCCATGCATCTCCCAAGATAGGTATTTCTTCATTATCTGTGCTACCATACCTGTCCTTGAGAGTACCGGTTGTTAACTAGGAACTAGGTTTATGTCAGCATATCCTGCATTGTATAATATTTTTTTTGGAACAGTTTTCAGTATTACTCAGTGAAAGAAAAGTACTCTGTTTTGGTTGTCTGTAACTAAGAAACTGGCAACATTTTAATACAGGTGGCCCTTGACTCATGAGCACAATTTCTGTTCCTAATCAAAGTGGTTGTTAATTGAACCATATCTGGTTTTACCTTTTTTGCTGTGGTTGTTAAGCGAATCACTGTGGTTATTAAGTGAATTATATGGTTATTAAGTGAATCTGGCTTTCTCCATTGACTTTGGTTGTCAGAAGACAACTGGGAAGATTACAAATGGTGATCCCATGACCCCAGGATGCTACAACCATTGTAAATACTTGCCAGTTGCTAGGCACCCAAATTTTGATCATATGATTATGAGGATGCTGTGAAAGTTGTAAGTGCGAGTCAGTTTTTTTCAATACTGTACTGTTGTAACTTCAAACCAGTGCTAAACCGGTTGTAAGTTGAGAACTACCTGTACCTGAATAATTGCTGTATTAGGTAGTAAATATGAATGCACCTCACCTTTCCCCCAAACTGTATTAAAAATCTATTACAAAGCCTGACTTGCTGGCAGCTGTTAAAGCAGTCCAGATATTAATATCACTTTGCTTTCTAAGTGGATTTAAAAGATAAGACACTTTTAATTTCCCTCAGTAAATTGGTTTCTATTAGAAAATGGAAGGGCAGGGCCACAAAAAGCATTTGTAATTTTGATGCAAACTAAAACCGTTTGAGATAATGGAATAACATGGATACAAAATTCAACTTCATATTGACCCATAAAGTTTATCACATACCACCAAGTTTTAGTCAAATTTCTCTAACAAGATAAACATACGGTGAAAGAAAATCAATTCATGTGTTATGCCCACTAAAAAAAGAACAAAATGCCCACATGAAGTAATACATGTAAACCAAAAGGTGACTTAATGAACAAAATGCAGTGACTTCTAAAGCTTTGCTTACTTTCTGTGCCAATCTGGGGCACAGAAAAATTGTTCAAATTGAGATTTTATTACCCTTATCAACTGTTTGCTTAAAAAGCATGGGTTAATAAATAGCGGCATGTTTATGCATTTAAAATGCTGACTTACTACACTTCAATAAGCCCATCATAACTCCCATTCCTAGTGGTAACCTCCAGCTGCCAGTTACAGCATCCTCCAGCAGCAGGATTAGACTTGGTCACTAAATTGGAAAAGAGGCCATCAGAAAACATCTGAATAGCAAGCTAGACTGATTTTTTTTTTAAAGGAGATGACAGTGGCAAGTCACTTTGTACTCTTGCCAAGAAAGCAAAGGGGGACATGTCTGTATAACATCCAGAAGTTTGAACTGGACTCAAATAAGATCCTTGCAAGGTTTTCTACTCAAGTCTTCTCAGCCCAATTCGTTGATTTCTTTTAGCAGGATTATCATCCCTTTTGTGGAATAATTATTCATAATACTTGGGGAACGCTCATAATTATTCTTTCTCATATCGGGTGGTCTCTCTAGAGCAGTGGTTCCCAACGTGGAGCCCACGCCCTACAAGAGGGCACTTTGATTTTTTAATGGGGGCAATTGGAACCTTGTTTAAACCAAGTTAATGGCATTTTAGGCTTCCTCTGCATGAGTAGGAGTCACTTTTTGAAGAATTATATGTGGGGGGGGATCAGGATTTTAGAGTTGCTAAACAGAAGACAGCAGTCTGATTAATATAAGCAAGCGTATATATTGAAAATACTGTATTGCATATGTAGAGTGAGGTTGGATAGATTTGATTAGTTTATAAGTATAAAATAGGTCGTCCTGTCTCCTCTGGACTGTATTATGAATTTATTATTGTACAGATTTATGTTAAATATTGGTTTACCAATGTATTGTTTATATTCTTATACTTTCTTTTTTTGCTTTTCTTTTCTTTTTTTTTGTCTTGTTTTGTCTTGTTCTTTTTTGTTTTCCTTTTAACTATAAATGCAAATAAATATTTTTTTTAAAAGGATTTTAGAGATGCTTAGGTGGGGCATGGCCAAAAAAAAAAAAAAAAAAGGTTGGGAACCACTGCTCTAGAGAGATTCTGATGCCCTTATGATGACCGAGCTCCCTTTTTGGGTTAACTAAACGCCGGAACAAAACATTGCACAAGTTTTAGACGAGGAAGGGAGGTTTCATTATCTGCCACTGCCAAACTGTGAGAGGCAAAATGGAAGTGTGCCCCCCCCACCACCTCCCACGTTAAGGAAGGAAAAGTTGAATAGGAGGGTGGGTCTGCCGGACGCTCCTTTCTTGGCTTTGGGGCCGTGGCTAGCATTCATTATCTCCTCCTCACCGATCTGTTGTGACAACTGCTTGCTCGCAGTTGGAGGCTGAACTTTTCCTCCTATTCCTCCTCGCCCAGCTTCCTCCTTCTCCTCCTCCTCCTTCGCTTCCAGCCTTTGGGAATCCGCCCGGAGAGGGGAGGATCCCTGTGCAGCCATAACGGCGCCGGAGAACAGAGATACCCGTCCCACCTCTGGGGGCGCCCAGGGGATCTGGGGAATAGAGGACCCAGCTGCCCCCGCGGCGAAGCGAACGGAGCGGAGAGTCCGGAAAAGAAGTCGCGGCAGTTTCGATATCATAGCCCAGGCTCTCTCTCTCGCCTTCTCCCGAGCACCTACGGAAAAACGGAGGAGTCAAAGGAAAGCTCCACCGGTCACTGCCGTTCAATCGGCGGAGCAGACACAATTCTGCTCTCCACCCCACCCCCCGCACGTCTAATTTTAGGGAAAACTACGACTCCCAGCATGCAACGCAAGCTTGCAGAGGGGGCTCGAAACGAGGGGAAAGAGCGAGCAGGGCATTGTGACGCCGCTTCGAATGTTTATTGGGAGTCATCGGCGTTAGGCCTTTCTGGTCGGTTTGCAACTTTGCATCGCGTGTTACTCGTGTGAAAATAATTCCCAGCTATTTGCAACTTTGCATCGCGTGTTACTCGTGTGAAAATAATACCCAGCTATTGTTCTTTCTCCCTCTCGGGGTTCTCTGTTGTATTCTTTGAAGAACCAAAGTTCTTGGTGTGGAATATGGACTGCATCTGCATAATATTCTTGAGCCACAATAATCTGTAATTCCCGCCATAACTGCTCTTTATTGGAGGTGGCAACACACACCCCTGTTAACCAGAGCAAGGTTTAACCGTTTTGGGAAAATAGTGTTTCTCAATATTTTGTCCTCCCTGGTATTCCCACCAGCCTTTGTTCCAGGAGAGCACTGATAACTTCACTACAGCAATATGACTGGTTGAAGGAGGAAATGATGGGTATGGCAGCCAAGCAATTTTGGAAGGGGTATGGCATGCTGTTGTTGCATGGCCCTTAGCAGCCAATTCCATAATTAATGAGCACCTTGTATTTTCAGCTGCTCTACACCTGTCCACATACCTGGCTTTGAAATATAAGCAGGAATTGAAGAGGTTTCTAGAACAAGGCTTCACTGGGAGAGGTCTTAATTGATGATTTACTTAGGATGCCGTGATGCTAGAATGGTTCTCATTTGGGTATACATTCAGTTTGTGCATTTGCACAATGCATTGCACCTAAAAATTACCAGTTAATTATATTTTGCAAATTTACTCAATGTAGGCAAATAAATGCAAAGACAGAATATTGCAGAACATTTTAAACTTGGATGTGTTTTTTGACTTGTAGCTCAATGTACTGTGGAAGTTTTAATAAAGTTAATTTATGCACCATTAAATCATGTAAATCCATGTTAACTCCAGAAACTAAGGTGGTCAATCATGAGCTAGTAAGATGTGTGAACCCTAGGAAAAGTGTTCACCAAAAGAGATGGTGGAATTCTAGTCACAATGTAAACCCTGCCCTTTTTACACATGTCTGTGACATCAATGCATATACAAAAAAGAGTGAAGTTTGTATAGCTGATGTTGTTTCCAATTCCACCTTCTTGCTTTTTGAATCTTCCTCCTAGCAGATAATCTTTGAAATATTCTTACTACTTGACCGCTCCATCCTTTTGATCAAGCCCTCATCATTCGTAGTGCATTAAATTCTTCTTCTCTCTCTCTCTCTGTGTGTGTGTGTGTGTGTGTGTGTGTGGTCTTGGGCAAACATTTGAGTATATACAAATCTGAAACAGCTGTTTTTGCCTTAAGGAAACTAAATAAATACTCTCTTGGGCAAGCACCTGTAACTTGAAAAGAGCCCCAAAATATTTAATCTCCATGCTCTTCCCACTCCATTTGTAAACATAGTGTTTATCATAAGGATAAGGGGTTGGGCTATGAATGGAGGAAATCAAGTTCCAGTTCTCCCTCAGCTATGGAAGCTCACTGGGTCAGCCGTTCTCTTTTAGCACAATCTATGTCACTGGAGTGTTGGGGGGAAAGTAATGAAAGAAGAGCTATGCATACATTGTTGAACTAATTAAAAGCAATATATAAATTTAATAAAATAATCCTTAACTTTGTCAAAATATTCTGGTTCTGGTATTCTGGAACATGTTTCCATCAAAACGCTGTAATATTTAACAGTTTTGAGTTTTCACATAGCATTTAGTCTGTCTGCCTGGTCAAAGACAATCTATTCTGAGATCTGGTCCTTTCATATCTGTTGGGACTACAGTACCCAAAATTCCCAAGATGGGAAAGACTTCAATTAATCTGGATGATTTAACAAAATAAAACAAAGTTAGGTTATCTTCCTTGCAAATTCACCTGCAGAGCATGAATAGACCTGAAGCTGCAGCAGACGTCTAAGGAGGAAGGAAGGAGTTAATAAGGCACTGGAAAGGAAAGGGGAAAGTGTTCATATGGAACCAATTACAGTTATATTATAAAGGATGTTCCCTCCAGAGGAAGAAAGCTAGCTAATGGAAGAGTTATCTTTCTGGAAATGCAACAACACACATTTTGAACAGCTGGCAATGAACCGAAATATTTTTAAACCCCTTTGTTAGAGATTAAAGGGAAAGAGTGACCAGTAAGATGGAGTTAGCAAATTCTTCTAGAAAAATAGTTCTGAATGCAGCCCATTTTCTACCAGTATCCAGATTTTGAATCGGTTGGGAGGGAAGGATATTTATAGTGCTGCAGTTTTAATTACCTTGATTCTTTACTATTCAATTCAATGATTTTCAAGGTATGTTATAACTTTCAAATTAAAGAGCAGGCTTGAGATATCTTTTTCATCAAAATTAGTATTCTGCTACATAATGTTAAAAGACCAGTTGAACCTGGCCTGGTAGCCTGAGTTCCTTATTTAATGGCTCTTTTCAAAGGGCAAACCTAATTATGAGTGACTTATGTCCTAACTAGACTTGTGTATTCCACTTCTTACTAATTATCACAAAATTTTATAAAGGCAGCAAACTTGCATTGTACTGTACATGGAACAGAAAAATGGAAATATAAACGCCAAGCGGCATTGAAAAAGTAAAATATTATCAATCTCCGCTTAACCTTTATATAACACTCCCTAAAACAGGAAATGCCATTGAGGATTTATTTGCTTACGGATTTGTGATTGTGGATGTAGGATCATCTGAGAGATGGATTTGTGATTGGAGTCTAGACTTCATAGTGATTTGTGTGTCTTTTATACAGCAAGCAGATGTCACTTCATCTAACTTGGCTGAAAAATGGACAAGGGAGGAATCAATGGTCATGGTATATGTTGGCATTAATGTTGGTTAAATGTTATGAAGAAATGCTGAAATATAGCTAAAACAGACATAATGGAACCCTAGTGAAATGGACAGAACTAGTGAAGATACACATTATAGAAAGGAGAGGGAAACACAATTGGAATTTGTGTCACTTTGTAGTTCAAAAGAAAATAGTGAATATGCTGTGATTTCAAGCTTCAACTTATATTGACTATCTGTGACTGGGAGCCTACTCTATACAAATAATAATAATAAACATGGAAAGTTTGCTACCTTAACACATTAAGAATGGGATCCTATATATCTCAGTATGTCAACAGATAGGATTTCAGCCCAAGACTTTGGTAGCCATGCACTAATATCTAGAAGCATCGTTCACTGCATATAGCGAAACTGAGTTGCATCATAAATGACTACTGAATTTCAAGAGTAATGTTACGAATGTTAACATTCATGAAATTCATTAACCATTTATGATGTTATTCTATATTAATCTGTGTGGAAGTAAAACACATTATATTCAATTATTTTGACTTCCTAATAAGGTAGACACTTGTATCATAGGAATAAACCCAAGGGTGAAATGTTCCCGGTTCGGACCAGATCGCCCGATCCAGTAGCAATGGCGGCGGGTGGTTCGGAGAACCAGTAGCAAAAATCTCTGGCCACCCCCATGCCCAGCTGAGTGCGATCATCAGAGGCTTTTTTTTTTTACTTTTAAAAGCATTTTTTCTACAACCTCTTTGGCCGAAGAGGTTATAAAACAAATGCTTTTAAAAGGTAAAAAAAAAGCTTCTGACGATCACAGCTGATCGTTAGATATGGGTTAGCAGCAATTCCATGCACACTTGTACCATGTTCTGCTCTGCTAGGTGCATTTTTTTTTCTTATTAGTCCCAAATTAGATTGGGAATTCTAAAAAATAATTGGAAGAAGAAGACAATGGCAAACCCCTTTCATGCTATTTTCTAAAAAATGTCATGGATCTGCCCATGAGACAAATTTGAAGGTGATTTAGTTTTTTGTTTAAAAAAAAAGAAATAATTAAGATATGCCTCTTTATTATGACATTTGATTCTTCCTGATGAATTTGCTTCCAACTAATTTAGGCTATTTCTATTTTTCAGTTTGCATTTCATTTTTCTAGTAAATCATTTTGTGCTCATTTGGAGAGCATTATGTAATGAAATGTGTGTTCTTCTTAGCCTGTAGGCTTGAGCTGCAATGTTATGAATTTGGGATGTTTACTTTTTTAACTATTGCAATTAGGTTTTCTAAACCATATTCTTGTGGCTTTTCCAAATTCTCTAACATGCTGTAGGAAGTTAGAACCCACCCCTCTCCTAAAAGAATGAAATATTCTAGGAAATATTTAAAAGGCAGAATATTATATCTCCCTGGATGAGAAAAGGAGAAACATGCTCTTGGAAAGCAGTCCCCATCTTTGTTAATAGCCCCTGAAAGGCTGGGCCAGCTTATCTACAACACAAAAGACCTTCACCCTCAGGACATAATAGGATTAGCCCTCTACCCATCTCAACACATGACACCTGGGAAGATTACATCACCCAGCAAGATTCAACCAAGCCTGGAACTCAAGACAACCTACAAAGTTATTCCTGCATGGCCCCATGGGAGTCTGACAACCAATCAGAATACATTTCAGAATACAGGAACAGGAAGCTCCAAGGCGGGGCCCAAGTGAGGGTATAAAGACCTCAAACCATGTGGTCCTGTCCACCATTAAACCAACTTTCCAAGCAATCTCCATGTTTCCAGTGTCTTTTTTCCCACTTGGAATTGAACCCAGATAGAATTTCTTCCAACAATGCTATGGAAAATGATGTTTACAACTATTATAGCTTGGTTTTTTTTAATCCTGTAAGATATGAAGACAATGGTTTCAGTTCTCTTATTTTGAAAACATGTAATCTTATCTTTTGTATGGAAACAAGAAATGATGATGTCTTTAATTGGGCTGCTGTGGCGCATGGCTTTTTGATGGAGCACTTCTGTTTACTTACAATTGATCTGATCCTATCAGGGAGCTTTCTGTATGCTTAGGATCCAAGACACTTCCAGGCCTTATTGATCCCCAAGTAGTATTTCTCAGCATTGCATGGTGAAGGTTTATTACTCTTCTAAGCAAAATCCATATAGCTTACAGTTTCTGAATACAGAGTTTTGACACCATTCCAGGATGCCACATTGCATTACTGTATGAAGTCAGCACAAAGCAGGAAACTGCTTCAATGGGATGTCTGTTGCCTTTTTGTTTCCTGCCTTTCGAAAAGAAAACGTATCTCTAAGTAAAAGGATATGCGCTTGAGAGGCCATTATCAGAAGTTATTCACCAAAACAAGATGCCATGAAGCAGCTCACTAAAATCCAAAAATCTCATATTTTTGAAACAGGTTGATGGGGGGAAATGTGCCTCTCTCATACAACAACACTGGCAAATCTTTGCACTCGGAAGAGAGAAGGGAGGTGGGATGGGATGGAAATCTTCCAACGCCGTAATTATTTTGAATTAATCTTCAGTCTCAAATGGACTGCAGAGAAAATGTGTCAAACAGATCATTAAAAAGCAACATCCACAATAAAAGGCATAATTTCAGCTTGATGCATATGCTGTGTAGTGATTTCCTTTCCGAGAAAAAGACTCAATTTTGCATTTTTGCTCATGTGTATACATAACTGTCCTTTCCAACAAAACAGAACACTCTTAATTGATTTCACTGGGATTTTCAGTTAGGAATGCAGAACTGGATCCAAAAATTTTCTTGTTCCAATTGGAAGAGATGCATTTTTGCAACCTAGTAAAACCATTGTTTTAAGACTAAATTCATTGTTGGATAAAAATCCAGATGTAAAACCTGCTTCCGCAACATTTTTTGTTAAACATTACGGTTTCTATTTTTCTATGTATACTTTTTCAAAATTTATCCTTCATTACAGTTATATCTTTTTTAAAAAATCCTTTTGAGATTTTGACTTTTTTCTGCCTAAAGGGCTATGTTGTAAAATAAAAGATATTGTTATCTCTCTATTTTTTTAGGTGCAGAGGATATTGACAGTAGCATTAAGGAGGATGCCATACAGCTTGCACAACAGGGAAGCTCAAGTTTTATAGAAGGATAAAGAAAACAGATGAGGGATATAATGAAAAGACATCTTAATAATATCCAGTAGCTACAGAATGCTAGTTGACCAAAATGAAAAGAAGTTTATAGAAATTCAGCAACATGTTGAATACGCATGCAGCCTCTTAAATTCAGTTTGCTCATTTTTGGTGTCATTTTGCAAGAGCTCTTCTTTCCCCATATAGTTACAAATTCATTCATTCATTCATGTATATCTGTGTGTGCACAAAAACACAGAAAGACACATGTAGATACCCTCATGTAGAGTCAGTTGCCTAAATTATCCAAGGCAGACAATTAAGGTAACTGTTATTTTTATTTCACACATATTTTGAATCACAAATTAAGTTCAAATTCAAAGCTCCAACAATATTTAACAAAAGTAATGCAAAAATACACGTTATTTAATAAGTAATGAGAAACTAGGTTAATACATGTAATTTAGGAACACATTTATATGAGAATATAGGGGAAAAAAACAACAGTGGTAATCCTTTGTTTTACAGAGGAAAAACTGGCTCATTTTACACATCTTCATAGCATATGAACTGGCAGACTAACTCTCATCCTTAGGTCTGAACATAAAACAAATATGGGCGTCCATTCTATGTTTTTCTTTCCAAGACTGTTCCACATTTGAAAGGGAAAGTAGAATTATACATTCCTATTTGTCAGATGTAAATGCCTTATTCTCTAATGTGTAAATAATGTATATATGGAACATCAGGGGTTAACTTATTACTTGAGCTTTAATGTATTCATATTTTACCACTCCCATTCCTGGCTCCGCCCCTTGTATATAAAAAAGGAGCCATCCTCCCCATTTTCCTTGCTTCTATCTTGAATATTCAGCGAATATAGAATGCCTATTATGATTAAAGAGAATTATATTTAAACCTATAACTTCTATTATCTTTATTGAGTCTGATCCTGAAAATATTGCAACAAGCTGGTAGCAGAGGATGGTTAATTGACTCAATAAGTAATTAAAAATGTCCAAGAAAGATAGGCCCAACACCAGGGCCTACAGCAAAGAAATAGAAACTGATCAAGAGATGATCAACGAATCCACTAATGCGATTTCGAGAGAATCCGAAGAATACACCACTGAAGAAGAAGAACTGATGAGTGAAAATAACGACCAGGAAGAAATCGAGATAGAAAATAACGAACTCAGGTCAGAAATATTAAAAATACTAAAAAGCCAAAAGAATGATGAAAGCCTCATCGCGGACCTCCAGGAGATGCTGAGGAACAGCGGAGCAGCGAGAGAGAAAAACGTCATTAAAGAAAAACCCAAAGATCAAAAAACTGTGAGTGAAATGACTACTGAGAAAATAGTTGTAAAAAAGAAAAGATGTGACCCCGCGCGAAATTTTGAACGGCAGCCATCTTGGTTTCAACGAACTTCAAAAGAGAGTGAAGCAGAGCCAATCAAAACGCTCAGTTCAAAATTTCTGGCGCGAAAAACACTATCAGACGAAGAAAGTGAAAAAGAAGTCTCAAACTCTTCAGATGAACCAAAATCAGAAAGTGAAGACGATTTAACAAAGTCTCAAGTAAAGTCAGCAATGAAAACGCTTTTTGCTGCTTTTGGGCCAAGATTGAAAATCTCCAAGACATCGACGAAGAAGCAAGAAATCAAACCGACAACTCAAGACCTGCACGCTCCCATCCTGACTTCGAAAACGACGACACCCGAGCCCAGAGAGCCATGCCGATTCCGTCCTACACCGCAGACAGAATCGAGTGCCAGCACACACAAGAGAAAGAGAAGAACCGCCGCCATCACCAAAGCCCCAAAAACCGAGCCAGAGACCGACTCATCTGAAGAGGAGCGGATCGAGAGAGCTGAAATGGAGAGAACCTTCCACAACGGCGCCAAAGAAGAAATGAGCAACGCGCATGTGCAAAACTACGTAGACGGCCCCGAAAGACTTGAACTGGCCAGAGAACCGCGCAGACTCGTTACAAGCATCCCAATGCCGTTCTGTAATTTCCTGCACTTGAGAGACCACGGACTGCCTCAGGTTGTAAGTAATGGACAAAATAATGTGGGGAACTTACCCAGTGACTTCCCAAAACTTAGAGTTGATGGCATTAATTTACAAGAGTGGTACCAACAGCTTCAGGTTATTTTTATGAAAGAAAATTTACTATTCTTTATAACTAGTCCTCCAAGAAGACCTTGGACTTTAAAAATAGACTGTTTACATCATAGAGCATTTTTCATAATAATTTCTAGCGTGTCTCCTGCAATGTATCATAGCATCAAACCAAACCTAACTGTATCAGAAATAATTCAATGCATGTTTAATCTATTTCACAGCGATAGCGTAGCCACAACCACAAGAATGTCTAAGGATTTCTTTTCTTCTAGAGTGAAACCAGGGGTTTCTATAAGTGAACATTTGATAAATCTAAACAAAATAAGAGCTGAGCTGCAATTGAGGGGGGAAGTGATTTCAGATCAAACTATGAAAAGTGTTATTATCAATTCACTTGATCCATCATGGGATAGCTTTATGTCACACTTAGATACCATTAATTTGGGATATTTATCAATAGAAAGTCTATCTAACAAATTGATAGCAGAAGACAATTCAAGAAAAAATCGTTCCAGTAACCAAACAGAACACAAATCTTTTAGGAAAGTAGTCTTTCAAGATAAATATAATGAAGCCTTTAGATGCCACAATTGTGGATCCAGGGAACACAGTAGAAGAGACTGTCCCAAAGTCCCAAGGGAGAGACATAGGCCAGAATATAGGAGCAAATACAATTACAGACAATCTTCCACAGATAGACACAAATATAGAAGTCCACCAAACTACAGAGAAAGTAGAGGGGGTAGAGAAAATTCAAAAGAGAGAAAATCTGGGTCACTAAATGGGCTAAATAAACAAGACAGCACCAAAACACAACAAGATGAGAACAATAATTGGCTTATTGATTCTGGTGCAACAAATCACACCACTAATAACAAAAGTATATTATCTTCATTTACAGAAGATAAGTTTGTGATAAAGGTAGCTAATCAAGAAAAGGTTCAAGTATTAGGCAGAGGAAATGTGACCTTGCCTGGTTTAGGGAAAATAGAGGGGGTATTATTAATCCCAGAAATACCTCACAACATACTAAGTGCTATAAAACTAAGCAGAGAATCTGACATCAATATAGTTTTCTCAAAGGGGAAAGCAACTATAGAAAAGAACAAAACAAATGTAGGCACTGTGATGATAAAAGGGGGTCTACCCTATCTGATAACCAAAGAAAGATGGTTACATAACATTGATTCAAATATGGAAGATTGTATTGAAGCAGATGATGAAAATGTCAGTAACAGTGACAATGATGAATGTAAATTAACTCATGATAACAAAAATACACACAATGAGAAGAAACCAAAAATAGGTAAACCAATTCATGATGAGTGTGCTCATATCTTACATAGGAAGTTAGGACATGCTAGCTTTCCTGTAGTACAAAAAATGACTGAACACGCAGAAGGTGTAAAAATAAAAAATTGTGAAAATTATTTAGAATGCTCAGTATGTAAATCCACCAAACTAAAAACCAGTCCTAGACCAAAAAAATCTAACAGATCAACTAACAATATTTTTGATTTGGTACATATGGACTTAGTTGGTCCATTAACTCCATCAATTACCTATAGAAAACGTTACTTCCTAACAATAGTGGATGATTACAGTCGCTATGGTTTTGTTTACACATTAAAGCACAAGGATGAAACCTTTCAGAAATTTAAGGAATTCTACAAACGCATAGAAACACAACATAATATCAGAATAAAACAAATTATGACAGATAGGGGATGTGAATTCATGTCTAAAGAATTCTCCCAATGGTTAAAGGATAGAGGGATGCTACATTTCACGTCCAATCCATTTTCTGCCTTTCAAAATGGGATTGCAGAGAGAAAGAACTCCACACTACAAACCATGATTAGATGCACATTAGAGGATGCTGGTTTAGGCAAACAATTTTGGTCAGAAGCCTTACATTATTCAAATTACACTCAAAATAGAACATGGTCCAGTATTGTGAATAAGACACCATATGAGGTGATGTACAATAGAAAACCTAAATTAGCACACATGCACATATTTGGAGTTACTGCAGACGTGCACATACCTAAACAATTGAGGAGAAAGGGAGAAAACGTATCCAGGAGATTAAGATTCACGGGATACGAAACTGGAACCAAAGGGTACAGATTCATCGATAATAATAACAAATTTATAGTATCCAGAACAGCTGTGTTTCATGAGCAGGCCAATTGGTCTAAGCTGCACCTTAATGAAATTTTTCCTAATAAAAGCAAAGATAATATATCTTGCGAGGAAGGAACAACAGAAAATCAAAATATTAACAAAAGTAAGAACAAAACCAAAACTTGGACAAATAGTCAGCATAAAATAAAGACAGACACATTAACAAAAAAGGAAGCCAGATATTTGCATGACAACCATAGCAAACCTGAAAGAAATATTAGAAATAATAGAAACCAAATACCAAATAAATACAAAGATTATATTATGCATATGGATGGAGAACAAATAACACCTAATACATATGAGGAAGTATTGAAACTTCCCCGTGAAGAAAGAGAAAAATGGGAACTAGCTATGGAAAAAGAAATGAAAAGTTTACAAGGATTAAATGTATTCACACCTGCGATCGCACCTAAGGATAAAACAATTATAGGTACCAGGTGGATTTATAAAATTAAGAATTTAGAAGGAGGTAATACCTTATACAAGGCCAGACTAGTTGCACAAGGTTATGCACAAAAATATCCAGAAGACTATACTGACACATATTCACCCACAGTGAGAACAGAGAGTGTCAAAACAGCTCTTGTAGTAGCATCTGCACTCAATCTAGACGTGTTTCAATATGACATACAGACTGCATACTTACATGCAAAATTAGATAAGGAAATATATGTAAGAGCACCACACAGTCAATACACTAATAAGAACGAAATTTGGTTACTAAATAAGAGTCTGTACGGATTGAAGCAATCTGGCAAAAGATGGTACGATTGTTTGGTAAAAGTACTAAAGACCATGGATTTCAACGCCACCACTGCTGATAACTGTTTCTTTGTAAAAAAGAGTAATGATCATATTGAATTTGTATTAATTTATGTGGATGATATTTTATATATTGGAAAGCATAAAGAGAGCAGGGAAATCTTTGTAAATAAGTTAAACGAACACTTCTCATTGAAATCACTAGGTAGAGTGAATAAATACCTTGGTGTACAAATTAACAAAACAAAAAGGGGATTCAAACTTACTCAAAAAGATAAAATCATTGAACTCCTAAACAAATGTAACTTAAATAATGCCAAAACATGTGACACACCTATGCAAACTGATTTTCTTAGAAACAATGATGAATCTTCCCCTGAGTTTAAAGACAACACATTTTACAGATCAGTTATAGGTTCACTCCTTTATATATCTAATTGGACTAGGCCAGATATTGCATTACCTCTCAATTTATTGTCAAGATATGTTAGCAAACCAACCTTGTATCATTGGGAAGCTGTCAAAAGAATTTTAAGATACCTGAAAAGTACATTAGATTTTTGTTTAATATTGGAACCCAATAATGACAAAGAACCAAAAATTACTTGTTATGCTGATGCAGATTGGGCTGGTGATACATCATGCAGAAAGAGTACCTCTGGTTATGTTTTTCTATTGAACGATTGTCCAGTTTACTGGTATACTGGTAAACAAGAACTGGTAGCCACCTCTACCACAGAAGCAGAATATGTTTGCTTGTCTAAAGCTGCAAATAACCTTGTATGGTTCAATGATTTGATCACAGATGTTTGGAAGAAACCTACTTTACCATTTATTATGCATGAAGATAATAAAGCGGCCATTGAAATTTCTAGATCCGATGCAATTGGACAAAGGTCCAGGCATATTGATATAAAATTTAAGCACGTGAGACAACTATCTCAAGACGGATTCATCAAAGCAATACATTGTGATACTTCTGAACAATTAGCTGACATATTAACAAAACCCTTACCTTCTAAACAACACAAATATTTAACTTCTAAATTATATGTATTATATTGTCCTGAATCTGAATGTAACTGGTGTTGTATAACGAACCGGCATTTAGAGGGGGATTTGTCAGATGTAAATGCCTTATTCTCTAATGTGTAAATAATGTATATATGGAACATCAGGGGTTAACTTATTACTTGAGCTTTAATGTATTCATATTTTACCACTCCCATTCCTGGCTCCGCCCCTTGTATATAAAAAAGGAGCCATCCTCCCCATTTTCCTTGCTTCTATCTTGAATATTCAGCGAATATAGAATGCCTATTATGATTAAAGAGAATTATATTTAAACCTATAACTTCTATTATCTTTATTGAGTCTGATCCTGAAAATATTGCAACACTATTAAAGATCATCTTATTAGATCATGCAAGTCTTTTTAAGGGAGGGGAAAAACTTGCAGCAAAATACCTCTTTTAGATAGCAATATCTTGCAAATCTGTGCAAGGAGATACAATGTCCTACCTGTCAATGACTACTTCAGCTTCAACCACAACAATACATGCACAAACAACAGATACAAACTTAAGGTAAACCACTCCAAACTCGATTGCAGAAAATATGACTTAAGCAACAGAATTGTTAATGCCTGGAATGCACCACCTGACTCTGTGGTTTCTTCCCCTAACCCCCAAAACTTTAACCTTAGACTGTCTACTATTGACTTCACCCCATTCCTAAGAGGTCTGTAAGGGGTATGCATAAGCCCTTTACCATCCCTGTCCTAATGTCCCTTTTATTCGTATCCTCTTCATGTATTCAAAATCATGTTTATACTTTTATCTGTTATCTTATATATGCTTGACAAAATAAATAAATAAAAATAAAACAAGTTGCCATCAAGTTTGTTCTGAGTATACATCTCGCCATCCAGCTCCAGAAGCTGGTTTCTCTATTTCTTCTTGATCTTTGCACTCTTTGCCTTTGCCTCCTGCTTTCTCTCTTTTGTTTCCTCTGCCCCCAGTTCTTGACTCTAATCTTTTCATTACCCCTGGAAAGTATTACTCAGCAGGTATAACAGTTTATTTCACATACCTTGACTTCCAAAGGCTGCAACACCTATCTTGCTTTTTATGGCAATCTCTTGTGCCTTGCACATAGGGGCATTGGTGTTTGGACAGAGGCAACTTGAACATTGAATTAATTATTGACGTGTAAATAGTAAGCCAAGAAATATATTTAGACTCATATGTAGTAGAGATTCATCTAGGCCAGGGTTCCTCAAAGAAGTCAGTATTGACCCCTGGGTTGAGGAGACCATCAAGGGGTCGCTAAAAGTTCAGAGATTAGCAGGTGAACAATAATGATGGAAGGTTGATTGTGATCAATTAATCTTTTGGGAATCTCTGTAGAGTTCCACACCAGTCTCTAATCCTGAAGATGAGATGGATATTAATAGTTTCAGTAAAAAAAAAAAAAGCTAAATCTTATATTGTTCATATTTTAAATATTACCTATTTTTATGAAGTCATTATGATCTATGATAATTATTATTGTTATTCATGGTACTATTAAATTAATATTTATTAAATTATTTTCATATAATGGATGTTTGGGGGTTGATGAACAATCTGAAACTTCATGAAAGGAATGGTGAGCTGAAGAGTTTGGGGACCTCTGATCAGGCACAATCTTGCTAGGCAATAATATTAACTCAAAATTATTGAATGTACGTTGATAATTTAAATTGATTTAGTATGGGTTTTCATAAACTGAATCTCAATTGTAACAGCCAAAATGCAGGTCTCTATCCTGTTTTTGATTATAGCAAGTCAGTAGAGCCCAATTTAATATTTTGTGTTGCTACACTTAGAGTGAGGCAACTAAAACAATAAATATCAGAAGTAGTTATAGAGTAGGAGCCTTGGTGGCGCAGCGGACTAAGTGCTGTTAAGTAGCACTTAGCTGCCAGCTGCATCCAATTACTGCAAGTTCAAATCTCACCAGGCTCAAGGTTGACTTCCATCCTTCCGAGGTAGGACCCGGATTGTGGGGGCAATAAGCTGACTTTGTATAAAAAAGAACACCGCTTAGGAGGGGCCGAAAGCCCTACTAAGTTGGTATATACAAGAGTATGAAGGCTATTGCTTAGCACATTGTAAGCCGCCCTGAGTCTCTGGAGAAGGGCGGCATATAAATCGAACCAATAAATAAATAAATAAATAAATAAATAGAACAGAATTTTTTATTGGCCAAGTGTGATTGGACACACAAGGAATTTGTCTTGGTGCATATGCTCTTGGTGTACATAAAACAAAAGATATGTTCATCAAGAATCATAAGATACAACACTTAATTATAGTTACAGGGTACAAATAAGCAATCAGGAAACAATATCAATATAAATCGTAAAAATACAAGCAACAAAGTTACAGTCATAAGTGGAAGGAGATGGGTGATGGGAACGATGAGAAGATTAATAGTAGTGCAGACTTAGTAAATAGTTTGACAGTGTTGAGGGAATTATTTATTTAGCAGAGTGATGGCGTTCGGGAAAAAACTGTTCTTGTGTCTAGTTGTTCTGGTGTGCTGTGCTCTATAGCGTCGTTTTGAGGGTAAGTTGAAACAGTTTATGTCCAGGATGTGAGGGGTCTGTAAATATTTTCACAGGCCTCTTTTTGACTCGTGCAGTATACAGATCCTCAATGGACGGCAGGTTGGTAGCAATTGTTTTTTCTGCAGTTCCAATTATCCTTATCTTCATTATCTTCATCATCATCTTCATCTTCCTAGCATTATTCCTGCAAATGCAGGATCCGCTTTCTGGATCAAAGAACGCCATCTTGAAATGACAGCATCCAGGTCATGTCTGCATTTTGACAGAGATGGCTGTAGATGGGTTGGGACAAAAAAATTGGTCAACTGGCTTATCACTTTGCTTTATGTTAGTTTGGTCTGTGTTCACCTCAGCAATGCCCTGGTGAGCGGGCAGTATCCAGCAGCACCACTAAGAGGAGAGGTCCTCACTGCCAAATATCAAAAGTAGTGGTGGCCATATTTTTTAAATTATCACAACATTTACAGATTCCTACATAGCACTTAGCAGAGAGTGTTTTTCTATGTTGCACCTCATGCATTTCTTCCCTGAACATTTCTCATCAACTGGCCAAAGTCACTTTGACTAAGGAGATCCATCACCCCAAGATTCTTAAGAGCCAGTTTTCCTTTATTGCACAAACATTTGAATGTAACTTTTGATTGTCTTTTCTGACAGAGCCAGCAGCTAAACATCATGGGAAAAGAAGATAGACTTTCACTCTCCTTTGCCAACACAAGCTGGTTATATTCTGTGTCTTGGCACTTTTCTGAGTCTCTTTATTCTGGGTAACGTTACTAGAGCAGAAAAGCCTATCTTTTGTCCTTGTTTATAAAGGGATATTTTATTCACAAGGATATACTGTATACAGTACTGATTTGCAAGAGAACAGCTGGACTGAAATTCAAACCTATAATATTGTACTTTGGCGATGGTCCCTGAACAGATAGTTCCATATTCTGGGTTCCATAGAAACAAGAACTTTGTTGAGATAAAAACATGAAGCTAACCTCTTTAAAAGGAAAATTAACACTTTAGTCTCCTCACATGTTTTACCTGGAGAATATATTTGAATCATGGGTTGCATTAGTGATGCATAGGGGATAGGTAATGTAAACCATTGGACTGGAAATGGAGAAAAAGAACATTTGCTTATAGTGATGTTTTGAAATATGCCATACTGTGGATTAACTTTTATTTGTAATTTCACAACAGGGTGCTCTGTCCACCAGCAGAGATAACTATACTTACAGCTCATTTGATTTCTTTAATGTTATTTCCACATTGTAAACCAGATGGTGAACAGAATAAGACACTGCTCTTATGTTTTAGTATTGTTTTATGCTTTATAACATTGTAAGCTGCCCAGTCATAGTGTGATGGATGGCAAACAAACAAACAAACAAATAAAATAAGGTAATTTCCCCCCCCCCCGACTGAAATCACCAAATTCTTCAAAGCCAATGGGCACTTTCTTCCTGTACATAGGTACCATTGCAGAAGTGTGATCAGGGCCACAGTGACGCAGTGGTTAGAATATAGTACTGCAGACTATTTCTGCTGACGGCCAGCTGACTGCAGTTTGGCAGTTCGATTCTCACCAGACTGAAGGTTGACCCAGTCTTCCATCCTTCCAAGGTCGGTAAAATGAAGACCCAGATTGTTGGGGGCAATATGCTGACTCTGTAAACCACTTAGAGAGTGCTATAAAGCACTGTGAAGTGGTATATAAGTCTAAGTGCTATTGCTATCAGTTCCTGCCTGCACCATCCCCTCCCCATCCTTTCTGTGCTTGCGCCCTGCTGCACCATCAACCCCTGACCTTCCTGCATTCACATGCAGCCTGTCTCCCCCATTCCTCCTGCAACACCTTCGCCCCGCACCATTCCTGCACTCATTACCTGGGATGCCCAACGCTTTTTGCATAACAATTTATTATGTGAAAAATCTTGCCCATTTTGGGATTACGACAGCAACTCGGACTGTCAAGATTATTGCCATTAAGTGATGCAGTCTCATGATCTCTCCCTTTACCATTGCATCATTTAGTGACAGCAATGCCAGTCCCAATTGCTGTTGTAATGAGGACTACCTGTACTGTCAAATAAAAGATTGCTTTATTTCATGCCAGCCCTGTCTGCAACTGAAATGATAAATGTAGCAATACTGACATTCAGATATGGTAAGCAGACAAAACTGGTTATTGAGGCAATGAGCATGGGCCTTGATTCAGCAATAATCTGTAATTAAACTGTTGGGACTGCTTATATATGAACACCTGGTCAAACGTTGCATTGGGACAATGTTTCTTAATCACAGGGAGCTCAGTAAATTATTCATATATCATGTCAAATATAAACTATAATTAAGATTGGTCATCCTTATACATTACAATTGAACTACTTCATCTTACCTATCATTTCATAAATGGTAATAAATTGGGGAGAAGTTATTTTCTGCAGTCCTGTAGTTATAGAAATAATTGCTGATAGATGTTGGAATTGCCAATTGGTGAGTCTTTATTTGTTATAATTTGCTAAGCAATACCAATACAACACTAATATTGACATAGGTTCTTATGGTAGGCCTTACTATTTCAATTCAAATATCAGTGCAGCTTTCTTTTAGGCCAACAGAAAGATGATGAACATTTGTGTGGTTGGTACTGTTCCCAACTGGTACTAGTTATGATTCAGAAAATGGATAGACGCACACTTCTTTTCTACCTTTTATTCATGCATAAATTCATGAACAATGTTAACTGAAATTAATTGCTATAGACATTTCTTTAGCCTCTCTTTTTAAGAACACTAGCTGTGATAATGCTTTTATTAAGAATAACAGCACCTACATTATAATAGTGAAAGCAATGTATGGAACATGGCCTTTTGCCCAATTTAAACTGCTTATGAAGTCATTGCTTATGAAAAAATTCTGTATATTTCTCGGATAAAATCACATTGTAATGGTACATGAGAATGACATTGGGAGACAGGAGGAATCAGATAAGAGGCAGCTTAGCCCATGGAAGGAGTGGGGCCATGGCAAACATTCCAGAAGGAATCCTCTCTAGTTGCATGGATTGTAAAGTTGAGGGAGATGAAAAGATGTGCTTTCAGACTTGCAATATTCTGATAATGCAGAGATGGGCAATTAATTTTCCAAAAGAGCCACATGAGAAACTGAGGCTGTTGTGGAGGGCCGAATCAATATGGTTATTAAGGTGCGTAGGCATGCAGGCACACACGTACTTAAACTGGAAAAAAATAGCAGTCGCCTTCAAAATAAAAGCAATGTAGTTGCATTGCACGCATGGCATACACTTATTTGTATTTTTAATTTCTGACAGGGGATAGCCAAAGTGCCAGATGTGGCCCTGGAGCTATCAAATGCCCAGGTCTGTTTTAATGTAACCTTACAAGAAAGGTAGAGCTATTACTTCTGGGTGTGCGTCTTGTCTGAACTACCTACCACTTTGAAATAGGTGCTGGCTGGGCAGACTCTACTGTGGGAAATGAGGCAAGGTCTTATAAAGCTTGTAGAACCTGAGAAAGGGGGTAAGAGCCTTTTGCTTGTAAACTGTCCTCTCTTGGCTCTTTTGGGGTGTGAACATGTAAATTATTACTTTTTTATTGAGGGAGAGAGGAATGCTGCCTGCCTTGAAGATGGTGGGAGTCAGAGGTGGTATTCAGCAGGTTCTGACCAGTTCTGGAGAAACGGTAGCGGAAATTTTGAGTAGTTTGGAGAACCGGTAAATACCACCTCTGACTGGCCCTGCCCCATCTATTCTCTGCCTTCCGAGTCCTAGCTGATTGGGAGGAAATGGGGATTTTGCAGTAACCTTCCCCTGGAGTGGGGAGGGAATAGAGATTTTACAGAATCCTTCCCCTGCCACACCCACTGAGCCACACCCACAGAACTGGTAGCAAAAATTTTTTGAATCCCACCACTGGTGGGAGTGTACCAGCACCCAAAGATGCTCATTTGATCTGACCATTTTTGCTAATTATTGCTCAATCTCCCACTGTTCCTTTTTAAGGGAAGGCTATTGAGAAGGTAATGCAATTCAGATTCAGAGAATCTTATAAGAAAAAGTTTATCTAAATCGTTGTCATTTAAGGTCCAATCTTAATCATTTTTACATAATTCAGAAATGGCTCCACTTGATGACTGTCCCTAAGATCTTGAGGGAGGGAAATCACCACTCTGGGCCCCATTGGCTTTTGATACTGTCAATCATGATGTCCTAATAAACCATCTGCAAAGAGTTGGGGGCAGACTACGTTGACAGTTTATCTTCTGGATGGGCAGTTATAGCATGTAATCATGAGGGACCAGAGCTGTAACCCTTGGCTGCTCCAGTATGGAGTATCAAAGGCACCTGTGCTGTCTTCTTTGTTATTTAATGTATTTATGAAGTCATTAGATGAGGTTTATTTGTCACTTTAGGTTAATATACTGATGACACTTTTAGAATAAAGGAGAAACAAATCTATAACATGTAATAAATCTAAGTTTCTGATTTTTAAGAAAGATGCAAAGTGTTATATGTTAATACCAACATATTATGTGGATAATCTAGTACTCAGTTTCCATTGGTGGAACTTTTGGTCTACTGCATCAATGGAATAAAAGATTCCCAGTATGTTGCTTTCTGTATTATCATCTGAGATTCTATTTCTGGAGGACTTGAGGACGTCTGGAGCAATTTCTTTTCAAGACAGGAAGTATGAGCACAAAATCCTGTTACTGATGTGAACATCTGCTTTTACAACATTGGATCTTGCTCCCAAAAAAAGTCTTGTTTATTTGACTTTCAGCATAATCCAGTTTGTGCAAACCAATGTGTTATGATCTCTGAACTCAATTGTACTGACTCTCAAATAAGATTGCAGCTGATATGTGAGAGATCCCAACTTATAAAGAATGGAATTTCAAACTGTTTTGTACTAAAAAAAAAAAAACACTTGCTTTTGTGTCATTTCATTTTAACACTCTAATTTATGGTTTCTTTTTCATTCTGAGCTTGAAATGCATCTATATCTATTAAAATACGAATAACTAAACAACTAATGAAAGAATCATAAGGTTTGTGGATTATTTTATAAAGATAACTAGAAATACATTATGCCACTTACATACTGTTCATTTCAAAGTGTGTGATTAGTGGCACAGTAAAATAACAAGACTAGTGATAGATACGTATTAAATATTTCAAGGGGTTGCATTAGAAGCATCACAGATAAATAGGACAAGCTTTGCCGAAAGCATAATTATGTTTGACAAAGACTGCTGGGCTTTCCTCAATGGAATAATAAAAGACCAACATCTAAGGTGAAATTCTATTTAATAACATAAATAAAAAATAATAATAAAGGAGTCAGATTTGAGTTGCAGGCAATATTTTCATCTGCTATATTTTCTCTTCCCTATAATTTCAAATAAGTGGTGCCTACAAGGTTGATGAAATACAGTATGAAGTTCATTGAATACAGTTTAAGAAGTTCGTACAATGACCAAAAATACTTCATACAATGATTATACCACGACCAGTACAATGGTTTTTTTGTATATTTGCACATATTTTTAATTTTGTGTATATCTTTTGCAAAAATGAAATTATATTGGAAATAAATGTGAACATTACAAGCTTTGTATACATGTAGCAGTTAAAGTACAGGCAGTTTTGAACCTGTACTTTAATAGCCTGTACTTTAACTGCTACAAGTATATACTCTATTTAATATAAACATCTGTACAGGATCTAGGAGGTTTTTTTAGCCTGGGCTAAGCATATGAGGGGGGTAACTTTTACTTGTTACAGCTGTTAAAGCATTTTGTTTTTCCATTCATAACAATATTTAGTTATTAAATTTATATGCCATCCGATTTTATATGCCATCTGATTAAGAACAAGAAAAAAATAATTTCACTATTCAAACTGGAAATTTGTATATTTGTAGTGGAACTTTACATGCTAATCCTTAATAATGTAAGGAACCACTTAAATGATATTTCAAGGATTATCAAGTCAGAGCCAAATCAGTGCAGGTGAATTCAGAAATATTATTTGGTTAGTTCCTGATAGCTGTAAAGTTACCAATGACAACAGGTAAACTATACCAGATACACAATGAACAAAATACAATTGAACCGAATTTTAGATAGTCTTTCATCTCCTAATCAAAGCAATTTGTGCAGGGTGTGAAAAATATTTCCTTGTTTATTTATAAAAATAGAAAGATCTGTGTAGTATCTAATATACTGTATTATGTAAAACAGTATTATTTTAGGTAAGAATAAGTAAGATCAAACAATGTTTCCTTTCTGTTTAAATTAGGTTTTATTTATGTGTTAAAAGAGGAGGATTGCAATGAATTAAGCTGAAAATAACTGAACTGCAAAATAAAAGTTGACTGGAAAAGCAAATGTTTCATGGATATCAAAAGAGAACAAAACAATATTTGTAGCCAACAAACCTGTTTTCCCATTTGGTTTTAGCCACACCTCCATTAGATATTTGCACTGTCAAAAGTGGATATTAAATTAATTGCTTTTATTTTGAAGCAAAAGCAGCTTTAAAGGCTTGTTTTGAAATATGCTTTTAATCCAGGCCAGGTATGTGACAGATGCCTGCTGCCCCACTTCTGACTACTATTTGCCTTTCAAAATGTTGCTTGCAATATGCTACAGTATTTCAAAGGCAATGGAATATTTAATTTAAAGTTGAGATGAGACTTTATCTGAAAGAAAGCCAAATGGAGGTGCTATCCTGGATGTAAACTTGTTGGCTTGGGGGAAGTGGGGGAGGGAGATGTAGGATAATCTGCAGGCAATTAACAAATATCCCAAAAAAGTTTACATATAGCAGACTGAGTACAAAACAAAAAACATATTTCCACCATTTTTAGTTGCTATATAGAAAACTGAGGACAAAACATCTGTATGAAATCTTGAACATCTCAGTTACACTGAATGACCTCCCTAGATGAATGTTTTGGTTATTACTGTTCTTCATTGGTCATAGATAGCAACAACTTGCCAGACTAGACATAAAAGGGATAAGATGGATACTTATCCATCTCTAGATGGAACTACTATTGTAAGTAATGGAACTACTCATACGTCTGTATTGTGCCTGTTCATAGCTTCAATTTAAACTTTCATGCAAACTTTCATGTCTCATCTGTGAAGACTCTCCTTTATCACATTCTCAGTTATCTACTCACAGTGTGCCTCATACTGGAGGTATCAGAGCTATTCATCCTCAATGTAACATCACTTGCCATAGCTCATGAAATTGACTCTGTCTCAGGACTATTTTTCCAGTTTCCTATTGAAAACCTTTCCATATGGATGGAACAGTGGAGTTTGGGTAAGTGTTTCATAATCTGCAAGAATTGCAGGCTTGGTATTGCAATCAAAGTCCTGCCTCTTTTGTACATGTTCACAGGTAAAAGGGGTGGGGATTCAGTTGTGAAATTGAGACTGCCAGATTGCGGATTCTGTCCCCCACCCCTTGTGGATTCCCATGAGTAGAAAGGTTACTTTTTTTCCCCAAATGCAAATTGACTAGACTAAGTTAGATCAGGCCATCGTTCTTACAACGATGGACAGAGAAAGCAAGCATAGCAATGGAGAGGCAAGAAGCGAGACACAAGTTGAACCTTCTCACTTCTTTCTCTCTGTAGTTTTCTGACCACGTAGCTGGTTCAGACTACGGTATAGTATTAGCCTTTCGAGGTGGGAATGGGAGAACTTGCCATGGCCAACTCACCACGGCCAACTCACTGTGGGACAACTCCCCATGGCCAACTCGCCAGACTCGGATTCAAATTTTTTTTACTATCAGTTCTGTGGCATGGCATGGCTGGGAAGGCATGGCAGGGGAAGGATACTGTAAAATCTTCATTCCCATCCCACTCCAGGGGAAGGTTACTGCAAAATCCCCCTTTCCTCCCGATCAGCTGGGACTCGGGAGGCAGAGAATAGATGGGGATGGGGCCAGTCAGAGGTGGTATTTACCGGTTCTCCGAACTACTCAAAATTTTCACTACCGGTTTTCCAGAACTGATCAGAACCTGTCGAATATCACCTCTGCAACTCGCCATGGGAAAACTCACCATGGGACAATTTTAACAATTCTATTTAATTATCTAAAATAAAGAAAAAATATTTTAATTTTTGCCATTCACATTTCATTCTGTCTCTCCTTTTGCATCCTTTCTTTAATGACTCTATTCCACCAATTCTTTGATATTAGTGTAAACTCTTGTCCTGCGGTGAGTTGGCTGTGGCAAGTTGGCCGTGGCAAATTGTCAGACTCCTTCAAGGTAGTCCAGGCCAGGGGCATAACCACAAGTACTAACTCTGCCTTTATTATATCATTACATTAACAGAATCTTGCAAGACTGAAAATATCCCCCCCCCCTTTCCTATCTCTCCAGAAAATGAGAGAGGGTCCCTTCTGAAATGCTTTCCCCACTTCCTCTCTTGTGAGCTTTTATATGCCAGTTGTCCAGTCTGCAACTCCTCCTCCTGTCTCCCAAGGTTATTCCCACATACTATTACATCTAGCTTGGGAGGGGGCAGGAGCAGGAGTTACAGGCATCTGAGTCTCAGGTGGTGTTTTCCTTTGTTGGTCCCTGCTTCCCTACTTACAGGAGCTAATGTCAGTGGTTGGCTTGGTGGGGGGCTGGACCTGGGGGAGCTTATGACCTGTCACCTCCTTCAATTTACACTTGCAAGTGCCATTCTTGCTTGTTCTTCAAAGTAAAACAATTTTAAACAATATTTTAAGAGTGTGGGCCCCATGTTTCTCTTCATGGCTTAGGATACAATAGATTTTTATCTTTTTTCAATTAAGGAGACTTGCTGTAGATATTATCAGCCACTTTTCATTCGAGTAATAAATGTTAAACGCTCACAGATGATTTAATGAAGCTATTTAAATATGCAGCTTCCAAACCAAGCTAATGTGCAGACATTGATTAGACAGTAGGTAATGGCATTAATGCAAGCAGAAAGAAAATTAAAATGACCCGGAGGTGGGAAGCATTACCCTATGGGGGTTCTACCTCAAAAATACTGTACACTTCTGCTTAGTTAGATTTGATGCCATCCAGAAATATAATGCTGTTGAAGGCCCAACCTGTTAGCTGGAAGAAGAGGCTAGCCATTATGATCATTACAAATGGCAGTAGAACAGAATTAGTACATCCTTGGATGTTGTTAGCACCTTCCTGCTAATGACTTTCACATCTCCACTGAGGTATTACTAATTCAGTATCGGTAAGGCTAGATAGGTGCCCATTAATATGGAATTGGAATCCTCTACTTTGCAGGAACAGGGAAGAAATTTTACCGAAGTCCTAACCAGTTAATCATTCAGGGAAAAGACAATGGGATGATTGGCAGACTTGAGGGAAAATGTTGATGTTCTCTTATGTATTCCTGATAAAATTATGCTTGCTTGTTCCTTCTAAATTCCTCTGTTAATTTATGTAATATACAGTATATAATTCCCTTGAATTTGGAACCCATGACAGAAATCAAAATAACGGACAACATAAATACTTGTTAAAGTCATATTTTAGCTGCCATTCCACCAAACTGCAGCAGAGTGTGTTGGAAACCAATGTTTGCTTCCAGAAAAAGATTCTCAGAGGTGTAGTTGTTTTAAGTTCCTCTTTTCTCTAAATAGATTATTTTGAGAACTTTATGAATTTGTACCACGGTTAACTTTTCCTCATTTCCTCCCATGGCCTTTTTATTCTATGGAAACACAAAAATGCAGTTATTAAAATCCAAACTGTTGTTGCATCATTACCAAAATAAAAAATGGAGAAAAAATAGAAAGCAGCAGCAAACAATAGCTAAAAATTTCTAGTTCAAGATTCTGACCATTAACCCCATTTGGAAATAGACACTCCCAGAATGAATTAACTGTTTAAAATTTTTATGGACCTACAGTTTAATTTTTGGCACTGTGGGCTGTAAGGAAGCAATGCCCCTTAAAAGGTTGCTTAAAGCTCATAAATTCCTCTTTGTCAAAGCATAAGTGAAAAGCATGACGGAGCAAGGAGACAGCATTGTTGTTTAAACCAACATTGCTGACAGCTAGACTGTTTACTTTCTGCCGAGGTTTTTCTTTTCTCTTTATACAAGCCTGTGTCAGTGGGTCACATTTTCAGCCAAGACAAATGGCTTTAAAAACATGAGAAGTATCAGAACGGAGTCAAAATCTGTGCATGTAATGGAAGGAATGTTAGATACCAAGTTTCTCCAACTATTAAGACAACTGGTTAAGGAAAAATGGGGAAGAAGAGACCTGCAAAATGCTTCCTTCTCTATTTGGTTTTGTTTTGTCCAGGAAAACATCTTGCTAGTGACAATATGCTTGGGAGGCTTAATTGAGAGAAGGGGCTCATAGCTCCAGTTGTTTATAACACGGTGTTAATTAAACCTGCTGAGGCTAGTGTCATTAAAATCATTAAAAGCCATTATAGCATCAGAGTGAAAGAGGAACTGGCTTGCATGTCTCCTATGCATCTTCAGAGCTTCACAATGTTTAAAGGCAAAAGTTGCTGCTGCTTCTGGGTCAGTGTTGGAGAACATTCTTCCCATTCTTTCTGAGATTTTCTAAACCCTAGAGAAAACAGAAATGTGGAGAAAACACATAAGCTGTGTTGACTCAACTGCAAGTGCAAATCTTGCCAAGAACTACGCTGTTGAGAAGTAATTGCTTTGCTCTTCTATGGTTCAAACATAGCAATGGTTTGGTTAACTAAGAATTACTATGCTTAGCACCATAGGAGGTATCGTGCTATTCAGTTTGAAAATTGGTATGAGAAATGACATTTTGGAAGGCCCATCAAGTAAAATGAAACTGACTTAATTCTTAACTGATGTGTGACACATCCCCATTTTAATGGCATGCGGCGAAGAGGGGGCTGAGGTTTTTTTTAAAACTGTTACTAGTTAATCTTTTAAGGGTTTTTTTGGGGGGGAGGGTTGTTTGGCGAAGGAGAGGGAGGGTGATTTGTTGGGGGGGGCAGGCCCAGCACAGGGTCGTGTTAGGGGAGGTGTGGAGCGGGGAGTGGAGGGAATTAGTGTTGGTATGGAGGAGGGCTATTCCATCAGGACTGTCGGTGGGAGGGGCAGATATGGTGGGAGCAGGGGGCCACATCGTGTTGTGGGGGCAAGTGCCCGCTGTCTTCGAGCAGTGACGTGCTCCAGCCCCCAATGCTCACCTTGTTCCCTGGGTTGTCCAGAGTCTCAGAGCCCCGGTCTTAGGTTGATGTTGTACAATGCCAGGTCCATGGTTAACAAAGACCCCCTCATCTGTGAGCTGATTCAGGAGGGGGGAGCGGACCTGGCAGGTATTACAGAGACCTGGTTGGGCCAGGAGGGGGGGTCCCCCTTGTTGAGATGTGCCCACCGGGTTTCTGCACATTTCATCAGCCGAGGGCCCAGGGTAGGGGTGGGGGAATGGCGGTTATTGTAAAGGAAGGCCTCGATCCTAGAGAGGCCACTGTACCTCAGATAGCTGGATGTGAGTCTCTCCTTGTGAAGTGGGGCCATGGGATGCAGGTGGGCTTGCTGATTGCGTACCTGGCTCCCTGCTGCATGGCAGCAGCCCTGCCCGAGCTCCTCAACGTCATAGCCGGGGTGGCGGTTGATACCCCCAGGCTTTTGGTCATGGGGGATTTCAACCTGCCGTCCATCGGTGAAACGTCGGAGGTGGCTTCCATGACAGCCATGGACCTGACCCAGTTAATTCATGGCCCTACTCACACAGGAGGACACACTCTGGACTTGATTTTTGTCTCTAGTCAGTGGCTGAATGGTCTAGATACAGGGGGCATAGTCATCAAACCCTTGTCATGGTCAGACCATTCTTTCCTTAGACTTGACTTCCTGACCACTACACCCCACCGCAGGGAGGCGGAACCAACTAGGTGGTTCCGCCCCAGGCGCCTGATGGATCCTGATGGGTTCCAAATGGAGCTTGGGCCATTCCCTGAGACTCTGGCTCATGACTCGATGGAAGACCTGGTGGCCGCCTGGGATAGGGCAGCCGTTGGTGCTTTAGATCGGGTCGTGCCTTTGCGGTCTCTGACCTGGGGCCGAATCGGCCCAGCTCCTTGGTTCTCTGAGGAGCTGAGGGAGATGAAGCGCTGGAAAAGATGCCTAGAGAGTAGTTGGAGGGCTAGTCATTCAGGATCTGACCAAGCACTAGTGAGGTCTTATATCAAGACTACTTAGTGGCGATAAAAGCGGCAAAGCGTAATTACTTTTCCGCTCTTATTGCGTCAGCAGATAATCGCCCAGCTGCCCTGTTTAGGGTGACCCGCTCCCTTCTCCATCTGGGAGCGTGGGAAGACCCCTTGCAAGGGCGTGCTGAGGATTTTGCACATTATCTACATGATAAAATCGCTCAGGACAGTCTGGACTCTGACTGGGTGGGTTCAGGTGAGGTGTCCGAGGCGGGTCTTGAGAATATTATCTGGGAGGAGTTTGATCCTGTGACTCCCGAGGACGTGGACAGGATGCTGGGGAGGTTGAACGTAACCACATGTTTATTGGACCCGTGTCCCTCCTGGCTGGTGCTGGCTACCTGGGAAGTTACATGAGGCTGGCTCCAGAGGATTATAAACGCTTCTCTGAGTGAGGGTTTCTTACCTCCCACCTTGAAAGAGGCAGTGGTGAGGCCTCTCCTCAAGAAGCCTTCTCTGGATCTGGCTGTTTTGGCAAATTACCGTCCTGTCTCCAACCTTCGCTTTGTGGCGAAGGTTGTTGAGAGTGTGGTTGCGCGACAGCTCCCACAGTACCTGGATGAAACTGTCTATCTGGATCCGTTTCAGTCCAGCTTCAGGCCTTGGTACAGCACGGAAACAGCATTGGTCGCGTTGGTTGATGATCTCTGGAGGTCTCGGGACAGGGGATGTTCCTCTGTTCTGGTCTTATTAGATCTCTCAGCGGCTTTTGATACCATCGACCATGGTATCATGCTGCACCGGCTGGAGGGGTTGGGAGTGGGAGGCACCGTTTTACGGTGGTTCTCCTCCTATCTCTCCGATCGGTCGCAGTCCGTGTTGGCTGGGGAGCAGAGGTTGACCTTGAAGCACCTTGTTTGTGGGGTGCCGCAAGGGTCGGTCCTCTCACCTCTCCTGTTCAACATTTATGTGAAGCCGCTGGGTGAGATCATCTGTGGATTTGGGGTGCGATGCCTTTGAAGTGATGTCCCGGTGCCTGGAGGCCGTGCGGGTCTGGATGGGGAGAAACAGGCTCTGACTCAACCCCTCCAAGACTGAGTGGCTGTGGCTGCTGGCATCCCGATATAGCCAGCTGGAGCCATCGCTGGCTATTGGGGGCGAGTCAGTGGCCCCCACGGAGAGGGCTCGTAACTTGGGCGTCCTCCTGGATGCACGGCTGTCTTTAGAAGAGCATATGACGGCCGTGGGCAAGGGGACTTTTTATCAGGTTCGCCTGATACGCCAGTTGCGTCCCTTTCTGGATCGGGACTCCTTATGCATGGTCACTCATGCCCTCGTCACCTCTCGCCTGGACTACTGCAATGCTCTCTACATGGGGCTCCCCTTGAGGAGCACCCGGAGGCTCCAGCTGGTCCAGAATGCAGCCGCGTGGGTAATTATGGGGGCGACATGGTGCTCCCATGTAACACCTCTCCTGCGCAAGCTGCACTGGCTCCCGGTGGTCTTCCGGGTGCGCTTCAAGGTATTGGTTTTCATCTTTAAAGCGCTCCATGGCTTAGGGCCCGGATACTTACGAGACTACCTTCTGCCACCGATAACATCCCACCGGCCAATCCGCTCACACAGAGAGGGTCTCCTCAGGGTGCCGTCGGTCAAGCAATGTCGATTGACGACCCCCAGGGGGAGAGCATTCTCTGTGGGGGCACCCGCCCTCTGGAATGAGCTACTCCCAGGAATACGACTGATCCCGGATCTCCGTACTTTCCATCGAGCATTGAAGACCTTCTTATTCCAGCAATCCAGGCTGGCTTAAAATTTTAATGGGCTATTTTATGGGTAAAGGGTTTTAAAAAATTTAGGGAAGCCAAACTGATTTAATTCTGTTTTAATTTATTTTAATTTTTCTACTGTATGTATTTTAATTTTGGCTGTTCACCGCCCTGAGTCCTTCCGGAGAAGGGCGGTATACAAATTTAATAAAACAAACAAACAAACAAACAAACAAACAAACAAACAAACAAACAATATAAATGGATTGTGTTGATTTCTTTAAGGCCACAGGCAAGCTTAACCTGCCAGATGTTGGACTGCATGAATCATTATCCCACATCCATGACCATGGTGCTAGGACTTAAGAGTTTTGTAATATCAAAAGGGGAGTTCATAATTTTAGGTGGTAAAGTTAAACTATGTAATTGAATTTGTTTTATTCTCCCAACTTCACATCAATTTATTTCATCATTTTGGGTGATTGATACATGATTTATTATTTTAATCCTTTAGTTATGTGAAAAGCAAATAGCTATCCATGTGTATCTATATACTTACAGATTTATACTAAGCAGAAAATAATTGTTGACTATTGGGCCAGTATTCAAAGATTTTGCAAAAGAGCATAGATGTAAATGCTATGGGGGAACAGTGAACAGTGAATTATTTTTTTTTAATACATATGATATAAATAATTTTAAAGTTGAATGAATGAATGAATGAATGAATGAATGAATGAATAAGATCAATCCAGATGAACTTGGGGATTTTCCCAACAATTTGGCAGGCACCTCTGTCCACATTTGGTAGATTTTTGGAATACGAAGGGAGCAGGGCACGGGATGAAATTGTTGTAGAAGTTGGGAAGTTGAGCTTCAGCCATTCCAGAGTGGGGTGATTCAGACCTGGCTCTAGGTCCTTTGTTACTTAACATCTATTTGATACTAACTTGTCAATCAGAGGTGAGGTATATCAGTTAACAGATCTGTTTATCTGTTAACTGTTAATTAGTCAACTTGTTTATTGCCATCCTAGACAATCTGTGGATGCTATGGAAGTCCAAATTGGTGTCCAGAAGTGAAAGGAACCTGTGTGAGGAGAAATGAGTTCATATAATTCCTACCAAGAAAGAATTATGACTCCAGCAGTATGATAGGGTTGCATTCTCCCCCTTCCCCCCCAATGCTTGTCTGTGACTTGAGCATCGGTGACTGATTGGTGCAAGCCATGGTACCTTTGCTCAGCTCCAATTGATGTGTCACTTATGGCCTGTTTTGGACCAAGATGTTCAAGGGACATGCTCTGATCCCCACAGAACTGGACTATTTCACCCTATTCTACAAAGGGCTATCGTTGAATTCAAAATGGAAACTACAACTGATCCAAAATTTGGAGCTAGGGAAATTTGCTATTGTAGAATTATATTTATTCTTAGATCTACATATTACCAATACTCTACATACAATTCAAATGTGCTGGTTGTGGCTATTTCTAAACCATGGCACCAGGTTATATCCAGAATTGCCTTGTCCATCAAAAAAGTCCCATGGAGAATCCTGTGTCCTCCTGCACCCATCAGAGATTGGTGTAGTTCAAACTGACAAGCCCTTTTAATAAGACCCACTGCCTCATCTCCTTTATCTTAGAAATATAGCAAGTCCAAACTTTCCTTTTATTCAGAAAAACACTTTTGATTATTTTTTGATGTGTACCAGTGTGTTCACAGTGAAAAAAAGTGTCAGTAAAGGATATCTTATTTATTGCCTGGATTTCAAGATACCAGAGCCCAGAAAGGGCAGCTTATAAAATGTGGGTCATTATTATATTAAAATTAATTGAATTCTGGGAATCATTTCGAATCCTAGCAATTGGGATGGCGCTCTGGAACTAATAAAACTAAAAAATATTAAGCGAGCTAACAAATATTTCTGCTTGGTCCCCATTTGGTGCAAGTATCTCACACGGCTGCGTTTTTAATCATCCCGAGGGCAATGCATATGGGACGCGATGGATGACATAAGCGACATTAAAAAGCTCCCGACCAAAGAAAACTCAGTTATCGCGCTGCATCCCGGATTTGTCTCCCGCCTAAAATTGCAACAAACGATTTGGCAGGGAAAAAAGGAACCACTGAAACATTTTAAATTGCCAATTCACTTAGGGCAGCTTATCTCCCCCCCTCCTCCCTTTGCATTTCTCGTCCCCAGAGCAGAAAACATTAACGCGAAGAGAAGCGCGCGCCCCGCGGGCCCGAAGGCGCGGTTCTTCAAACTTCAAGTCTGGCGATTGCTGGGCGTGGCTAGAAAAAGCAGGAGGGAGGCAGGCAACTGGCCATGCTTGTGATTGACGGGCCAGGGAAAACCCCCCCCAAGAGGACATAGGTGGAGTCGAGAGCTGTCCCAGGCCTTTGATTGGCTTAGAGGCGCCAAGGGGGCGTGGTTCCAGGCGGAGGCAGTTTAGGACTGGGGTGGGGCTGACGGCCCCGGCCAGGGAATTTCAATTTTGAGTCAGACTGAGGGAGACGGTGCGCGGGGACGAGCCGGAGGAAGGCAGGTAGGGAGCGCTCAGCGCGCGTAGCCGGGAGCGAGTTGTGCCTGTTGGCGGGCTGAGCGCGGGGCTCGGCGTCAGGCGCCTTTTCCTCCCCCTTGGGGGCTCGGAGCGGGGGAGGCGTGTGAGGCAGGCAGCGGGGCACCGAGCGAGCGGGAGAGGCGGAGCGCAGAAGGCGCTGGGCTTCCCCTTCCTTCTTCGGGCGCCGGAGGTGAGTGGAGGTCTGTCGGTTCTGCTCCCTGGGCAGCGGTTACTGCCTCTGCCGGGAGGTGCGGCTCCTGTTCATCTTCAGCCCCAGACTTAGATCGGCTCGGTGGGGCATGTGGCCAGCGCTGCTTCTTGCTCTGCTCTCCGCCTCCCCCCACCCGCCGGTCGCCGCCTCGTCCTCTGGGCCAGATCGGTGATGTAGTTCGAATCGGTGGCGCCTCCGCCTCCGCGAAAGTCCGCCTGTCGGGCTGAGGGAGAGGAAGAAGAGCGGGGGCTGCAGCAGTTCCGCTAGGAAGGCGCTTGTCCGCTCGGCCTCGGGGAAATCCGTTTCTCTTTTTTTCGTGGGATGGAAGAAGGGGACGCGGTCTAGCGAGAGGGGGCGGACGGACGGACGACGAGCCCGAAACTTTCGAGCCGAGTTCTTGACGAGTTGCGTAGCGGTCGGTGGAGTGAGATGTAGAGATGCGCCGACGGCCCGGAGACGTTTCTTTCGCGCAGAGGTTGGGAGCGGCGCCTTCAGTGCCAGTTGCAAAAACAGAAAGAAAGAAAGAGAGAGAGAAAGAAAGGGAGGGAGGAAGAGAGAGAGAAAGAGAAAGAAAGGGAGGGAGGGAGAGAGAGAGAGAAAGAAAAAGAGGGACGAAGAGAGAGAGAAAAAGAAAGAGGGCGAGAGAAAGAAAGAAAGGGAGGGAGAGAGAAAGAAAAAGAGGGAGGAAGAGAGAGAGAAAGAAAGGAGAGGGAGGGAGAGATAGAAAGAAAGAAAAAGGGACGAAGAGAGAGAAAGAAAGAAAGAGGGCGAGAGAAAGAAAAAGGGAGGGAGAGAGAAAGAGGGGGAAGAAAAAAGAGAGAGAGAAAGAGAAAGAAAAAGATAGAGGAAGAGAAAGAAAGAAAGAAAGAAAGAAAGAAAGAAGAAGAAGAAAGAAAGAGAAAGAAAGAAAGAAAGAAAGAATCAATCTCCTGCGCCATTGGAAACTTCCTTTAGTTAAGCTGCATCCTGGAGCTGGCGCTGGTTGAAATCTCCCTCCTTTTTTACACCTTGCCGTGTGTCTGTGTGTGTGCGTGTGTGCTCAACACCCAAAGTGCGCCCTGGGGCGAGTGTGAGAATGAACAGCGGCTACACTTTTTTGGAAGTTCGCCCACAAAATCTCGGGATCATAATTTATTAGGGAAGCCGCTAAAAGTGGGAAAGGGGGAGATCTGTCAATTCTGTTTTTACACATTGGAGACAGCTGCTGTGGTTCCTTTTGGGGGGAAAAAACCACAGGGCAAGATCACCATTAAAAAAATTGTTTAAGAGGGAAGGCAGGAGTATTTTATGAATGCAGCTAGGGTATGAATCATATTTAAGTTATTGAAAAATGATGATGATGATTCTAACAGTTTTGGAAAATATTACAATATTTGTGAGGCTTATATCCTATCTAGTCTGCAGCAGCCGAAGACAGTGTACAGTAGGTAGTGCTCTCTCTCCTCCTGTTTTTTTTCACAACAGAAACTCTATGAGGTAAATTGGACTGAGAAAATATATCCAGAATGCTTTGGGTGAAGGTGTGCTTTAAATTGGGCCTCTCCAATTCTATATCTACCATCCTCATAATTATGCATCAGTGATTCTCTTTAAAAATCTAAACCCCACAATAGCACTCTTATAATGATATTTTTAAATGAAGATTGTAAGATTTTTCTTTTTGTCCTGTTAATCTAAATATTGAGAGGGTGGCATTATACAACAAGCTTTATTCAGGATTTTTCTATTGAACATTTGATAGGACAAAAGAAAAAAAAAAAACCTTGTCCTTCTCTCCAAAGTAGTGGCACTTGTAAAATCCTAAATTTAATTTATTAGGAGGACACATTTGGTATTAGATTATGCTAACATAAATCTGAATCAGTAGGAGGACATGTACATAAGAGAAATGATCACTCAGAATTGTATGCACAATCTCTGCATTAAAGGTTAAAGTGATAATTCTGGTTTAGGGTAGGTGAGATGGAGAATATAGGGTAGGTAAGATGGAGAAGATTGAAGTCACCAAGAGTCGGGCTTAACCTGATGAAGATGTTAGCTTCATACTTTGAAGAGTGAAGACCTATGAATATTATGTCCCATCTTTTAATCTTACCTAGCTAATTGTTTTTCATTCCTGCAGGATATTCCAGGCTAGGATATTGTATGGTATGAGAAAATGGAATGGATGGAATAGGAAAACTGTAACTTGTTTATTTTGTAATGTTATGGGGAAGCATTGTTTCTGGATAACTTGTTGATGAAAATGAGAGAAAGTGGCTAGGGAACTATTAAGGATGGTGGAAATATAGATAATAACTTTCTTTTATTTCAACAGAGCTCTGTCTAGATTGGCTTCAGTTTTGAATCTCAAAGGATAAACTGAACTAATATCTTTCTATTGTGACATACTCTAACAGGTACAAAAATATGATACAAAGGATTTTGTCTTTATGTTTTCCTTCTTTGCTTTTTTCAGCATGCTTTGAGAACATTTTTCTGTAATTTAACCAATTTTCTGTCCTGGAAAAGGCCCAATGTACATATCTACGGATATGTTATGTAAGAATGGTACAGATGTGACTTGAATACGATCTATATTTCTTTGCCACACCCTTTTTTTTTAATTTTTGTTCATCTTGTCTAATTAAAAGTTTTTGAAACTTTGATCATAGAATTGCTTTGTAAACTTTCAGTTATTTTAATGAACATATTATCTCAGTATAGTTACTGGTTTGAAATTTAGTTCAAGTTGTTGATCAGTAGTTTTTGGAGTAAGCTTAGAACATACTGGAAATAAAACTACAGTCTTAAGTAAAATGATTTCAAAATTGTTTTGGGGTGAAATGATTTGATTATTAAACAATCATGGTAATAACTTTTGAACATAAGCAACCTGTGCAGCAATAATTATGAGCAATTTTGTCCCCTCTCCTAGGAATTGGTTGAAATTTAGCAAACATACAGTACAAAGACGTAACTAGATAATAGAACAGAGAAAAATTGAGAAGTATATTTCAGTTAATGCAGGTTTTATAATAATATTTCCAAATTTCTGAAAAGTTAATAATGTCCAGATGTAACATGAGCTGTTGCACATGTAAACAGCAAAAATACCGCTAATTTATAGAGGTTTTTAAAATCTCTCTCATAAAAGAGTATTTCTAGGAATTTTTTCTAAATTTTATAGTACTGAATTTCCTTCAATATCTGCAACATATTGATTACCGTATGTGCCATCAAGTCAGTGTCAACTCTTCCTGACGACATAGATTTTCTCCTTGATGATTGGTCCTTGACTTTGTTCTTCCGTTCCTCTACCAGTATCTTCAACAGAACCACTAAAACATTCTTCCAGGTCTACAGATGGGGGGGAGGGATTGGTTACGATTGGACGATCAGAAATATTTGGAGTAATTACCTGATTTGAGATGTATGATTGCTTGCCAGGTTAGGAAAAGTAAACACATTACCTTCCATTGTTTGAAGAGGAGGAATAACATGCCACTCCTTTTGAGACTGTTTGCTTTAATTGTCCTGCTTTCCCTGTTTATATACAAAGACAATGAAAAGTGTAATGAGCAAAAAAGGATGCCTCCCTTATAAAGCGTACGTGTAGAATTACGTGTAGGCGTAATTCTGAAATAAGCATTTTTGTTCTTTTTATTCAACTTTACTGAAATGGCATGTTTCTTTTAAAACCCAAGAGAAGTTTGGTTCTTTTATGCTTTAGGAGAAATGTCTTTGATTCTTCTAGTTTGAGAAGAAAACGGCTAACATTCATGTGCTGAGAACCACAGAGTTCCATCTGGCAAAACTTTGGATGGGCCTTTTTACTTTTAGCACATGGAATGCAGTCTTCTGATATTAGTGAGGCATTTATACGGTCTTTAAGATCGTTAATGAAGATCTACCTTTTCATAAGTACTTCTCTATATGAATGTTGCATGAATAGTTTCCATGTTTTTCTTGTTTCCCCTCCCATCTTTTAAAAATGAATTTAATTCATTTAAATTTTTATTCTGCTTTAGTTTACTATATTAAAAAGTAAATATTCAAGTTGAACTTGATCCTGGGTAACTGCATGGACAAATCTATGTCATTTTCTTGGCAGTTATACGAAAGTGTTTTGTTATTGGCTTTTCCCAGGATGCTGATTAGTCTTCCCAACCTAATTTGGTGGTCTTTCAATGTCATCCAGAATTACCTAGTTGCTGCAACCTATCTGGTCATATTGTATTGTTATACTTTAATTTTCCTACTATATTTTCCTGACATTTGAAAGAAAAAAGAAAAAAATTCTAGAAATCTACTATCTTTGCTTAACAACTGCAGTGTTTCACTTAACAACTGTGGTAAGAAAGGTCTTAAAATGGGGCAAAATTCACTTAACAGCTGTCTCATTTAGCAACAGAAATTTTGGACTCAGTTGTTGTAAGTCAAGGACTACCTATATATCAAAAAGGCTTCAACAAAGCTGTGCTTATAGTTCTAGGTCCCACAGAATATTTTAAATTTAGAAACTGGGAAGTTTATTCTACTAGAATATAGTGCGATCTAGTTCTGCCTACTGATTAAACTTCTTCAAAGTTAATGTAAAAACTGTTTTTCTAAGAAAAGGTAGTATACAGTATTCAAGCTCATTGCTTGCTTGAAGTAGGTTCAACTAAGTTTAGCTTGTGGCCTTTGTTATAAGAGGATATTGTTAATAGTGAGGCAGTATTGTATATCTTCTATAATTTGTACTGGTTTATAATTTAGGAAATAATCCTGTTGAACCTGTTGCTATTAATTATGTGATGTGCTGTATAAATACAATTTACAGAATAGTTTTATATAACAGTATATCTTAGAATATATTAAATATAATACCAATTACAAAATCAATTTATTATTCATTTGGATTATTTATATACAATGATTCTAAAATTTCTCAAAACTTAGACATGTTTCAATTTGTTTATAGTCTTGGCAAATACAGCCCTTTCCATATGTGAGGCCACAGAGAAGCAGATTTCACATTAAAGATATAGGTATAAAACATTGAAGTTGAAATATTGAACTGCTTCTGGTAAGATTGGACCAAGTTGCTCTAAAGTTGAACTCAGGACAAGACATTTGATCTAAATACTATAAATTGCATGCTTCTTCTATGACATCTGATTACCTGCTATTTTTTATTAGCTATTTGCTATTTTTGCTACCTTGGGAATAAATGATAATGCATGGACCAAATGTTTTTGCCACACAGTACTTTCTTCAGCAAGTGGACAACTACCTATTTATATGGGTTATCTTGAATTACTTTTCACTTTGCTTAAATAAATTATTGATATTAAATATAACAAAAATTCATCCAATCCATCTCTTCCCATGAATCAAGTTATTTTAAAATAGTGTTAAAACAAAAATGTGGCTTTAAATATTAATATTCTTGCTCATGGATATTGCATCAACTCATTCATTGGCCACTTATCATAGTCTCTTCAAATAGTTTTAAGTACATCTCCTTTGCTTCAAATTCGGGACTTAGGTGCCTAACTCCTAATAGGTTCTGTGCTACAAAAGTAAGTGGTTTAACATCATCATGTGTTATTTTGGAATTGATAAGGAAATGTAAACCTTGGTATTCTAATTTGAAGTCTACTGCTGAGTTATCCTATTTCAGGGTACTCTTCTGTTTCCATGGTAGTCTTCTGCTAGAATAACATTCCACATTGGGTATAATTGTTCTTGATATCTAGAGAGTTCACCTAGAGAAGATTTAGGCTATGGATGGGTGAAAGTGGAAGAGATGTCTTGCTATGTAACTGGAAATCCACATGTTGCATTGCTTGAAGTATCTTCTAAGGAAAGATAATGGAGAAATCTGTCACCAGTTATCTTTATATATACGCAAAGCAATGTTAGGGATTTTTTAAAAATATAATTTGAAGTAGATTGAATCTGATTTTCAGGAAACCTAGTAGTAGGCCTGCAATCTAACCTTTGCCTTTTCATATGTATTCCAAATGGCAGCATCATACTTGTCAGCATAGTGCTGTATGATCAGAAAGCTGTTCTTTTGTTTCCTGTTGATGGTTTGTTTCCTTTGTCTTGCGTAAGTAGTTTTTTAAAAAACACTTGAGATATGCTACTAACATATTGTGATTCTTTTTCTTTATTCAGCAAATGTTGAAACTGATGACTGCACATTCGTGGAACGCATAGATGTAAGCTGCTGTGTATTTAAATAAACTGGTTATGGATTACAGCTTGTGTTTGCATTTAAAAAATCAGGAAGGAAGGGGGAGCTAGCTAAAAGCACTTTGTTATTCTTCTTGGTGTAGGAGTCTTCATTCATGGAATGATAATTTTAGCTAGGTGATATCCTCAATTTCACTAAAATAGAGTTTTTTGCAATTTGGAAACTCCTTGCTGAACCATCAAGTATACTACTTCCCTACTCAATGCAGGAGTCTAAATTAAAATAACTGACAGATGGATGTCTAGTTGCTTTAACATATTCAGAGAATCAGAACCCATGACTAGCTGTTGGATTCTATTGAAAGCAGCTGTTCAGTTTTTCTCAACTGGTACAAAATATTTGTATTTGTTTTGTCATAAAATCAAAGTGTTTTATTGCTGGTATGAAATAAAATGAATCTTGAAATCTAGTGTTTTGTCAAAGCTGTATAGCATAAAAGAACTGCATTCTTGTGTATTAAAATGCATAATGATGAGCAAAGTTTTAACCACAATTAGTTGAGCAAGTCATCATGGTTTACATGGTATACAGATCACAGTGGCTGGACTATAACAACATGCTTTCTCAAAGAAAACTATGTTGTGGTGTAGCAAAAATTTATTGTATGTCAAGTTGGCCCATTCAAAAACAACATGGTAACTAACTTCACAAAAGTTTACTATCTTTCATTGAATTTGAAATATAGGTAGTCCTAAATTTATGACCACAATTGAGCCCAACATTTATGTTGCTAAGGGAAATATTTGCTAGTGATGTTTGGGACCTTTCTTGTCACAATTGTTAAGTGCATCACTGCAGTTGTTAATGAGTAACATGGTTGTTAAGTGAATCTGGCATCTCCGTTGACTTTGCTTGTCAGAAGATCACAAAAGATCATGACCCTGGGATATTGCAACCATCAAAAATATGAACCAGTTGTCAAGCATCCAAATTTTGATCATATGATCATGGAGATGATACAGTGGTTGTTAAGTGTGAAAAATTGTCCTTTTTTCAGTGCCACTGTAACTTTGAATGGTCACTAAATGAAAGTCAAGAACTATTGTAGTTTTATATTGTATGTGTAGGTTAAGTATCTAATAACCAGTCATTCTTTTTATATATTTAAATCCAAAATCTTTGTATATTCATCACTGTTGCATGCACATTTTTTTCAGTAAATAACTCATAATTGCATGTAATTCAAAAGGAATCCAGGGCAGGTTCCTCCTGAGGTGATGCTGGGTTAGTTCTGTAGACATGAAAAAAAACTAATGGTTCCTTTTGGGGTGACAACTATTGTTGTTTATCAAAGAATTGTGTTGGATGATTAGAAGTACTAAATGTTGGCAGTTAGTGTGTACAAATGCTAAGGTTGCATGGTTACCAGTTCTATAGCAATATGAATAACGGAATCTGCTTGTCCCATTTATTTATTTTGCAATTTTATTCAAATTTTAATGGAAAATAATCCCTAAGTGGAAAAATTTGCAATGCAAAAAGAAAAATTCAAGTACAGATTTACAAGTTTTCCTTTACATATTTATCAGTAGTAGTTTGCAATACATTCATTTTTAATGAAAATGTGTATGTTTAGTAAGCAATCTGAATGACAATGATAATACTGAGTAAGGAATGTAAACAATGTTAGATCAGACAGTGATGTAAAGAACTTATGGAATGGTATATAAGTGTTATTGCTATTATGTCTCTGAATAGCTTTATTGCTATTGGTAATGAGTGACCAATCTTTAAAAAGATCCATGAAGTTGTATTTCAATCAAAGAAAAAATAACTAAGCACATGATTGAACAGGCTTTACTGAAAGTAATTTATCATGGCATTTACATCTTACCAAAATTTTAGGAATTTATTTTGTTTAGATCCAGCAGAAACATGGATGTAGATGACCATGTTGAGAAAGTATGCTTAGATTTTTTACCAGTGCTTAAGAAAACATAATATTCATTAGATTGCAAAACTTTCTTGGAGAAATTTGATTTGATTTATACTGTATCTTTACATTTGTAGTGTGATAGTGTTATAAATTAAATGAACACTTTTGAAAATGGCCAGATATTAAATTCACAGTAATATTGCCTCAAATTTAAGGAAATCAACATTCTAACATTGATAACATTTTTTCTTTTTTGTTTATATCAAGTAAATTGTTCTTGAAGAAGTGGAAGTGTAATATTTAACATATGTACTTACCAGTTTTAACACAATTGAGAATAAAATTGAAGATGCAGTCCAACAGTTATTGATATTAAGAAAAGGAAGCATAACCTGAAACATATTAAGGCTTAAACTTTAAAATGAAATATTCATTTCTGGAATAACTTTATATGAAAATGTGAACAGTCTAATAGTTAAAATTAATAGCATCTTAAATTAATTTTTGATCTAGTATTTCATCTGATAGTTTCATTTTGATTTTAATCTTGAAGTCCTAGTAGACATTTCACTTAAATTTGAGCCAGCAGTGTGCTGCAGCTGCCAAAAAGCCATCAGAGTTCTAGCCTGCATTAACAGAGGAATAGAATCAAGATCGTGTGAAGTGTTAATACCACTTTATAATACCCTGAGAAGTTGAATATTGCATCCAGTTTTGGTTGCCATGATATAAAAAAGGATTTTGAAACTCTAGAAGAAGTGCAGAGAACAACAAAAATGATTAGGGGATGATTAGGGGACTGGAGGTTAAAACATATAAAGAATCGTTGCAGGAATTAGGTATCTCTAGTTTAATGAAAAGAAGGGATTAGGAATGACATGATAGGAGTGTTCCAATACCAGTATCTAAGGGGCTGCTACAAAGAAGAGGGATCAATCTATTCTCCAAAGCACCTGAAGGCAGAACAAGAAGTAATGGATGGAAATTAATCAAAAACGGAACCAACATAGAAATTTCTAAGAAGAGATTTCCTGACAGTTGGAACAATTAATCAATGGAATAACTTGCCTCCAGAAGTTGAGGGTTGTCCAACATTGGAGGTTTTTAAGAAGAGATTGGACAACCATTTGTCTAAAATGTTATAGGATTTCCTGCTTGAGCAGGTGGTTGGACTAGAAGACTAGAAGTCCTCCAAGGACTCTTCCAGCTCTGTTATTCTGTTATTTTGTATCTTTAAATATTCTGATCAACTAGACAGAATAACCCTCAGAAAAAGTTTGTGGTATGAGGATAAGGGAGAATCAAGAGTGTCAAGTTGTATTAATGGCTATTTACTTAAATAATGTTAAATGTAACCAGCATATACCAATATATATACTCATGAGTAAGTTATAAATGAGGAATTTGAAAGCATTTTAGTTTACATTTTAGGTGTCATCATTTTCAAGCAGAAACGTTGCTTTACTCTATATAAAATAAAATATAGGCCTGTTAAATTTTTTCAAAGGTTCTGACTATTGTTGTCTACTTTATAGATTTTGCTCCAGGATTTAGTTAGTTTTTCAAGCTAATACTTTCAGTTTTTGAGAAAACTTTTGATTTAACTCCTGAAATACTCTTGACAGTTACAACTCAACTAAAATCCTTAACATACTGCCACAGAATGTACATTACAGGTAGTCTTCAGCTTATGACCACAATTGAGCCCAAAGATTCTATTACTAAGCAAGACATTAAGTGAATTTTGCCGATTGTATGACCTTTCTTCCTAGAGTTGTTAAATGAATCACTGCAGTTCTTAAGTTAATAACATTGTTGTTAAGTGAATCTGGCTTCTCCATTGACTTTGCTTTTCAGAAGGTCGCACAAGGTGATCACATGACCTAGGGACACCGCAACCATCATAAACACCGTTGCCAAGGGTACACATTTTGAAAATGTTGCTATGGGGATGCTGCAACAGTGATAAGTATGAAAAACGGTCATTGGCCACTTTTTCCAGTGCCATTGTAACTTCAAATAATCACTAAACAAATGGTTGTTAAGTCGAGGACTACCTGTATAACCTGTATTCACCTAAAACCAATATAGCTGTGACCACTGAATACATGTTTCATTTTTGCAATTTTTAATTATTTTTAGCTAAAGAAGGAGTCTGCTTACCAAGAGGGAAGAATTGGTTGGAGTAAAGTTGGCTGGAACTTTGGAAAAAAGTAATCATGTTATCTTTCACAATTTCAAGCTCAGGAATAATAGCAAATTGATATGATGGATTTCAGTATAGTAGTAGTTTAGATGAACTTGAAAGAAGATAAGAATACATACCATTGCTTGAATTCCTTAATGTGAAAAATGTTTGACAAGTTTGGGAAAACCTGAAAATTTAGATATTTTTCATTGAGATATTGCACAATTGCAAATAATTCTTTCTAGAAGGAAAATATAAGCCATCTAAGGACACCATGTTGATATTCACCAGAGTTTCTGAAATGCTGAAAAGGAAAAGAGGCATCTATAGGAAATGGAAGGAGAGATATATTACAAAAGGAAGATACAAGGCAGTTTCTAGAAATGATAAGAATCAGAACAACTAAAATGCAGAACTGAACTGAAGCTTTTATGAGATAACCCAAACAACAAGAAAGTCTTCTCAAGTTTTTAATTATGAAAGAAACCAAAAGAAAGGTAAATAGGCTGTTTGTTCTATTGATAGAAGAAAGCATGAATTGGTAACAGGTGACAAGGCAGAATGTCTTGTCTTATATTTTATAGTTATCTTTCCTTAGGGGAAAACAAACTCCTAGGTGGCCATTATTATGTCTCTAGTGAAGGGGGGGGGGATTGCAACTTAAGATGGTCAAAGAAAGATTAAAAAATACTTAGCTAATTCAAATGAATTCAAGTCTCCCAAGCCAGATGAAATGTATCCTAAGATTTTGAAAGAATTAGCAGAGGTTAGCACAAACCTCTGTGATGCTGATTCTGTAAACCACTTAGAGAGGGCTATAAAGCATTGTGAAGCAGTATATAAGTCTAAATGCTATTGCTATTTATACTGGTTAAGAACTCATGGAGAACTGACAAAATTCCAAAAGACTGGAGGAGAACAAATCTTTACATGTGCAAAAAGCAGAAGGGACAGAAAATTGCAGACCTGTCAGTTTGATTTCTGTGCTGTGCAAGGTTTTTGAGCAGATTAAGGAGCATGTTAATAAACACTTAGATAGTAATGCAGAAATGAACAACAGCCAATATCAAGGTTGACTCAGCCTTCCATCCTTTCGAGGTAGGTAAAATGAGGACCCGGATTGTGGGGGCAATAAGATGACTTTGTATTAAAAAAGAACACCACTTTGGGGGGGGGGGCGAAAGCCCTTCTAAGCAGGTATATACAAAAGTATGAAGGCTATTGCTTAACGGATTGTAAACCACCCTGAGTCTCCAGAGAAGGGCAGCATATAAATCGAACCAATAAATAAATAAATATGGGCTGGTCACAAATAAATAATGCTGGACTATTGCAGGCTATGTCCCATTTGACAGAATTGATGATTTAATTGATTTGGGGGACTGATGTAGACATATTTATTTCCTAGGTTTATATGCTGCTTCAATTCTGAAGAAATCTGTTTGGTTAATCCTCTTATAATAAGAATGTTAAAATCAAAATGATTTGCTATGATAATTGCATTTATAGTAACATAGACACAGAGGAACAATCCAGCATCATGCCAAAATCCATAATGGAGGCACATTACTCAAAGTTCCACTTCTAGAACTCTCTTGATAACTGCCCTAAAACCCAATAGCATGGGATTTGATCTTGAGAGGTACATTGCTCCAATGAACGAGAGCTGCAGGGAGAATACATGGCCCCTTACTAGTCTTTAAGAGAAGTGACTTGGAGGGAACCTACCTTTTTAAATTTTATTGGGCTTGTAGAGGGTGACAACCATCACCTTCAATTGTATCCAGAAATAGTTTGTGATGTAAAGATGTAGAAGCTCCTACCATAACACCAGTAGCTGAATTCTTGACCATTTGAAGTTTCTGGATACTCTTAAAAGCCAACCATACGTACAACAACTTGCTAAATGTGAGTTAATTAAGGCATAACTGAAAACCAGGGCCTGAAATCCAAGAATGGTCGTTATTGATGCACCAGATGTAGCTGTGCAAAAGCCTTCTTAGCCACACCTGCTACTTGCTCTTTGAGCCTGAACTGTGAGTTAGAAAACTCTCAGATTACAAACCATCACCTCATGAGGAAATGTGATCCAGAAGCAAGGATTTATTATCTCTCGAACTGGAATGTTTTCTACGCCCACAGTCACTCTGTTTTCTAGAATTAAACCTGATCCTGTTCTTCCTCACCCAGATCATAACCCTCAGGCATCCGATTAGAGCTTTTATTGGATCTCCTATTCAGCCTGGAATTGAGATGTATAAGTAAATATCATGAATGTAGTGTTGGTACCTGGCTATCTTCCATCCCCCCCCCCCAATCCCAGGGAGTTGCTTCAAAGAGAAAAGTTATCTTCAAAGCTACTTCCAAGTTGAATAGGAAGAGTGAGGGTTTAAAGAACTGTGACATCTCAATCCGAGTATCCTTTAGGCCAGAGCATGATCTCTTCACCCAAATTACCATTGACTGAGACTTCCCTGTTATGAAGAAATGGAAACATTGGAAATCAATACTTCATTTCCAAAAATCTGTTTAGGACGATGCCATAAACGGTGAAACCAATAGCCATAGGCATTCAATAGGTTTAGGAGAATATTAGTGTCATTATCCCATACCTACTACACATCATCGACAAGAGTGATCAGTGTGATTTGAGCACCACATCTAGGCCTGAATCCTGACTAAAAATTGACTAGATACATTTCCTCCACAACTGAATCTGTTGTTCGCTACCTTTATAACAACCTTTCCTAAAAAGAGGTTTCAGACATGATCATAATTACCTAATAAGTTACATATTGTATTTGAATTCAGTAAACCATCCAGTGAAGCCTAGATATAATCCATTAATAAAATAATAAAATATGGGTTCAATGATAAAACTATTAGACAGATTCATTATTGGATGAATGATTGAATCCAGAGAATCTTCATAAATTTCTCATAATCTATAGGAAATATGGGCAACAGATAGATAATTATTTCCTTTTCCTAAAATTCTTATCTCTGAATAGCAGCTGATCAGAGATGGAAGTTCCTGCCTGTCTTGCAAGGTTTTAGAAAGGCTCTAAATATTATTGGAAGCTAAATTCAGAAGAGTTCCCATTTTTCAGCAACCCTGAGACATTCTCTGAGAAATTTCATTCCTGTGCTATAGTCAAGATTTAAAATAGCCTTCATGTAAACTGCTTGGTGCAATGTGATCTTGGGAGGTCTTTTGGTTAAAAAAAAAAAAGTGAGTTTCTGTACTCACAATATTTACTTTGTACAATACTGCACTTTTAGTTAAAGTAATTTTCAAGCACATTCTCAAGAAATGTTGCTTTGGAAGATTAATAAGAAAATCTGACCAGCATTCCTCAATTGGTTTAGTATTGGAACAGCAAGTACTATACTTAGTTTAAACTTGATTTTATATATTTCTTTTAAAAATACTATCAATCCATTGAAAACATCAGAAGAAAATATCAGATATCTTACCCACTGGAAAGGATGATATTGTCCTCCTGTGTTTTCATGTAGATATTTAACAGGAATGGAAACAGCACTGATCTCTGTGGCATTCCACAAATGAAGGACTAAGGAAAGACCAATTGGTGTTAGCCCTGTAGGAAGGAAGAGAACCAGAACAGTACAGTTGTATCCATTCCCAATCCCTGGTACCAATCCAGAAGGTTATCCTGGTCAATGATGTTGAAATCCGCCAAGAGATCAAATAGAGCCAGGATGGATGCACTACCCTCATTCTTCTCCTGCCAAAAATCATCCAAAAATGTAATCATTGCCATTTCTGTCCCATGTCTGGGCCTGAAACGTGACTGGAAGAGGTCCATATAATCCACTTCATCAAGGATCTGTTGAAGTTGCTGCACAACCGCCATCTCCACAAAAAGGTGGACACCACTTGGTATAGTGGAAGCCTTAAAAAGAAGGTTGGATATCACTTGGTATAGTGGAAGCCAGTGATAACTTCTTGTGGAGGGAGCGAACCCTCCTTGAGCAGGGATCTATTGAGCAGATGACTGAGCTTGCTGTCATAAGGGCCCTCTTCTCTTCTTCATGTCGAGCAGATTCAAAATGTTCTCAGAAAAGAGAACGAGACTATCCCCAGGCACCTCCTTCAGTCCTGCACAAAGGCTGCCATCTAACTGGGAATGAATTTGAGCAATTTTGTCCAACAGATGCACTGAAAATTCCTCTGTATGGGCTTGCAGATGAATCTCTAGGTACCCCTTACCTAGAAGGGCTCAAGTCACCTGGAACAAGACTGCCAGGCAGCAATCCTCAAATACAGTAATGGAAAAGTAGATGGAAAAGTAATGATGCTTTGCCACACTTACAGCCCCTAGCAACACCTTAAGAATGGCTGTCACTGGTGTTTGTTCAAATTCATCCTTCATTGACCTCCAGCGATAGTCTAGGTATCTATTCTCCCATTTCATCTCTCTCAGCTCTTCCACAAACCACAGAGAGTGACAGATTCCTAGGAAGGAAGAGGTTGCATGAGCACAATCTGATCAAAAACCACAACTGCCTTCTCATTACAAGTGATGACTAAGGCTTCAGTCAGACTATGCAGTAGACCATCAAGAACAACCCTAGCTTTCTTGGGAACTCTTTAAAGTCTATCAGTTGCCAGGGGCTGAATTTTATGGTTATCAGGACATGATGTGACCATGATAAAGGATCTAGAGGGAGCTCCCCCAATTCCAGATCATATTGCCACTGCTGCAAGAAGAGGACCAGATCAGGTATTTGACCATTGATCCATGTGAGACACTGGATGATCTGGGATAGGCCTATAGCTGTCATGGTGGGCATGAACTCCTAAGCCACTTCAGGCTCTACTGTTGGGGAAGACAAGTTGAAATCTTCCAGGACTATAAGCCTGGAGAATTGCCAATCCTGCAGAGTTCCCCTGCAGTTGAGGAACTCAAATGAAGAGACAGCCACACAGCAGAGAGGTTGGTACCGTAGCAATATTATGTAATTATAAATATCAACTTCAGAAACTTTTAGAAATAATACCCTGTTTTCCCCCCAAAACAGACATCCTCTGATAATAAGCCCAACTGGGCTTTGGAGTGCATGGCAATAAGCCCAAATGCTGATTTTAGGGTTTAAAAAAATATAAGACACAGTCTTATTTTCGGGGAAACACGGTAGATATGTTTCCATATAAGTATAACAAACAGGCAATTTTTGTCATAGTTTTTTGTCTGATAAAAAATATCTTCCCATATCTCAAAAACATCCTTTAGATTATTTGAAAATGTAACAGATGGATTGATTTTTCTGCCATTGCAGTATAGTAAAGCAGCTTACACCATTAATCTAAGGATAAAATTCCCTGCATCCTTTTCTGTGTTATATAAATGTTCTTGTTGTAATCAGCATATAAACCACAAGTCTTTAGATTTTTTTCTTATTGTCTTCCAGATTTTCAACAAAGTAATTCTGGTAATTTTGATTTTCTAACTAATGATTTTATCTATTTCTGTAAATACTAAATAGCAGCAGTTTTTAATCTTTAAGCATATCCACCACCACTATTTTAGATAACAAACAAATAGATCAAAATATATATGAAATGTATCAGCCTGCATTCCATTTTTTGAAAACCTGTATTTTTCCATTAATCTGTATTGTATTGTATGTGTTCTTCTGTATAGCATTTAATTAAATATTCAGTATTCAAATTGTCTGCAGCATTTGGAGTGTTTATTTCTTTATATGGGCCATATCTGTTTATTAGAGGAATGACAATAATATTTGGAAAAAAAGCCCCTCTTAATGTGCATAATGATTTGAGGGGTGGGAGGAGACATTGGGCAGCAATATAGCCAAATATAGAAGTGCATCTAAATGTAAATTTTGAAATTTCCCCCTTTGTAATGAGGGATATAAAATATAGAGATCATAACTGCAGCAACCTTGGAAAGAAAGTTATTTGTTCAGGAGTAGCAGAGGCCTAGCAAATTTATGCAGATATTCATTGACTTACAATCTGTCACTTAGTCACTGTTCAAAGTTACGACATCCCTTCCAAAAGGTACCTATGACCTGGTTCCAGTCTTCCAACTGCCAATGGTGGGCTGCTGCCAATTGTAACAACCAGTTCACCCAGCACAGAAAATGTGAGCGTGCGTGTGCGCACATGCGTGCGGCCTTCCGCGCATGGTCATAGCTTAAAAACACGGCGATATAGGATGGAATAGCGCCTGGACAGGCTCACCCATGGGTTTCAATTACCGGTTCGCCCGAACTGGTCCGAATCGGCAGCAGTCCAACTCTGGCCGGAGCCCCTCCCCATAGTCAAGTAATCACATTTTGGACAATGGGCAATTGGCCCCGATTTACAGCCTTTTGCAATGTCGTGTGGTCACATGACCACATTTGTTGTAAACTGGCTTTTGGTTTTGGCAAAAATGCCCCATAGCAAACAGTGGGTTTGTTTCATGACCACAGATTTGCTTAATAACCACCACAAAAAAGATAATAAAATAGGATTGGTCATGTGAGTAACCTGCTTTATGACTTAATGGGCAGGCTCCATTATGACTGCAAGTCAAGGATTGTAATGAATTTTTCATATTCATGAGATGAGATTGAGTTTTTGCACTTTGAAAATGGCTGGGTATGGCTGGGATATCAAAAAAAAAACACTTGACAGTCGGGAAGGATTAAAAAATTAATGATAAAATAATTTGTTTTAATAATTGCAAAAGAAAATAGATTTATTTACTTATGCCGATTTAATATATGCCTATTTAAGGCAGGGTATAAATGTAAATAACCTTGTAAGGCTTCTTAAGACATTTTTCATATACTGTTGTTTGGTTTGCATCATAGATTGCATTGTTTCTATTTTCTAGTAAGCCTTCAGAATGTGATTAGAAAGATTCTGTTTGACTTTCAACAGTAATTTTGCCTGAAAAGGGGAATTGCAATTTTAATTATGACTCTCCAAATGCGTTGCATTAGAATTAAAAACCATGTGTTGATCTTTGCTGTTTTTGGACAAAACATAGTTTAACCATGTTATTTCATAGTTTGTTCTTTAATTCAATTTTTTGTCTCTAGAAATTAGCATAGAAATTATTTTTCAATAAAATAGCATTTGTCATAGCCGTTTATGATACACAATAAAACATCCCCCATAAACTTTAATACTTTCATAGTAAAAATATAAAATAAAAATAGAAACAACTAATTCAGAGTAGTTGTTACTGTGGAAGTATTAAAGTTTATACTATACATGGGAAATGTTTTAAAATATACATAATCACAATCCTCCAAAATAAAAATGGATACAACAAACTACCTACCATATCCTCTTCAGAAAAACTCCATCTTGAGTAGCTTCTAATGTAGAATGTTAAAAGAAATGGGGCAAACCTTTATTTATTCATTTATCATATTTATATAGCCACCCATCTCACTAGTAGCAACTACATAATAGTGACTATATAAGGGTATTCAACAACTGAATAAAATCACAGATACATAAAACAATCATAAAAATATTTTAAAAATATCTTTATTAAAAGAATAAATTATAAAAAATTAATATAAACCTCCAACCTTATTCTAAGAGAAGGCTACTCCACAGAGAGTTGACTTCAAATGAAAACCATTCTCTTTTCAGAGGTAGGGTTAATATACTGGGACCAAAATTGTCTGAAATTTTGGCGTGGTAATATTACTAAAGTGGTATGACTTTTGGCATGGGACTAGTAATTAACTGATGAACCATACATAGTCCTTGACTTACAACAATTTGCTTAGTGACCGTTTGAAGTTACAACGGCACTGAAAAAAGTGACGATCATTTTTCAAACTTATGACTGATGCAGCGTCCCATGTTCATATGATTTACATTTGGATACTTGACAATTGACTCACATTTATGAATGTTGCAATATCCCAGGGTTATGTGATCATCTTTTGCAACCTTCTGACAAGCAAAGTCAATGGGGAAACCAGATTCACTTAACAACCGTGTTACTAATTTAAGCACTGCAGTGATTCACTTAACAAATGTGGCAAGAAAAGTCATAAAATGGAATAAAACTCACTTAACAAATTTCTCACTTGGCAAGCTAACTTTATGGCTCAATTGTGGTAAGTTGAGGACTACCTGTAGTAAAAAAATAAATAAAACAGCAGCGATAACAAATATGAGCTAGAGGCAAATGTAAGGAAGCAAGATTCATATACCTGTAGCTTTGTTGAAATGAAGAGAATAACATGAGTATTTGTAGGCATTTAAGTGGTTTAAGAGGGGTGTATTTTTGGAGGTTTGGATTGTTGCTGCTTATCTTTAGAAAAGACCTGCGGCTGTGGTTCATGCTTCAAATTAAGCAATAATGGGTTTTGCTTGGTTTTGGCTTAATGTATAGTATGACTCCAGTTATTGCGAATTGTAAACCATTGTATGTTTCTTTGTTCTATGCATAACCCAGCCATTGGGGTCTATTTAACAACTGTTAAGGAAAGGTAGTCCATAAAAATAGTCATCTTAATAAGGGTTCTTTTTCTGAGAGGTGGTATTTTTACATATCCCCCATACGATTTCAGTTTTAACACAGTAGTGTTATGAAATTTGCATTTCTCACTTTGAAAAAACATAGTGTCCTTTCTTTACTCTTCTTCTTTTGTACCTGAATATAAAGTACATGTGTAGGTTGTACACAATATGTAAGAGTCACCATAAATCAAACTATGAAGTACCTTTCTAGTCCTATCTCATGTTAAACATAACAGATTGTTCTTGACCCTTTTGGTCAGAAACTTAATTCACCACCACAGTCTCCTCTGAGCTTGAGTTTGACCTTACATTCTTTCAGCCTTTTTGCCTTGCAGCTGTGCTGGCCAACAGCCATGCTGGCTAGCTGTCATGGGAGTTGTAGTAGAGCAAGAGAAGGAAACAGATTAGGAAATACTGCAAATTTGAACTATATTTGAGGGACATTAAAATCCTTCAAAAGTTGTGCTTCAGAAGATGCAGGAGCTTTGGCTTCTGGAGAAGGGAGATGTTGTACATTTAAAACATGCAGAAAGATAGAGCAACACCATAGAGCGGCACCACATTTTTAGTTTTTGGTATTCTAGGAATTAATATTTACTGCAGTGGTGGGAAATCTGTGGCCCACCAAATGTTGCAGTTTCAACTCTTAGAATCTCTAACCCAATGTTTCTCAACATCGGCAACTTGAAGATGTGTGGACTTGAGAATTCTGTGGATTGAAATCCACACATCTTCAAATTGCTGAGGTTGAGAAACACTGCTTTAAATCAGTGCTGTGGAGTCGGAGTCGGAGTCGGAGTCGAGGAGTCGGAGTCGGAGGAAATTTTGGGTACCTGGAGTCGGAGTCGGAGTCGGCAAACAATGCACCGACTCCGACTCCTACTAAATTTAGATTGGAATTTTAAAAAAAGCAAGTTTAAATGTCCCAATTCACAAAAAGTTATAATTAATGACTTCTCTACTGTAAGAATAAAGACCAATGCATGCAGTGCCTCACGTAACCGCAAAATGAACACGTTAAGTGACCGTGAAGAAGCATGCTTTTCATGTGCTTCACTATAAGGCACGCAACGCACAATTAGGAGTGGCAATACTTATACTTTCCATAGTGTTGTGTTCTGCTGTTACAGGGAACGCAGCGCCCATGGGTAACCTAGCCTCTCACTGATAAGGGATTAAGTAAATATGTTTTTTGCAGGACTAGAGACACTTGCATAAGTGAAGGGAATGGAGGGTCAATAGTTCAAGACTGAAGCTGTAAACCATTGGAAAAACTGCTGTCATTCAGCTAAGGCTATAAAAACTTGTAACTCTGATTGTTAGCTTAAACTTTAAACATGACTAAACACTGTTTAAATTTATGAACCGGCCAAATACTCTGTTCAAAGAAAATACATTGTATGTTTGTATGTGTGTTTCTAATTATTGTTATTTATTCATATTTGTTCTCTTTTATTCTTTAAAGTTTAACAATTCATTCTTTATCTTAATATCTTTATATTTGTTTGGGGTTGGCTTTCTTCCCTTTCATCTTTTTTATTGTACAGCAATCTTTCTCCTCAAACCTACCACCTCTCTCTTTTCTTTCCTTCTTACTTTCTCTTCCTCACCCTCTTCTTCTCCTCCCTACTTCCTCTTCCTTTCTCCTTCTCCTCCTCTCTTCCTCCCTCTCTTACCCTCACTCCTACTCTAATTTCCCTTCCCTTCCTTCATCCCTCTCTATTGCTGTATCCTTTTATGTATATGGACTACTCAGAGGGCTGAAAAAGTTATTTCTGACTGGTCCTCTCCCTTTTGACCAGTCCTCGAACTTACGACTGTCCTCACATTTTACGTTTTTGCCCTATCTTGTCACCATGGTGAAGAGAAGCAGTTGTGAAATGAGTGACATGGTTGTTAAAAATGCTGCACGGGCATAAATGTGAGGATGGTCATAAGTGTGAGGACCAGTCAAAAGTGCGAGGACCTGTCAGAAATGACTTTTTTCAGCCCTCTATACACATAGCCATGGCCACCCGGTCACATGACCAGCTAGCCACACCCACCCAGTCACATAACCTCCAAGCCATGCCCACAAAATAAGCCACGCCCACAGAACCGGTAGTAAAAAAATTTAGAACCCACCCCTGGTTGGGGGTCACCACAACATGAGGAACTGTATTAAAGGGTCGCGGCATTAGGAAGGTTGAGAACCACTGGCTTAGAAGAACTTGGTGGAACAGCTTCTTGGATTCAACTGTAAGTGTTTATATTGTATAGGACAAATCATGTCTAGGTTTAGTGCTGGGATATATAGCTTATTTGTTTGTATAAAGCCATGTACGTACAACTTACAAGACTGTGTATGTTGATATTAAAAATCTAATTATATGCCAGTTAGTATAACATATTTTATATTTTAGGGAAAGAGGCATCCTAAACAATGGCAAAAAGACTGCTAACAACAAACACAACAAAGTCTACTGTTTATGAGCACTTTGCATTATCAAGTGATGGAAAACATTACGTGTGCCAATGTATTAGAAAAGATGATGATGGTGAAAAACAATGTGATGCAAAAATTAGCAGTTTCAGTGGGCCTGATAAAAATGCACCTACAAGAGCATCAAATTTGAAAAGACACTTACAGCGTTTTCATCCCAAAGTGTTAGAAGCCGTGAATGAGAAAGATAGCAATGAAAACATTGCATCTACTTCTGTGACAAAAAACGTTCAGAAATCTACTGGAGAACAATCACAAATAAGAAAATTCTTTATATCTGACAAAGTTACCATAAGGATGACACCAGAAAAATTCAAACACCACATTATTGAAATGGTAGTAAAGAATAGTGTACCACTATCCTTCTTTTCACAGACAGCCTTTTTAGGCCTAAATGGAGAAATGGCAAAAAAACTTGGTGTTTCTCTGGAAAGAGAAAGTATAAGGAAACTTATAATTGAGGAGGCCAAATGTAAAAAGGAAGAACTACAGAAAGTTATGAAAGGACGTTTTGTCTTCCTTAAAATGGATGCATGCACACGTCACAGAGTCAATTATTTCGCTATTAATGTTAGATTTGTGGATGAAAATAACAAAACAATAACACGGACCCTCGGAGTAAAGGACACTCAGGCACATCACACCAGTGATTACCTTCAGAAGTTAGTGGAGGGTGTTCTAGAAGATTTTGAAATTAAAAAGGAACAGATTTTATGTGTTGTGACAGATAACGCTTCTAACATGTTGAGCACAATTGAGAAGATGAAGGCAGATGAAGAAGGTATCAAACAGATATTAGACTTAGAGGAAGACAGCTCTGCAAGTATTAGAGAAAGTTTAGAAACTGAAGAGAATGCTGACATTTTTTTAGACAACTTTGTTGAAGAAGCATTGAAGCTTGCTACTATTCATCATATGCGATGTGCTGTTCATACACTGCAACTTGCCATAAGAGATGGATTAAAAGATCGCCATGCAGCTACATTAATTGGCAAATTACGGCAAGTAACTGTTGCAGCCAGGGCCCCAAAAACAGATGCAATTTTGAAAAGACGTGCAGGAAAAGGAGCCATTTTGGATCAAACAACTCGCTGGGGAAGCACTTATTTAATGGTGAAGCGTTTGCTTGAACTTAAAGACTTCATAGAAGAAATGGACAATGAAAATCTTGCATTAACTGCAAGCCAGTGGACACAAACAAAAGAGCTGGAGAACCTTCTTTCTCACCCCTTCACTGTCACCAAGAGGTTGCAATGTGATGATCTAACCCCGGGTAAATTCCTCTTGGAATGGAAGAGCCTGTTATATCGCCTGAACAAAAATGGAGGGTTAATAGCTGAGGGCATTGCATCTTCAATGATGAAAAGAGAGAGTCTTTTGCTGGAAAATGAAATCTTGTTAGCGGCTATTTATGTCGACCCAATGAGCCGACTTTTATTGAACAGTAAACAGATTGCTACTGGGAAAAAGGCCCTCTATGATGTAGCAGTTCGCATGAAGGGATTACGACCTGAAATACCTCCACAGGAGGATGGAGTTCTTTTAAGCAATAGTGGTAACTCAGAATCATCTTCTTCAAACGAAGAATTAGACTTTGATTCCTTCTTAGACAAAATGGAAGTTGCTAAAGGAAAGCGACGTCGCATAAGCGTTACAGAACCAGTAAATGTCCAAATAAAAAAATTCCAACAGGAGTTTTATAAAGCACTAAAAGAAGTTGAAAAGTATGATCGCTCATCAAAACTTACTGTTGAAGAAGCCATCCTTGTTTATCCAGAGATCGTTAGTGATGTGGCCAGAATAGTTACTGCAATGCCACCCACCCAAGTCAGTGTCGAAAGATTATTTTCAGCCCTAAAAATAATAAAGTCTGACTTAAGAGCCTCTATGAAAGAGGATCTGGCAGAGGCAATTCTCTTCCTTAGAACTCTACATTGAATTGATTTGCATTTGCTAAGCCTATAACTACATTTCAAGATTAATATAAACCATTTCTAGGTTTTACAGATTTTGTTTTTGGTTCATATAGATAAGCTTTGTTTTTGTTCTAAAACAACCAAATAATGTGGTTTGTATTTTTGAACTGGTAAAGTTCCTGTTCCTGATGTTTATGCCTGCTGCTACTATCCAGCAACTTGATTAATTAAATTAATAAAAAAAAATTAATAAAACTTTGTTGTTTTCATTGTGTTTGTCTTTTGCTTAAACTGTTCAATACAGTAGACTGTTGGCTTCCCAGCCAGTAGTCCTGTGGTAATGACATGTATGTTGCCTTTCTTTCCTTCAAGGAATGTATAAAATACATTCGCATATTAATACAGAGGAGTCGGAGTCGGGGAGTCGGAGTCGGAGTCGGAGTCGGAAGTACAAAAAACTGAGGAGTCGGAGTCGGAGTCGGAGTCGGAACATTTATCTCCCGACTCCACAGCTCTGCTTTAAATGCTGATTGTGCCTCAGACAATTAGGATTTGGCTAAATACCATTTACAGGATCATACCATTTATAGAACTAAACGTTTCTCATTCCTGTGGGATGGTGTGTAGATTTATGAATAATATACTATACATGGTCATTAACTTTTTCTTTTGGGCATGGAAAGGATCTAATTTAGTAGAAATTATGCTTACCAAATGTTTTGTGTAACAAAATCTCAAATCCATTAAGATCCATAGATAATATTTTGGATCTATGGATATTATCTATATTATCCATAGATAATATCCATAGATCCATATTTTGATAATATGTTTGAGATTTTAATCAGCCTGTTTACTGTCTTTTAGATGACTGATGAAATTGTTAGTTTTCCTAGCCCTCAATATTAGCCTTTATGTTGACCATCTAGATTTTATTCTCTGATTCAAGTTAAAGTATCTTACTTGACAGTTTATAGGTAGCAAGTTTAAACTACATCTTATATTTAATATCTTTTCCTTTTAATGAAATATCCTACATGATATGAAAGTACATTTAAACACTTTTTCATTTGTCCTCTCTCCTTTGTACTCTGTCCAACATGCCGATTCCACTAATTCTTTACAGTGATGTTTTTATTCAGAATGACTAGCTGGTAAAGAAGCTTATGACAACAGGTTTAACACATCATTGTCTAGGCTAGGATAAAATGGACGTAATGATCAGATGCATCTTTGTTTTGTTTTAGTACTTGTTATAAGATATATTTTTAAAAATGTTTTTCTATTATTTTCTTCTGTTGTGTTTGAGAAATTGCTTTAAATGCATTTATCTTATAAATACAAAACATGTGTTTTGTTCTATGTGACAGTCGGTGAACTGATACCTTACTTTTGTAAAATTCCTGAAACCATTTCAATGAATTGGCCAGACATAATGCAATTGTCTTTCAAATAGGATTAAAAATATGTATGGTATGCTTCTGTTTCTATAGGAGAATACTGTAGAGGGGGCAGTATTCTTCCCACTTAGCACAATTCACTAAACTAGCATAGAATAAAAAACAAAGCACAAAAGAATTTTTAATATCACTGTCTGATTAGATTTGATCTCTATAATAATCATTCACTGAATGAGAGTTGCTTAATGTTTATGGACTAATCACTAATACCCTGTTTCCCCAAAAATAAGACCTGATCTTATATTGATTTTTGCTCCAAAAGATGCTTTTGGGCTTATTTTCTGTTTAGGTCTTATTTTGGGGGAAATGCGGTACTAAATGTACCCATCTGAATGACAATCTTAACTGGGGCTTATTTTGGGGGTAGGGCTTATATTACGAGCATCCTGAAAAATCATGCTAGGACTTATTTTCCGGTTGGGTCTTATTTTCAGGGAAACAGGGTACCAGAAAGACTTATCTGCTTATGGCTCTATCTTATATTGGTTGGTGACAAGAGAATATATATGTAAAAGTCTATATATGTTGTTCTAGTAATATTTAAGCAACAGTATGGGGTTTCATAAAGCTGCATTTCTAATTTAAAAACAATATGTAAAACATCTCTTATTATTTATTTATTAATTCAATTTGTATGCCGCCCCTCTCCGAAGACTCAGGGCGGCTTGTGTATAGTACAATTCAGGAGATACAAAATTTACATAGGATTGCAATACTGTACTAAGTTATGAATTAGTTTAAGTCAATTTAGTTATATGAAAAGAAGCAAGACCAAGGATCTCAATCTAAATGAGTACAGGTAGTCCTCGACTTACAACCATAATTAAGCCCAAAATTTATATTGCTAAGTGAGACATTTGTTAAGAGACATTTGCCTCATTTTACAACTTTTTTTGCTGCAGTTGTAAAATGAATCACTGCAGTTGTTAAGTTAGTAACATGGTTGTTAACTGAATCTGCCTTTGCTTATCAAAGGGGATCGCATGACCCCTGGACACTGCAACTGTCAAAAATATGAGCCAGTTGCCGAGCATCTGAATTTTGATCACATGACTATAGGGATTCAGCAACGGTGGTAAGTGCGATAAAAGGTCATAAGTCACTTTTTTCAATGATGTTGTAACTTCAAACGGTCACTAAATGAACTGTTGTAAGTCAAGGACTTCCTGTAATGTAGATTAAATGGCAGTGCTTGGGAAATTAAACAAGAATCTCATTTTAATCTTTATATGCTCTTATTTTGTTACAATTCTGGTTTATGACTTATTTTAAATGATTGAAAATCTGTGTCCAGGTTATCTGTCATTACAAAAATATATTAGCAATTCTTAAGTACTCAAGAATTTTGATAGGTTTCATCTAAATCATATTTTGGCCCTCTGCCTTTGCCATACTGAAATTCTATTTGCTTTCCAATTTATCCCTTTCTCCAGGAAACACTCAAATTCATAAAGCATTCTGTTAGATTTGTAATTAACACCTCAAATTATCCAACTGTAGCAAATAAAAGTTTTCTAGGCCATCAGCAAAGGTTTGCTAAAGGCAAAAGAATTGTGTACTCATTCTCCTTATTTACTGAGAAACTTCATTTGTCTGTCATGACAAATCTAAAGTACAAAGAAACTTAATGTTGCCTCATGAAAATAGCTGTGGAATCTGGCATGAGGAAAATACCAGAGCAAATGGGTTTGATGAGTCATTTCCCACTTCTTTTTGACCTTAAGTTCATTCAGTTCACTGATGTTTTTGGTTTTTCTCTCAGTTGCTATTTCTGTTTGTTGACTTACATTCAGAGGTAATCAGGGACATGTTGGGATTTGCTCAGTTGTAACAGAGTTACATCGCATATGTTTATTTGTATGCATAGCATATACAACTTCGGCTAATATACATATTTTTCTTGGTCTGCACTTGCTTTGGACATAGAATTTCCCTTTACTCTGAAAATAATGATTTTGTATATTTTTTTAGGAATTAGTATGGAGTAAGATTTTTTCCCTATGCCAACTAGACATTAATAATCTGCATTAGAAGATTTACTGTTTGATTAGTTGTATACAGTAGATACTAGATTTCTATGTATGAATCACACGGAAAGCACTAAAATGTAAAAGTGACAACTTGTCTCATAGTCTTTAAAATTAACATAATTCATTACTGTTAAGTAAAGTACTGTAAAGTACTGTTTTTTCTTCAGAAAAATAAAGTACATTAACTTTTTTTTGTAATGTTCCATTCCACATTATTGCCTCTTTCAGATATTTTATCTTGGAAATATGTTTTTTACTTGAATCATTTGATGATACAATAATTCCTTCATTATTATTGTCCACAAGAATTTTTCCAGAGTTAGACGATTTCTGTGTAGGATGTGATAATTTGCTTTCTTCATTTGACTATGTTGCATAGAGAAATTCAATAAAACAGTCTCAAAATGTTAGATTTTTGCAGCTGTATCTTTTTAATTTGTTGAATAACTTTACATCATTTATTAGGAAAAGGATCACATGTTTAATTAGGGTCATGATATGTTTTCCAGCTCACTGCTCATGCAATCCACATATGGGTTGTTTTCCCCATCGCTTATCTCTGACTGGGTAATTTTTCTTGAATATCTCCCTCCGTGCTGTGGCCACGCCCTGTTGTCCCATGATGCATCAGTCTTTTTACTCAGTCGCTTCCAGACTGGTGTATTTCTCCCTTCGTGGTGATAATTTCAGCGTTTTTTTAGCACCTGCGTTAGGTTCTTTCTTTATTTTTGCTTAGATTAATTTTTTCGGCTGAGCCCTTTATTTCTGCTGCGAGACGGGGGTTAGAGCGGGAGCCTCCCCCTCACCCTTCGCCGGGGCTTTTCTGACATCGTCTGCCCGCAGCTGGGGATTCCGTCCTTCGGGCGATTCCCCTCCTTATCTTCTAGCCTCCGGTGTGCGCGAGGGGCTGTCAGCTGCCGCCGCACCCCCCACACCATTCCTTGTCAATTTTTTTGGCTTGCTGGGCTCGTAGAGGCGGCTCCGGAGCTCACCGCATGGTTCGCCCTGCAGGCTCTGACGTATTCTCCACAAGTTCGCTCCTTTTCTGAGCGCCTCAGTCGCTGGCTTCAATTCAGATTTGGCGCCTTGCTGGGATCGGCTGCAGTAATCTCCACGGGCGGTGAGCGAATCAGGTATCTGTCCTTCGGGCGGCACCTGCATCTCCTACATAATCGGGGCAGTGAGAGTTTCATCTCGGGATTCCCACAGTGACAGCCCGCACCCTTGCAGGTGGTGGATCCTCCGATTGCTAATCTGTCTTCGTCCTCCCTAGTCTCCACTGACTCCTTGGACGTTCTTAAATCAGAGGACAGAAAGTCGGAGCTCTCCTTTCGCAAGGAGCATCAAGCTCTGGCCTGGGCGATTAAAACTGCTACCCGCCACTTCTTTTTTCAATCGGGCGACGCTACTTTGGCTGAGGCAACTCCAGGACAAATTACCGCCGGAGGATACGCGCCTCCATCAAGATTTGAACAAAATTGTTGCTGCCACCGAGTATTCGGCGGATGCATCGTTGAATTCGGTTAAATTTACTTCGAGAGCTTTGGCCTCATCTATAACCTCAAGGCGCCTGTTTTGGCTTAAGAACTGGAGAGCTGACTCCAAAGCCAAATGGAAACTGGCAGCGGCTCCATATAAGGCTCCGTCTCTCTTTGGTGCCGCCCTCGACCCCGTCCTGGTCGAAGACAAGGACAAACGTAAAGTCATGCCTACTTCATCCTATCGCCGCCCTGAGCGCCGCTACACACCCTATTATCAGCGGCAGTCCTTTCGAGCCTCGTCGGGATCAGGAGCTCCCTACTCCCAACGTTCCTACTTTCAAGGTCCTGACCGTTCGTCCGACCACCAGCGCTTTCGAGATAGGTCCCGCAACACCACCACAGCCAAGCGTCCCTTCCGTGGTTCCGGCTTCCGTCAATTCCGCAGAGGGAAGTGACTATACCCTGTTGGATCCCATTGGTGGCAGACTCCATCTTTTTCGTCATCAGTGGGAACAGTCAACCACGGATGCGTGGATTCTTCGTACGGTGTCCGAAGGTTTGGCCATAGAGTTCCTGGGTCGCCCTCCATCTCGCCACATCTGCTGCCCTCCTCTCCAAATGGAGTTGGACTGCCAACTACGGAAGGAAGTTTGCCACCTGTTACATATCAAGGCAATAGAGCCAGTTCCCCCAGAGCAACGGGGCGAGGGCTTCTATTCAACCCTCTTTCTGGTGCCAAAGCATTCTGGGGGTTGGAGGGCCATCCTCAACCTAAAACAATTGAATCTGTCAGTTTCTTACCGCAGATTCAAAATGCACTCTCTGAGGTCCATCCTTGGAATTCGTCGAGGGGATTTCCTCCAGTCAGTCGACCTCAGGGAGGCATATCTGCATGTTCCGGTCCGTCCGGCACACCGAAGATTTCTGCGTTTCCAGATTGGGGAGGACCACTATCAGTTCTGCGCCATGCCCTTTGGCTTATCATCAGCCCCAAGGACCTTTACAAAGTTGGTGGCGGTGGTGGCGGCCTCCCTCAGGAAGATTCCTGTCAGGGTCTTATGTTATCTCGACGACATCCTGGTCCTGTCATCGTCCAGAAGTCAAGCGTCTCGAGATCTTCGCAATGTCGTCGAGGCCTTTCAGATCCACGGCTTTTCAATAAACTTCCCGAAAAGCCACCTTCACCCTTCCACCACTCTGCTGCACCTCGGTGCGATTATAGACACTGTACAGGGGCAAGTCTTTCTTTCCCCGGACAGAATTCAGAGCATCTGCGACTTAATCCATCTAGTCCTATCGCAACAGTCCATTCCTCTCCTTCATCTCTCTCAGTTGCTGGGGAAAATGGTCTCGAGCTTCTCAATTGTGCCATGGGCCTGTCGTCACACGAGGCCGTTACAATGGTTTCTCCTCCCTTACCAACGATCAGGCCAAAGCGACTCTCTACGCAAGGTGCCCCTTCCACCTCAACTTCGTCTCTCCCTTCGTTGGTGGTTAGGACCAGGGATTCACAAGGGCTCGCACTTCCTGGTTCGGGACCGCCTGACCTTGACCTCGGATGCCAGCCTCCTAGGCTGGGGGGCTCATCTTCACGACCAGATTGTACAGGGCCGCTGGTCTGTGGCAGAGAGACGACTCAACATCAATCTTTTGGAATTAAGGGCCATTCGTCTAGCTCTGTGTCATTTTCAACCTCACTTGTCGGGCCATCACGTCCTTGTCCTAACGGACAATATCGCAGCGAAGGCCCATATAAACAAAGAAGGGGGCACTCGATCAAGACCCCTGATGTTGGAGTCCGAACGCCTTCTGCGTTGGGCGGAGACGCATGTCCTATCGTTGAAGGCCGATCACATTTCCGGCGTGAAAAACACCAGGGCCGACTGGCTCAGCAGACGGACCATAGACCAGTCCGAATGGCAACTTCACCCCAGGCTTTTTCGCACGGTTTGTTTCATCTTCGGCGTACCCGAGGTGGACCTTTTTGCCAGCCCGTCAAATGCTCAACTTCCACGGTTTGTGACTCGCTACCCGTGTCAGGCGGCGGAGGATCACAACGCACTCAGATGCCACTGGCCACAGGGTCTATTATACGCCTTTCCTCCAATTCCCCTGATTCCTCAGGTGATACACAAGCTGCTGGAGGAACAAGCAGAACTCCTCTTGGTGGCCCCAGATTGGCCACGCCGCCCGTGGTATGCGGATCTGGTAGCATTGTCACTCCACCCACCGTGGATGATTCCGCAAGAACGTCTGTCGCTTCGTCAAGGGGCCATCGCTCATCCAGACCCAGGATGGCTCAAATTGGCCGTCTGGCGTTTGAGCGGGTCATTCTACAAAAAGACTGTATACCGGACTCTGTCATAGATACGATCCAGGCCTCTCGAAGACCTTCGACTTCTCGGATATATGAGTCTTCCTGGAAATCCTTCTGTTCTTGGTGCGCTGTCAAATTAATTGATCCTACCTCGGCTCAAATTGTGGATGTTTTGTGCTTTTTACAAGCAGGTCTCGACAAGGGTTTGTCACCGTCTACCCTCCGACGTCAAACTGCTGCCTTATCCACGGTCATCAGATGTCCTTCTTACTCTTCTCTGTCTCTGCACCCCTCGATTAAAGGTTTTCTTCACGGGGCAGTTAATCTCCGTCCACCACCTGTCCATCGTTACCCGTCCTGGGATCTCCCGCTTGTTCTTCAGGCCCTTATGTCTCCTCCCTTTGAACCCTTGGGTTCTGTTCCTCTCAAGTATTTATCCTACAAGGTGGCCTTCCTTTTGGCGATCACCTCTGCAAGACGGGTTTCCGAACTTACCGCGTTGTCAATTAGAAAAGATCTCTGCATCTTTCAACCCAATACCGTGATCTTGCGCCTGGATCCTACGTTCTTGCCTAAAATAAACTCCTATTTCCATCGTGCCCAGGAGCTCGTGCTTCCGGATTTCTGTCCCTCGCCCAGGCACCTACGAGAGAAGGACTGGCATACCCTCGACGTCCGTAGAGCTTTACGTCGATACATTCGTAGAACTGAATCGTTCCGGAAGTCTGAGGCACTTTTGGTTTCTTTTCATCCTTCATCATTAGGTCAAAAGATATCTCCGTCTACAGTGGGCAGATGGATTAAAAAGTGCATCGCCACGGCTTACGAACAACGAGGCTGTCCTGTCCCTCCTCGTGTCCTGCCTCACTCTACGCGTAGCGCTGCAACATCGGCTGCTTGGGCTACGCAGGCATCGGTATCGGATATCTGCCGAGCTGCCACGTGGTCCTCTGCTACGCCGTTTATTAGACACTATAAGATCGATGTTTACGCCTCAGCCGAGGCTTCATTTGGACGACGTGTTCTGCAGAGTGTTCTCGCAGGCCAGGTCACTGGGAGCGATTCGTCTCCCGCCCTTGGGATCTGAACTTTGGTATATCCCATATGTGGATTGCATGAGCAGTGAGCTGGAAAAAGAACGTTGTCTTACCTGAACGTTCATTTTCAGCTTCACTGCGAATGCAATCCACCCCCACCCTATTGTTGCATTTGTTTCTTTCTCCATTCTACTGGTTCCGGTTTTTCTTTTTGTGGTTCCATTGTATTTACTTACCTGACTCTGATCCTCACCTAGGTGGTCGCGCCTTCGTTTAAAGACTGATGCATCATGGGACAACAGGGCGTGGCCACAGCACGGAGGGAGATATTCAAGAAAAATTACCCAGTCAGAGATAAGCGATGGGGAAAACAACCCATATGTGGATTGCATTCGCAGTGAAGCTGAAAATGAACGTTCAGGTAAGACAACGTTCTTTTTAGAGCAGGGGTCCCCAATCCTCAATTGCCTCGGCACCACGTTGCAGCATGCCAAAAACTGGGCCACACAAACAAGTGAAACCCCATCCGTGGGAAGCAGGTAGCACTCAAAACCACGTGCCCTCCGGTCCACAGAAAAACCTCTCTCCACTGAACCAGTCCCTGGTGCCCAAAAAGTTGGAGGCTGCTGTTTTAGAGTGCTGTTTTATACCCAGTTAGATCATACCCACTCACTTTATATCAGTATTGGTGTATATAGATAGAGTTGCTTCCCATAGTTTCAAACTGGATTCTTTCCCAGTAGTGCTTGAAGAAGACAAGAATGAAACCTGAACCCTTGGGCATTCAAAACAGAAAGAAATTCATCATACCAAGGGGCGGAACAACAATCATGGACAATTGTATAGATTTACTCCGTCCTATACCATTTTTGTGCTACCCTGATCTCTAGGTACAGGGTGTGGCAGGGCTGTAGAGCACTGGATGACAGGGGAAAATGGGGTTTTGTGCTGTGCTCCTGTGCTGGCTGGCTGTGATATGGGGCTTGAAACGGTATTTCTCAGTGGCAGTATGGGGATGAAGTACAGTCAGTGGCAGTTAGCTGACTCTACTTCAGCCCAACCCTACCAAGGAGTGCTGCTGTGCAAGATGGCTAAAAGAATTGAAGCCCCACTGTGGTCATTAATGTGGACGGGTTGCCAAGGGCCCAAATTTTGATCATGTATTGCAGTGGTTGCAACTTCAGAGATCAGTTGTAAATCCCTTCATTCAGCACTGTTGCAATTTAAACAGCCGCTGAATGAATAGTCGTAGATCAAGGATTATCTATATGCAATTACTGGATTACCTTGAAGGCCTGGCATAATGTATAATCTCTCTGCAGTTCCGGCCATTGTAAAACGTTTACCCCCACAATCATATAACTACATTTTGAGGACTTAGCAAATGGCTCACCTTTATAGCCACAATTTATGAGGATTTTTGGTCCATTTTTTGTCAGTTTCCAGCAAAAAACCCATTTATAGAATGGGTTTGCTTAACAGCTGTGCTGTTTGCTTAACAACCACATGATTCACTTAATGACCACAATGATCACTTGAATACTTTGATTTTATGATTGCAACAACTTACAACCGGCTTCCAGAAGTCCAGCAGTTTGGGGTCATTGTCAGTTCTCAAGAGAGAATGTTCCAGAGGCCAAGGGCTATGTCAGAGAAGATATGTCTCCTAGTCTCTGCCAGCCAGCATTCCTTAACAGGCAGAACTGTTGCTTCTAGAAAGATTAGAAACTAGTTCTTTTGAGTTTGCACATGCTATAGGTTAAGAATATTTACATAATTATTTGCTTTGAATTCTGAGAACAAATTTGTGTACATTTCAGTAACTGATCCAATAATAGTAATAGATCAGTAATAGATCCAAACAGCAGCAGATTTGTCTGGTAACTAGACAAGCCATGATTAATTGTTTTTGTTTGTTTTGTTTCATGTTTTCTTTTGAGATTAGATAAATGGAAGCAAGGTTATTTCATACATATTTATGATAGAATGAAAGGAATAGAAAACATTTTCTATTTTCTGTTAAGGTTGAATTCTCCAGCAAAGTTGGGGCTTGGATAGGACTACTCTTACTCATAATAGAGACTGGATTTTCATCTTACAATTGCATCATTTGTAGTATCTAAGACTTGCAAACCACTGATTGAATATATTGGTTTGATTTCCCCAAAACTGTATATAACGTCTGCTGTAGAAATTAAATAAATCAATATGTCAAAAACCTTTGAAATAGAATTTTCAGTAATAGGAAAGCATGAATTGATTCCAGTCTGTTGCAAAATAAAAGTGTGTTTTTGACTAATAGTCCAAGTTTATATACACAGTTTTAATATGAGTAATGAGTGGTCAAATTGTTTATCCTGGAATAAATCAAATAGTGTAGTTCAAAACCATACCTTTTTGTGTTTTTTGTGTCATTTTGTAATTATAGGCAAAACATATAAAGAACGGATGCTGGAATTGGGTATGTCTAGTTTGATGAAAAGAACGACTAGGGTTGACATGATAGCAGTGTTCCAATATCTCAGGGGTTGCCACAAAGAAGAGGGAATCAAGCTATTCTCCAAAGCACCTGAGGGCAGGACAAGAAGTAATGGGTGGAAACTAATCAAGGAGAGAAGCAGCCTAGAACTAAGGAGAAATTTCCTGACAGTTAGAACAATTAATCAGTGGAACAACTTGTCTCCAGAAGTTGTAAATGCTCCAACACTGGAAGTTTTTAAGAAGAGATTGGTTAACCATTTGTCAGAAATGGTATAGGGTTTCCTGCCTAAGCAGAGGGTTGGACTAGAAGACCTCCAACTCTGTTTGTTCTGTTCTGTTCTATTCTATTCTATTCTATTCTATTCTATTCTATTCTATTCTATTCTATTCTATTCTATTCTATTCTATTCTATTCTATTCACTTTGAAATGATATACTCTGTAGTTCAGAGTTGCAAAAAATGGTATAGTGATACATCAACATTTTTACTAAAATGTAGTGAATTTCTAAGAAATGGTAAATGCATCTTATTTTATTCCACGTCTGTCATTCCTTCATTAACATCCTTTAAATGTGGTCTGTCCATAGAAGTAGACCCCATTACTGACAAAGTTGATATTGTGATTACTAATTTATGGTTCCATTCTTTAAGGATCCCCTTTAATATTTCCAATATTTTAATATTTTGTGTCATTTTGTAATTTCCAGTATTAACTGCAATAAAATTGAAAGTGAAAATGACCCACAGTAAATGCCTTTTAGACTTCACTGCTAGTATAATTCTACACATGTCTACTTGGAAATGAGTCCCACTGAGTTCAGTTAACATTTTTCCTAGTAAGGATGATGTTCCAGGTGGAAGAATGAAATATGTTACTTAAACAGTATTTGAGGAAATGCATATAAACAGCTTCTAATTATATTTGTAGGGATTAAAAAACTGGTGCATCTGATGACACATATTTGATATTAATCTTTTAAAATGTGAAATATATAATACATGTGTACATGTTAGCTACTTTCTGCATTATTATCAACTTTCATTACCTATACATCATGCTAGTACTTTGCAGCATATTTTTTGCATTTTTACCAAAACGATTCAGTAACCCAAAATTGAGCTTTTGATATTGTACTTTATCTAGAGGCCTATATCAATTGATTGGAATTACCAAAAATTCATATGTTTAAAAAATGTTCTAAACAAAAAAATTATATTGTATCTTTGTAGGGCAACCAGTGATAATGACGACTGAAGGTGGTTCAGATAGTGAAGTAAAAGAATCAGAGAATCTGAGGACTAACACAGGAAGTGAAAATGCTGGGGATGCACCAGAAAGTCAAGAAGATCAGAAACAAATAGAAGAAGGTTCTCCTGTCCTTCCAACTGCAGCTACCCAAAAGAGCCCTAAAAGCTCAGGAGGAAAGGGCATTTCTCGTTTTATCCCTCCCTGGCTTAAGAAACAAAAATCATACAGCATATCAGAACCCAAAGATGAAACTAAGAAAAGAGAGCATCTAGCATCAGAAGAAGAGACAGCAGTGGAGGAAGGAGAAGGTCATCTTTCAGAAGAAGAAGCTCAATCTAAAGGAAAATTAGAGGACATTTCTGAGAATCTTCAAGAAGCTGAAGTGGGTAGTGATAAAGAAGAAAAACATGTTGAGTCACAGGTACATCCTAGAAAGAAAAACAAAACAAACTTTAGGAATCACACTTTAGTGGCCTCAGCATTGTTGTGGCTACTGTTATGTTACATTTTCTTTTGTTAATATGAGTTAATACCATTCATTCTGAGGTGTATTTTGATTTGGCAGTGAATCATACTGTTCATTTCTACCTAACCAAATATTATAATTTTGTTACTTCAGATTCAGCAAAATCTAGCTATTGTACTATTTTAAAAGGCCTTGAAATTTACCTAATCTTTATAAACTAGAATACAGATTTTTCTTGTTTGCTGATGATTAAATAAGAAACTAAGGGATTGTAAGGGCTCAGCAGTTAAAGATACTGAGCTTGTTAGCTGGAAAGCTGACAGCCCCGGTTCAAGACCCGAGCACTGTGTTGCATGCACCTTCGGCATATAGTCATGCTGGCCACATGACCCTGGCAATGTCTTCAGACAATGCTGGCTGCCTTGACTAGGAAATAGAGATGAGCACTGCCCCCTAGCATGAGGCATGACGGTACAGGGGAAAGCTTTACTTTTAAATAAGAAACAGTAAGACAAGTAATATTGTGCAAAGTTGTGGGTTGTTATGTAGGTTGATAACAGGTCTCCATTGGTTTCTGAAAGCTGTCTGAAAAAGGTCTGTCCTGAAATCCAAGGATTTTGGCACAGAGTGTTTGCAGCACGAGGCATGCCAAAATCCTGCTTGGATTTCAGGATAGATCTTTCTCAGCCAGCCCCAAGACAAAAGGACTCCCTCTTGTTTCTAGCAGCTGGCTGTAAATGTCGCATACTGCAGATGTTCTGTGCCAAAATCCTCCTTGGATTTCGGGATGGGCCTTTTTCAACCATTCCCCAGAAATGAGAGGCAATCCATGCTTCTTATCTGAGACTTTTTCTGCTTAAAAACCCACAAAATTGCTTAATAACTTCAACTGAATATGATGAAATTTTTGGCCACTGAGTGAAGTGGTCATGTGACATATTGCTTAATGACTGCTTCTTTCAATGACCAGTTGGTGTCATTCTTAGAGACAATGTAGGTAAATTTTCTCCAGGATTTGGGTAGGTAAGTAAAATGCTTTTCAGTTTTGTTTTGTTTTCAAACACTGTAACTTTGGGTACATTTTTTAATTTCAAACCAGATGAAGATCGTTTCATTTTTCAATCAGTTTCTTTCTCATAAAAAGGTAAAGGTTCCCCTTGCACATATGTGTTAGTCGTTCCCAACTCTAGGGGGCAGTGCTCATCTCCATTTCAAAGCCAAAGAGCCAGTGCTGTCCGAAGACGTCTCCATGGTCATGTGGCCGGCATGACTAAACGCCAAAGGCGCATGGAACACTATTACCTTCCCACCAAAGGTGGTCCCTATTTTTCTACTTGCATTTTGTATGTGCTTTCGAACTGCTAGGTTGGCAGAAGCAGGGACAAGTAATGGGAGCTCACCCTATTACACGGCACTAGGGATTCTTTCTCATAGTATTGTATTAATATGATTCAGTTTTCCACAACCTTTAATCTGCAAGCCAGTTACAACAATGAAAAACATATTCAGGTTGCATCATCCTTGCTTTTTCTCCTTGTAATTCTTTTTGCTCAGGTCCTCCCCCTCCCTCCACAGCCAATTTTGCCCGGTTCAGGTCTTCCTAATTTATATAATTTATTTTTCAAACATATGAAAACAGATGTTAAGTAACTTGCTTAAATGATGCAATATGTATGATAGGTAGCAACATTTGTGGCTCCCTTTATTGTAAAGTCTTTTGCATTCATAACACATTTGTGACTGCTGGGAAGCCTACAGGTAGTTGCTGCTTGAAGCAGAATAGGCTAGCTGTATAGATAAGTTTTTTTTATTCTTAAAGAAGGAAATGTATTTACTTGTTTGCATAGAGTATTCAATGATTCGGATTCTGGCAAAGATGTAGAAATGATGAGGAAAGACAAAATTAAACTAGACTTGTAACTAGATATTATTTTCAGATGAACAAACTTAAGTGTGTGTTTCCACTTGTAATACCTTTGCTTCTGTTTGCCCTCCAACAAAAGAAATAATTCTTTTTCTTATAGTCGGGTAAGCCAAAGTCTCAACATAACAGGTTAACTAAGTGTCCTAGAGATTTGTTCTCTAAGATTGGTAGTCTAAAGGGATAGTTGCTAGGTTGAATTGCAGTTCCATGTCTGAGTTATTTAAGGACTCCGTAGATCTCATACAGCATAGATTAAAACATACTGTCATATGGTTTCTTTGTTATGAGGTTTTTTTCTAAGTTGATTGTAAATCATTGTTAAAGAAAGAGCGAGGCTGACGGATAAAAAATTGATTTTAGCCAGTATATGAACATGGAAAGTCACATGCTTGTCTCAAGCCACAGCAGCCCCATTTTCAATGGAAGCTGTTTCAGAACTCTCAATCTGGACTGTATGTGCACTAGTGAGACACATTTGTATTTCAGAATATTGAGACCTAACTGAACTTTAAAAAGAAGTCGAGGCACCATTTTATCATATCTTTAGGTTTTTTGTGGCCACTCTCCTCTCCTTTAATGCAATAGCATCTCAGAATATCTGTCCTGATTCTGTCTATTTTTTTTTTACTTGCCTGAAATATGAAAAAAAATTGTTTTATCGTTAGTGACGCATGCTTGATGCCTCTTGCAAGTTTTTTCTGTAGACAATTTGTATTTTCTCTGAGCAAAATGATAGAGAAAACAGATATATGTATATCTTAATGATTATCTGCTATTGTAATTTGAAGTGTGTGTGTGTGTGTGTGTGTGTGTGTGTGTGTGTGTGTGTGTGTTTGATTAAATTTAAATTCTGTAACTATAATATTATTGTATGGTAATATACATTTCCTTGCACAGTCTGATAAAGAAGACAAAGAAATTGTTTCTGAAGCTACTGAAAACACAGAAGATCGGAAAAGAGAGACAAAAGAGGTGCAAACCAGTGAAATCAAAATAGAAAGAATGCTTCAAAAAACTCCTAAGAAGATCAGGATAGTACAGGCTAAAGTAGTGCTTTTGGATGGCACAGAATACAGTTGTGACCTTGAGGTAAGCTGGTGAGCTTTATTTATTTTTTTCTCTAAGAGGAAGTAAGTGCAATACTTTTATAGAAATGAGGACTAAAACATGTAATGTGTTATATGTTAATAATATACAGCATCCCAATGCAAAATAGATTTATATAAAATCATTTCAGTGTTAGAATTTTAATTTTCTGTGGGTTTTTTTTTCTAATGATCCATAGCATGGAATTTTTTTTTTGTAATAGTTGTCAACAATATTAATTTAGCCATCCACTATATCCCCAAAAGCATTTTTTCTGATTACTTACAAACAGTTCAGTCCTCATGTATGAATTTAGGGTTTTTGCCCTAGTGTGCATCACTTTGTTTACTTAAACTGTACTTGTCATTTGGTAAACATTTACCAAATCAAGAAAAGAATCTTTAGGACTTTCTTCATAGTCATTTGGTTCTTATGATGCCAGACTGCTTAATATTATCCAGAAGTCAGTAGCATTTAACCCATGATAAATATCCCATTTGTCATTTATTCATAAGCCAAAATCTTAAAAATCACTGGCTCCAAGAATATTCTTATGTCCTTCTATTAAAAAGTTACCCATTTAGTCGCTGTTTTGTATTTTTATCCAATTAGCAATCCATAAAAAGCATTTCTTCTTATCTTATGATGAAGAACTTTGTTAAACACATTTGAAAATCCAAGTATACCGTAACAGCAGGGTCACCTCCATCCAGGTCCTATTGTTTTCTTAGAAAACTCTGAAAGGTTGGTGAATTAGGATTTGTTTATGCTGATTTTTCTTCAACTAAACTTATTCTATGAACCTATTTATTTTTTCTTTGATTACCACTTCTGTCAAGTGGCATAAAGCAGATGTTAAAGTGGCAGGACTATAATTTCCTTTCCAGATCTTGCTAGGTCTCTTTGAAACCTGGTATTATACCAGCTACCTTCAATTTCTTTGGCACTGAATCTGTTTTGAATGTTAAACTATATACTTTTGGAGAAGAATAGCAATTATCTTTGAAATTCAAATGTTTATTATATTGTACAACTGATTAATAATCAGTTCTTTCATTTGAGTTTGACATGCATTTTTGTAGAAGATGCTCGTATGTAATTTATAAAACAGGTTTTTGAGACATAGGTATGTACCTGAATTTATTAATTTACTAAAATCAGAATAAAGGTTTATAATGAATCTCATGTCAGCAGTAATAGTTTTTTTATTTCCTATAGAGGAACATTTTTACCAGCCATCTGAAATTCACAAGAAAGCCTTACCAATGACTGTTTCACAGCCCTTATTAAATACATTTTGCTTTTCCTTGCATGTTAGAATTGCAGAAACTTATGCAGGGATCACAATTCCTGATGGCATTGGGTATGTGAACAATTGTTATAGAAGAGGACAGAATTTTTTAAATTATTCATAGAGATTAATGTCAGTTCTATAAGATTCTAAGCATTGCAAACGATTTACTGTGGGTTGTTTCAACTTGCAATAGGTGTAGTTTGGGCCATCTTCCGTCAGGAAGACAATGCTTGCTCACTGGATTTAACTGATATCAAGGCAGCCTTTCCTTGATCCCTAAATAATCAGAAAATTACTGAGGATCTAGTAATCAGCAGGAATACTACGCTGTGGAATTTATCTGACATTCTATGTACAGTTGAACAAAGTGGGCAAAGTTACTTTTTGTATTATTCATTTTAATCGTTGATGAACACATCAATATATTTAGAAATAAGGTGGATAAAAATTGATTTTTTTTAAAGAATCAAAAAATTGGATTTTTTAAAAATTTAAATCAGATTTTTTTATTTTAATAAAATTCTTTTGGAGTAAAAATCTATCTAAAGATAGTTTTCTATTTAAGATACATTAATAATTTACTTCATTCAGCATGAAATGGAACTCAGTTATGTAGCGTGAGCCTGTATATTCTACAATATTGGGACTGTCAGTGAGTCAACAGCGGGTCAGAGGAGGAGCCCTGTGGGACAGAGATGACAGTTGCTTTTTAAAAATTATAATTTAAAGCGAGTTGTTTGAAATCAAGCCATTTTACTAGTGATTTAAGTCATGATTTAAATTGCCTTGATTTAAATCAAATCCACCCTGTTTAGAAACTTTAAGTGCTTCCAATTGTACATTATGTGACATATCTGTTTTCTACCACACTGTTTTGCTAACTAAAAAAAACAAAAAACAAAATTTGTACTAATTTTGCTGATAAGAGCCGAGAGTAGGATTAGTTTAGATTCTGAAAGGAAAGCTGTGTGCAGAGAAGGAGGGAAATTTGCTCATCTATTAATATCAAGAAGGGATTATTTGCCATGCGTTGTGTACCTCCCCCCCATCCCGGTAATGTCATCAGGGATCCCAAGGGTGGGCTTCCTATTATGATACCCTTTATGAAAATTTTACCTCTTTCTTCCTTTGGCTGTTCTGCAGGGCTTTGGGAAAGAATTGGATACTGAATTGACTCATGAATCAGTAGTGCCAGGATGTATTTGTGGGAGGTCCAAATCCAATGGCACCGGCTCTTTAACACTTCATGATCTACTGATCATAATGAGGCAGTTGGGTCTGGATAGAAGGATTACTTTAGATCTGTGTCCATCATTTTAGAAATTTTTTTGTCTAAAAGATTGTTAATCTGTATTTAGTTCCTTCTGCCTTTCCTTCCCTGGTACATAGATACAGAACATTTGCTTTTTAAAAAAATTTGCTTTTTTAAAAAATTCACCTACTAATATGACTTTCCTGTCCCTAAATTGTAAAGAAATCTCTTTTCTGCTATACTTATAAAACCTGCTTCACTAATCATCAGTCAAGCCATATTCTTTGTGTTGGGAACATTCACATGCCCATGTAGAACTCTTCAACTTCTAATACTAAAATTGTTGTACATGTTAAATCAGCATTTTTTTCTGCCACAGAACCATCTACGGGACCACAGTGAGGAGTATTAATGCTTTTTGGTAGTCACTTGGATTTGGAATTTGACTTGGCAGTCCAAGCCACAAGTTGAGTTGCCCATAGCACAAATTTGTAAAGTCATCTGGACTGAATTCAGTTTTGTAACACTGAGCACATGGATAAGGTTCTTTAATCTGCTAGTTCAACCACATGATTGTTAAATTCTGGGCTCTCCTGAGTTATCAGGGTGGCTTGGGAGATGACCAGCGGATAATTTCATGCAGTGTTATTATCGTTTTTGAGGTAGGGTGTAATTCCTCCAGCCTTGGAATAGTTGATAGTATATTCCCTTCTCAAGAGGCCATTACTGGATCTCTCCATTCAGGACAACTACCAACAACAAAAATCTCAACAGAAAAAGAACAAGGCAAAATGCACAACTTGCACATTGTATTATTTCCGCTGATATTGATGCCATGGCCAGAGTATGCTCTTGTCATATGTTCTTGTTTACTGGAGAAACCCATTTTTGCTATATGAAAGAAAAGGTCAGGATGGGGCAATTTGTAACCTCTACCTAATGAACTCCTCAGTTTATATAGCAAAGTCTGGAAGGACATCAGACAGTACAACTGCCTTTTCCAAATGACATTGTTTGGTGCCATAAAAAATCCTTACAATGTGGAATGAATGGAATCCTTCTGGGTCTTTTCAAGGGCAAATCCATAATTCAATCAGGCATTTAATGCCAGATCCCAACCAGCAAATTACATTTATTTAAATTTGCTTTATGGATCCTTAGGACATGCTAAGTTTGGAATACGAAAAACAAGATCTGTCTCATTTGTACTCTACACTGGCCTGATGAAGCATCCAAGCCAAGACCCCAAGATTATGATAACATTTGTGCAAGCCAAAATACCAGACTCAAATGAAGATACAGAGCTGCATAAATTGGTATTGAAGGACATATTGCAGTAGAAACTCTGTTTAGAAAAAGGGTACATGCAGTAGGAGATACCCAAAGCCATTCAATGAGCATAAAATTTGTATCCTCGCTGCAGGAGATGGTCTTCAGAAATGGGAGAATATGAAGGATCTGAAGCAGGATAGAGTTGAACTATAACTTTTCAATGGGTGGTACCTGATAATGCACAGCTATTGAAGATGTTCAATTGTCATCTTGGTGTCATATTTTTAAATAAATTAAATAATAAATATGCCGCCCATCTCACAAAATATGTCATCAAGTAATAACATTGTCATGATTCCAATAATTGTATTTATCAATACAGTCATGCTTTGCTCTCACTATACATAAAGGACAAGGACAAACTATGGAAAATGTGCTGATTTATTTGAAGAAACCAATATATATGTCACTTTAAACCAAGGAAAAAGAAGTGAAAATGTTACAATATTCTTTAAAAAATGGCAGATCAACCACAGATGTTGCGATCAAAATGTTCTTTATAAAAATGAAAAAAAATCTATATTTGTCTTGCTACGCAAGACATAAGATGTTTCTTTTTAAAGTTTAAAACCAAACTTTAACCAAAGTTTATTAACCAAAATTAATAAGGCAGCAGATGCAGCTCAAATGGTTGAATTAGGCCACATTTCAACACTAGAATAACCTTCTTGTAAAATGTTAACATTGACACTTGACATTTATGACTTGTCTGACAAATCTATGTAACCTATTGTGTTTATCTCTATCACTTTTCCTTTATGGATATGTTGTAGGTATATTTGTCCAAATTAAGGAACTTATTTTATCTCTGACTGCTATGAAATATTTGAATGTTAAAAAGAAGAGTTGCAGCCAAGTCATATATATGACATATCTATATATCTATATATTTATTATATCGATATATAAATACAAGAATGCTGCACCTTCACAAATATGTTTCAGACTATTTCCGGCTTTCTCTCCTGCTTCCTTCTTATAGATGAATAACTTTCAGTCTTATGAAAGAGGAATTACTTTCAGTCTTATGAAAGAGGTTAACGTTTAATATTTTCATTGCTCTATATTTTTGGTTATTTGCAATTTAGTAGAACACAGGGTATGGTATTTGTTAATAAGTAGAAAATACTAAATCCAGTAACTGCATCTTTTATTCATTAAATTAAAATATCTAAATATATGTTTGAGATTATGTACAAGCTTTATTATAGTTCATTTTAGGCACCCAATCATATAACTATTTATCAAGTCTAAAAAATGCCATAATGAGATCTAGGCAACCAACGTATTGTAAAAACTCTTTCCAAAGCAAATACAATTTTCATTAGAGCATTCTACACAGGGCATTCTGTTCTAATTAAAATGTTATGACAAGGACATTTAAATATGACTGCATGGCTATATTTTATGCACGTCTGAACAACTGAAGTATATTGGGCATGACATAACTGTTTCAAGGATTTTGTAGTTTGCTTGATTGAAGTGCAAGACTGCACTTGCTATCTTATAAAAAATTAAATGCTCAAGTACCATATGTCTTACAATTTGCCAGTGATTTCCTGGCCATAATAAGCTCTATCAAGTATGTTTTTAAACATGAAGGTTGTTCAGTCAATCTTATTGTGTTCCAGCAAAATGCTAAAATAATTTTTTTTATTTATAGTTTAAAACTTATAAACTCTATTTAAATTATTCCAAGTATTTTTCTTGTCTCAAACTGAGCTTTCTGTAAAAAAGATTTGGCAATGATGAATATATAGTGTTAAATTTAGAAACATAGCTATAATAATGTAAAATGAAATAACATACTTGCTTTATTTTCATTTTAAACTTGAGATAGACTAAAGCTATATGTAAAACATCCCTTCTGACAGAGTTTTTCACATTGATCTTTTAATACAAAATACGACTGAGAAGCTTCCAGCAGTTAGAATTCAGTTTATGCTACTTTTCTGCTAAACATTGTCATTTTGCTAGTCCATGATACTAGTCCATGATGGCTCATTGGTCCGATTAAAGAGAATTTATTTATTTAAATATTTTGCTATAAATCAGTTTTTAGATGATAGATTTAAGATCAATATTTTCTCAGCATGAGTACATTTTCTTTGGATTGTTCTAACAAAATCTTCAACAAAAGTAACATTTTTTAATGTACTTTCAACAAAATACTGTTAACTAAATACTACCCAAGATTATAATGGTCATACAATGCATGTACTTTATAGAATTTTTGCTTATATAGGAGAGTTTTTGAATGGTAACCTGCCAAGTAAAATGATGTTTTTGAAACCTAAGTTTGAGTAATCATATTAAGTAAAATTGGGTGGCAAATTGGATTTTATAATTGCTGAGAGTCATTTGGCAAAATTGTATTTATAGTGAAATGGAAAATATCCAGGGTTTTACTTACTAGAATCTTAAATAGTATTTGGAAGGCAAAAATGTAGCACCAGGATCACAAAATAAGAATACAAGATTTAACTGGTTATGTACTCTATGATTATCTTCTGGACACTGAAGATTTAGCAGCTGTAAATTCAGTAGGAAGTATCATAATAATAACAACAACAACAACAGTACATGACTTATGTGATTGTGTGATAGCTAACTTTATAGCCAAAAATATTTCACTCCTTTCTAATCCTTTTTCAAGTTTTTTTTACATAAGAAAGAAAACTTATTTCAATTTAATATGTTTGGCACATAGATGACCTTTTTTCAATACAAGTCTAAACTGGAACTTTCTACATATTTAACCCAATTTGGACTAGGTTATTTAATTTCTTGGATTTATTTGTTATTACATTTTAAAGTCCTGCTTAAGGTGACAGGTAAAATCTCTTGAGCAGTAAATACAAGTTAAAAAAACCACACACACACATTGTACCTGAGTATATTATTAGAAATAGTTTTGCGGTGCAGGGGGGTTTATTTGCATTATTCCTTGTGTTTCAGCTGATGAGATAAAACTGAATGATCCAGTTAAAATTGTAAATGCTGAATATAAATTGAGCAGTTCAGTTCGGTATGAATGTGCTTTGATTTCTTTTGGACAACAAACAATGCTTTTATTGAGCTTGGTAGTTTTATTGCATACCTTTTTTCCCTTGTCCTTTGTATTTGTACAGTGTTTCTCACAACTACTGTGTAGCACATAGCTCAACAGCATAGATAATTCGTTCAGTTTAGAGCTTTCTGTCTCTGACTGTCAGGCACAATAACTTTAGTGTTGCAAGAGCCTACACATAGGCACTCGAAGGGACTTCTCTGGAATTGCAGTGGCGTCTACTAAAATCTGCGTGATAAGCAATTGCAAAAATGCCTTTCAGTTGCCAGGTCTCAGAAATGTCACATTATGGCTTTTTAAATGCCATAAATAGCCAAATAGGGATGTAGGACTTGCTTGAAAAAGAAAGGCACCATACTGCACCTCTTGAATTCTGCCAGTAGCAGACACTATTTCAATGTTTCAACAAATCTTGAAAAGCCAGAAAGGCAAGTTGTCTGTTCTCATTTATTAATTCAAATCAAACTACAGTACTTTGAATGCCCCAAATTTTCTCCTTTGGATGTTTATATTTATATCGTGCTGCATCTCATTAATATTAATAATTAATAAATGTTACTATTTAATAGTACTGATTATTAATTTACTATTAATAAAATTATATACAATATTTGATGCAGAAAAAAGAACAAACCTTTCAACAAACCTTTTGACATGTTATCTATCTGCTTGTTGTGTATTTTTGCTGCCCCAAATTATTTAAAATAGTAATAGTTTTCTCTGACATTCTGTGTCACATGGAAATATCAAAATTCATATCAATCAAAGCAGTTATTTCTGATAATTTATTTTATCAGTATCTTATATCCTATATTCTTTAAAATGTTAACATTTTATTTATTCTTTTTATTTTTATGTAGTTGGGGGAGTATCTTTGTTAAAGTGACTTGAAAAATGTTGGTTCTTTCATGTTTCATTTAGCCACTCTGAATCATTCTATTAACTTTTATTATCTTCTAATTGATTCAAGTTTTATTGAGGCTATGTGGTTGTAAGTGCATCTGAAGGTTATATTTAACGCAAAAAGAAAAAGAAAACGAATGAACTGAAATAAGATTCTATAAATCACTTAAGTGTTATATTTCTTCATTACAAATCTAACATTAGACAACAGTACATTGATGGCTAACAGTTGTTTTAAATATTTAAATCAAAACCATTAGACTTTCATAAGTCTAATGTTTAAAGCAAAGAGCAAAAATAATGAGGCTTGTGCTATTTACCAAGATATCAGATAATTCAAGGCTGAGTATGTAGCAAAAGTCCCTGAAATGCTGTCTCATGACCATGGAGGTGTGCAGTACTCAGAAATCTGGATTGTAAGTACTTTTTGTTGTCCCGTTGTAACTTCGAACAGTTGGTAAGTGATAGTCATAAGTTGAGGACTATCTGTATTTGATACAGCAAAGACTCAGATGACAAACAAATATTTGATTCCTTTTTAAAAAAAGGTTTTAAGAGACATTGATGATTCCTAAATATACCCCAGTATTTCAGGATTTTAAGAATTACTGCTGATTTTTCATTTGTCCTACTTAAATTTCAGTTATCCAAATAAATATCTCCCCTCCATTGGTTTTAATTAGTGCTTTCCTATGTGCTGGGTATGAAGCATCTATTCACTTTTTATTTATTTTCTGAAACAGCAAATTGAAACCATTGATAACAAATACATAGTAGTTTTCTTTGGTATTGATGTGTTTTAAAATAAAACATATTTAGCATATAAATGTTTCATTGATTTATCCTATTTTTTCCTAGAAAAAAGCAAAAGGGCAGGTGTTGTTTGACAAAGTATGTGAGCATCTTAACCTACTGGAAAGGGACTATTTTGGCTTGTTATTCCAAGACCATACAGATCAGAAGGTATGTATTAAATGTGTAAGAATGACATCTAAAAGACACAGAACTTTTGTAATATATGGAAATTTATTACTGAACTTTAAGTCTTTTATAGTCCGGAGCCCAGATTTCTGAGCAGAAAAGGGGGTGACTATAATGCTATCTCTTGCTGTCATATTTTGAACTGAGCAATTTTTCCATCAAGTGGGGTGGAGGAGGAGCACACAACCTGAAACACTTGCATGTGCAGTTTACAGTAGGGTTTGTGGTTCTATGAGAATCTAATACCTGATGATCTGAGGTGGAGCTAAGGTGGTGATGCGGCTCTAAATACAGATCAAGTTTCGCTCACTTGCTTGCCGCTCAGCTCCATCCGTGCAGCCCGGTTCCTAACAAGCCACAGACCGATACTGATCCATGGCCCGGGGGTTGGGGATCCCTAGACTAGATGCTGTATGGATATGATCAGCTGAAGGAGAGAATGTTGATTTAAAGCATTTGAACTTCAATTTTCACTTTTCTTTTAAAAATACATTTGCAATAAATAACATCATCATTGTTTGAACAATTAATTAGAATGCAACACTCACTGATAATCTTGTCTTATGGGGGTGAACTTGCATATAAGGTCTGGTAGATGAACATGTTTTAACTTTGGCTGCAGAAAAGAACCAGTTGTTCATTACACAGAAATACATTACATTTAACAGAAGATGAGACATAAGAAATATCCTTCATGTTTTCCTGAAGTATTGGAGTTCAGTTTGGTTAAGTGGTGATTTGTACAATAGATAAGGAGGCAAGGATCAGATCTGTACAGTTCTAGCCCTGTAGTTTATATCATACAGATGAGTCTTATGCTTAGACTATGCTCTGTTTAGGAGTCTGCCCCTGTCATTGCTATATATGTCAAAAGATGTGATTCCATTTCTCATCAGTTTTTGACTGCAGAAATGATATAAGAACTTTATTATCTCTTTGTTTCCTTAGAAGACAAAGATTGCTTGGTAGGATCTCTTGCTGAGTTTATAGATCAAGTCTTAGGGCCAGTGTTGCTCTCCTATTATTCTAGGCTTCCAGGAAGGCTCAGGAATTTGTAAATGCAATAGTGACCACTTGTAATCTTCATCCCAATATATGTAAATGGTTGTATACTAGATCTTATGTAAATATAATACTCCAATGTATATAAATGGTCATATACTTGTGTTATACAAAGCATATACAAATGATCTTGTGTTCATCTAAGATCAGATAATTAACAATCTGGATAAAAATTATATTATTTACCTTGACCCTTTGGCTGTAGTCAGGTGATTTCCTGGTTCAAATAAAATTGACTGTTAACTATGCCCTCCAATGGGCAAACAAATCTAATACAATAGACGGTCTCAAGTGGATCTAGAGAGATTTCCAAAGACACTTAGGGAATATCTCAACAATTTGGCAGCCAGTTCTGTTGCTTTTATAATGAACGACTGGGTACAGGAAGCTTTAATGAGTTTGCTTCTAAGTAGCCTCTCTTTCTTATTAATTCTGACTGTCTCCTTGGTTTATTAAGGAGCTCCAAGAGACAAAGTGACAGTAAATCTGACTGAGTACAAGTTCAGGTTTAGACCTACATTGTGATAGTAACTGAAGCGGTTGATGAGCTGTTTCCCGATTGGCTTGTTTAGGGTGGCATCTCCCAGTTTGGGAGAGTGTTATCTTCCACTTGGCAGCTTTGACAGTTTTTCACAGTACTTTGTCAACAAAGTGGCTCAAATTTGCAAGAGGTTGAACTTTTCCTGTGACTATCTAGAGTCTATCCTAGTACCTGGGATAACATGTTGTCATGTTGGCTGGATTCCTTTAAGCTTGTACAGTCTTAGGAAGTAGACGGTATGAGCATTTTACTAGTATTCAGAAGGCAATAAGAAGGTATTTTTAATTTATTTGCAAGAAAAACCTGTGTATCAAATGTTTTCATAGAAAAAAAGTATCTTATACATGAATAATTAATTGTGAAAGCTAGATTTTCTGCTTTGTAAAGGATTAAATATATTTTTATTTTAATTTTAATTGGCATTCTATATTTACAGACAGACTGAACATCAAAACACTTACATGGCTAAGTCTGGCACTGTTATTTTCATGAACTAGCACAGGAAAAACTGTATCTGTAGAAAAATAATTTATAAGGAGGAAAACAGTAGAGGGCAATCTAATCTAAAAGGAAATTCTCTCATATTATCTGCATATTTGAAGAAGCAATTAAATTATCTTTTATGACCATAAAATCTAATATCTTTGAAAAAATGTTGTAGACACTTGAGGTCTTTGTGTTTCTTTCTTTTTTAAAAACATTTTATGCCCTTTCACTTGCTCAGAAAAGACAGTGATTTATGAAGGAGAAAGAGTTTGTGAACAAACAGCCAGCTCACTAGCAATCCTCAGCTAGAGAGAAAGCCACTGACAGGAAAATATGAGAGATATCTCATTTTCATTTCATAGTCTTCAGTAAAAAAGCAAATAGTTTGCTTGTATATATAGATAATAATTCTACATTGTCAGTTAATATAGGCACAGAGAACATCAGTCTCTGAGTGTTCCATCTGGTTTGCAAATTTATCTCCTTGTTTCTATCTTTGATGTGCATATCCTATCCTGAGGGAAAGAGGAAAAGTCATCTTTCTTGCTCAGCAACTTATCCAAGATAAAAATTATTCCTTATTCATATCTAAATCACACTGGAAAGGAGGGGATAATAAAAAAGCATCAGCACAACACTGCTTTCATAAACATGAACATCTTAAATAAGTCAAAATGATGGAAGTATTAGATCCTATAGATACCTCTGCCTGCATATAAGTTTAAAACTTAAAATAGCCTCATCAGTCTATGACTTATTTCAAAAAACTGTGTGTCTCCCAAAAATTACACAGAGAGAATTTGAACAATATAGTCAGTTGTCTGACTATTATCTTATTAGTTTCAGGAACATTTTATAATTGTATAGCAAATAGAAATCTTTTACTTTTGCAAAATGAAAGATAACTATTTTGAATACTCAGAGCCTACCATTGATAAGTATTGAAGTATATGGAAATTGGACATTTTTTTTAATGAATGAAAAAATTAACATAAAGGAAAATTAAAAAAAAAGATGTAATTCAATTTAAATTGTGATCTTTCTCGGAGGCCTCCTGGATTCTCAGATCCTAGCTCAGAGAGCAAATGACAGTAATGGTCAGGAAGGCCTTTGAACAAACTTATCTTGTGTGACAATTGTATCCTTGGCAGGCCATTCTCACAGTCACTCATACCGTAATCACTTCATCCTCGAATCCTGTGAAATGTTCTATATGGTGCTTCCCCTGGAGACTACTCAGATACCATAACTGGAATGTGGCTACACAAGTAGTTATGGATGTTCCTTTTTTGTCCATGTAACATTTCTACTCTACAAGCTACAGAAGACACTAGCCGTTTTCTGGGTGCAGTTCAACATATTGTCTCTTATTGAGCACTGATTCGCCTAGGACTTGGTTATCTGCAGGGCAGTCTTTCTCTTGTCATCTCTTCCTGTTCAATAAAATCTGTAAGAGTTGGCACATTTCATATCCCAATTATAAAGCATTGTGATTTTGTGAGACCTAGGCAATATTTATTTATTTTGTTAAATTTATTTGCCACCCCTCTCACTGTGGGGCTACTCCATGTCTTCTATGTAGCTGTATTATCTTGTGAAATATCATTTCCCCTGAGCTTCGTATGACCCCGGTGCTGTTGAGATGTTTAAAACCGTGGAAGTATGACTCTTCTAATAGAGATAAGAAGGGTTCATTGATTTACTCACTGGCAGTTTATTGTTTATTGTTAACAATAGTTTTCAATTGCTGAATTTTCCAGGATGTGGGGACGTCTATTACTATCAGTTTTTGTATTTCATTACTTCTGTAGCTGTTTAAATCTTAACATATAAGGCTTACATTGTAAGCCCAAACTTTCTTCAGTGGTTGAGGCAGTTTAGAAATTGATAGATGAAAAATTCTCGGAATATTATATACTGATTTTGAATAAATCAATAATAGTTACACTATAAAACACACATTAAATATTACATTTCTCATTATATGTCATTTCTTTTTTTAGAATTGGCTTGATACTTCAAAGGAAATCAAGAAGCAAATTCGCAGTAAGTGCTCTGGTCATATCTCTTATTGTCATACTATAGATAGTTCTTGATATATGTCTGTTCATTTAACAATAATCTGGAATTACAATGACCTCAGGAAGGGTGATTTGCAGCCTGTAAAGTATTTCTGGTTGTCACATAATGTTGCATCAATAACCCCCATGTGATTGTGATCTGGATGCTTGGCAACCTGTTCTCACAACTGGTTGCTAAGTCTGCACGATCATGTTTAATTTAATTTAATTTAATTTCGAATTTATATACCGCCCTTCTCCCTGAGGACTCAGGGCGGTGTACAGCCAAGATAAAAAACATAGAATACAAATATTAAAACATTTAAAAATATATATAAAATTTGGCCCAAAAAATTAAAATCGCAGACTAATTAAAAGGATTTAAAAATTTTAAAAATTTCTTCTTAAGCCAACCCGGCTTGCTGAAAAAGATAGGTTTTCAGGGAACGACGGAAGGCATTGAGGTCCTGGATTCTTCTTATCTCCGTGGGCAACTGATTCCAGAGGGTGGGAGCCCCCACAGAGAAAGCCCTCCCCCTGGGGGCCACCAGCCTACATTGTTTGGCTGATGGCACCCTGAGGAGGCCCTCTCTGTGGGAGCGCACGGGTCGATGGGAGGTCATCGGTAGCAGCAGGCGGTCTCGGAGATAGCTAGGCCCTATGCCATGGAGCGCTTTAAAGGTGATAACCAACACCTTGAAGCGCACCCGGAAGACCACCGGGAGCCAGTGCAGCTCGCGCAGGAGTGGTGTTACATGGGAGCGCCATGTTGCTCCCATCACTACCCGCGCTGCTGCATTCTGGACCAGCTGGAGCCTCCGGGTGCTCTTCAAGGGGAGCCCCATGTAGAGAGCGTTACAGTAGTCAAGGCGAGAGGTGACGAGGGCGTGAGTGACTGTGCACAGGGAATCCCGATCAAGAAAGGGCCGCAACTGGCGAATCAGGCGAACCTGATAAAAGGTCCCCCTGGTAACAGCCGTCAGATGTTCCTCCAAAGACAGCTGCCTATCCAGGAGGACTCCCAGATTGCGAGCCCTTTCAGTGGGGGCCAAAGACTCGCCCCCAATAGTCAGTGATGGAGTCAACTGACTATATCGGGATGCCGGGAGCCACAGCCACTCAGTCTTGGAAGGGTTGAGCCTGAGCCTGTTCCTCCCCATCCAGATCCGCACAGCCTCCAGGCACTGGGACATCACTTCAAGGGCATCGTTGGGGTGGCCTGGGGTGGAGATGTACAGCTGGGTGTCATCAGCGTACTGGTGGTATCTCACCCCAAAGCCACGGATGATCTCGCCCAGTGGCTTCACATAAATGTTGAACAGAAGGGGCGAGAGGACCGATCCCTGCGGCACTCCACAAATGAGAGGCCTCGAGGTCGACCTCTGCCCCCCTGCCAACACAAACTGCGACCGGTCGGAGAGAAAGGAGGAGAACCACCGTAACACGGTGCCTCCCACCCCCAACTCTTCCAGCCGGTGCAGCATGATACCATGGTCGATGGTATCAAAAGCCGCTGAGAGATCTAATAGGACCAGAACAGAGGAATAACCCCTGTCCCGAGCCCTCCAGAGATCATCGACCAACGCGACCAATGCCGTTTCCGTGCTGTGCCCAGACCTGAAACCTGACTGGAACGGATCCAGATAAGATGTTTCCTCCAGGAATTGTGGAAACTGTTGCGCGACCACACTCTCAACAACCTTCGCAATGAAGCGAAGGTTGGAGACAGGACGATAGTTAGCCAATATTGCTGGATCCAGGGACGGCTTCTTGAGGAGAGGCCTCACCACCGCCTCTTTCAGGGCAGCGGGGAGGTGACCCTCACTCAAGGAAGCATTAATAACGCCCTGGAGCCAGCCTCGTGTAACCTCCCGGGAAGCCAGTACCAACCAGGAGGGACACGGGTCCAGTAAACATGTGGCCGCACTAAGTCTCCCCAAAATCCTGTCCACATCATCGGGAGTCACAGCATCAAACTCCTCCCAGATAACATTCTCAAGACTGTTCCTCGTCACCCTGCCCTGATCTACCCAGTCAGAGTCCAAATCCCCCCGGATCTGAGCGATTTTGTCATACAGGTATTGTCCGAAATCCTCCGCCCTGCCTTCTAAGGGATCCTCCCGCACTCCCAGATGGAGCAGGGCGCGGGTCACCCTAAACAGGGCGGCCGGACGATTCCCTGATGACGCAATAGAGGCGGAAAAGTAGTTAGACTTTGCCGTCTTTATCGCCACTAGGTAGGCCTTAATATGCGACCTTACCAGTGTTCGATCAGATTCAGCGAGACTGGCCCTCCAACCGCTCTCCAGGCGTCTTTTCCGGCGCTTCATTTCCCTCAGCTCCTCAGTAAACCAAGGAGCCACCCGGGATCGGCATCGGGTCAGAGGCCGCAAAGGCACAACTCGGTCCAAGGCCCCACCAGCCGCCCGATCCCAGGCGGCTACCAGGTCCTCGGCCGAGTCATGTGCTAGATCCTCAGGAAATGGCCCAAGCTCCGTCTGGAACCTATCAGGATCCATCAGGCGCCTGGGGCGGATCCATCTAATTGGGTCCGCCTCCCTGCGGCGAGGGGTCGCGGTTCGAAGATCTAGGCGAAGGAGTGAGTGGTCAGTCCATGACAAGGGTTCCATGTCTATATCCCCTATAACAAGACCACTCAACCACTGGCCAGAGACAAAAATCAGATCCAGAGTGTGACCTCCCCTGTGAGTAGGGCCATGAACTAACTGGGTCAGGTCCATGGCCGTCATGGAAGCCATGAACTCCCGAGCCACCTCAGACGTTTCACCGACAGATGGCAAGTTGAAATCACCCATGACTAAAAGCCTGGGTGTATCTACTGCCACCGTGGCTATCACGTCGAGTAGCTCAGGAAGGGCTGTTGCCACGCGGCAGGGAGCCAGGTACGTAAGCAACAAGCCCATCTGAACCCCACGGCCCCACCTCACAAGGAGGGACTCACATCCGGCTATCTGAGGCACAGTGGTCTCCCTCGGATCCAGATCCTCGTTAATAATAACCGCCACCCCCCCCGCCCCTCCCCTGGGCCCTCGGCTGATGGAATGCTCTGAAGCCTGGTGGGCACATTTCAACCAGAGGGACGCCACCCTCCGGGCCCAAGATCGCCACTTGCGATCTTTCTTGCTGGATTCCCAAAAAAATTCTTCTCATTGCTGGGAGCTGAACTTTTTCGGTAGGGTTCAGAAATGGAGCTGAACTAGTTATCTTCCAGCCACTGGATTCGGATTTCAGCTTCCTCTTGTTTCTGGAGGATGGCTGAAACAGCTGCCTGCTAAAGGATTTCAGCTCCCCTCTATGAATGGAAGGGAGCTAACTCCTTTGGTGGGGTGTAAAAATGGGGCTGAAATCCTGAGTTTTTCTTTTTCTTTGTTTTTATTGCCTAAATACGAAGAACAGATGTCTCCCTTCTATTCTTTAAGGCTGAGTTTGTACACTTAATTTTGTCAAACCTTCTTATGTAATGTTGCATTTTAAATAAAATGTTTATAATAAAGCTTAACGCATTGTAAGCCGCCCTGAGTCTCCGGAGAAGGGCAGCATATAAATTAAAGCAAAAAAAATAAAATAAAAAAAATAAATAAAAAATAAAATAAAAAATAAATAATATAATTAAAATTTCAGAAGTTTACAATACTGTGTTTACTGTATTTATAAGGATGTTAAAATTAAGATTGTTACCATAGAAATCTTCTTCAGTGTGCGCAGTGTTAAATGATCTAGGTCTTTCTAGAATAAGAAGAGTTAGAATAAATCTTTATCAGTATATATTGTTTTAGGTTCTGGTGAACTTTCCAAGTCATCTGTTAGAAAGGTTCTTAGAAGAACCAGGCTTTTGAAAGTGAACAGATGCAAATACTTTATCAGTCTGGCACAATACTCCTAAAATCATTTGGTAAAACTGCATAATCTAATCTGGTATTAGTAGTACAATGTCTGTTAATCCTATTTTGATTTTCATATAAAGAATGCAAGAAATTTTTATCCTCCTTTGTAACTCTTGTGTTTGGAACATACTGATCAAGTTGCCTGTTACCTTACCTTTGGCTAAATACATTTCTTTCATGGTATATTTTAGGGTTGTTTTTTTTTTTTTTTTGTGAGCATTTTGTAAGAGTTGTGAGGCTGCTCACAAGGTGTTATACAGACAAATAAACAATATGTACAGTGTCCCTTGTTGTCCATGCTTTTTGCCTCCTTTTTGTATATTTATGCATGTGGAAACTGATGAAAAGGCTTTTGTGCATGTTTATAGTACTTGTTTCACAGCCTCATTATCCACTGTTGTTCATCTGGAACAGAAGCGCTGCAAATGGGTGCCACCTGTACAGTCTGTTTTAATGATTTGCTTGTATAGCAGCTTCGGAGTTTTAACAATTCATTGTTGCAAAACATTGTTGTTCTGCATCTGTACAGATCATTATCAATACAGGAACCTTAGACAGATCAATCAAATATTTTTAAAGTATTTGCATTATTAGAACAAATATTACTGAAAAATAATGAAATATATACAATTTAGAAAAATAAAAATAAAAAATAGGCATAAAAATATGGAGAGGTGGAGGGAGAAGTGAATGAAATTGGCTTCATTTAATCATTAGCAATGGTTTTCCTCTCTGATAATATTCTGTTTTAGAGATGACCTTCAACTACAATGTCCTCCCATATGCCCTTGGTAAAACCAAAGGTATAAGTGAACAATTCTAACTTTTTTTTAACAATTCCTCAAATAATCATCAAGAAAAATCAATCTTGAAATAGGCTAACATTTTCAGAATTGGCTGCAGAAGACATCCAATTTATGGAATCTCCTTTTTCTATTTCTCCTGGCCCTGATGGATTGTCATAAGATTTTATAAAGAGATTTTAATACTTGAATTTTTATTTTTATGCAATACTTTGCACCAAGGGGATCCTTTACTAGAGCTTTGGAAGCAGTCTAATATAATTTTGATCCTTAAATTGGGCAAAAATTTCTAGGGTTTGGCACCATATAGGTCCATTTCATTTCTTAACATGGATTGTAAACTGTACACTAAACTGTTAGCTAATCAACTGATTATAGGTAAAATTATTCTTATGGATCAATTTGTCTTTATTTCAAGTTGAAATAATCTATCCCATCAATAAATTATTAAACATTATGCAGTATAGTAAAATTAATCTTCCCTAGCTATTTGTTATTTAGATATATTAAAAGTTTTGATTCTCTAGAAATACAATTTTTAAAACAAATATTAATTAAATATAAATTTGTATTAATTAAATATAAATATATATTTATGGACCAACTAAAGTTCAGATAAGACTTAATAGTTATGATTCAGATCCCATTACAAATTTAAGAGGTACCAACAGTGTTGCTTTTTAGCCCCTTTGTTATCCAACCTAGCCATAGAAGTGCTGGCAACAGCATTTAGATCCAGTAATCAGATTTGGGGGATGAAAATGGGAGGTAAAACATAGCTTTTAAATCTGTTTTCAGATTATATGATTTTGACTCTCTCAAACACTTCTTACTCAGCCAGCTATACTAAGAAGGAGTTAAAGGAATTTGCAGAGTGCCAGGACAATAAGTTAATTTTCATAAATCACATCTGATGCTTTTTTATACACTCCCAAAAATTCAAAAGTTTCCATACTTTCCATACTTTTAATTATTCCAATTATATAAATATCAGTAATACCCATATAGCTATATATCTATTGATATAAATCTATTAATAAAAAAAAAACAATATACAGTACCAGCATGCAAGAAATTAAGAAAATAGAAATTGGGCTTCAAAATATTTCAGTGTTTTAGATGAATTGCAGCAGTAAAGATGAAGATCCCACATGGCTTAACTTTTTATTTCAATACCTTCCAGTGGTATTTCCAGGACAGGCTTTAAGACTTTGGAGGGGGGTGGGGGGAAGAATACTTTCATGCAAAATAGTTTGAGAGAAATACAAGGATTCGATACAGACCTCAGACACAGGGAGATGCATTAATCTCAAATGGTATGGGCAAAACAATTTAAAATCTGACATATTAGTAATTTTACTAATATGTTAGTATTACAAAAGAGTTTCTCTCCCATCCTTAGTGTCTACATTTTTTCCTATTTGTGGATAAAAATAATGTTTACTTTGAATGTTTTCATTTTTTCTCCCATGTATTCTCTGGGGAATGTGTTAAATGTAGATTTGCCATGGCAGTTCACCTTTAATGTGAAGTTTTACCCACCTGACCCTTCACAATTAACAGAAGAAATCACCAGGTATGCTATTAAGCATTATTGAATGGAAATCCTACATTATTTAGGGTCTCTTGGAAAATCTGTAAAATATTACATTTCATAAGCCTAAAGAAAATGGTCAAATTCAAAAAAAGCTATTAGCTGCTATTGCTTTCCTCTGTGTTTGATTTGTAGTATTTTTCATAAATCTAGTATAGAAATGTATATACAAATAATTACTGCAGATAAATGTCATTTAAGAAAAACTAATTGTCTAATGGCAATTTTTTTTGTTGAAAAAAGAAGAATAAGTTAAACCAGAAAGGCAACAATATTGAATCCACTGTAGATATTCAAAACATAGATCATAACCCGGGCAAGTCAGGGAGGAAATACTATTGTAACTCTCACATTTCTATGGTTATGGTTAAAAGTGTGTGTGTGTGTGTGTGTGTGTGTGTGTGTGTAGTTTTAAAAAGTATACTACTTAAAAACTAGTAGTCAGAAGACTTCACTGATAGTATACCGGTAATTTCCAGCTTTATATGAGAAATAGGTTGTATTTGGGTTTTTTTTTTACAGTTATTAAAATATAACCTTTTTATAATAAATAATTTCTGTGTTTGCAGATTGCTTTTGATGTAGATTTTTAAAGTGTTAAAAATAGAGAAAAATATTAAGCCTTTTGTGGGGAAAATAAAAGGAAGCAGTATTATGAATGTTCGCTAACTTGATTTACATATATAGTAATAAAGGGAATAGAATAAAAAGAAACAAACAAATAAATAAAATTTGTCAGACAATTATCAATGTTCTTTTTCCTAGGTACTTCCTTTGTTTGCAGCTTCGTCAGGATATTGCTTCTGGACGTCTACCATGCTCTTTTGTGACCCATGCTCTGCTTGGTTCATATACTTTACAAGCTGAACTAGGTGACTTTGATCCTGAGGAGCATGATAGTGGTTACATACAGGAATTCCAGTTTGCACCTAACCAGACAAAAGAGTTGGAGGATAAAGTAGTAGAATTACACAAGACACACAGGTGCGTCATGTTCCAAGTAATTCATTTGTATGCATTTTTGTTTGCTTGTGGCAGATAATGCTCATGCAATTAAAAACAAAAGATATAACCCTAGGCTGTAGTCAGGCATTATGTAATATAACCCTGCCACTCCCTCATAAATAGGTAAATTAATCAAGAGATTGTTATTAATAGTATACAAATAAATAAGAAGAGAAAGGAAAAAATAATGAAAATAATAAACTTCAGTCATTCACTGAAGAAGTAAAAACAAAGGGAGAGAAGAAAATTAGCGTGAGAATAACGTTTTGGGAGAAAGATCCCATAATATTTCCCAGAGGGCAAATCTGCAGTTACGAACCAGTGGTAACAAAGTTTTAATTTGCAGGATACAAGTAAGCACAACAATAAAACATGGAAAAAAGTTCATAGGAACACAGGAATTTAAAAATGCAAGATATTTTTCAGCTTCCATATGGTTATGAAATTATTTTTGAGTACTATTTGGAAATTTTAAAACAAAGATGACTAGAAACTAGGGATTTCTCCCCCGCCCCTCTTGATTACATCAGGATTACAAAGAAGCTCAATAGTATAAAAAAGATGTTCAATAATTCAGGGAGTACTGTTTGAGGCAAACATCTTTATTATTTCATTAGGATTTTCATAAAAGCAGTAGCCCTGGCTATTCTTCATCTTGAGAGATAATGCAGTTTGAATCCCTCAAGAGCAAGTTTGGTTCTTTTTTTCTTGCTTAAAAAGTAGATGCTCGAAAAACAGCGGGGCATTTCCCTTTATTGTTTGAGCGTTTAAAATTATCAAAATGTTGGTAACCAACTATCAGATATTGATGTAATACTTTTTTTTGGCATGCCTGTTCCAAGTGTGTTTCTACTCCAGTATGTTTTGGTAGTTTTCACAAATGCAAAGACTGGAAATGATTATATTTGAAAATGGACTCTCCTTCAGCATGAATAATACAATGTTTGAGATGTTTAAAATGGATGGGATTCAAAGCAGTGCTACCCCTTGCAAAAACTGGCCATATCTAGAAACAAAATACTGGCTTAAATAGACTATGGTCTGAGTAGCAAGGGTTATGTTTTTATATACTAATAAGAACACAACATAACTTAATATTGATTTTTAATATTTCTTTTCTAAATATTTGCAGGGGTTTGACTCCAGCACAGGCAGATTCCCAATTCATAGAAAATGCCAAGCGGCTATCCATGTATGGAGTGGATTTACATCATGCTAAGGTATTAGTCAACATTTCTATAGAAAATAAAATTTTATTTAGAAAATGTAATAGATTCATGTACTTAAAAATACCTATTGTTCAATATGCATGATATTGTTGTTTGTGAGGAAAGAAAGAAAGTGGTGTTGCTGGCGCTAAATCAATCTGAAGGGAGATTTGATTAGAATACGGGAAGTAGATATGTGATTAGAATACGGGAAGTAGAATTCCTGGCAGATGTGTGAATCAGCCTAAATCCATCCTGTATCAGAGATGCAATCCTTGATATATTCTATTTCTTCTGCTTGAAAAACAGGGATATTTGGAGAATAATTTGAAACCCATAGTACATATTTTTAACATTTTCATTGCATATATGTCATTTTATGCTCGTTTCGGCTTGTTTTAATCAAGAGCTAATCTTCTGAACACCATTCTCTTGTCACATTCTCCCTTATACAATCTCTCTGCCAACATATACAAGCAAATGCAGAATTGCTGCTTCTTCCATGATCATACTATTGGGGAGAAATTACCTTTCCCCAATGCTGCTGCTTCTGTAATAGGGAAGAGAGAAGTGATACTATTTGCAGATAACACCATTTCTAGTCCCAGATTCTGTAAATCAGCTATGTAAATAGTACATTTACTATTACAGGTTTTGGAATTTTGAGATCAGGTAGGGGATGCCAATACTTTAGTCAGTGTTTTTGTTTTTTTTCTAGCCGATTTTCTGGCGAAAGTTCTACTGAATTAGAGCCTTCTCCAGCAAGTCATTGAAAAATGTCTATTTCATCCTCTTCTTATCCAGCAAAGAAAACAAATTGCCAGTTTATGTATCCAGAACTTTTATTAGCCCATTGCCATTTTAAAAAAAGAAAAGAAAAGAAAAATCTGGGCACTTGCTCTAAAGCAGGGGTGAAATGCTACTGTTTCACACCAGTTCGGGCGAACCAGTAGTGGTGATGGCAGGTGGTTCGGAGAACCAGTAGCTGTGGCAGTGCGAGCCTCTGCCCACCCACCCGGACGTAGTTACTTCCTGGTTTTAACCAGGAAGTAACCTGTTATTGCTTGTGACATGCACACTTCCGAACCGGTAGGGAAGGTAGGTAGATTTCGCCCGTGCTGTAAAGGAATATTTGTGAAGCTGCCAAGTTGCTATTCACCCAGTACATTTAAAGGACCATTCAAAAGACTATCGTGCTGGCAATTTCACAACTAGGAACTTTTCCTTATTGTTATAAGCATATTGCTACAGTTAGTACAATGGAGGAAATGCGAAAGTAGTGAACGTTCCAAAATGATCTGGAAAAGTAGGCGGGATGAATGAAAATTCCACAGAGAAAGTATTGTACACAACTTTTAGCATATAGGAGTGTGTATATGTTTGCTTTTCCCCTCAAAATTGCATCTATAAAATACTTTATTGTAAAATATTTATTATAAAAACTTGGGTTCTCCCATGCTTTCGTTTTAACGCAGGATAGGTCTCCTCTACTAATAAGAAGACTACTAGCCAAATATTTGGATAGTTAATGACTTGAAATATTAAGTACAATCTTGCATACTACACAATTGGATGGATTAAACAATATATTGTGGATTATTGATAATTAAAGCTTATTAAAGTGTTTTGTTTCCATTCATATGATGGATTTCTATCTTCTGTGTACTATTTTGATATTCAGTTAGTATATCCAACTTTACATAACAAGGCAATGACATAATTTTACAATATTTCCTTCATTATCAACTGCCTATCTGTCCACTTCTGAAGTATTTTTCTTAGATTCAGTATTGTTGCTCAGCTAAATTTCCATGTCTTTTAAGATAATCTTCTCTACTCCTGCTGCTTCATTGTCTGCCTGCCTGTGTGTATTCCTACTGTAATCAGATTGAAATTGCTTTCATTCTTAATTTGATAGGATTCTGAAGGTGTGGACATCATGTTGGGGGTTTGTGCCAATGGGCTACTCATTTACAAAGACAGACTTCGGATAAATCGTTTTGCATGGCCCAAAATTTTGAAGATTTCTTATAAACGCAGTAATTTCTATATTAAAATCAGACCAACTGAAGTAAGTACATGGATATCATGATTTACATATCAGAAATTGTATGAACACATGTCAGGTAGTTCAATAGTTCATAGTGTGATATGTGTCTGCCTGGTAAAGTGTTTTTTTTTTTTTTAAATCATACTAGATCTGTTGAAGAGCCATAATGCAAAGCAGCCATAGCTACGCAAAGGCTTCTTTCAGCTGGCGCATGGCGTTCCTGAGATGTTCTCCATATTGAATATGTCTAAAAGCATAATCTCCAACACTTTGATATTTCTAGATTATTTTGTTTTCTTGTTGCTTCATATTTCAGAATCATACACAGTTCGGATCCATAAGTAATCAACAGTAAGATATGTTTTTAAAGCATTTGGTGCTTACCAAGGGTGGTATTCACTTACTTTCGCTACCGGTTCGCAAATGTGAGCGTGCGCGCCTCCTCCACACATTGCCAGAGCCTTCTGCACATGCACAAAGGGTCAAAAACAGGACGTGATGATGGGTGGGTGGAACCTCGTGGCGCTACCGGATCGCACTATCTGGATAGAGCTGGTTGAATTTCACCACTGGTGCTCACTAATAATTCATAAGCAATTAAAAAGATTCCAAATGCCATTCAAAAAAATTTTCCTACAAATTAATTAGCATGGAATCTAATCAATTGTAGACTTGCTTTTTGACACTTACCCAGATGTGTACTGTATGCATCTCATTAAATCAGTGCAAAGCTTAATTATACAAAAATGAATGCATGTTTTTTCCTGAACATTAACTATAGTAGGAAATAGAGACACTATCATTTTCATTCTTAATTATGTCAAACCAGTTCCTACTTTGCAGTAATTTTGTCTTGTTTAGAAATAGCTTTTCCATAAATGTTATGGAAAAAACTTCCAAGAAAGCGTTTATTAATCTGTACAGATAATCCCCAGGTTACGAACGTTCCCTTAGTGAACATTTGAATTTACGCGATAAGTGCCCCCTAGCATTTGTGAAACTACGAATCTTACAGCACCACGGTAGTTGTTCACTCTTTCGAACAATCGCAGAGGCTGTGCAGCATTTGTCCTGCACATTGCTAGCCTAAATGGAGCTTCTGAGGGGCAGATCCAGTCCTCCAACGCTCCGTTCAGCCCTCCGCAGGCTTCCCCTGGCCCATTGCAGGCCGAAATGGAGCCTCCAGGGGGGAGATCTGGCCCTCAGAAACTCCATTTTGGTTGGCAACTTACAAGGAGACTACTTGCTAGATCTTCACAAGGTAAGTGACTGGTGCGGCAGGTTGGGGAGGGGAAGCAATTGTGGGGAGCATGAGGTATTTCAGTGGGTCAGAGAGGTCTTGGGTGATCTTAGGCAGGTGGCCTGTTCCATCAGTAGGCCACCTATGGCCTTCCCCACCCTGAAATACCTCATGTGTACTTAATGAGCCTCACATTCAATTAGCGAATGCATGGGCAAAAGGAAGGAGTGATCTTGTTCAGGGTACGAGATTCACTCCCATAAATCCTCGGGTTACAAATGGAATCGGAAGGCTCCATTACATTCGTAACTCGAGGACTATCTGTTTACATTATGTTTGAATTGTAGCCTTTGAATGAGGCATTTGAGCCTCTGGTTTAGAGTTGTTAATTAAATTGCATTTTAACAGATTATGGTGATAATGATGGTGATGATGATGATTTTTATATTTAACTCAAGGCAGTGAACATATCCAATACTCCTGCCTCTTTTCCCCACAACAACAACAACAACTGTGTGAAGTGGATTGGACTAAGAGTGGATTGGACTGGCCCAAAGTTACCAGGCCTAGAACTCTCTTGGTTTCTAGGCCAGCACCTTAATTGTAACACCTTAACAGCACCAAGTGACTGAAAATGATTACATTAAGTTTAAGAGTAAATGAAATCAAATGCTAACACGGCTGTCATATGCTCTTCTAAAGTCAGCCGCGTGTCCAGGAGGACACCTAAGTTGCAAGCCCTTTCCGTGGGGGCCAATGACTCGCCCCCAATAGTCAGTGGCTATATCGGGATGCCGGCAGCCACAGCCACTCGGTCTTGGAAGGGTTGAGTCGGAGCCTGTTTCTCCCCATCCAGATCCGCACGGCTTTGAGGCACCGGGACATCACTGCAAGGGCATCATTGGGGTGGTCGGGTGGAGATGTACAGCTGAGTATCATCAGCGTAAATATGGCACTGCACCCCAAAACCACGGATGAGCTCACCCAGCGGCTTCACATAAATGTTGAACAGAAGAGGTGAGAGGACTGACCCCTGCAGCACCCTACAAATAAGGTGTCTTGAAGTCGACTTCTGCCCTCCTGCCAACACAGACTGCGACCGGTCAGAGAGATTTAGCGCAAACAGTATTCAAAAATTATATTAATCTGATTGTATTCATTTTTTTCAGCTGGAACAGTTTGAGAGTACTATTGGCTTTAAGCTGCCAAATCATAGGGCTGCAAAACGATTATGGAAGGTTTGTGTGGAGCATCATACTTTTTATAGGTAAAATTTACATTTTTAATTAGTGGGTTATGGGATTTCAATGGCTTTTATGTTCTTGAGGAAGTTTTAAATATGAAAAGAGCTTTTGATAAATGAGCTTTCTTTTAGCCTGTGACAAAATACACATTCCTTATAAGTACCTTTCAGTTGTGTGTGTCCCATATGTAGTTTGATTTGGTTCTAAATTATTCCCTTGGTCTATCATGACATGGTATTAATAGTGTAAAATTCTTCGTTTTGCGAACCTATTAAAAATAACAAAACAAAAGGCCCCTAGCTTTTTTCCTCAAGCTATATGCTGGATTTTTCTCCTAAAATATTGTTATGATACAATAAATGATAAATTGATTATTTCTTTAGTCATCTGTAATATAATACAGTGGGCCCCATCATGGTTGTTTGCAAAATGTTTATGCTAGGCAATCTGTAACATATTGATAGATACCTAGGGCATCAATAGTAAAAAATAGACAATAAATGACTCAATAAATAGAATGAAAGGGTTCTGGAAAAAATAGATTTTTGTTTTGAATCCTAATATTCTCCCATCTTTAAGCCACATTTCTTCAGTATTGTTTGCCTTCATTATAGTAGATCCTCTATGCTTCAGTTGATAAAATGTAGGCTGCAATAACTTAGCTATGGTAATATAGAATATTTTGTTAGAGGGAATTTGCCATAGAAAGAATTTTGAGGGAAAACAATACTGCCTTATTATTCCAGTTTTCCCTGCAGACAGAAAGTGCTGCTACTGTTCATTGGCTTTTTGACCTGCAAACCACGTCTACTTTTTGCTTTCCAGTGAAAGCTTCAGCAGACAAATGATTGGACTCAAGAACTAGATTTATCTCAGGCTTCTTTTCCCTTCTACTGGGAATTCAATTTTACCTACTATTTGTTTTTCTTACCTTTTCTTACCTAAAAATGCTAGCTTGTCCAGTTTACTTTTACTTTTAATTAATAATTAAAATCATTCACATTTACACTGCTAAAATGACTAAAATCACTCATATTAACTTGGAGTTAGACACCAGCTGGGCAAATCCAGCTGAGATAACAAGTTTATTTCTGGAATTATCTGGATTGTTTTCAGCATATGACAGCTAAGAAAATAAGGCAGTGACATCTGCATAGTTAGTATAGCAATCTGTTGATTAGTTCCTTGCTCTACCAGTTGGTGAAAGCAGTCAGGGAACTGATAGGAACTGGATGTAGATAGTGGTACCTGCCCTCCATCTTGAAAGAGGTGATGGTAATAACATGTCTTCCTTGAGTAATCATCATTTAATCCAACTATTTTATAAAACTGTTGAGAACTTTGGATTGCCTGGATGAAATAGGCTGTGTATGGGATACTACAGTATATGTTATTTATTCATTTAGTTTGTTATTTATTTATTGGAGTTTGTATTACTGTCCAGCTCTATTAATGAGGTTCACGTAAAAAAGTAACAGTAACAACGAAACAGGATTTATTTATTCAATTTGTATAGCCACCCATCTCACATTTGTGACTCAGTTCACACAGTTAAAAACAACCAAAGAACACAATCAGTAAAATTCAGGAAAGCAGTAAAAACACAGCAGCCTTTAAAATCAAATAAAAAGCCTAATTAAAAACCAAAATTGAAACCGAAAACCCAGAAAGCAGGCAAGTACAAGTTATGGATCAATCAATATAAACAGCTAGCAGTCTCCAAACTATAACCAGATCCCAGCCCATTGACACAACCATATTTTTATAGCATTTCAAAAGGTAAACAAGGTTGGGGCCAGTCTAACCTCCAGGGGAGGATATTCCAAAAGACAGGCACTGTGGCAGAAAAGGCTCTCCTCCAGAGTTCTGTCAGATGATATTCCTTCTCCTCCAGAGTTCTGTCAGATGATATTCCTTAATTGATGTGAGCCATAACCTGCCCTTTCTGCTTGCCATGATGAGATGGGTAGATGTAACAGAGGAGAAGTCGTCTCAAAAATAACCGAGCCCCATGCCATTTAGGTCTTTATAACCAGCACCTTAAATTGAAGCTGGAAGCAGACTGGCACCCAATGCAGCTCATGGAGCATAGGCTTAATATGCACTGAAGCTTCTGGATGTTTTTCAAGGGCAGCCCCACTTAAGGTAATCCATTTGGGAGCTGACGAGGGCCTATGTGAGAGTAGAACCTCCCAGTTCAGGAACCAGGTACAAGTGGTGTATAACATGAAGCTGCGCAAAGGTATCTGGGCCATGATTGCTAACTCTTCTTTAAGTAGGAATCATGTGTCCAGAAAATTTCTTAAATTGTGCACAGTTTGCTTGGGGTAGTGCAACACATCCAGCTTCAAAAATGGTAAGCCCCCAGAACATAAGGGCCCAGAAGCCACTCAGTCTTGCTAGGGTTGAGCTGAAGCTTGTTCCCCACCCGAATTCCCACAATCTCAGAGTTATAATGTGTGCCAGTTGTGGCCTTTCTTGAATCAAGAGGCTTTACTCACAGTCACTCATGCCTGTGTTACTTCACAGCAGAGGATTATTGCAATGCGTTTTCATGGGATTAACTCTAAAGATCATCCTTGAAGTTTCAGCTAGTGTAATTATGTCTGTTCTAAGGTTTACCCATATAATACTATTATTGCTGCCAGTTAAGGTGCTGGTTGTCATCTTTAAATCTGAAATGGTTCAGGACTGGGATACCCCTGCGGCTGCCTTCTCTGAATTGAATATGGTTGTTTAGTGCAAGATGGGAGTGTGAACTACCATAGTTCTACCATGGAAGGAGTGCCATCTTCAGGGAGCCCAGGCTCAAGTGTATTCAGCAATGATCCTCCTTCTTGGGAATAACTTACTCCCAAGATATTTGAATGAAACTATCCTTATTACATTAATGGGGAGCCATAACAAAATGATCCTCCAGAAATGCATTTTTAGACTGTTAAGATCATGTTATCTGCAAATGGTGGCCATTAGATTAATTACAGTTGTATTCTTATTTTTTATAAGCCTCACGGTCTTCCAATATGAAGTGGCATGTAAACTATAATAATTATGATTAAGACAACTTTCATCTTCATGTGCTCCTTGAATACTGTACCACCAAATAAGAGCAGTCTCTGAGGAGAGGGGAATAAAAAATATGGTTTTGTTACTGGCATTAGTTTCATTTAAACTCAGAGATTTTATGCAGGTGTCTTTGAAATAAATAGTAATTCATATTACGTTTTCCAACAAATAATGTATATGCATGGTGTGCTTCTGAGGAGCTGGCATGCAAAAGAATGCAGCAGTTCCAACTGTCATTAATTTAAGTGGCTTAATCCAAGAGTGTCAACTTCCTTCATGATAGTTAGGGTTAGAGTTTGCCTCTTATTTTCTTCTCTCACTTGATTACCTTTTATACATTTAAATACAGACCTTCTAAAACATACTTTCTCTGTAATACTAAAATAGCCTTGTACTGTACTTAAGTCCTAGGATTCTTGCTAGGAACAAGAAATTGAATATAGAAAAATAGGGAATGTGATAGAAAAGAAACTGTATGAACACTCAGTCTATTCTCTAAAATGGGTGTCAAACTCAATTTCATTGAGGGCCACATTAGGTTTGTGTTTGACCTTGGGGGGCCAGTATGGGCATGGCTAGGCAGGGGGTGACCAGCTTGATTTCACTCGTGTTGGGGGCGCCTGTGGTGGCCAGAGCGCTCTGCAGTGAAAATGGGCTTCCAAGCTCCGTTTCAGCTACAACGGCCTCCTGCAACCCTCTGCCAGCAAAAGGGGAGTTGGAAGTGCCACCTGCAGCCCTCACAAGCTCCATTTTCAGCTGCGACGGCCTCCTGCAACCATCTGCCAGGATAAATGGAGCTTGGGAGTGCCGCCCATGGCCCTCACGAGCTCCGTTTTTGGCTGCAATGGTCTACAACCCTCTGCCAGCGAAAACGGAGCGCGGGAGGGCCGCACATAGCCCTCCCCAGCTCTGTTTTCGCTGGAAGAGGCACTGAGAGTCGGTCCTTTGCTATAATTCCAGGGCAGCCCCACGGGCCAGATCTAAGCTACGCATGAACTGGAACCTGGATTTTTGGCCTTGAATTTGATACCCCTGCTCTAAAATATGAAGACTGCCATTGGAAAATATTTTTTGTCTGGGTTTCATAATCCTCTAGGATGCTGGCTGGAGAATTCTGGGAGCTGAAGTCCACATATCTTAAAATTGCCAATTTTGAAAAATACTGCTCTAGCACAAGGTTTTTGAAACTATGTCTCATGTAATTCTAGATTTCCACAAAAGCCTGATAGATTCTATAAGAGACCTAAGGGGAGAAATTCACTCATATGCTGCCAGTTTTTTCACTCTAGCTTTGTCTTGATCTGGGGTTCCAGTATTTTCCTTTCATTATTTTCCTTTCCTTTCCTTCCATGACTTAAAAGCATTTGAAATCTTGCTCTCAGCAGATGAATTACAATTTTTGGCAGGAACTTTATAATAAAATGTCATCCTTGTCATAAAAAAAATAAAATATGACATGGACAAAAGACAATATTAAAGAAGGGAATATTTTCAGAAATGTACAGACTTTTATAATTCCTAGAAATCAGTTGATATAATTTATTAAAGAAAAAAGGAAGTATTGTGTTTAGTGACTATCCTTTTACAGTCTGGAAATGACCTTGTTCACTTTTTTATGGTTGTAGGCTTGTATCACCAGAACAGCCTCCAAAAGCCAAATTTCTGACACTGGGCTCCAAGTTCCGTTACAGTGGACGTACCCAAGCACAAACACGCCAGGCTAGCAATCTCATAGATAGACCTGCCCCATACTTTGAACGGACCTCAAGCAAACGAATCTCCAGGAGTCTTGATGGTGGTAAGAGCTGGACAGAAACTATAGTGATTTTCTTATTTATTACTTATAAAAAAATCTTATACATTGGAATAGTGATAACCCTGTTTGTTCTTTAGCTTTCATGAAGTAAGTACATTTTTCAAAGGTCTTGCCAAATCTGTTTTTTAAGATAGAAATGCTACTTTTTCAGTAGAAATGCTACTTTTTTCAGTATATAATAGATTGGATTGGATTTAAAAATGTATTGAAGAACTGCTCCATAGAAGTTGTTGCTAGTTCCTTTTGCAGAACTGTAAATGTCAAACTATTTGTCCATAGTTTATTTACAGCCAAGTATCTCATCCAAATTCAAAAAGGTGGATTGAGGACCCAGATTGTGGGGGCAATAAACTGACTTTGTATAAATATACAAAAGTATGAAGGCTATTGCTTAACGCATTGTAAGTCGCCCTGAGTCTCCGGAGAAGGGCGGCATATAAATTAAAGCAAAAAATAATAATAATAATTCAAAATTAATTGGAGAATATGGCCCAGATTAACTTATTTTTGTTCTATGTATGGATTGACCAAACATACCACAGGCAGTAGTTCATAAGCTGCCATTTGTGTGAGGAGCATTAGACATTGGACTAGAACATTCAGCAGTAAATCAAAAGCTTACCTAATATTAATTTATAGAGCGGTTTTCATCTTATGCATGCATATGTACAAATATGCAGAAATAGTAGGACATGTTATAAATACTGCAACTGTAACATGCTTTATTATGATAAATATAGTTTGTTTTTATATTTTACCTATATAACATGTATCTAGTGATATTTATATTCTGTAACATTTGCTTATAGTCAAACATTATTGTAATTTTATTGTAATTCTGTCTTACTGTGTTCTATATCAAAGTCTAAATCATATTTGTAGAACAACAGTTGCCTTGTTGGGGCACAGGCCAAATGAAGAACAAAGCCCAGAGTGAGCTTTGACATTAACTCCCAGTTAACCATGCAAAACTAACCAGGTTTATAAAAAATATAACCTCCTACAGTTGCTTTTGACCACCAGAGAGTCTGAATCCTGATGTACCCACTTATTCTGGTGGAATGCTTGTTTGTTTTTAAAGGAAACAAGTCAGAATTCATCTGAAAACTAATAGGGGATTTTTTTAAAAAAATATATTTTTGCAGCTCCAGTAGGCATTGTAGACCAGAGTCTGCTAAAGGACTTTTCTGTTGCTGCTGGTGAGAGGACCTTTGAAACAGCTGGACAGCACAAGTTTAAAGACGAGGAAGGCAGAGATGTGGATGGAGGCATTGCTAAAATGTCACAATTAGAAGATGGAAAGGTATGATTGCTGAAAACAGTCTTATTTTGTAGAAATAACATTAAATTGGAATGCTATCTAAATTGTAGTAGTTTTATTGTAGCTTCAACTTCTATAGCTGTTTTTATAACTTAGAACCCTATGTAGGAGAAGGTGTGGACTCATATACTGACTGACATAACAGGAGATCAGATCATGATCTACCTCTTAGGGTTCAAAACCATTGAGTAACTGTTGGAATAGTAAATGTTTAATGATTAAACATTCACAATTCTAAATATTTAACTGCTTTGTAAGAGTGACTTAAAATCTGGTAATTTTTCAAGATCTATAATTAGAAGCATTGTGTGTCCTTGTGCTGCCGTCTCCCCTTCTGCTAAAGCTTTGAATGTCTGTTTCCATTTACACTGCTCTTTACAGACAACAAAAAGCTGTTTGAGATGACATAATCCAAATGTTTGGATTGTATGTTGTTTAATTAGATAATAAATGGGGTTTTATAAATGTTTATACATTCATATCCTAACAGTACTGCTTATCCTATTTTTGAGTAAAAATTCTCACTAACAAATTTCTCCCTTCCCCCTTCTCGACGCTTTCCTTCTGCTTACAAATACACTTTTATATTATGGTCATGTCTGCATCTAAGATTAGACTTTCTCTACCACTATACTCCTCCCATTTCACTTTTCTCCTCTCCCCCTTCACTCTGTATTTTATGCATTTATGCATCAGCTTTCACCTTTCATTCATTCCCTTTCATCCTGTTCCTCGAACTTAATTGATATTCATGAAATGCTTCTAAAACATCCTTTTAGATATTTTAGATTATAGTAACCTTAGGAAACCTGCACGGAGAGCAGGAACTCTCAGTCTTGTGGCTGAAAATCCAGAATGCAATAGAAATGAAGATAAATCATCTACCAGCTACTAGCTTGTAAGCCTTGGGAGGGGGGCATTTTTTTCTTCTTGCAATAGACAGAGAAGCTGATAAAATTACTGAAAATGAAGATGCTGTATCTACAGTATTTAGTTTGAGAAAATGGTTTTCTTTAGTTTCCATGCATGGTTTGATAAGGATAGCTGTGTTGGATCTCCTAGTTTTACAGAAATGTACATCTCCTTCCTCCCACTTCGTGTTCAGCAGTATCTTTCTGATACTTCTCTCTCATTTCTGTCTCTCTTTCGCATTATTTGTGTCATTTCTCCTTACTTTCTAATCAGTTCCTTATTCACTCACATTGTCCCTTCCTATCCTTCTGTTACTTTGCAACCTGGAGCCTAAAGCAACTTCTCTGAATGTTTTTAATGGCGCTACTCTAATAGACAAAGCAAAGGAAGAGAAGGTGTGTAACTTTGTTGCCTAATTGTCTTTTGTACATAAATTTGCTAATACATATTCAGAGGTAATCTGTATTTCTAGAATGAGGCCAAGATGGCTGTGTGTTTAGTGCCATCTATTGATACATAATCATCTGTATAAATTCTGCAGTATTAAAAAGTAGACAAATAGTATGGTTTACTTGACACTATTCTTAGAGAAGTTTTAGAACACAAGCTACATTAAGATGTTTCCTGGTATATTTAGGATCTCATAAATAAAAAATTGCACTGGCTACCAGATTTCAGAACTGCAATCTTAGGCTACTAGAGGGCCTCAGATTGCACACCCCTGAATTAAATAAACTCTTTTTACATTGAAGCTTTGCTTCATGCTTGTAGCAATCAAGTCCATACAAATCTATGCACTTAGGTGCTATTCTTATGGCATATCTCTTCCAAAATTGATTAGGTCAAGGCATTCCCAAAAATGAAACATACAACTTCTGAAACAAGCAATTGGTCTTTAGACATAATATTCTGTAAATTGTTTAGCATTCCTTAGTCATATGAAAAATAATTGAACTGATTTATTTTAATATGTGTTCTTTCCTCCTTATTTCTGTTAGATATTTCTGCCTCTTTCTTTTAGATACTAGTGTCTCATTTTGACAAATGCTCAAAAGGCTTTGTTCAAATGTAACAATAAGCAGTTGTGTATTATGATTAGAACAAGGCTTTATACAAGTTTGTGTGCTATCCCTTCCTCCAGCACAGATATAAGAGGAGGCTGGAAGCATTTATTTTCTCTCATAATAAACCACAATCTTAGTTAGGGTTTGCCGATACAAACCAACTTCAAAGCAAGTTCTGTGAAACTGTGTTGTACACAAACGATTTTTAAAACTGATTTGGGGAATTGTTCAACAAGGGTCACGGGTTAGTAATTCAATAGCTAATTCTGATTTTCTTTTTGTCACGTCATGGCAAAGCTGCATCTGACTTTTGAAACTTTAGTCATGGCTTCCTAGTTTTCCAAAACTCTAGAAGCTTATTAGAACTTATTAAACCCATTGAAAAGCAAACTTGTTAGAACTTATTAAACCTTTTGAAAAGCAGACTTATTAAATATACTTATATTTAATTAAATATTAATGAAACAAAAAATTAATCATGAATCCATCCTGTATTGCATCTTGTGTGCCACTCATATAAAATATAACTCTTGGGCCAGAAGAACTGAGAGAATAGTCTTGAATTCTGTATATGGTACATTTAAAGCAGGCCCTATTTTGGAACTATATTTCAATGCTAATCAGAATGTGAAACAATATTTCTGAGGGGCTTAGGGGAATTTAACTTTACTGAAGAGCACATAAATATATATCTCTTTGATATGGGCAAATGTTAAACATGCTAATCTTGCTGAAGATAACTTGTCATCAGTTGCATTTGGCATTATATTTGAATAATATTTCATAAGTGAAAGGGCCATACCTGTGCTATCTCTGCTCCGATGTTTACATTGGCCTCACTCCAACTTCTCCAACATGGGTCATACAAAATCAATAAATTCCTCAGAAGGCAATTAAATATTGTTAAACCTTCTGAATTTTTTTCTGGTTATAATTGCTCTACAAGTCTTTATTTAAAGTCTTGGATTTAAATTTTCTGTCCAGTGTTATCCCGAACAGACTCTAAATCAGTAAGATTAACTACCAGATTTTTAGAATACAAAATGCTATAGGTTAGCAAGAAATTCCAGATGCCCTCTTTTGATTGTGGCAAGGGGAGAAATGATTCAATGCTTAACAACAAACCATCCGTCGGTATTAATATGAGTGAGCTGTGTATTTGCGTATTTTCAGTCTCATTATTTATCTACTCCAGTAATGTCTTGTCTTACTGCTAATGCAGATCAATTGCACCTGAGGACTGCCAACCAGTTGCAAATAGTAATTTCCATTATTGGCTTATGCAAGAAGTAGGCAAAATGTTTCGCATTCAGAATGACTTGAAAACCCAATTATGAGAGGCAGATGATCTATTTCAACCATTTTGGAAATATACCCAGCACTTAAAATACTTTTAAAATTCAATGCAACAAATGAGCTTCATGCTAAAAAAAAATGGACAACTACACCATGCTGAAGTAGTTTGAATTTGAAACATTTTGCACATATCTAGATAAATAGGTATTAATAGTAATAGATAATAGATAAATAAGTATTGAAGATAAAATAATGCATTGAAAAGTATGATGGGTGGGAGAGCTGCAAGTTCAAATCTTAACCTGAGTTTGATATTATATAATGTACCAAGATCTAATTTATCAATTTTATTTGGACTATGCTGTGTTCTTTGAATGATCTCTGTTGATATCAAACATTTTTAGCAAAACAAAGAAAATCCTGAAAGACCATTTTACTGAGCATAGACAGAAGACTTTATTCTAATTATATTATAATTAAAATAGCTTATTCAAACTCAGAAAGTTCAAAACTCAAAAACTTATTTTTTCAAACTATCCTGTTTTTACAACTCCTTTAAAGTTATGGAGAAAAATCTACTAATACAGAGTTCTGGCTGTAGAATGACAGAATTTCCATTTCAGCCATTGCTACTGTAAGTAGATGACTAGTGGTTTTAATACATCTACTGTAGGTAGATGACTAGTGGTTTAATACACTTAGCTTCCTCTAATTCTCATTTTTTGTTGATCTCTGGGTGATTCCACTACATAGACGGAAATGGAAGAGGACGAAATTCACAAGAAGGTTGCTGACTGCATTATTAGTGTTTGAAGCTTCTATAGTTTATGTTTGCATGGTGCCCTTCTGTATTTAATTTCAAAGCCCTGTTTATTGAATTTTTAAGTACTTTTTTGGCCTTTTTGATGATTATGGGCTTTTTTCCCCCCCTTGTTCTCTTTTATGTGTGTGTATGTGCTTTAATTTTACAGATTTATTCCTTGAGAGTAAATGGGGAAAATATTTATGTCAGACATAGCAATTTAATGTTGGAGGTCTGTATAATTAAAGGAGTTATTTTTGTTCTCATGGGCTGCTAGGCTGCACGAGATGGGAAATCACTTGCAGGCTGCTCTGGGCACAATGCATGAAATGCATGGAGATGTTCAACTTGAACATGCATGTTCTATTTTGGTAATTCTGTAAAATGAGCTACATTTTCAGCTGTTAAAAATACTCTGCAGTGGCAAGTGGAACATGGCCCTGTTTAGATGTTAAGAAATAGGTCTTTTTAGAAATGTCTATGACTTTCTAGAGGCACCACCCAGAACTTTCAATATGTTACAACACTTCCTACACCTGACTGGAAGTATAAGAATAGAGAAAATGTGGCTTTCAAGTTAGAACAGAAATTCTGAGTTCTCTTTCTAAGTTATTTGTGGGCAACATACCAAACTTTTTAAAGCATTGTAAGTTTAATTTTATAATACTATCAATTAATTTTTGTGATACCAAGAGGTACCGATTGCCAAGGGTTTGAAGATGAAATTGTAGATGTAGATTCTTTTGGCAAAATAATTTGTAAATTAAAAAAATGTATCATCCAGATGGGGCTATTTCCAATATTAAATTTAGGATATCTCAGAGATAGGTAGATATATAATGTATAGGCCTGTAGATTTACAGTAACCTTACTAACATGTTCTGTTGCTTTCTGGCAGCTTCTGATAATTTAATATATATTGGCGTAATTTTACCAAAACATTGTTGAGATTATTGCATAACATTGCATTGAACAAATCCAAGAAAAGTGCCTAATCTTAAAATTATTTTTTTTAAATATTATATTGAGACAAGTTGTGATAAATTCAAATTGTTTTCCATTTTTTAGATTCCCATTAAAATTTCTATTGTCCCCCAAAATTTTTCTATTTATATAGTTTATCTTGTCATAGATTGCTATGCTTGAATCGTGTGAAATAAGATTTTTGTTTATACAAATAGCAGCACAAAGCGTCCAGTTTCCCCAAAACTGTGGGAAAATATTTTCTCTACTTGCTGTTTTAATGTTCTCTTTCAGCAGCATAATCCTGAATCTGTTTTTCTTTTTTCCTTAACATACATAGTATATTAGTTTTCTCAGTCTTCCCTACTATGTATCCTCTTAGCTTTATCACCACAAGGATAATATAAAAGAACAGAATGTTATTTCCCAGTTTAATTAAATTAATCAGTCCAATTCCTTACTATTTCATTTGTTTTATAAATTAATTTGCAGATTAATTGCAGAGTAGCTTTTGTCCCTCCCCTTTCGTGTGTCATTAACAATGACATAACATTTAGAAGGAACTGCAGAAGTCAGGTTTATACTTGAAATAACTCATCTGAAAGCTCAATAGGTGGATGACAAAGTCATCTGTTTTCATTAAGCTATATTTTGTTCTATTAAAAAAAATAATAATGGAATTTTCTGCTTCCTCCTAGTAAATTCATTGGCAGACAAGGAAAGATTATGGTTCCTCCAGCAAATATTTCCAAATGAATTATTTTACTTTTTTTTTTATAGTGGATTGTATTCCTGCACATAAATGCAAATTCATTGAGAAAGATCCTGTTGTAGCAAGAGCATATTCTGGCTCTTACTCTGATAGCTAAGCCAAGCTACTCTAATTCCCAGTCCCTTTCTTAGTGATGTATGTGATGCATGCTTTGCTGATGTAAAAATGAATCGTCTGATTCTATAATTTATAACAAAGGCAATTATAATTACAAGGTAACACTTGTAAGAAAGCTTAGAATATGCAGATTCACTGCAGCAATTCATTTGTTGTGTAAACATCAGTTCCTCATAGTTGTAGAATTTATTTCATTCTAGTAGGTAGCACAAAGCCTCTGGCAGCCACCTGCCCAAGTTACTGTGTTTTTGTCAGGTTCCAAAACCCAAGAAAGACATGCAGGGTTACTTTTAAGAGATTCTTGTATTGTTCCTCACATATAGGCATACATTTTCTCAACCAACTACTTGCTTCATTAAACCTTCTAAGGAAGACCTGCCGTGACCCTCTTTCTCTCAACCAAACTATCTTAACTTCACTGTATCTTGGTTCTCTAGAATGCAGCCCCTCCCTCCTGGGAATCCAGGCTACATTTCACCACAGTTTTGCAGCAGATTACATCATGATGCATAAAAACTTTAAAATGTGCTAGTAGTACAGCAACACCAGATTTTTATTTTATTTGAAATATGTGTATTACATGATTTTCAACATTATAATGGAAATAAAAACAAGGTATTTATTTACCTGAAAGAAAGTATAATGAATATTTTTTACCTGATAAACTGCTGTTATATTTTCATACATTAGGCACTTTTCATGGTTTTTTTTAAAATTGTCTTTGTTGTATGAATTCCCTGCTCTTTTTACATTACACATTGGTAGGAACTGGATAAGACTCAGGATGAATTACTGAAGCATCAGGCTAGCATTAGTGAACTCAAGCGCAATTTTATGGAATCCACTCCTGAGCCACGCCCCAATGAATGGGAAAAACGGCGTATCACACCTCTAACTCTACAAGCACAAGGGGTATGTCATTAAAGACCCTTGTCAGCATTCCATAATAAGCAATATGTATTATTTCATATTAATAAGAAAAATAAGAACCGTCTCTTCATTGCTAATGTGAGATTTATTTGCAGCTAATACTTATTAACTTTGTGTGCATGTTTTGCTTTGTTCACAAATTGTAAGGAAACCAGAGTTGAAGTTATTGCTCATAACTCATTAGAGTAATAGTGCAGTTCTAATCATATTTTAAGTAACTTTGTTGGTTCACTGTTTACAATAAATGGCAGGACACAATCTATCAGAAAAAGGAAACTACGGGAGAAGCATAATTTACAGCATTTTCTCTCCATCTCACAAACTAATACGTTTAAAATTGCTGAAGAATGCAATGTAGTCAGAGTATCAGGGATTTATAATATTAGAAGATCTTGAAACATAATAGCATTAAGGGTATCTATGGAACTTTAGTATAATACCTTCGCTATTCAATTAGGGATCATAGTTAACAATTGAGTAGAAAATAAGAATACCAACTTAGAAGGGTACTTTGAAATACATATATTCTTTTAATAAGTTGGCATTTAGAGATTCTTGTTGGAGATTGGTATCAACTTGAGTATAGATTAGTGGAATTTGAATTTTGAACCAAATATTTTTATAGCACTTTTCTAATACAGTTTCAAACTGTGTGAACATTGAAGTTCTGAAATTGTTGACTTTGGGGTTATCCTCTTGATTTGACCAGGACTTCATTATAAAATATATAAGCACTGGGAGACTTAGAGTTTTTTTTTTCATTTTTCTATAAAATATTAGTGCAATGTTATAAATTCATAAAATAAATTTAATATGTTTGTATAGTGTAAATGATATCCTATACATAGTGAGATTAGTCATTCATATCTTGAATATTCTGGGAAAAGTAGCATGTAGCTTCTCATGTAAGATAGCATATAAGTTTTTTAGCTAGTTGACGACACTGTTTTTCACTGTTGTGTTGGTATTTTGCTGGACATTCTTGTCTGGCATTTCTGTGGATTTTGAATACAAAAATTGCATACATTTCAATGCCTGTGTTTCTGAGAGGTACTCTACTTGTGGGTTGACCCTTTGTAAAGCTCTTTGACTCTCTTCTTCCATGTTGATTTGGAAAAAAGAATACAAATTTCCCACAATGAATGTAAACTAAGAGCAATGGGAATATGCCTTCAGTGGAATAGGAATGGACTAAAGGGTCTACTGGTTGACAGAAGAGCACAAAGGAATGGTAAATGAGGCTGCCTACAATCTTTTATTCCTATACTTCTAAGCATCTGGGGCCTTGTTATCTGTTGTTATTACTGTACTTAATTGTTCAATGTCTTGTTTTTCCCCCCTCTAGCTGCAGATAGCAATTTCCTAAGTAGATATTCAATTTAAACTTTAACAAGCTATCCCCAGCACAGTGGCAGTTCTTTTAAGTTTGAAGAATACTTGTTTTTTTCCCCAAACTCAAAGTCCTTGATGAACTATCTTTGGTATTCTGAACAGCATTTTCATCCACTATTGCCTAGCACAGCATATGTGATAGAATATATGTGATGGAATAATTTTGCAAAAATTACATAAACTCCAGTAATCTGGATTTCCTTAATAATAATGTTCTATATTTCTTCATCTGGGTACATACCAAATTACTGAGCAGAAAGTGAATATAATTCTAATGTTGTAGTAGTTCATTTAATGGCACCCATTTAATGAGATAACTATACTAGTGTTAGCCTTCATATACATTTTCATTCACATAGGCTAGAATTTATTTGTAGTATTAAAATGTGTCATATTTAAACAGATTTACTTAGTTTACCTAAAATCTATAAAGTTTACAAACTGAAGGATCTGCTTCTAATTCACTCTTTTCTTTTTCTTGTCTTTTACTCTATGCACATGAATGTTATATGTTATATGTAGTTGGACAATGTTCCTATTTCAGTTTCTTATGCTACATCTTGTCTATCCTTAGTTCTGGTTTCAGTATCGTTTTTAAAATCTTAATCTATGTAGTTTTAATGTTTTAATATGTTCATTATTTTTTACTTGTAGGCCTCCCAGAGTTACCTTATAGGGAAGATGGACGGCATAAAATTTTAATAAATAAATAAATAAATAACACATTTGATCAATATTATTCCTGAATTTTATCATTGCTATTGCTATAAAGTGTGTGTGTGTGTGTGTGTGTGTGTGTGTGTGAGAGAGAGAGAGAGAGAGAGAGAGAGAGAGAGAGAGAGAGAGAGAGAGAGAGAGAGAGAGAGAGAGAGACACTAATTGTATGCATGCATGCACGCACACGCACACACACACAAACACAAATAAATGGGGCATATTAAAGTGAGGCAACATCAGTAATTATTTCATATTGCTTTTGCCTATTTGAAAGCACAGGATCTTTTCAGGAAAAGTAAATATTACAATAACCTGTTAGAGCAATGTTAAGATGCTGTAATATAGTCTTGATCAAGATATACTTTAATTTTAAACATATCACTATTAGACATACTGAGAAATTTTGGTGTATGGCAAATATACTAAGTTTAATCAATAAATGTAAATGTAGACCTTTTCCAGCCTTAACAAGAAAATGAAGTTAAAGCTTTACAAAAGAAGTTATATGTTTTGTAGTACTTAAATATTTTTTTAAAGAAAATTGTGGTTTTACCCCCCCCCCTTCAGAAACTGTAATTCTTTCTTTCAAGGACTATCCAAATATCTTAAGGTACTTTTTTTGCTGTACTTTGAAACAGACTACAGTTGTTTGATAAATGCTCCTATTTGATCCAACTTGTTCTTTTATATATGCAAATCTTTTTATTCAAAAATAATTAAAGAGACTATCAAAACTTAGCATTAGTTCAACTGTATTCGTGTTACAAACTAACTCCAGCTTACTGTCCATCTTCCATATTGAGGTGTTGTACATATATGCAAAACGGTAAAAATTTTAAGTAAAACTGCAGAAGTAAGCAGAATAAAATCATTTGGTTCATATTGATTATGCAAGTTTATTACACACATTCATTGTTGAACCTACTGTAGTATTAATATTACAATGAGAGTAAATTTATTAAACAAATTCAACTAATATGTAGATGGGGGAATTGAAAATGTGATCAAATTTTAATGGACATGCCATGTCAGGGTGCTTTGGTTTGAAATTTATAGTTTTAAAAATAGAAGAGGATTAAAAGCAATGGCAAATATTGAATTAACTTTAAAATATATTTTTGTATAGAAGTAAAATAATTTCTATCTTTAGGAAAACACATTTGAATATACCATTCTATGTATTTCTCTTCTTGCATGATCTTTCCCTTTTATTTCCGTTTCTTTGTCTTTTTCTTTCTTTCAGCTGACTTCTGTCTTCTAGTGTTAATTTGTTGATTTCCACTTTCTAACTTGTCTAGAGCCTAGAAGAGGAGATAGCATCCATTTTATTTAGTAAAGAGGGGTTTTCCACTAGCATGAAATCTGCCTTCACTTCAGCTTTCTCGTGGACAGCAGAGGGCGCTGTTGGGAAAGATAATGTACCTTCTGAAAAACACTCTGCCTCATCCATCTCTCAGCTATTACCTGAGGTGCTCTTACACATTTCCTTTTCCCAATTCAAAACATAGAGTTGTGGATGGGTGGATGGGCAATTTTTAACATGTCAGATAAATGCTTATGTCCAATAAATTCAATGTCCTATCATATTTTAAAAGATATGTAAGCTGAAATTACTTTGAAAAGCCTAAATGTTCAATGGGAACCAAAATATGCTGAATACATTTGCATGGTGGGCTTTTTCCATCAATGCTATTTCAGAGTTACCTCCCCAAATGCCTTGAGAATAGATGACTAGACAACAGGCACTTACATTATTATTTTTTTAAAAAAATCTAATGAAATATTAAATGCAATATGTTTTGTAGAGCAAAGAATAGTAATGTAAAATATTTTACCAGAAATCTGTTTCTTGGAGGTAGATCTTAAAAATTCTTTTTCACTATTTGTGTGTATACATAGATATACACACACACATATAATGCCTTGAAAAAAACCATAAACGTCAACTATATCAAATTTTATACTTGTTAAAACCAAAATTCCCTATTATGTCACACATGCTGTGCTAGATTGAACAAAAATGCAATTTTTCTATTTGCTCATATCTCTATATCATTTAGCTTTTAAGCTCTATTAACTAATTTGTCTATACCGTATGACCTGTGGCATAGGTCATAAAAGATGTTAATGTTAACAATTAATGTCAGTTTCTGTATAGCAGGAAATCATTATTATGCTCTAGTCATATTGCTTTATGCTTCTATTATAAATTTCACCTGATGCAGTATTGTTATGGACAAATTTCACATTTCTTTAGAGCTACATTAGCTCTATAGTTTCTACATTATATTAATTTAGGAAGTCTTGTTACTTTCACTGAAATATGAATATTTTGGTAGTTGTAGCAACATAGTCAGAAGTCCCTATCAGTTAACTAGAAACTAATACTGTGTGTACATGTATGAAATTTATGAACAATTCTTTGATTTGACTGAATGAAGTCTGTACTGGTTAGCATTAGCTTGGATGGTTTGGCTTTTGTTATTTATGAGAGAAATAGTATTTTAATACCACTATTTGTGTGTGTGTGTGTGTGTGTGTGTGTGTGTGTGTGTGTGTGTGTGTGTGAGAGCGAGAGAGAGCGAGAGAGAGAGAGAGAGAGAGAGAGAGAGAGAGAGAGAGAGAGAGAGAGAGAGAGAGAGAGATTTTATATTGGTGTTTAACATAACCCATAATGAAGCCCTGGCAGAATCAACAGCCCAAGTTTTTTTATATATATTTTCAATGTTCTTGTTTGTGATCTAACGAAGTTGCCCCATAAATGTATGAATGTATAGTCAACCCCTCTCTGCTGTTGTAAAATGTAAAGGCAGATGTTTGTGTCAGTTGAGTGTAAAATGTATTTATATCTCTTCCAATTGCTTTTTTGTTTCACAGAAATTTACTTTCCAAACAGAAGAACCTTCCATTGGAACCAGCAGGACTATTAAGGTTCTAATAAATTGCCATAGTCCATTGAGCTTTTACATTTCAAAATCTTCTTTTGTCTTTTCTTTATTTGTTATTGTGTTTTTTTCATTTAACAATTGCAAGTCATCTTTGCTCTTCATATGACCTGACCCACCTATCCTTTAGTTTTATGTTCGTTATTTTGTTTATTCATGTGTTCTACTTTTTGTTTTTTCTCACCCATTTGTTTTGTGCAGAGTTCACATGAGACTCTGGACATAGTGGAGAAGAAACAGGCAGAGGTTGGGATAGCAGAGACAATAGTCACAGATGATACCAACAGGGGGAAAATGCCATTTGTCTGTGGTGGTGGGGAAAGTCAGAAGATGGAACATCTAGCAAAAAAAGACTCTTCATCACTGTCATCCAATAGCAGCAGTAGTGAAAGTGAAGATGAAGTAGGAGAGTATCAGCCACACCAGCAGATTATACAAGATACTATAAAAGAAGAATTGGAAGAAAATGAAACTACCAAAGAGGAAGAACAGAGCTCAACAGCAGAAGTTTGTGTTAAATTTTCAGAAGAAGTCAGTCCAATTCAAACAGCAATTGAGCACAAGCAGTTGACTGAAGCTCTGGTCCAAACAAATGAAGCTTCCATAAACACATCAGAAAAGTTAAGAAGATTGGATGATGAAGACCTGAAAGAAGAAAAGGAGGAAGATCTACCCAAACTAAATGGAGAAGCATTGCATATTGACATTGATGTTTCACCACAATTAATTTGTTGCTCAGAGGTAAATGGTAGAAGAGGAAGTGACCCAGAGGTGTCTTCATCATAGGGTCAAATATTTCTGCCTTTCTTCTTCTCTATCTTATTCAGATTTCATAATATTGCAGATTGGGCGAGTCAAATTTTTCATTTCTCTCAGAAGGAATTTGTTTGGGATTATATCATCTTTTTTTTTCTTTTTTTAAGTTACTCGTGTTCCTCTTCGGTTTGCATGCTTTATGAGTCTTCAAACATTTAGTTGATTGATCTTTCATGACAAAATATGAAGCTTTATAAGGTGTATGGCAAAAACAGCCAGCATGTTTAATATTATATTTATCTCTTAAAACACAAAATTTTCTAAACATTTGTGAAAAGTTACTGTTTAAAGCTTGGCACAATGTCACTTCACTCGTACATGGATATTTGTGCTTCATAAAGCATCATTGATGTGATAATTATCAGATTATTGCTGTTTGCATTTACACTTCTCATTATTTTATATCATTTAGCAGATCCGTAATGACTTTATTACAATAGGTGATAAATCAAAGTTTTCTGAGTCCAAAATATACAGTCAAATTATAGTGAATGATAGGGAGTAAAACAACTTAAAGTATCGTATTACACATAATAGATGTAGTGAGCATTCTTGTCAAAAAAACAATAGTGCCAATCGGCTAAATCTGAGTATATGGAGGTGCAGGGATTAAGCAGCATAGATTCATAACTGAATGTCATCTTTAGTAGATTTTACTTGACCATCCCTGGTCAGGCATTACTGGTATATTGAAAAGCCAAACAATGCCTGATTTATTCTGTTCTTCATTCTTGTTTAAGGTATTTTTGGAGTTGTATATTTAAAGAACTTGGACATCTTTTTTCCTTAATAAGATAACATTATCCATTAATATAGAATGGAATATCTACTAATATAGTTTGCAAATGCTTTATAGGTAGGTTATTGATACTATTGTTTGTCCGGATTGTGCACCTGGTGTTAAGATTTGACTTTTAAAAATTGAAGATATCTTTACAATAACCATTATTTTCTCGTGTCAAGTTTGATTGTAATCTATATACTGTATACTTCACTGTTTCATGACTTTTGAATATAGCCTTCTGTATTTTCTGAACACTAGCCTCCACTTATTAAAACTGAGATGGTGACGATTTCAGATGCTTCACAAAGAACTGAAATATCCACCAAAGAAGTCCCAATTGTTCAGACAGAGACTAAAACGATCACCTATGAATCTCCTCAGGTACAGATATTTAAATTAAAACAGCTACATTTAATGAAAGCAATCATGCTGCCTTGCCTATCTAGATAAGAATTTAAGAAGATAGAAATCACAACAATCGTGATCACAACAATCATGGCTTTCTTTCCATATACTTCCCAAATGTTTGAGAGAAATAATAGCTTTTGATCCGATATAGATGACAGAATAAGTTATATCACATTTACTGATTTCTTCCATACACTGTACATTAGCCTGTCTAAACAAATCGGGATGCCTAGTACATTTGCAACATTACTGTCCTGTCTGTAAGCCCTGTCACCAGCCTATCTTTTACATTACATTACTCTCTATAAGCGCTTCCCTCTTTGTATATCCTCAGCACAAGACATATTTGTTCTGTTCCTTGATAAATTGAACTCTTCTATAGAATCATTCCTCCTCTAGATCCTGGTATGCTGCCTCATTGTGGTGGTAGTGGTAGTGGTGGGATGTTCCTGAGAAAACATGCACAAAAAATGTCCAGAGTGTATGCCAGGAGTATCTGTTGACGGTATTTTAGAGTATTTGTGTTGTTCAATGACACTGATGGATTCAAGTCTTCGGGATAGCTAATCACTGATTTTGCCTAACAGGAAATAATACCTGAATTCTCTGCAAAGAGAACTATTGAGCAATCATGAAATAGAAGAAGCACAAACATGGGAAAGCTCAACATAATGAAAGATGAAATAAATCAACTACACATTGATATCTTAGGCGTCACAAATTGAAAAGGATTGGAATTGGATATTTTTCTATCCGAAGATTATACTGTTTACTACTCAGGTCACAAAGAAGAAATGGCATTTCTTTCATAATCAGGATATAAGCAGACACTGTGCTTGAATACAATCTAGTTGATGACAGGCAGCATTTGATTTCTTACCAGATTGATTCTGCTTTTAAAAAAATCATAAATTTGTGTTTTTATTTAATTTTTAATCAGTATGTGCTCTTCTTGCCTATGTAGTTTGATGATGGTGGTGATGCTGGTATGTTGTTGAGTGCGCAGACAATCACATCAGAATCTGTCTCTACTACCACAACCACACATATTACTAAGGTAGGAGAAAAGAAATAATTTAGAGTGTTGAAGTTTTTTGTCACTCAGTTTTTTTTCTGAGTCTCTGAGCTTTATAATTCTGGGTTATATGAACAAGTTTAATTGCTTCTATTTGATTCCTCCTGCTTTGGGGGCATCTCAGTTCGTAATGGTCCTTGTTCTTTTCCTAACTGGAGTTGGAAGCCATATTTGCATGTTCATGTAAATAAAGCATCAAAGTTGCTTTAATATGCTATTATAAGAGAATGCATGAAGCCAGTAATCATTTATATAAGCATTTTTGCTCACTGTGATACGTTTATGCTTCCATAAAGAATATTTATTTCAATAGTAATTGGCTTGGTTAGAGATGGGTTGTGTAGTTGGCTTCTCATGCATGAATACTAGCTTTGTAAGGTTCTTTATAGTTTTGTATGTTACTGTATGCTAAGAAACATAGTTCTTGCTAAAGTGTTTCCTTTTTTTAGTATTTTAGCAAATATTTCTATAGATACTGCTCAATAAAATTATTTAAGTAACATACAAAATAATATATTAACTTAATAAAAGTATGGACCTGTGTCAGAAATAAAAAGTGAAATAATATTTAATGAGCAACAGAGCAAGTTGATTGTATCACGCTCATATCAGAAGCACCATGGCACTTGTGGGGTTGAAAGAATTAGCCAATGACATCAGCATTGCCTGGAGGATGCCCAGTTGGAGGCTTTCCTGTCCCTGGCAGGAGTTGGAGGGAAGGACAGGAGCTCATCTGCCCCACAGCAGCATTCGGGTCTTGAACTCAGGCTTGCTAACCTCCAACCCAGCATCCTATGTGAGCCGCCATGCTCCTTTAGATTAGTTGATAAAAATACTGTAAAAGTTGCAGCCAATCAAGAATTTACAGAAGAGTATTCCAAAAGCTCTGCAATGGTGGAACTTTGCTGACTATCTTAAAGTAGAGAAGATTAATTTTTTTTGCCTCCCCCCCAACCCCCACTATTTGTTTCTGAACTTTCTAGAAAATGTTAATTTCCAAATAACTTAATAAAAGCTAGGCAACTGGTAGAAAAAAGCTTTTTCTAATCTGGCATAGGGAATGAATGGTATATATAGCTCAAGAGCCCAATCTGTCCCTATTTTATGGGTTTCCATCTCAGAAAGGGTTTCAAGCTCACCTTTTAACAGAATTCCCCTTCCCTCCTCTGTCTTTGATAAAAATATGAATCAAATGAAGCCAGTGATCAAACAAATAGCCACAAGTTGATGGGATGGCGGCAAAAACCTATTTTTATCTCTTCATCTATGAAGCCTATTATTATTTGGCTAGTGAAGACAGAAGTGTTGGATGCCCCGATTTTGGCACAATTAAATTTTCTAGACAAGAACTATTTTAATTCACATTTTTAATTCTGCTTTTTAAATGATAGGCTGGTAAAATATCAAAATGGTTCCAAACCCTTTTTCACCTGGACATTTTAGCATACCATTAACAGTTCTCTAGCCATCTTTTTCCCTAATATGATGCATTCAGAGGAGGGTGTGCTGAAGAGAGGTTAGGAATGACTGCAGTTATCAATAAAATGCACTTGTAGCAGAAACAGTTTTAGATAGCAGGAATATTAATCTAGAAGTGACAATGCATTAGCTTTACTCCCAACGGCATTTGAAGTGTGTGTTGTAGCGCTTTTAATTTTGCACAGATAGATTTCTGTTAAATATCTTTTTCATTGCAATATTTGTCAAGTAAATTCACAGCTTTATAGCATTAAATAAACCTTTTCTGGTGAAACCTGTAGATGGTAAAAGGTGGTGTGTCAGAAACCAGAATCGAAAAGCGTATTGTTATCACGGGAGATGCAGATCTTGATCATGATCAGGTGAGACAAAATGAATGCTTATAATGAAGGAATTATATATGGAGGAAAGGAAGATTTAAGAATACATATAAGGTATAAGAATTGGAACTTATGATAACATGAACAATAGTTAAAATATTTAACTTGCAAAATGCTTTATTTACAAAAATATTGATTATTGTAGATAAAAGAAAAACAAAAATTCATGAATGTTCATTAAACTCATAGCATGTCCTTATCAAACTCTTCATAAATAAATGTAACCAGGATTTAATTTTAACTTCTTAATGGTAATGTATCAAGGCCTCCAAATAAATTTAATCTGACATTTGGATGTATGTGACAAGTTCAATCTCTTCTTGAAGCTTGAAATGAAATGGCAGAACTGCTTAGCTTTAGATCTGAGGGATATCATTCCCAACACATGCTCAGTATGGCTGGGGAATTTGAAAAAGTCAGACATGTTTGTTTTAATAACATTTAAAATTATCATCTCTATTTAGGAGTCTATAAAATTATGACATCATAAAGTAATTTTACCGTTGGACCTATGGATTTGTATGAATTTAATCCATAAATGTTTATTTTGTGTGTGTGTGTGTGTGTGCGTGTGCGCGCGCGTGTGTGTGTGTGTGTGTGTGTGTGTGTGTGTGTGTAAAACACATGGGTGCTTTTTTCAATAGTATGCCGGTCATTGTTTCTGGGATAGACCTTTAAATAGGAATCATTATTTATACAGTTGTATTCTTTTTGTTTCCATACATTCTGAAAAATTTACTGCTAAAGAAATGTCAGGCAGAGAAAAAAAATATCCGTCCGTATATTTCTTTGAGCTGTTCCTTAGGGTTTGTTTTTGCATTTTTTTCAGCTGAAGTTTAGGGTAACTATATATAGAAAGTAGTTATTAATTTTGGCTTAGGGTTAGGGTTTATGTGGAGATTGCTGACCTTTTCCACACCAACAAGTAAAATTTTAGAGTCAAATTATTGTCTAGTGTTCTGGAACACATTTTCCAAATTCTGCAGTTTACCACTTTAGCACAAATTGGAGAGAGAAGGACAAAATTATAGAGTAGAAATGATGAACAAGAAAAAAACATTTAACTCTTCCAATTGCCATTTGTTTGCTAAACTGTATTTCATTAGTCTGAGATTGTAGATCAGCTCAAGTAGGGAAAATAGGGTAAACATTAGAACAAGGCATATTGGAAAGTACAATTTTTAATACTTTAAAACATTTGATATCATTCAGCAAATTTATAAATGTACTGTATTTATAGCTTTCAATATAACACTTTCAAAGTTTTTTTTGTTCTACAGTTGGTTGTTTTATTACGGGAATGATATGCTTAGTTTAATATTTAATTTAAATTGTTCCAGGAAGATAAGCATTAAAGCTTTGCTAGCCATTACACATTAAACTCTGTTAACTTTAATTTGCCATATAATTAGTCCATTTTTCTGGCATTGCAGGCATTGGCACAAGCCATTAAGGAAGCCAAAGAGCAGCACCCTGACATGTCTGTAACAAGAGTAGTGGTGCATAAGGAGAGTGAACTTGAAGAGGAAGGCCATTAAGGTATGAATCTTCAGCCCATAATGTATACAGCAATTGTTTGATATAACAGTTGTAGGAAAAATTCTTCACAACCGCTTTAGAAGTGCTGATTGTTGATACCAGCCATATGAAAACCTCAACTTGCATACTCCTTATGGTAGGTAAATGGATCTTCTGATTTTGCAGTGATTGTATTTTTCCTTCTTTAAAAAAAAAAAAAAAGAAAGAAAGAATGGTTCAGGAAACGCATACAGGACAGAAAAAGGGAAAAGGTATGGAGGCAGTTTTCAGTATTAAAACATGGAGAAATGGCAAAAAAACCCTGTCTATTGAGAATACTATCAAAATATTTGATGCCACCTGGTGGTATATTAAATATTTGTCCATGAAGATATCATGCAATCTTCTGTTCCAACTTATAGTATTTTTTGTTTTCTTTATCCAGGAAGATTTAAATCCTACTTAAACTATATATATGTGTATCATAGACACATTATTTATATCATAATACTTTGTGTGTTTACTCCAGCATTCACAGCAACAAAAAAAATGTAAAAATAATCAGTTTAAAATGATCATTAGAATAATCAACAAACTTCTGATGAAAGAATCATGTTTTTACCATCGTCCTAAATAACACAGCTCTTAGAAAGCATTATCCTTCATGTGAAAGCCACACAGGCCTTTTTAATAATAACTAGGCAGGTTTTCCTGTGTATGACTATTTATCACATAGCTCGTAAACTTTTGGAACTAACCTTCAGATGGTATTCAACATTTAAAAAAAAAAATCCAATGTGTGGTAAGAAAGTTTTGCATTATTAGAGTCAACAACATGCCTTTTTTAAATGGCATGTAAATGCTTTAAGTGAATTAATAATATGGATTTTCAAATAATTTTGACATATCAAATTGAATATTCATAAGCTAGAACAGTATAAGAACAGTATACTGTATTCCAGCGTTACCAGTGATCTTGATGGAAACGTGGAGCTTTATGCTAACTCTGTGTTTTCTAAATTGCAAGCCTTGAATTTTAATGTAGATAATACTAAAAAAAATTATTACCAATTTTCTGCATAACAGAGGCAAAGCATTACCTCTTGCATCCTATTTTGATTAATGATTTTACTATAAATTAAGTAGTAAAAAGCTCTTGATCCTGCCTTGAAGTCACAACTATATTTGGATGTCAGGGAAGTATCCATTATATTCCTGTCCTTAGAATTGTGGATTAGTATGACAGCACCTTGAGAGATTCCCAGATTTCAAAGCAATTTGTGGTCTAGATTGGCAGAAATCAAGTCTCTCTGTTCCCACCACAGCTTTTCCAAAATTACCCAGATGTGGAAAGAGGTAGTAACATGTAATACCTGACTTTGTCTCTGACTTTAAGTCAGGCAGAACTGGGCATGCCTACCTTAAAAATTATGTTATACCTAGTGATTTTAATTTTCATATCCTATATTCTATTTTGTGATACATTGGTGATGAGAAGAAATTTACCATTTGACTAGTGGTTGCTTTAGTAACTTGAGGCCAGATTGGCAGCAAATAATTTTAAAAATAAATAAAACAAACAGGAGATATTTCCAAAAGTAGGAGTTATCTAAAGAGGACTTTTAACAATAGATGGGTTTTAGGTTCTACACTCTTAAGTATAATACTGCTATTTATAATTATAGAATAAAGTAGCAGGTTCTGTCCATCTCCAGTTCAATGGTGGTTGGACCAATTAGAGTCCGAAATTTATTGGAAAAATATAGCATGAGGCCTTGGAAAGGAAAACTGTTTTCAAAAGAGGAAAAAAGGCAATTTAGTAAAAAATGTTTTAATATAGTTTAAGATTTATAACAATAATTGTATTAAATTGCTTGCTTCTTTAGATTTCTGAAGAATGCTTTGAGACTATGAAGAACTTAAATAATTCCAAGTTGATATCCCAGCCAGTCTTTCACTGAATTCACCAAGCCTCACCACAGGGACCAAACTTCTCTAGACCGAATTACCAACCTTACAGTTTTTAATGTATGTCTTTGTTTTTATAACCGATTTTTAACATTCTTGGATTTTTTTTTAAATGAGGTATAGAAAAATTTTTTTGTGTTCAATTCCCTGCTATTTTTGTATAACTGATTTCTTGTTTGCATGAAAATAAGCAAAAATATTTAGAAAGCACTGTTTACTTAAGCAATTTTAATATGCAGGGAAAAGGAACCCTGACTAATTTAGATATAGACTTTTCAAAAATGTCTCAAAGACTTAACTGGAAAAATTTTACTTTTTCAGATAAATATCAAACAATACAAGAAAAATATTCTTTTTATTAAAAAATACAAAATGTTCTTATAGCTTGGCAGGGAAAGTAAAATCTGTATGATTTTATATAGATTCCTATATAAAAAAAATTGTTTATTCTGATGATCTCCTATTTTTTGAGGGAACTGGTGCTGATATCATATAGAAGTGATGTTTTAGTTATAAAAAAAAAAAAATTTCTACTGACCAACCACTGTTCAAGTAGCCTTTTGTTTGCACTTCACTGTCCTCAGCCAGGCCCTTCAGAGAGAGAGACCTATAGGGGTCTGCAACATTCCACAGTTGGAAGGACTTTGCTCTGTCCTTCCAGCAAATTTAGGCAGCTTAAAACTTAACGCTTTCCTCTTAGTATGCTAAATGTCAGATACTCCCATTATATAAATGCATCTGCAGAAAAAGGTTGCTTTGCCTAAAAAAACCAGGGCTGGCAGCGCTTCTGATTCAAATGCAGAAAGTGTTTCAGAGCACACGCTGAAAGCAGCATGCAGAATATCTCTCTGCAACTCCTTAAACAAAGCAAGATTTTTCCATAGGTTTGTCTGTGCGATCCCAGGAATAGACATATCTCACTTAAAGAGTTGCAGTCCAGCACCATAGACGGTCTCTCTCTTGGACTCTTTGAAGTGCCTTTTTGTCTTTGAATCTTAAGTGCTGCCCAGCTCTAATAAAAACTCATTAACTCCTGTTATAACTGACATTTGTTGAGCAGTTATTGTTTAAGTAGCTTGCCTAATAATAGGAACAGGTTTTGAGGACCAGAAGGAACCAAGGGTGTGGCCTTAGGCCCATTATCAGTGGTGCCTGCTACTGAGGAGGTCTCTATGAAAACCTGTTGACTATATCCATTTTTCTCCATTGTTCACCATATGAACTGTATAGTTAAGATGCCATATTAAATTTATAGCAGCTTGAAGTTGTATTAAGTGATATTTTGCTTGCATAATACTGTTATAAAATAAAGTTTCTTTATTCTCTAAATGTTTCTCTGCTTTTAATATTTGACATTAAAAATAATGTAAACCTATCAACATAACTTAGTGTTGATGTTGTGTTGGGATTAAAAAAAAACTTCATAGGAACATATTCTTACATACTTAAATACATATCTCAAATGCTTTGCTTTTGTCCTTTCTAATATTTAGAGAAAATATGTTTCTGACTCTCAGAGGATCACTTAAAAGTGGGGAAATGGAGTTATGGTCCACTCTATCACCTTTGTGGCTCTTGTCAGCTTTTCCAAAAACCAAAAGATTTGGACTGAAATGTCACTAGTGTGTCGGCGACACTCTACCTCTGATTTCCATTCTCAGATCTCAAACATGCAGCGTGCCTGTTGAAAATATTGATGTTTTACAGTTAGTGTTACGTAGTATTTATACCATTTGTTTCCATGAAAGTTATTTTTATAAACAAAATAACTGATGACTAAAGAAGAACTATGAAGAATTTATTAGTTCATTGAAACAAGTGGGCTACATTAATTCAGATTATAGGTGGGAGCAATTCTAAGAAATACAATTCAAATAATGAAGTAATGAAAGAACACGGCTTGTTTATGAGTGACAAACTTTTGAGTCAGAACTTGGTGATTGCCAACTGCGTCAGTCCTGTCCCATGTGATGATCGACATCTTTTTCAGTGACATTCCAATAATGTCTTTGGTCCACTCAAATTTTATCTATTTCCCTTTCCTTTTTATGCTTCCCTCAAAGGATATTTGGAAAATATCTTTTTCTAATTATCACCTGCTGATATCACATTACCAAAATATGTTTCTCCCAATCCATTGCTCTGTTAGCAATTGACTTAACAGACTCTAAAAGCCATAATTTAAAGACATGTATCTTATTACTCAACAGCCATATACTGTACAGCTACTGGAAAAGCCATTGCTTTAATTACTCTGATTTTTGTTGTCATGGCAATGTCCTTAGCCTTCATTACCTTGTTTAAATTTGTAAATTGCGTTCTTCCCTAGGACTAACCTCATTTTTAATGCTTTATACCCATTTTTGTTGCTGAACACAAAAAAAACCTCATAAGTGTCTGTTTTCTTCATTGTGGGTTCACTAAGCATGCTGGTTGACAATTGTTGTCTTGTTATTTAATATTAGCCCAGATTTTTCATTTCCCATTTTTACTTTCACAATGAGCTCTTCTGAATCATTTTTATTTTCAGATAATAAAATAGCATACTCTGCATATTTCATTAGTGTCTAACCTCCAAATTTGATTCCAAGTTTCAATTCTGCCTGTCAGTTTCTTTTAAACTAAACCTAGCTTGGTCGGCTCAAGAAACAAACAACTCAGAGCAGCACAGCTCCCTAGACAACACACATACTATTACTCAATACTACTCGCTCTTCTGCTATTCCTACTCCTCATAAATACTGCTAGAGAAAACATCTCTTTCTGGCCTCTTTACTTCCAACAAACACCTCTTCCCAACATTCTCAGCTGTTTCACAGCATAGCTTTTATAGGCATCTGTCGTGCTGACACTGGGGAGGAGGCTTAAAGAAAAGAGACAGAAGCAGCACAGAAACTGTTTAAACACCCTACCACATACCTCATCTCTTTTAATAATAATAAAAAAAAACCCTGTGTTTTTAATGGGGCTAATGCCATTTATTTCTGTGTCTTTTCTATGCCATGGTAGGAAATCAGCGATGACATTTTGCTGTCCATATCTTGATATACGATACTGAACTGGCAAGGTTGTAATGTGAGACACCATTTGGGTTAGCTGTGAATTGGTATCTTCCATTTGTTGCAGCCAAGTAAGTGGTTGATGGGTATTACAATGACTTCCCAACCCCATAAATATACACGTAGAGTATTGATTGCCCATTTTAGTGCACAGGCTTCTTTTTTCAATGGTGCTGTATTTTTGTTCTCTTGGGAGGAGCTTCTTTGAGAGATAAATTACAGGATTGTCCATCCCTTCATGATTTATGGTGAGCACTATGCCTAAACCCGTTAGATATGTCTATTTGTAGGACAAAGGGTTGGTTAAAATTAGGCCATTTCAATATTGGCTTCACACACAGCTTGGGTTAATGTTAATGTTGTTAATGTTAATTTTATTTATATACCGCCCTTCTCCTGAAGGACTCGGGGCAGTGTACAGCCAATTTAAAAACAAAAATATACAGACCTCATCATTAAAAGTAATCTTTTATCAAAGGCCTTCCTTTCATTTGAGTAGGGGCTAAAGGCTTTTTTAGACCTTTCTCCTTTAACCTTTCCAGATCTTAATTCTTCCTACTTTCTGAAACAAGCTTTCTTGTTCTTTCTGCTATGTCTTCCAAACCTCTTCTGATTTTTTTGCTGCCCTTTGACCTGTTTCTGGGTGGTGGTCTTGCACCCAAAATCTCATTTTGGTAGGGAGTACATGTAGAAACTGTTTTAAAATTACTTCTCCCAATTTTTCTTTGCTTCTTTCTTCTGGCCTCAACTATTTCCTACCTAGGTCTTCCCATCTTCCCCACAATACATGAATCTCTTCCTGTTCGTCATCTGTGTAGTTCCTAATCCTCTGCCTATAGGTGTAAGGAGTTATATAATACTTGGATTATCATATTAAAGAAGCAATCCTATACATTACTCCCCTGGTTGAAAGACTGTTAAAAGAGAGCATTTCCTGATAAACATAGGGCTAATCTGGCCACCCATTCATTCACAGTCCATTTAGAAGAGGTAGTAACTCTTTCAAGCATGACAAAGCTTTCTGTATCTTCCTCTTCTGTTAACCTAGGGATTTTGATATCTTTGGGACCATCTCTCTTTTTTGTATGTTCTGAAAACCCTAGAGATGAGGTGAATGTTCCCCCCCCCCATCCTGGTGAGTGGACACTCTTCCCTCCTTGCCTCCCTTTCACTCTTCCCATTCCAGCCTGTATTTTCAGTCTCCCTTCAAAAGCTTTCTTTTTAAAAGGGCCTTTTCACTTGCTGTTGTCTCAACATTCCTGCAATGATATCTGAGGTTAGCCATTTTTCTGCCTGGTCTACCTTTTCTTTGGCTAGGGTAGATATCTGTCTCTACCAAAATAATTATCTCTTTTAAGGAAGAACCTGCCCCTTCTACTTTTTCCATTCCTGTTTGGTGCAGGTTCTAGTGAGAGGTCCAGTTTCTGCAGCCAGGATTGTTGGCTGTTCCCTGTAAAGTCTGAACTCTGCAAGGGCCAATCTCACTTCCTTTTGCAGCTAAGGTTTGGATATCCCATCCCACCAGGCGTGAAATCCAGCAGGTTCTGACAGGTTCTGAAGAACCGGTAGCGGAAATTTTGAGTAGTTCGGAGAACCCGCAAATACCACCTCTGGCTGGCCCCAGAATGGGGTGGGAATGGAGATTTTGCAGTATCCTTCCCCTGGAGTGGAGTGGGAATAGAGATTTTGCAGTATCCTTCCCCTGCCATGCCCACCAAGCCACACCCACAGAACTGGTAGTAAAAAAATTTGGATTTCACCACTGCATCCCACGCCTTTTGGGACATGCCACCACTGCCACTACTTTGTCATAGGATTTTTTTTTAAAAAAAACTACACACAATTAGGTGTGCTCAAGCCACAAGACAGCCAACAACAGCACAGGTCCCTAGACAACACACACAAGCATTCACATACTACTATAGTCACTACTCACTCTTCCCCACTCTTCCTATTACTGCTGCTATTCCTACTCATTGTGAGTATTGCTATTGGAAACATCCCTTTCTGGCTGCAGCTGCTTCTTCACTTCCACACACAAACATTTCTCCCCCTTCCGCCACTCCTCTCAGCACACACCCTCAGCTGTTTCACAGCAAAGCTTTTATAGGCAACTGCTGTGCAGTCACACAGGAAAGGGCTTAAAGAGAAGGGCCAGAAGCAACACAGGTGCTGGCAATTTGAGCAGCCCGCTCTCCCACACCACTATTCTTATAATCAGTGTAAGTTAAACAAGTTCAGGGACAGTATAGGTCCTTCTCTTTACTCCCTACATCAGTGTTTCTCAACCTTGGTAGCTTGAAGATGGGTAGACTTCAATTCCCAGAATCCCCCAGCCAGCAGCGCTGGCTGGGGGATTCTGGGAGTTGAAGTCCACCCATCTTCAAGCTTCCAAGGTTGAGAAACACTGCCCTACATTATTCTGAGCCATGTGTTTCTCCAAACTCTGTTATTAACAGTAGCTTCTTACTCATTGTAAAGAATCCTCCAAAGAATAACCAAATGTTCCAGTATATCCAGTGGCTTTATTTTCAAATTCTGACATGAGCTACCTTCAAAACAAACCTGTTATTAATAAAACAAAATAAAATCTTTTAAATTCTCTTAAATATCTTCTCCCTTTAATTTTTTAATCTAATATATACATCTGACATCAGTAATTCATGAACTGGTCCCCACACTGCACTGACTGACTGGATTCTACTTCCCCATCTTGCGTTTTCTAGTATATTCTCAATTGTATTCCAATGTTTTCCAAGCAGTCACACTCAGGGATATAACCTGTGTTTTGGTTGCTTAAAACAGGCTGCAGTGAACCATGAATTCACTTTGCTAAATTCTAGAACCCTATGTCCTGCATTCTTACATTTACAGTACTCAGAATGAGTTTTTAGGATGATTTTTAACCTGGATACTCCCTAGTTTTAAAGCAATGTACAAATACTAGAATTAAAATTATTAAATAGTAATAAGCACCTCACGGATACCAAGGGAAGTAATCTATACAGATGGTACTACTACAAAGAGGACAAGAGACTACAAGATTGTAGGCTCTAAATCACAGCAAATGTAGCAGATTGCCTTTTGTTAATCTTACTGATTGTGCAGGACTCTACTGGGGGAAATGATCTCTCAAGTGATCTCTCAAGAGACTGTTTACATGCCCAAGGTAAACCTGGTTTGGTAGCTAATTGTTAGCCAGTGCACTTACTTCAACAGAGTTTAACCTGTATGCCAGATAGTCTGCATAGGATGCTACTGCAGAATTCTGTTGCTGATGTCTGTTCCCTTATACTTCATGTAGATATTAAACTGCACTGAGAGCAAAATAGAACATTATGGCATCTCAGCAGTCAGGGAGCAGAGACATGGTCAAAAAATGCTCTTCTCTGAAAATTTCCTTTCAAATAGGATTGGAATCCATCTAGCATAATTCTTTCACAATTCCCAACTCGCACAGATGGTCCAGGAAATAGTGTAGTATACACTATCAAAAGCTGCTGAGATACAAAGCAAATCAGTAGAGTAAAATTACCTTTCTTTCTCCCTTCTTTCTCTCCAACAATAAGTCATCTATCAGGCTAGCCAGTCCCAAACCAGGCCATAACCCAGATTGAAAAGGATTTCTTCCAAAACACTCAAGGCTATACATCATTTGTTCAGCTTTGTGATAAATCTAACAATTTTGTGGATCTAAGAGCTGCAGTTGGTGGAATGATAATGCAAAGGTGGTAAGCATTTTTCCTGTTCTTTTTCAGTAATTATTGGGTTTTTTTTTAAAAAAAACCTGAAACTATAATAACAAATATATATCTTTTTTAAAATGAAGTTTATTTTCAGACCAGAATTTTCGTGTATCTACATCCTCAAAATGACAGGAAAATACATCAATAGTTACTAGTAGTAACTTACCGTATTTTTCAGAGTATAAGACGCACCGGAGTATAAGACGCACCTACCTTTTTTGGTGAGGAAAAGAAGAAAAAGAAATCTCCCTCTGTCTCTGCCTCTGAGCAATTTTGCCTCGTTGCAGCAAACAGCCTGCTTTACTTTCATTTTCATTTTCAGCATAGCTTGATTAGCACAAGGGAAAAAAAATCTGCTCCAGCAATTTACCTCTTTGCAGCAAGCAGCAGAGCCCTGCGCAAAACAGCTGAGAGCAAATCAGCTGAGAGTCGGGAGGCCGATCCAATCAACTTGTGCTAATTAGGCTGTGCTGAAGCTGAAAGGAGCTGTTTTTTCTTGCTGTTTGCTCAAGGAGGTAACTGCTGCGAGGCAGAGGCCAAAGGGTGGGGGCCAGTGGGTGGGCGGGGCTACATGCAGTGTATAAGACGCACCTAAATTTTCACCCCCTTTTGGGGGGGAAAGGTGTGTCTTATACTCCGAAAAATACAGTATTTATTTATAAAATTTGTAGGCCACTCTCTTATCTCAAGGTAATTCTTGGAGGTGGTCTTGAGCTGCAAAAAAGGCCTTGGAGCCTACCTTATGTGAGGTTACTGAGTTTACTGGGTTAGCAACACACATTCCCTGATTAGAAAGCAAGCCCACTTAGGATTGGTAAGAATTCCCCCTAAGATGGGTGTCAAACTGCCGGCCCACAGGCCGGATGCCTCACATACAGGCCATGCCCACCCCAGCTCCACGAAGGGGAAAAAAGTTGTGAAATGTCACGTGACAGCAACGTGATGCTGTGAGTTTGACACCTGTGCCCTAAGACAAAAAATAGGCCCTGATTCTCTACATATCCATACTCTATTCCGACTCTTCTTTGCTGATGCCTCAACTATTACTTGCTGGCATCCAAGGCAGAGTATGCAAATGATGAAAATAATGCTATGCTGATACAGTGCAAGTTCCAATGCTTCTGTGTGAACACTGTGTCATGTTGTCACTTTGCATGGAGAAAAATGGAGCAACTTGTATGGTGACAGCATAAAATGACTGTCATCATTTTGATGAATGTGGTAGATCCTATGGAAGCTCCTGCTGTTGAAATCCATTGTTTTTAATTTCAGATGCTCTGGCTTGAAAAATGAGTCCCCTTAGTTATGTATTTAGCAAAATATTTAAAACCCATGGACCATTATTTTGTTGGTTCTCATAATTTAAATTAAGGTTGGTAGCTGAATTGCTTTTGTGCTTGCTGGGCTTTGTGATCCACTTCCTTTTGGGGATAAGTCTTTCAATTAAATCAAAAAAAGAAATGGAAAAGATGTAAAGCACAGGTGTCAAACTCGCTCACGTCAAATGGTGTATCGTGACATTTCTTGCCTTTGCGGAGCTGGAGTGGGTGTGGCCTGTGCGTGATGCATCCGGCCTGCAGGCCGCCAGTTTGACATGCCTGACGTAAAGTAATCAAGAATTTCCCCTTTTAACAGTTTGTGACTGGCCATTCTCATCATGTAATAGTCCCTTTGGCTGCTTAGTTTGTGAGATTTTAAACCCATACCTCTTACTACTCCAATATTCGGGCTAATACATTACACTGACTCTCATAAATTTTCTGTAGTTTATGTAGACTCAATAATTCTGTAAATCAACAACTTGTATAGTTTCCTTTTTATCAGAAGTATCCAACTGAGTCACAACTGCCTGAGCTGCAAGAACTGATTTGGAGGAGAAATATTTGCTTCCTCCCCAACCCCCCAATGACAGCAAGTATTTGTATTTGTATTAAAAAAAGCTCTACCACAAAGTCCATGTAACCAGGAAAGTCAATACTTTGCAACAAAAGCCAAAATCAATTCATTAGACCTAAGCAAGATAAAGACTAAAGCATCAGACAGAAGAAAGCAGCAGTGTTTGATGTATTTATTTTTTTATTGTCATCTCTTAGCGTTTAATATAAGAGCAGTTTATGCTGTATAAAAACATTTCATTTATTTCTATTTCTTACCACAATTGCAAATATTTCAAAATACGGAAAAACAGAATAAAACTCGAATGCTCCTATCTTGTGAGAAGTTTTATTTTTCCCCCTGAGAGAACATGAAGCTATTTTCTGAATTAGGTTCAAAAAGCTGTGGCCGCATCAGAAGAAGCAAAATAACTAAAAGTCATTTTAAATAATGGTTTCTTTTTTATCTTTTTCTTATCCACATCAATGGAATATCTTTCCTGGGTTTTAAATAACAGTAAGCTGCAGTTGAATTTTTCCAGTAAATAGCTGAAGTTGAACCTATCATCCAAAGTGACATTCTCTAAAGAAATTGTCATCTTCTTACTGATGATCTTGCTTTCTTTTTGAATTCCTCAATTTGCTGCATTTGGCATAGTACTGGAGGACAGCATCTGTCGGATTATTGGCCAGAGACAATTGCTTGTTCACTGAAAAGAATAAAAATATTTTGCAGGTGTTGAGTGCCAAGAAGGCCAATTTGACACAATTAAGTAGAGAACCCTTCCGATAAAATATAACTTGAATATTTAACTTATTAAAGAAAACATTTTTATTAGTGCATTGGAGGCAGCTTAGATAAAAGTTCCACAATGCCTATGATAAATAGAATTATAATATGTCTATCATAGTTCCCATCTTAAACAATGGGAACAGTTGTGATTAGATTACTTTTTGGCTTTAGGGGCTAAGATGAAGCATAGAATAGAAACACATGAAAGAAATAATGACTTTCACATCTCAGAAAAACACTTTGCACATTATGATAGTCAAATTCTTTCTGTAGATCTCGAAACACAAAGTGGACATGAGGTGAAGGGTTCGAAAAAGATAGTTTGAGGCAGAGGTGAAATGCTGCTGGCTCTATCCGGCTCGTGGGAGCCGGTAGCACCAGTGGCGGGTAGTTCGGTGAACCAATAGCACTGGCAGTGGGAGCCCCCCCAAAAAACAGGACATCATCACGTCCCGGTTTTGACCATCTGCGCATGCGCAGATGACGGCGCGCGCGGCACGTGCACATCAGCAAACCGATAGGAAAGGTAAGTACATTTCACCCCATGTCTGAAGATGGATAAACTATTTTTTTCACCAAACACTCTTTCAACTTCCATCAATTCCAACCACGAGTCCCAGCAGTCAGGTATGAAGGCATTGTATGTATCAGCATACCTTATCAGAACAGCTACTCTATGTTGGAATGTATTCAGCATAACTACAAGTAAGATAGTGGATATTTAGCATTTCAAACAGGCAATTTGAACTATTCGGTCGTAATTGATATATAACTTTATAGCAAAGCCTTCTATATTATGATATTGCTGCCTTCTTGCCAGGGGTAGGTTCTACTTACCTTTACTACCGGTTTGCAATGGGAGCGTGCGCGCGCTTCTGTGCATGCGCATATCATCCATTATGACATCCGGGCAGGTGGGTGGAGCCTCCCTCCACTTTACTACTGGTTCGCAAGAACCTGACAGAACCAGGAGCAACCCACCACTGCTTCTTGCTCACCTTTCAGACTCCCGCAATGGTGACTGACTTACCTTCTTTCAGCTTGATCCGGAGGTAGGCAATGAGCAGTAACAGAAGTAAAGTTACGGGCAGGAAGATTCCAGTGAAAAGAAACCAGCCAGGCACCTTGCTCAGAAACACTCCTAGAGTATATCCCATGGCCTAGCAAACACAAGCAGCTTTTTAAACGTAGGCCTACCAAACCACCGTCTTCATGTGTTTGCGTTCCTGATAATCCTTGCTTCTGCCGAAGAGCCTTTGCTCAGTCCTTATTACATTTCCCCTTTCTGGACTTTGTTTTGTTTATACAATCCTGCGATTTCTAATAAGAAGGCCACTTAGTTACAGAGTTACTCAGTGCAAAGTTTAAAACAGCATGTTGGAATTTGAGTGATCTAACTAAACTAAACTAGACTGAAAGAAGAGGCTCTTGTTTTCTTTTCTGAGGTCAATCGTTTTTTGGATATCTTCTGCCCTGATCGTTTATTATAATCAAGACAGTTAATATGAGAGTATTATTTTATTTAAGATGCGTTTTTGGCACTTGCCTTACATTGCTATGTGTTGAGAGCTATCTTTCTGCACAGTTAAGGGGTGAATGTTGCTATTTCTTATCTCTCATTCTGAAATATGGTATAATATTTCGGGATCAGGTGCTATCACTGACTGCCTCTAAGAAATTCTGAAGCATGGTACTGCCAAAGAAAGTGGGGTTACCATCCAAAATAATGTTTTGGATGTTTAAATAGAACTAGTGATGTAAACAGAAAGATAAAAGTCTTAGGATTGTTCCCCCCACCCTTAAAAGTTAAATTTAATCATACATAAAATGCCAACAAATTCATTGAGCACTGAACTCTGCTTGGTGTCTCTTGTTCATCTCTTCTGCTATCTTCAGGAACAGATATGATGATGTATCAACTTGTTCCTTGATGTTATTCTGCTCTAATTACAGTGCTTTTGATTCTGAGCTAAATAAACTCTTTTATTTACATTGCATTTTCTCCAACGAGAATCAAATAAAAATATTAAAATATATTGACATATACAGATACAGAACAGATTTAAACAGATTTAAACTTAGTTTCCACGTAATTAATACAAATGCTCTGCATTGTTCTAATTACTCTTGAAGCTCCTTTATTTGGCGATTCACAACCAAATAAAGCATAAAAACAAATTCCCTAAGGATTGCTGCTGAACTTTCTAAACTGTAAGGTGCCTGTAAGCAAGGAAAACAATGGAAGACTGAACTTGATCAAATAAAAATCAGAATGGGAGAACAGGCAATTGATTGCTGATAGAGTGACAAGCTTACTTTATGGATCCCACATGCTCTATGTATTTGTAATATTAATGTTGCTGTGCTGACAGAAGTGACAAATCAAAAACATCTTGTCAATGACATATTTTACTAAGGAACTGGCTTAATATATATGACAAAATAAATATCCTATTCATGATTTTTTTATTTTGTTCTGTTAGATGGCTATGGAAGTCAGTATTACTGTGTCATGTCAAAAACAATTACTTTCTTGCTCAAAATTGCACATCTAGTGTAATGCCCCAGCATATAACTTTTATATACTGTTGTTGCTCTCTAGCCTCATGTAGTGGCCAGAGAGACAAATACCAATTCTATTGTTTGAAGCTGACCCAATCCATTTACTCATCAGCCTGCACTCTCAAACGGGTGTATGCTGGGAAGCCAAACTCCATTTCTTTCAGCATTTGGAGGAAGAAGGCAGAAGCACAAAGAAGAATCCATCTTAATCCTTGGCACATGGTCATTCAAGGACAAATCCATATCCCACACAAACAGCATCACTGGTGAGATTTAGATGACTTGTATTTATTAATTGTTATGTTCAGCAGTAACTCAATACTGCCTATCTTGTATTTGGTTTTCATTGTATGTATTTCTATTTTCCCCAGTTTCACCATATCCTGTTCTTTCAATAAAGCATCCAGATCTATGTACACCGTCTGTTTTATTGGAGGACAAGTGGCTTTAGCTGCATGTCGAGCTGCACACAAACTAACATGTAGTGAGGACAGAACACCTAGCAAGAAATTTTACTTGGTTTCCTTCATGGGTGTATTTTAGTGACAATGTATTTTTTGAACTTGCCTTTCTTACTTTATATGGTGTTCGTGTCTTTCAGTATACAAGTGGTGCATCACTTTAGCCACTTATTGAGTTGATGTTATGCCTATAGAAATGTAATTGTATTTGCTCATGTTTGGTCTGTCTGCATTCTGATTTCGTTGCATTCACCTCTTACATCTGCTATTCTTGCTGACGTCTCTCTCAACCTACATCATGCAAATTCTTTAGGGGAAACACTTTATATACTGAAATGGTGCTCATCTCCATTTCAAAGCCGAAGAACCAATGCTGCCTGAAGACATCTCCATGGTCATGTGGCCGGCATGACTAAATGCCAAAGGTGCACAGAACGCCGTTACCTTCCCACCAAAGGTGGTCCCTATTTTTCTACTTGCATTTTTATATGCTTTCGAACTGCAGAACCTGGAACAAGTAACAGGAGCTCACCCCGTTGCACGGCACTAGGGATTCAAACCACTGAACTGCCGACCTTTCCATCGACAAGCTCAGCGTCTTAGCCACTGAGCCACTGCATCCCCATTTCTATAATATAGTATGTAACAATTTTAGGATTTTAAAATATTTATATAATGAAGATGTATGCGACAGTAAGTATTGTTATGTAGTTTGGACAATACAAGTACATTTACAACAATGCCCCTTAAAGCATTTGATAAGCTGATCCATGCTGAGAAGCCTGAATGGATGAAATTCATACATTGTTTTCTCTTTATATAACAGAATAATCTTTCCATCTAGACTCATAAGAAAATGGATTCAACTGCTAAATAATTTGTTATTTGCTAACTAAAGATAGGTCGTCAGCATTGGATGAGCCATTGTTAGTTTCCCCCCAAAGTTCTACTTTCACATGCAAACTGAAGATACTGGCTCAAGACAGAAGAAGTAAAGAAAGCCTATTAACACTAAGCAGTAGGTCCAAATTAACTTTTCCCAGCTATCCACCCTGCAATGAACTCTGACTAGGTGCTAGATCCCAAGACTGTAGTCAAGCAGACAGTATTAAATTAAATTAGGCTGGATGTATTGATTTTATTTGGACCTCTGAATTGTGTGATTTTTGTTTTTTTCCCCTTAGGTTTTCCTATATTTCTATTTCCTTAATGAACTTTTTATAACTGGAGATTTGGCTCCATTGGCTTTAAAAAAAGAACCAGCTCATTTAATTTTTCATGGCTTTAAAGATATCCCCGATACTTCAGAGCTGGCAGAAGAGTTGTTAAATTTTTATTTCTGGACAAGAAGATCCAAAACATTTTTCTTTCCATTTTTCTAGAGCTGGCTTGAAGGAAGAGATGTCTGATAAGAAAAACTATCCAGCTGGATAAATTGGAGCGATATTTCTCAAACTTTGCAAATTTTAGAATCTTGGAATTCTTCAGTCAAGTCCACACTAAAGTTGATAAGTTTCAGAAACATGCTAGCGGGAAATTCAGAATTCAGATCTCAAACTTGGCAACTTTAAGATGCCAATCTTAAAGATGTCTGGACTTTCTCAGGTTAGGAGAAGTTTGATAAAACACGGGATTACAGGGAGTCGGGATGTTCAGCCTGGCTGATGGCAGTCTATTAAGAATCTTCTTCAGGAGTCCTTAGAAGAATAGGTCTTGCAGGAAAGTTCTCCCATCTTTCCAGTTAGCTGGCAATTAGTATGCAATGTTTGATTCAAAGCTTAAGCAGTTGAATAGTGATTGGTTGCTTTAGGTTTATGATACCACTGGGATTAAGAGCTAGAGTAAGAATTAGGATAGCTATCTGTATTAGGGTCAAGTTTCAGTAAAGGATTGCTTCATTGGAACATGGTTAAATCTTTTCTTCTTTATGTCTTTCCTCTTTGTTAGGCTTACCACAGTGTTAAGTTTTTTTTCACCCTGGGAAAATGACCTTGAGAAATATTTTGACTCCAAGAAAGTACAGTATGGCATTTAAAGTACTTGCTGGAGTGTAAACCGGCTTAGATTAATAAAAAAGAGGGACAAATGTATAACAACCTGGGAAAAATTACAACCAGATGTTGTTAAGTTTGTAAAAAAAAAAATACATATTCTAACTAATGAAAACTTTTTTTAAAGCCTAGATTTGGGATTACACAAATTTGTATTAGCAGATATCCAATTAAAGCATATGGGGTAACTATTATGTCTAACAGCAGTCTTAATGAACTTTGTGGTAGTGAGGGACACTTTATTTTTTCATAGTAATGGTAGTTACTATTTATCTGATTAACTTTTATGGCCTCATTAAGAACATTCCTGAGATCGAGATCTCTCCCTCCCTCCCTCCCTCCCTCCCTCCCGCCCCCTCTCTCATTAAATGTAGAGGCTCTGTGTATTTGTGCTTCTTTCCCTGTTCCCAAAAAACAACAACCATTCTGCTCCCAGGCACAGAAGCAGCAAATGTTTTCAAATATTTTCACAACATTAGAATTGGAGCCATACAGATTTCTGGTTGAAATATTTTGTAGCTGTCAACATATAATGTCTGTTAGAGATTGTAATGTCATTCAATATTCTAAATTATATAGAAGTGCTCAAAAATTATGTTCAAACATATGTTGCATCCTTATCCTTTAAGACATTAAAAACATAGTTGTTGCCTGAAATTTTGGAATAGGATGAATATGGAATCCCCTTTAGCTGCCTTTGGTTTTGTGATTGGTTGCACTGTGCTTTCATTGGATGTGCTTCCTTTTTATATGTACAATATTTGTTTTATTTGTAAGCAGCCCAGAGCTATTAAGGAGTCAGACAGCCTCAAAACTGGAAAAGAAATAAATTGGAAACTATCACAAGCATATATATTAGAATTCAACTTATTATTCTTCTGAGCAAAATAAAGAAGCTGTGACACAAGGTGTAAGGAAAGCAATCTGAATAATTATCAAAATAGAATACCCCTTTAGTGTAGAATATGTATGTGACTCAGCCAAATAATAAGTGAAGTGACATTCTACATTCTTGTGCGCAGAGTTGCTCTGTGCAATGAACCTGAGATTTCCCATGTTTAATTTGCTTCTGCCAACAATATTGATTTCTAGGATGGGGAGAGGATTTGACATAATCCAACAGTTTGTGCTCTGCAACAAATCTCATAGCAGCTGAGAGCAACTACCTTCTTTTAAACTTGCAAAGGGCAATACAAAAGGAAAGTATAGTTAGGGTTGGGATCAGTGGTGGAATTCAATTTTTTTTACTACCAGTTCTGTGGACATGGCTTGGTGGGCATGGTATGGCTTGGTGGGCATGGCAGGGGAAGGATACCTCAAAATCTCCATTCCCACCCCACTCTGGGGCCAGCCAGAGGTGGTATTTGCTGGTTTTCCAAACTACTCAAAATTTCCGCTACTGGTTCTCCAGAACCTGTCAGAACCTGGTTGGGGTAATATTTGTGGACCCCCAGTGACCCAAGAGGGCTTGATTTAACTATGTTGGAGTCTGTTTCTTGACTGAAACTGAGGTCAAAACCCTTAAACCCTTGAAACTCTTGCTAGGGCCAAGTTTGATATAAATGCTGTAGTTCACTCAGTTATTAGCCATGGTGAATTAAATACCTTCTGTCACTTACCGATTGCAGGTGTAATGTGACATGAAATAATAAATGGCATTTGGCATTCATCATGGCATGCCATTCATTTCTTGTAAATGCTAATTTAATTTATCACATTTCAACCCCTTAGTACTATAGTTCTGCATCACAATGAGATTCTGTTGTCTGCCTGTTCGTAATCTTTCCCCAACAGGAAAGGCTCTATTTTGAGCCTCATCCTATTTTTCATCCTCAATTCAATATTATTTATAATAATAAATGATAAAACCTCAGTCTTGGTTTCTTTTGGAACCCCACTCATATTGGAGGTTTAAGCTGAGTAAAACAGTAGATTCTAAGGGAAGGCTTTTGCACCTTATTTGCACCAAACCATTATAAATAACAGAAAGTAACGGAATTAAGAGAATAACAGAGTTGGAAGGGACCTTGGAGGTCTTCTAGTCCAATCCCCTGATCAAGCAGGAGATCCTATACCATTCCAGACAAGTGGCTGTTCAGACTCTTCTTAAAAACCAGTAATGGAGCACCCACAACTTCTGAAGGCAAGCTGTTTCACTGGTTAGTTGTTCTCACTATTAGGAAGTTTTTTCTTAGTTCTAGGTTGCTTGTCTCCTTGATTAGTTTCCATCCATTGTTTCTTGTCCTGCCTTCTGGTGCTTTGGAAAAATAGGTTGGCCCACTCTTCTTTGTGGCAGCTTCTCAAATATTGAAATACTGCTATCCTGTCACCCCTAGTCCTTCTTTTCACTAGACTAGACAAACTCAATGTCTACAACTGTTCTTTGTGTATTTTAATCACCCGCCCACTAACCATCTTTGTGGCTCTTTTCTGCACTTGTTCCAGAGTCACTACATCTTTTTTATGACCAAACCTGAATGCAGTATTCTAAGTGTGGTATTACTAAGGCTTTATAAAGCAGTATTAATACTTCATGTGATCTTGATTCTGTCCCTCTGTTAATGCAATCTAGAATGCATTGGCTGTCAACTTGCAAAGCTTTCAAGTTGCCATGAGCAGGAGGGAGGGAGAACTGAAGTGAATTCCATACATTCTTTCTGACCGCAATCAGAAGGAGGGCGTTAGGTTTCACAGCCAGCCAAAGTGGTTAATTGGAGAATGTGATTTATGACATGGCCAGAGAGGAGGGGAGAGACAGGGTCATAGGGGAATGTAAATCTACGTAGAATCAGTCCTAACTGCATCCCAGTATTGCTGGAATGTTGCTCCTAATAAATGACTATATTTCCTTTGAAGTTTGGATCATGGCTCATGAATTAATTAGGGCATCTTTCGGAAACTTGACATTCGCTTTTTTGGCTGCTATCGCACATGGCTGGTGCACATTTAAGTGATTGTCAGTTGGAGTCAGATGAGTACATAGACACAGGCACTATTCTAGCTTCCCAAATTGCTACTGTGCTCAGGATCAGGGATCCTGCTGAGAAGCAGTTAATAGTAACAGAGGATGGGGATTCTTCAAAGGAAGGTGGAAAATCCACCTCCATCTAGTGAACTTCTTCCATGCTACATTTATAAGTCTCCAAATATTTTTATTAGGACTCTTTTATTCATTTTTATGCTTTGTAATTGTAATTGTATTTCAGTTTAATATCATCACAACGTATGTTACTTTATTCTATATATTTAATTATTAGTCAAATTCATATAGTTGCCCATCTCACCAAAAGCGACTGGGAGGTGCACTGTGTCACCAACTCCCAATCCTCTGAGACGATCCAGAAAGATACTATGATCAATTATATCAAAATATGGCAATTAGCAATAGCAATGGCACTTAGACTTATATACCACTTCACAGTGTTTTACAGCTCTCTCTAAGTGGTTTACAGAGTCAGCATATTGTCCCTGGGTCCTCAGTTTACTGATCTGGGAAGGATGGAAGGCTGAGTTAACTTTGAGCCAGTCAGGATCAAACTCCTAGCAGTGAGCAGTGAGTTAGCTTGCAATACTGCATTCTAACTACTTCACCACCATAGCAATTAGTATTTGATTGGTATTTTAAAACATTTTAAGCCATTTAAACCTAAACCAGAACAAGCAAAGAAGAGAAATTATGGAATAGATTTTCCCAACCAGGTGTGCTTGGATGGCAACTCCCATGATTGTCCATAAGCATGGTATTTGACTAGAAATGGGGCAAGGAGTAAAGATGAAAGAAACATCCTCATTGTAAAATTTTCTCTCTTCCTCTTTCATTTGGAACCAAGTGAAATGCTGCCAGATCATATTTGTTTGAGAATATCTTTTCTGAGATTTTCCTCAGGGCTCTCCAACTCAGCATCACAATGCATGATCAAACTGCGGCCAACCTTTCTTCCTCCTTCCTTCCCCCCATCCTGCAGCTGCATCTTACCACTATGTGTGGATCCCTCTTTAGGGCTTTTCCCACATTATCTCACCACCCTGCAGTGTTAAATGTTACCAAATTGACTCTTTCCAGAAAGAGTTTTGATATTTCTCCCAATTTAACAAGGGCAACGGTGGGTTTGGACCGGTTTGCAAGAACCGGTAGTAAAACTGGCGGGAGGCCCTGCCCACCGCCCTGAATGCTGTCAGTGGTGATCTGCGCATGCGCAGAAACTTCTGCGCATGTGCAGAAGCAAGGCACGCGCACACACAATCCCATTGGGAACCGGTAGTAAAGGTAAGTAGAACCCACCCCTGAACAAGGGGCATCAACAAATTTCTTTCCCGTCTTTTTTTGTCACATTATTGGAAGCAAGTAGTCCAGTTTTCGATTGATAAAGGCTACACACAGAACAATACCAAGTTGGTAATTTTTTTAAAAAATTTAAAAAAAAAATATTTTTTTTTTTAAAAATAGTCCAGGAAATGCAATCAAAATGCAATTAAAGGGGTTGTGCTAGTAAGCATCTTCCAAAGAGGGGCATTCTAAGAAGGGTGCTGGCAGGCATAGTGGATTTAGACAGAAGCACAAGTGCCAACTAGTCATGCAACAAGGAATCAAACTGAAAACTGCTTGGTGATAAAAAGTTGCTGCTAATAAAACAAACCTGCTGTTGCTACTACTGCTGCTGCTATAGAGGTTAGTATCCATGCCTTTAGACTAGAGCTTCAGGCGTTTTTCTAAATGATTAACAACAAGAGATTCATGCATTTCTAATCTCCTCTTCTCCCCCACCCCAAACCAAACCTCCCACCAAACCCCCCACTCCTTCTACTATGGATAGTTTCGGTACTAATAAGCTTCTGTGGACAGACAGGCATCCAGAGCAGGTATCTGTGTAGAGCATAGAGCCCTTCTTTCATTTTCAGGCCTTGCCCATTAGTGTATTAGCAAATCACCTTTCAGTGTTTTAGAGCAGAGGTCTTCAACCTTCCCATCTTTATGGATTGGCAGCGGTGGCGAGGAGAGAGGATGGTTCTGCGTGAGCAGCGGCAAGTGCACACGCAGCTACATTTGCGCAAGTGGCCAGCTCACATGCACACCACTTGCGCAAATGGAGCTTTGCATCCGTATATGCTCCCACACCAGTGGTGGGTTCCTCCCGGTTCTGCCCAGTTCCGCCGAGCCGGTAGTGGTGACGATATGATGTCACCGAACCATTCTGCCCCCCATGCCCCCCCACCCCCACCCCCCCTGTGTTATTCTTACCTTTTATTTGGCTCCACCCCCAATCTATTGCTACCTCCTGAATCCCAGCTGATCAGCTTGAAGGAAAAAAACTGTTTAAACTCTTGCCGCAGGGCTTCAAAGAGCTACCCTACAGCTGATCAGTGTTAAAAGGCAGTGTAGTGGTAGACCAGTGCACTCGAAATACAGATGGGTAGACCTGTGCCTCCAAAAACAAATGGGTAGACCGGAACGCTCCAAAAACAAATGAGTAGACCGGTACAGCTCTGCAAGCAGTTAAAAGCCTGGTAGACCAGTACCTCTGCTAAATCCTAAAGAATTGTCACATGACCATCAAGCCACGCCCACAAAATAAGCCACGCCCACAAAACCGGTAGTAAAAAAATTTAGAACCCACCCCTGTCCCACACCCTCACTCATGCAGGTGGAGCTGTGCCCGTGCTTGTCCACTGCTTGTGTGGCCCAGTTCTGAACGAGCTGCAGCCTGATACTGGGCCACAGCCCAGGGGTCAGCGACCCCTGTTTTAGAGGGCAAATTAGAAAGTACAAATAGTCCTCAATTTACAACCAGAATTTAATCCAACTTTATGACCTTTTTTGCCACAATTGTTGAGTGAATCCTTGAAGTTGTTAAGTGAATCATGTAATTAAGCAAATCCCAATAAACCTAAACCCCCCACCGACCTCGTTGACTTTGCTTGTTGGAAACCGGTTGGGAAGGTAGCAAATTGTGATCACGTGGCCCTGGGGAGCTGCAAACATCGTACATCCATGTTAGTTGCCAAGTGTCCAAACTCGGATCATGTGACTGTTGAGATGGTCATAAGTGCAAGGACTGGGTTCCCTTTTTTTTTTCAGTGCCCTTGCATCTTTGAATGGTTGCTAAAGGAATGGTTGTAAATCAAGGACCACCTCTATCCTGATCTTTCCTATTGCTCATTTTCTTCAGGAGGGAGGAAGTCTTTTGCCATCCCCCGCCTTTCTTTATGGAAAAGTAACGCCATTGAAGCTTTTACGGTTTTGCTTTCTCTGCTGTTTTCAGATGCTCAGGGTGTCGTCTTCATCTTGACAGACTGCGCCGGCTTCCTTAATTTATTTTTTGTTCCTGAGCATACCTCGTTTGTGCCAGGTTTTGACATTTTAAAATTCTGGGGCTTGTTAGGGATGCCTTAAGGGAAATACTATTTGTTTAGCAGCTGTAGCTGAGATTAGGCACAAAGCCTGAGGAAGTAAACAGGGATTTTACCCAGCCATCCGTATTAGTTTAACCAAGTTAGGAAGTTCAGCAAAAATATAAAAAAAGTTGAGCTAAATGTCATCCTTTAAAAGTTAGTCAAACATATGTTGAGATGAGTCATAGGAGAACTGAACTGATTGCCTCTGTAGCGGCCCCTATATTAGTCCAGGGCTCTTTAAATTGCTGACATTAATGGTAGATAGGTCAAAGGTCAAAAGAGATGATAGATGAAATGGGCCACGGCATTAAAAGGAAAATAACAGAGCAGATCATAGTCTGCTGAAAATGAGGAGGACCAAGCAGACCTGAGAAACCAATGAATGCCCTGAATCATGCCCAACATAAAGCCCCAGATTGGAGAATGAATGAGAATGAGTGACATCAAGCTGGCCATGCCCACTCTGGATACACCCATCCCCCCAAGATCAAACACAACCCTGATGTGGCCCTCAATGAAATAGAGTTTGACACCCCTGTTCTAGTCATACTAGTTGTGCTGGAGGTAAACCCTTGAAGCAGGGGTGAAATGCAGCAGGTTCTGACAGGTTCTGGAGAACTGGTAGTGGAAATTTTGAGCAGTTCAAAGAATCAGTAGCGGAAATTTTGAGTAGTGCGGAGAACCGGCAAATACCACCTCTGGCTGGCCCCAGAGTGGGGTGGGAATGGAAATTTTGCAATATCCTTCCCCCAGGAGTGGGGAGGGAATGGGGATTTTTCAGTATCCTTCCCCGCCACGCCCACCAAGCCACACCCACAGAACCAGTAGTAAAAAAAATTGGATTTCACCACTGCCTTAAAGGTTTTGTATAGAACTTGCCATTTTTGAGAAGAGCCCAATGCTGGAAGCAATCTCTGTACTTTACACATTCCTGTATCTAGCTCTTTAATTCCGTCTTGGGCCTTTGCCTTGTTTTTTTGGACTCTGACCCAGTTTGGACTTTGACGCATCTTGCCTTGTGCCTTCTGTGCTGGCATTATCTGCCTTCACTTTATTTAAACTTATTTTACTCTCTGCCTGCATATTCTAAGTTTGTGGGCAAACCTACAAAGAAGCTCATGGCTGAGGCAGGACAAGTGAGCCCTAAAGAAGGGGCCTGATGGAGTCAGCAAAATGTGAGGAAGATACTTCTTTCCTTTTGCCAAAAATGGAAAAGATATTCTCTTACCATGAAGATTTATTATCTTGTGATTATATTTATGTACCACTATTGGGAAGCCAAAGACCAATTCCTGGCCATTTACACAATATGCAATGCCAGATATACTATTCTGGCACAAAATACAGTATAAACTGAGCCATTTGCTGTATTTTTAAAATGTATCAAAACACAATGATGAGTCATACTTCCCTCTGCCTATCAAGAACTTCACTCCAACACTGGGGTAATCCCTATTTTTGGAGGGAGAATGTTTTTTTTTTTTATTTGAAGAGATAAAAATTATTCCTTAGGCATTTACCAGCCAAGGCGTTATTTTTATTCCTTTAAAGCCCCGATGCCTCAACTTTACAAACCAGATCGCATATTTTGGCTCCACTCACACCAAAGTATTCATAAAAGACATGTTCTAGGCATCAGTTGAACTTGGACTTAATCCAAGGCTGGTCTCCAATAGGGTAGATAAATGTTGTTTCTGGAAATAATAGTGCATCATGGGTCAGCTGCAAGATTTGTTTTTCAAGTCAGGATTCCTTCAGAGACGTGCAAAAATTACAATAAAAGTCTCTGGGCATAATTCCACTGAGAAGCTTCTTATGAGTCATCAGAACTCGATAACAGGTGTGGTTTCTGGCAAAATTATGCTTTGGCTCTCTATAATAGAAATAAACCATTAGAAGGAATGCATGGGCTGCTTCCTGAGGCTTTCCCTTGGTGCATTTTTTTATGATTTCTAGGGTGCCTGGAAATGCTGCTTATGATAAGAAAGTGGAAGCCAGAGAATCCTTGGGATCCTCCCAAAGGGGAAAACCTTTGAAGAAATCACTTGTGTTTTCCAAAGCAAAGAGCCATTGTCACGGTCTGTGCAGTCTCAGCACACTTTACAAAGAGCAGTTCTAAATTAAGCCTCACATCATTGCCCTTTCTGAGCTAATTAAGTCGCGATCTCCCCTGAGCAATATCTCCAACTTATTTCGTCTTCCTAATGAAGAATTCAAGATGCTCCATTAAAGGTTACAGAACCTTTGTCCTCTTCCTTCCAATCAGTTCCTTGCATTAAAAAAGTGAGCTCAAAGAGTCCTCTTGAGATATTTTCCCAGTCCATGTTGGCAAAGTGAGAGACCGGAAAACAGGCCAGAGGCCAGGGGTGAAATCTAGCAGGTTCCGACAGGTTCTGGAGAACCGGTAGCGGAAATTTTGAGCAGATTGGAGGACTGGTAGCAGAAATTTTGAGTAGTTCGGAGAACCGGCAAATACCATCTCTGGCTAGGCCCAGAGAGGGGTGGGAATGGAGATTTTGGAATATCCTTCTCCCAGGAATAGGGAAGGGAATGGGATTTTGCAGTATCCTTCCCTTGGAGTGGGGTGGGAATGGAGATTTTGCAGTATCCTTCCCCTGCCATGCCCACCAAGCCACACCCACCAAGCCAAGCCACACCCACCAAGCCACGCCCATAGAACCGGTAGTAAAAAAAAATTGGATTTCACCACTGCCAGAGGCTCACCAATATTTCCTAAAGATTTCCTAAAGATTAAGAATGTTGGGAAGGGTGAGAGTTTTTTTCCTGAAAGAAATACTAGCATTTTTCAGCCATTCTGATGGGTGATAGATGGGTAGAAACACATTTGTTCAGTCTGGAAAAAAAAAAGGTTGTTAGACAAAGGTGCAGTTCCACTTTGGCACAAGATGAGTTTCGTAGTAATTGAATATTATGGCTAGAGGCTTGCAATTGTATGAAATCCCAATATCTGCTCTTTGTTTAGAAGCACAAAGAACTGTTTTTTTTCCCTTTTGAAGCTAACAAGCCAATAAATAATAAGCAAAATGCGCTGACTCATCTCTTGGTGAAATTAGCGGGAATTTTTTCTCTCTGTAGCAGAGACAAAACAGTAAACAGGTCGATTCATTTGGCCTGTTGCTAATAAACTCTAGTCACTTCTATCCATGATCACTTGTGGTTTCTTGCACAGCCATTTTGTTTCACTGCAAGAGTTGGCTAGAAGCAGCTTCCAAAGCAGCTTGTGAGCCTTGTCTACAGCGTTTGTATATGTGTTATGACATCTCATCTACATGCTACTGAACGTCTCATCATGACCTTTAACTGGGCAAAATGGTGCATAACATGGCAACAATTTTTCAACTGTGTTTGTGGGCTAATTTATAAGGTGAACAATCGTCCTCCTTTAGGGAAGATAGTCCTTCTTTTGTAAATTCTGTCCTCTCTCGAAAAGTGTCCTCCTACATGTCCTCCTTTTCCATATTTGAAGACTAATCTGTAAATCTCCGTATTTGACAGTATTCAATCGATGCCGAGCCGATCCTTTGCATGTGATGTGAAGTATTTGTATTTGACATGATGATTTGTCAAGCCTTGGTACAGTGCGGCGCGGTGCGATTATGAGACGCATGCACTCCGCACAGAGTTGTTTTGAGAGAGTGCGTCGTGTGCAAGAGTGCACCGCACACAATTGGCTTTGTTTACTTCTTACCGAAATATGACACGCCCCACAAGCATATGTCCTCCTTCTCATTGTAAAAAAGTTGGTCACCTTATAATTTACAAAACGTGTCCGAAATCCAGGACCCATGATTCCCTAAGAAATTAAGTTTGGGGAAGTTGTGGCTGCTTCAGTGCTATTGGCTGCTACTGTGCTGCTGCTGGCTTGGTCACACTATCTTTATTTTCAATGTTCCGTGGCAGTTTCCCAGGCAGTCTCACACAGTCCCTTGCTCTCTCTCCCCCTTCCAGCTGTAGCTACGGTACTTACTGGAAAGGGAAGAGTAGGGAAGAAGAAAAGAAGGGAGGGAGCAAGTGGGAGGAAGATGAAGGAAGGAACCCTACGAATTGTCATCCCCAATACAGTCATTTGTCTTACCTAGGGGTGAAATCCAGCAGGTTCTGACAGGTTCTGGAGAACTGGTAGCAGAAATTTTGAGTAGTTCGGAGAACCAGAAGCGGAAATTTTGAGTAGTTCAGAGAACCGGCAAATACCACCTCTGGCTGGCCCCAGAGTGGGGTGGGATTGGAAATTTTGCAATATCCTTCCCCCAGGAGTAGGGAGGGAATGGGGATTTTGCAGTATCCTTCCCCTGGAGTGGGGTGGGAATGGAGATTTTGCAGTATCCTTCCCCTGCCACGCCCACCAAGCCACACCATGCCCACCAAGCCACACCCATAGAACCAGTAGTAAAAAAAATTGGATTTCACCACTGGTCTTACCCACCCTGCATCACCCCCATTCACCTTTCCCAACCTGTGCAACATTTCTTGTGCACCCCCACATACCACTCTCACTTGCACCCCCCCACAACCCATGCAACACAACTTGAGCAACCCCAGACATCTTCCCATCCTGCGCTGCTACGCCATACACCACTTATGACCTGCATGATGCCTCTTATGCATTCCCAGGCACTTTCAGGCATACTTCCCAACCCATGCTACTTCCCCTTGTGCCATCCTAGACCGGTGTGGCACTTCTCACCAGGGGTGGGTTCTACTTACATTTGCTACCGGTTCGCAGCGGCAAATGTCAGAAGTGTTTTGATGACGTCGGGGTCAGTGGGTGGAGCCTCCCGCAGATTTTACTACTGGTTCTATAGAACCGGTGCAAACCGGGGGCAACCCACCTCTGCTTCTCACCCCTGTGACCCCATGGATTGGGAAGGGAATGGAGATTTCTGATACTCCCGTCCAGCTTCCCACAAGGAAATTCAATGGGGAAACTAGCAGGAAGCCAGACGTTTCTGTTGCTTCCATTGATTTTGGCCTAATAGGGGGTCATACTATTTCTCTTTTTAAGGTAAGGAAATATCTCTGAAATGATGAGCCAAAGGAACATGTATTGACTAGTGGACGTAAAAAAGGGTGTTACGATGATGCCATTTTCATCATTTTGAAAAAGCTTAAGATCCTGAGATGACAAATCTTTTGAATAGTTTGCATAATACTTATGAAAGAATCCTCATTTGTCCACAGTTAAAGAAGCTTAACTTCTTTGCCAGGTGTTTGTGAAAGATCTTGTTACTTCACTGGAGTTCCAAAGGTTAATGGATCCTTAAGCAAGATACATAAGAGCTCAAACTCAACCCATGCATTCCTTTCCTACCTGCTTAATCTGATAAATTCTGATAAATTGGTTCAACTGGTAGCCTTTTCCTCCCTCACTGAGAGAAACTGGGAGTTCGAAAGTGCTGGTTTCTTCTTCCTATGCAAGAAACAGGGGCAGGTTTCAAAACCCGTCGCTACTGGTTTGCTCGTGGGTGCATGCGCACACAACATTTCTGCGCATGTGTAGAAGCTTCTGCACATTCACAGAAGCATCCAGGAGGGTGGGACAAAGCCTTCCGCCACCACCGCTACCGGTTTGCCCGATCCGGGGTGAACCGGTAGCAACTCACCACTGGCAAGAAAGTATTGTTTTTGAAGATTGCTAGATCATGACATCCATTACCATACAGCCGTGATGGCAAACCTATGGCACAGGTGCCACAGGTGGCACGTGGAGCCATATTGGTGGGCACGTGAGTGTTGCCCTAGCTCAGCTCCAGCGCGCATGTGCGCACCAGCCAACTAATTTTCAGGCCTTCCGGTCCCACCGAAAGTCAGGAAACTGGCTGTTTCTGGCCTCCGGAAGGCCTCCGGGGGGATGGGGAAGGCTGTTTTTGCCCTCCCCAGGCTCCTACAAAGCCTCTGGAACCTAGGGAGGGGGGAAAATGGGTCTACCATACTGTTGTGGCCCCGCCCTCTGAGCCTGTCCCATCGGAGGAAGAAAGCTCCGAGCATGAGGAAGAGGAGTCAGCCAGGCCTCCCTCTCCAGGCCCCTCCCCTCTGGCATTGTTTCAAGTGCCAGCTGAGGGAGAGGAAACAGCTGCTTCGGATCAGAGTGATAATGACACATCATTCCTGGACGCATGCCTCCGAAGGCGTGATAAACGTTTGCAGCAGCTTGGGAGGCGTGCTAGGGATTAGAACTGAGTCACTGGACCACACCCCAGAGACCACACCCCAGAGACTATATAATAGAGAGTGGTGGTCAAGGATCTTTTGTGACGAACAAAGCAAAACCTTGGACAGTCACTAAAGCCTCGTCCGGAACTGCTGGGAGGAATATTATTTCTGTTTGGACTTTCTTGAACGTTCGTATCTTATCTGTCTGTTTGTGAAAATAAAGTAACTTGGCAGACGGTGTGTCTATCGCTGCCAAGTCGGAGATAAGAACTGGGTGTGTTCCAAAGTGTTTCCTTAACCCTCGACTGGCTGTGTGTGTGTGGGGGGGGACGGGGACAGATCACATACCAACCGTGCCATCACGTGCCAAAAGCAGGGAGAAGTGTGTGGGGGGGTGTCACGTGCACATGTGTGGGAGGGCGGGGTGCATTGAATTATGAATGTGGGCACCCGCACCCGCGACCTCCCATGTTCCCCCCGCTTTTGGCACGTGACGGCAAAAAGGTTAGCCATCACTGCCATACAGCATTCCCTGTTTCTTAGTCGTCTTGCATATCGAGTGATTAGTTAAGTGCAACAGCCTGTGAGTGCACCATGAGCCACCTTCTGCAAAGATCTAGGACTGCACGTCATAGAATGTGTTAGTTCAAGGGTCAGCAACCTGTGGCTCTGGAGCCGCATGTGGCTCTTTCATTCCTCTGCTGCAGCTCCCTGTCACTGGTCGGCGCCACAATTTTGAGAGGAGCTTCTGGTTGGTGGGGGGAAGCACAGCGCACCATAGGAGGACACTCTATGGCAAGGGGCAGGTTTTCTGGTTGGCTCCACAATTGATAGGGCTTTTGGTTAGGATAGGTAGAGGAAAAAGGACACCACACTAGGGGCAGACTCTATGGTGGAGGAACCAGACTTCTGGGCAGCTCCAGAATTAAATGGGGAGCTTCCGGTTAGGACCTTTGTGGCTCGAGTGTTTAAGGTTGCTGACCCCTGTGTTAGCTCATCCATTTAGCCTTGTGAGCATTTGGCTAAGGAAGTGGATATTCTTCACACAATTTACTCCAAGGGCATTTCTGATCATGATGCTTAACCTTTTTAGTCCTTCTTGCATGCAGTATCATGGCTTAAAAATATAGAGAATCTGTATCTATAGATAAAAATGTAGACCATCTGCAGTGCCGTCCTGCAAGGATTATAGCTTTCAGGGGATCAAACACTTTGCGTGAAGGAGATCCCAGATAAAATCATTGCCATCTGCCTTTGCAAGGATCAGAAAAAAATGTGATTAAGGCCTTGACCTGACACTCCAACCAGCTGTTGCCAAATGTTATGGAGTGATGGGGGAAAGCAAGCTGTTCTCCTTTTGTGTCAAATGATTCCCTTTCCAGCTGGAGCAATGGATTCATATGGATTCTACATTTTCCGTATGGGAATTGAGGGGCCTGCTTTCCAAAAGTACTGTAATTTCTCATTATCATCTATCCTCCAATTTGTCTTTAACTGCAACATAAGAATGGCTGCTATTAAAAACTGACAATTTAAGTTTCATTCAATCCCTCCTGTCTCTCTTGGCTTTCCTTTTCCATTCATACAAGATCCTTTCGATTAGTCGGTGAACATTTGGAGAGGCTGCACTTATGCAAGTCTACCTTTAAGTGAGACTTTAGGGAAAACAACTCTTTGACGTGTTGGCATGTACGTCATTTGATGGTCCCATATTACAGGTTTACAGTTTTCAATAGCCATAGACAGATAGTCCTTGATCTATGGCCCAACTGAGCAAAATTTCTCTTGCTAAACAAGACAGTTGTTAAGATAGAGTGGAGTTTTGCTCCACTCTATGACCTTTCTTGCCATAGTTGCAGAGGTGGTATTCAGCCGGTTCAGACTGGTTTGCCCGAACCGGTAGTGGAAATCTCATGTGAGTCTGCCCCGGCTCTATGCCATCCTATTTAGGCATGTTTTTGAGGCCGGGCGCATGCACAGAAGGCACGAGTGAGAGAAAAGCACATGCACGGAAGGCTGGGCGCATGTGTGGAAGGCAGGCACGTGCGGTGAACCGGTAGTAACATCAGTGAGTCACCATCAGTGAGCTGTTGGACAGCATTACTTGGTCTGTTGTGTGGATGTTTGGATGGTTTAGGGGTGGGGAATTATGGTGCGTGGGAGTGTGTTTGGGGATTGTTATGTGTGTTGGATCTGGTCTTTGGGTGTTAAGTGAATTTTGTTGTCTGGGTATCCTGTGTATACACGTACAATGACAATAAAGTTATTATTATTACTGTGAAACCCACCACTGCACAGTTGTTAAGTGAATCTCTGTAGTTGTTAGGTTAGTAACACGGTTGTTAAGTGAATCTGGCTTCCCCATTGACTTTGCTTATCAGAAGGTCACAAAAGGGAATCACTTGACCCGAACTACAACAGGTCATAAATATGAGTCAATTGCCAAGCATCTTTTTTACATGTGACCATGGGAATGCTGCAACAGTCGTACGTGTGAAAAATGGTCCTAAGTCGCTTTTTTCAGTGCTGCTGTAACTTCGAACGATCACCAAACAAACTGTGTACAGACTGCATGTAGAGGATGAGATACTGAAGTTCACAGCTTTGTTATGCTCACAAAGCATAACAGGGATAGTCTCCTGCTATCTCTTATTTATTTAACAGTAACAAAGTTGGAAGGGACCTTGGAGGCCATCTAGTCCAAACCCCTGCTGACGCAGGAGACCTATACTAGGGATTCGAACCACCGAACTGCCGACCTTTCTGATTGACAAGCTCAGTTTCTTAGCCACTGAGCCACCTACTCCAGCTTGCCAACATCTGTGGGGAACACTCTTCCCCACTCATGAAAGAAAGGAGCAAGGAGGGGGCACGGGAACCCTGCCCATCTGCCATCACCTACCTCTCGCTCCAATTTCAGAATTTCTAGTACTAAAGCTTGTTTTAATCTCTGGTTTGCTTACTTAATTACCGATGGCAACTGAAGTGAATGAAAACTGTGTTGATGCAGCCTGAAAACAGTTGGCTATGAGCCAAATGAGACGAAGCTCTGCAACTTCCTTTTAGTTGCTGTTTGTTCTGTGAAGCAGCAAAGAACCTTTGGTGTACCGTACATATGGTAAGCATTAATGAGCACTTAAGGGGATTTTTGTTGTTCCTTACTGTCATTGTGCTTTTGCCCCTCAGACACACACTTTTTAATGATAGTTTTAATGACAGTATACCCCAAGTCCTCAATGAGATGACAGAGGAAAAAAATATGGGAAGGATTCCAGCAAAGCTGCTGCCAAATTTTAGCTGCCTTAATGTGATGTGTAGAAGTATGAAGAGTAAACAGGGCCTCCGAGTGCTTGAAAGAAGCTTTCACAGAACTGTGGCTGAATGCTGCTACCTGCTGTGTGTCCATTTGCATCAGGTCTTCCTTCTATACTTCAGAGGTGGTATTCAGCAGGTTCTGACCAGTTCTGGAGAACCGGTAAGCACAGGGGTGAAATGCTCCCGGTTCAGACCGGATCGCCTGATCCGGTAGTGATGGCGGCGGGTGGTTCGGAGAACTGGTAGCAAAAATCCCTGCCCCCCTACTTGCACAGTTGAGCCACGCAATCATCAGAGGCTTTTTTTTAATTTTTAAAAGCATTTTTTCTACAACCTCTTCGGCTGAAAAAATGCTTTTAAAAGTAAAAAAAAAAGCCTCTGGCGATTGCGCGGCTCAGCTAGGATCGTCAGAGGCTTTTAAAAGCAATTTTTTTACAACCTCTTTGGCTGAAGAGGTTGTAGAAAAAATGGTTTTAAAAGTAAAAAAAAAAAGTTTGCCACGCCCACCCAGTCACATTACCCCCCATCAAGCCATGCCCACAGAACCGGTAGTAACAAATTTTAGATTTCACCACTGCGGTAGCAGAAATTTTGAGTAGTTCAGAGAACCGGTAAATACCACCTCTGACTGGCCCCGCCCCCATCTATTTCCCTCCCAAATCCCAGCTGATCAGGAAGAAATGGGGATTTTGCAGTATCCTTCCCCTGGATTGGGGAGGGAATGGAGATTTTACAGTATTCTTCCCCTGCCACACCCACCAAGCCATGCCCACAGAACTGGTAGTAAAAAAATTTGAAACCCACCAGTGCTATACTTAGTATTTTTTATCTGGCTTGTCCAAAAGTTAAGATGTTAAGATTTTGATCATACCAGCATGGATGCTATTTTGACTTTTCTGACCAAATCTTGCAGACATCTTTGATTCTTCCTATAACAAACCCCCCAACGTTGGAGGCACCATAGAAAGCGTGGCAGCCATGTTTTTCTGAACGTTGATGCACTCTGAGGGAACATGATAAAACCAATGTGACCCGTGATAAGACAACTCATGGAAAAGAAACTTCAAAGCTATTACAATCTTATCCTCTTTCTTCCCATCCACCACACATACTTCCCTTGGCCCCTGAGATCAGTTCAGTAAAGGGTTGCCAGGTGTCCGCTATTTGAGCGGACAGTCCACTTTTTTCACATTATGTTCACTATTTTTTTTCACAAAATAGTGGACATTTTTTTTATTCAAAAGCTTTATTATGAAATGGTATGTAATCTAAAGCTGTACAGTCTAAGAGAATAAGGATAGGAGAATCGTGTTTTGTCTTTTTTTTCATAAGTTAGAATGAGACAAAGATCGAATGCTCATTGCAATAATCATATTTTACACAACAGCGCAAAAAAGGCATTAAAGCAGTTATCTTTTGATATCGAAAATGTAGTGCTGAAGGTTTTTGCCGAATTTTCGAATTCTGTGAAGAAACGAGAAGAGTTGAAATCATTTTTTGAGTTTTGCGAGTCAGAATTCCATGAAGTTTTGCGCCATGTTCCAACACGTTGGTTAAGTTTGTTTAAAGCAGTCGAAAGACTTCTTTTGAACTGGATACCTCTAAAATCGTATTTTATTTTTCTTGGATCTGATGAGTGCCATAAGGTTATCTGGAACCTTATTTCTGATCAGGAAAATGAACTCGCAAAGGATGATGAACCAACAATTTCAGAATTGTATTTATATTTCACGCACTTCTTCATGTCAATAATGCAAGACACCCTACTGAAGCTGGAAAGCAAGAAAATTCTTGCATGTGATCTTCACATTATCATGTGTAAGCTGCGTGATTCTTTGCAAAAAAAATACGATGAACAGTTTTTTGGAATGAAAATTTTATTTGCCTTACGTAAAAAACATTTGCCTGAGAATGCCGTGCAAAAGTTCAAGAAAGAAGCTATCAACGTGTATCAAAGAGCCACTGCATACCTAGAAAAGTGGTATAACTTCACCGATTCAGTATATGAGACGCTAAGTTGTTTCAATCTAATTGATCGCAATAATCCTCCAACTTTAGAAGAAATGACGAACGTCTGGTTATTATCACCATGGCGAGAAGAACTTCCACCCAACACTCTCTTCGATGAAATTTCTGCCTTAGAAGAAGTTTATGTACATCTGCAGGGCGATTCATCCCTTGATAAGTGGACGTACTTTTTCAAGAAAGAGCCAGCTCCAAGTTTACTGAAACTGTTCCAGTATTGTGCATCAATTCCGGTATCAAATACAAACGTTGAACGAATTTTCAGCATCATGGGAAATTTGTGGACTGACGAACGTAACCGACTGCTTGTATCAGTTCGAAGTGAACTTTGTATATTTTTAAATATTTCTCAACATTGTACTGAAATTAAAGAATTATTCCTGTTGTACACAAAGAATTGATCAAAGCTGCGCAGTCAAATAAAAAATACACATGACAGCAAAGTAAAATGTAATTTAATATTTTACATATTATTATAATATATTTGATGTTTTGAATTTTAAGTAAAGTTTTGAAGTGATTATTTTAATACGTGTTAAAATGTTTGTAAGAAAATATATAATTTAATTGTAATTTTTTTTTATTTTTTTACTACTTAACCCCCACCCCCACCCCCCTTATCCACTATTTTTTGGAAGCAGACCTGGCAACCCTAGTTCGGTAAAATAAAAATAAAATCCAACTGGAATTATGTACATGCACTGAAAGAATAACACAGATTATACACACAAATATTTACATGTGCACATGCCCAGAAGGGGGGAAAAAAACCAGAAATCTTTAATATTGGCATATTTAATATTGAGGGAGATGGGCAGTTCAGAAACATGAAATATAAATAAATTTAAATAAATAAATATAAATGGTGTCTGCCTTCTGGATTCTTATTTTTTTTCTCTCCCAATCCCCCTCCAAAGGCTTAAAATTATTCATTCCGAGGATTGAATGCTAAAGTTTATGAGTTATTTAGATTCTGGAGATTAAATATTTCTACTACATTGATTTGGAATAGAACAAGCAGCTTGTCTATATCCTCGGGCTACAAAAACTGAAAAGAATCTGTAACATTACTAGACAGTCATTCTGGCTGCATCAATCTTTGACTTCATAAACATTTTATCCAAGCTGGCATGGGTGCAAAAAAATTTATCTATAAAATACAGTGCTAATTTCTCACAGTGGGCTCCAAGATTTCCAGTAATTGTCTCTGTTGGCTTATATCTAAAGAATGTTCCTTGTTGCTTAAATAAATACCCAAATAGTGTTGCTTTACATTGCAAAGAAGTATCACAGAAGACAGTTTTCTTCACTGTTAGAGAAAACATTTATCTATTTATTTTTAATCACAGAGTGGCAAACAGTAGAAAACAGAGAAAAAGCTTTGTTATTTGTGGCAATACTAACACAAAAACAGAGATTGGCAAACAAATTGGGACTAAAAGCAGATTCCAGAGCATTGGTTACACTACATCAGGAATAACTCAAAAATGCTGATACAGTAGATAGCATATTTATACCTGCAAGCCACTCGATGAGAGCCCTATAAATAGTAAATAGACTACCTCAACACAAACTCTGTTTAGTCCTTGGATCTCCCAGGGGACACTATTGATATCTGCAGAAGCTGGATGAAACATGTTGTCCTTGCTGTACTACCCACTGCTCATAGTACTGCAAAAACATTTTTTCCCCACCCTGTTTTTTTAAAAACTTCTTTGAGTTGCAAGGTATAAACCTTAGTATTTTGTTTCTATAAAGCTGAACTATTGCTACAAAGTTTGCATTGACCTGCAGAGGCCCTCAGGAACAAAAGACCAACCTTTTCCGTATTGCTTAGATCAGGGATGGGCTGCTGGGGGTTAACAGGGGTTCGGGAGAACCTCTAGCTAAGATTCTGTGCAGTTCGGAGAACTCCCAAATCCTACTCCTGGCTGGCTCCACCCACCCTGCCCCTCCCCTCCCAGGAGTCCCCACGCAGCCCATTTTGAATGCAGGTAATTGCATGGTGTGCGCAGAGGCTTGGGGAGGGCCAAAAACAGGCCTACCGGAAGTTTGGGAAGGCCGGAAACAGCCCATTTTTGGCCTCCAGAGGGCCTCCAGAGCCTGGGGAGGCCATTTTTGCCCTCCCAGAGGCTCAAGAAAAGCCTCTGGAGCCTGGGGAGGGCAAAAATGCCCCCCCCACTGTGGTGCAAGAGGCCAACTAGGCCACACCCATCACGGCCATGCCAACCCAGCAAGCAGGCAGAGAACCACTTGCTAAAATTTTTGAAGCCCACCCCTGGCTTATATTATTATAATATCAGAGTTACAAAATGGGATGGGGGGAAGGGTTTATGTTAGTATCAAAGGAGAAGATATAAGAAGGAAGAAAGAAGGAAATTTGTAAACATATAGGGAAGTTAGAAGAAAGGCAGAGGGTAAAGAAGGAACAATCCCTAAAACCAAAAAATAGGAACTTGGAAGATTGGCTCACATGGAAGCCAGTCAGTAAGGTTGGCCTTTCCATCAAGACAAAAAGCATAGTGGGCAGTCTTGTGGTGACCGCAGTCTGGACTGAGGTTATATAACATCTGGGAGCAGCATGGAAGCCAAGCACTTAAGCTGCCATGCAGAAATGCCCTAAGATGCTCAACTTTAGTTACAAATTGAAATGAATGGTTCAAGCCTACCTGGAAAATAGACCTAAATTACTCATTCAGTTAAAAGATTATGAACTACCCGAGAGCCAGTTTTTGACATGGAAAGACACTTTAAGGTGCCTTTTGAGAGTACATTTACCACCAGGTCTGCCTTCTATTCTTCATTATTATAACTGATGTCTCCAAAACAGAAGGTCCGGTGTTGGAGATGGCACTGAAATATACATCGCATAGGAAAATAGATTTGTACTTCATGGGTACCATCACAGATGGAAATGCTCTCCAGATCTACAAAAGAAAGAAGTTCCTAGGCAAAGAAGCCGAAGTAGAGCTTTTCTTATTAGGTCTTCCAAAAATGAGAGAACTTCTGAATTAGTTATTTTTGCTGCTAAAATAATTGGGGCTAACTCCTTGGGGGATATCTGGCAACTTTCTTCAATTAATGGGATTGTTATAAGCAAGCTTCAAGGAAGGAGAAATGGATATGAGGAGACTCATATGAGTTGACAATTATTGCCCTATCTGACTTTGGCAATATATGGACATTTGGAAATTCTGGAGGTTGTTGTTGTTGTTAGTTGCGAAGTCGTGTCGCGACCCCATGGACAACGTTTCTCCAGGCCTGCCTGTCCTCTACCATCCTCTGGAGTCCATTTAAGTTCACGCCTACTGCTTCAGTGCCAGGGTATCTTTGAGACCACCTTTTACCACATAACTCCCAACGACCGGTAAGATCCCACAGAGTTGGTCTCTTCCGGGTCCCGTCAGCTAAATAATGCCGGCTGGCGGGCCCAAGGGGGAGGGCCTTCTCTGTGGCTGCCCCAGCTCTCTGGAACCAGTTACCACCTCAGGTCCAGACCATCCTCACCCTATTGGCCTTCCGAAAAGCGGTGAAGACCTGGCTCTTGCGATCTGGCGAGATCCGGCCATGAATGGTGTGAATGAGTTTTAATGTTTTTAATGTTTTTAATTTTTAAATGTTTTTTATAATGATTTTAAATGCATTGTGAGCCGTCCTGAGTCTTCGGAGAGGGGCGGCATACAAATTGAATTAATAAATAATAAACAATAAATAAATTCAGTGACTCCATCCAGCCACCTGTCGTCCCCTTCTTTTGCCCTTAATTTTTCCCAGCATTAGGCTCTTTTCCAGTAATGACCATATTGCTCATGACGGATGATGATCACATGGTAGTGAATCATGTGAAGCTTTGCCTGCAGGAGTCTCCTACTCTTCTTTTGCCTATACTGCACAGGACAACAGTGTTAGAGTTGCTTGATAGCAATAGCACTTAGGATTATATACCACTTTTATTTATTTATTTATTTATTTATTTATTTATTTATTTTTCATATTTGTATACCGCCCTACTCCTGAAGGACTCAGGGCGGTGAACAGCCATAATAAATACAAATACATATAGAAGTTAAAAACTATTAAGAAACAGATTAAGTAATTTAGGCTCAAAGATTAAAAACATCCAAATTTATCTAAAGAGGTTTAAAACCCAAATTAAAAGCCAGTTTACAAGCCAATTAAAAAGGGAGAGTTAGGCCAGACCAGCTTGTTGGAATAGAAATGTTTTCAGGGCATGGCGGAATATGCGTAAGTCTTGTAAAGTCTTTACAGTGCTTTACAGCCCACTCTAAGCAGTTGACAGAGTCAGCATATTGCCCCCAACAATCTGGATCCTCATTTTACTGACCTCGGAAGGATGGAAGGCTGAGTCAACCTTGAGCAGGTAAGAATTGAATTGCTGGCAGCTGGCAGTCAGCAGAAATAGCCTGTAGTACTTCATTCTAACCACTGCACCACCACAGCTTGATAGTGAGGTGGGCATCAATATGAGGACCCAGTTTGTGGGGGCAATAAGCTGACTTTGTATAAATATACAAAAGTATGAAGGCTATTGCTTAATGCATTGTAAACCGCCCTGAGTCTCCGGAGAAGGGCGGCATATAAATCAAATTAAAAAAAAATAAATATATAAATTGAATGAATGAATGAATGAAGGAAGGAAGGAAGGAAGGAAGGAAGGAAGGAAGGAAGGAAGGAGTGAATGAATAATCAACCAACCAACCAACCAATCAGTCAGGCAACCAATCAAACAAACAAACAGTAGGTGCCACTGCAGTAAAGATAGCCTCAAGTAGTCAATCAGGAAAATGCATCAGCAGTGAAGTTGTCATGATTCTGAGTTCCAACAAGAGATTCTCGTTTCTATCAACTCCCAAGGTTTATGATTTGGCTGCCCTTTTCTGATTAAAATTTCAGCTGTTGTGTCAGAATAATGTTGATGAGAAAAAGTGTATAATTTATGTGTCAATAGAGAATCAGCACATCCAAATGCCTGTGAAACGACAGGATCAGGCTCTTTCAAGGCAACTTTCTTAAGGTCTCATTATGTGCAGCTTGCATAATATGTGTTGTTTAGTTCATTGAAGTGTCAACAGAGGAATACCATAGTGTTCCCTTAAATCTCATGAGTAAACGAAATCTGTTGCTAAGCCTTTCTTTCCAAATTAATTTTTTATCTCTGCAATAGCAGCATTCTGCAAAATAAGTGAATTCAGATATATATTATGATTTTTAAAAAATATTCTGGACTGCAAATTTATGTAATTAATTAATTAGAGTCTGGGATTTCTTTGCTTGTTTTGCAAGAGTCCTGAAACTTAGTCAATGAAGGTTATTTTCATGTTCGTGAATGGGGCGGTCTTAAACTTCCAAACCTGAGATTATATTATGAGGCTGCAGTGTTTACACAAGCAAGTGATTGGTTTGGAAGGACAAAGACTGGAATATTGAATATAGAAAGCCACGATCTTGAATTTGGTTGGCACGCATATTTATTTTATGAAAACAAGGTTGATAAAGTATTTAATAGTCATATACTTAGAAGCTCTTTGATGAGAGTATGGAAGAAGCACCGATTCAAATGGGATTATAAAATACCGTTGTGGTTGGATCTTGGTCATATTATACGGAATATAAATATAAAGTCACTCGGGGGGTTTTCATATAAAGAAGTACTTTTTAATGATGGGGGCAGATGGCAACTAAAGACACTGAAGACACTGTTGGAAGAAGGGATTAATTTAACTTGGTTACAGTATAATCAACTTCAATTGAGATGGAGAGAAGATCAAAAAACTGGTTTAATGCTGCATGAAGAAGAATTGGTTAGACAGATAAAAGAGAAAGGCCCAATGCATATTAAGAGGATTTATAATGTTTTGTTAGAGAGAGATTCAGAAGATGAATTGGTTAAAGATTGTATGATAAAATGGGCGCAAAATTTTGGAGAACCAGTTATGATGGAAACATGGGGAAAAATATGGGTTCAGAATGTTAAGTTTACACAGTGGCAGAATTTAAGGGAAAATTTTTATAAAATGTTTTATAGGTGGCATTTAGATCCTAAGAAATTGTCATGTATGTATCCTAATGTTCAACCGAAGTGTTGGAGATGCGATTGTTTAGATGCTACATATTATCATATATGGTGGACATGCAAGAAAGTTAAGGCTTTTTGGATAAAAATTTGGTGGGTTATGCAAAATGTTTTAAAGAAAAAAATTCAATTTTCTCCTCATTTGTTCTTATTGGGTATAGTCAAGGGTTTTTCAGTGGGTGAAACAAAACTGATATTGTATATGGTGACAGCAGCCAGGTTATTGATTGGTCAATATTGGAAAAGGGTTGATGTGCCTACAATTCAAGAATGGACCTTGAAGATGGCCAGTTTTGCAGAAATGGCGAAGATATCAGCATACTTAAAAGACCGGACTCAAGAGAGTTATGTATGGGAGTGGAAGAATTGGATAGATTATGTGCAGAATAAATACCAAACCAGGAAGTACCAGATAGTTTTTAGCTAAATGTTGTGTAGAAATGTATAGTTTATAAGGGGTGAAATAGTTTATTGTGATGTAAAAATTTATAGTGCACAGGGAGGGGAATAGAGGGGTGGTAAAGTATGACATAATATAATATGGATGGATTTCACCTTGGGGAAGTCATGGGGAGGGAGGGTTTGGGGGGGTTGGGGAGGGATGGGGGGGAAATGGGGGAAAAATTTGTTGTTTGTAAAACTTTTCCAATAAAAAAAAATGAAGGTTGTTTTCCAATTAAATACTATCAATGTACCAGGGATTATAAATTATGAATCATTTATTTGAGGAAGGAAGATCTGAACTCAGCTATAAATTCATGACTTTCTTTCCTCCTCTTATAAAATAAACACATATAATTCTATGCATTTCTTTTTATAAGGAATATAGATCCTTGGTGAGAACCAAGCCCTTGTTTAGTTTCTACTCTTATAACAAGAATAAGAGGATCCAAGGATCCGCAAAACCTCAACAATATAGATAACATCAGGGGCAGGACCTTAAGTATGCAGATTCTCTTCTGATCTCATCAAGTCCTCTTTCCAAGAAACTTTAGCTAGCTTCTGTAACATAATAAAGCTAGGCCTCTGTTAGGCCAGCCAAAGTCATAACAGAGAGATGGCTCCTATAGCTCCTATAGTATTGGTTTGGGCTTCATAATTTCCTTTATTTGGAGGTTGGTGAGAGAGAACAAGCAAATTATAAAATTTGCTTTGAATTAAACTTCTGTACCTTTGACATCCTTGTCTTTGTTTGGATAAGGTATGTGGCCTATAGCTTTAAAACTAATGGGCACTAGAAGCATAACTTTCCATAAATTTTATTTACCTGTAATTTTCTTCTATAAGTTTTAATTATTTTTAGTATAAGCCTGATTTGTCCCACTGGTGAATGTACATCTTTGGATATATATCAGAGGAATGTCCCATTACTGAGACAAATAGACAATTTGGGCAGAAAGGATTTTCCCTCCTGTCTGCAGTCTATGTCTGCCCCCAGTCTTCTCCAGAAGCTTGAAGTTCCTCCAGAATATCCATCCAAGTGATGAAAGGATTCAGAAGAATGGAAACAGAAACATCTACTTCTGTAGCACTGGACAGAATGACTAGTACTTAGAATCTATGTAATGTCATGTACTACTGGAGGAATACATGCAGATGATTACATTCTGCTCTGAACTTAGCATAAGAACATATTTGTACTTTGCAGATTCCAGTATTTGCAATAAGAAGTTTAAATAAAGACTTAATCTGAGTGCTTTGCTTTTCACAGGACTGTACATGGCAAACTGATTCATCAAAACATGGATTTTTTTAAAATAGAAAAAAAAAATAGGCCATGACTGCAATTATTCTTTGGGTTTCCTCTGCTCTATCTTCTTGAACTTCAATCACTATAAAAGGGTATGGTGTCTAGTGGTAGCTGGGTCCTCAGGTGACACTGCTTTCATCAAAATGACAAAAGCAGTGTTGCACTGCAAATTAATTTCTTTTGTTGTATGTATACAATGTTGTGATGCAAATAGAAAAGGAGCAGGGCTTTGTGGTGACACAACTTGCATTATTCTGACCTCTGCCCTGCAGCCCCATGAATATTCTTGGCCTCGCTAGCTAGAAATTGGAAATGTTGCAAACCAACATGTCTAAAGGGTACCCGACCAGGGTAAAGTAACTTAAATTGATAAATGATTGCCATAACCAATAACATAATTTTGTTCCACCCATTGAAATATTAGTATCTGACTCTGAAGATTGAAAACTGGATCTGTATTGCAGTAATTGAGGCCTTTCTCAATTACTATATTTCTCCTTACTCATTATCTTCATCCATATAAAGTATTTTTTTCTGGACAGAAACCTTTTTCTCTTTAGTACTTACAATTATGGAAAATTGAATAATGAACAATTCATTATCAATTCATTAATCCTGAGTTGTCTATGATGGCTGCTTCATACTATCTAATGATAGGACCAGCTCTGCTCTTTACTTTTTCATTCCAAATTTCCTCCAAGTATTGTAACATTGAGAATTTCCAGAAACTGCAATTAGATTTAAATGAATTATCTCCCTTCCCCATTTAGTCAGATAATTTTTAAAAATTATTATTATTTTACTGTTTACAGACTGTTGGGTTTTGTTCCTCTAGTCTAACTTATTTTTTGTCAAATATTTCATTTCAAGCAAGCTTGTTTATATACAGTTAAGTACAGCACGGCTAAAGTTAGCTTTACAAATGGATTTCATGTAGTTAATACCTGAGGATTTACACTAAATATTTGCTTTATATATTTTCTGAGTACCAAGTGACAAAAGATCTAGCTACACACTGCTTTCAGGAAAGCACACTGATCACAAAATCTTTTGAGCTCCAACTGACTGAGGATTCCACTAAAAAAATCTTTTACAAATGATAGCTGCCAAAATCTATAAACCCAGGGTTTTTGTAAATGCCATTTTAAAGGATATTTACTTGTTCATGAATGTTCCTATTAAAAAAAAATCCTTTGAGATTTTCCTTTAAAAAGAGCCTGTATGTTTGAGAGTTAGAACACCTATCTATCTATCTATCTATCTATCTATCTATCTATCTATCTATCTATCTATCATCCATTTATCATCTTTCTCTATCACCTATTGCATGTGTGTGTGTGTGAAGGGAGGATTTGTAAAAGGTGGGGGAAGGGTGACTGAAATGCTTTTCTCTTTCTCAAAAACTGACTTTTCTTCTGACAACAATCACATCTTTTTGGCTCCCCATGAATGTTTGTGTTTGCCTTTCCTAGTAGACAAAGGGGAAAGAGAAAGCTTAGTAAAAAAGAGAAAAATTGATAAGAAATATGTCTTGTGGCATAATCTCACCTGCTTTAAATCAACTATTACATAGCTGCTTTTCCTAGCAAAAAATAATAACATGTTGACAATAAATTGAACATTGGAACTGAGAAGCCTACAATGATTTAACATTTGTTTTTAATCATTAATTCTACAGTTTTGTTAGTTCTGACAGTGGCTAGAGAAGATTTCAGCTAGTAACTGTTCCATTTATAACTTAAATAGACCAGTTTGTAAAGTTTCCAGGTACTTCCCTGTAGCTATTGCACCTGGACAAATAGCACTCTCCCTCTTTCCCAAATCTTTCTCTCCCAGAGATAAATGCTTAAAATGTGTCCAAGTGATTTTTTTTTCATCCATTGGCACTCACATTGTGGCAGAAAGATGAATCTGACACTGTCAATCTGGAATAAAAAAACTGATTCATTCTTCTGCAAATAACTGCCCATTTCTCAAAGGAACATTTTAAAATTTCTCTGATATGTGTTGAGCATCACTTATAAACCACTTTCACAGTTGATTGATCAAAGTCTAAGCTTTTGACTGCAGGAAAGATTGTTGTTAGTTGCGAAGTCGTATCAGACCCATTGCGATGGGGTGATGGGTGACCATAAAACAGGAATTTCCACAGAAATCCTAATTTCAAAATTCTGGAAGTTTATGAATTCAGAACCTTTTCACACTACTAACTTAAATTATTAAACAACTATCTCTTCCCCTGGAAATCATAGTTTTAAGAGACAAGTATTCCTGCATTCTGTCTTGTCATCAAAAAATTTTCCTGACACCAAGCAGACTAAAATCATATACACTCTTGTTCCATTGAATTCATTGGTGTTTACTTCATATATATACTGTGCACATTTAGGACAGCTAACTTTCATAATGCATAAACTATGGTGAGTTTGTGGCATAGGTTTGGCTCTGTGACATTAAACAATCCACTAGTCCCATTTTTGAGCTAAAATAAGGCACTAATAAAAGCTGGAATGACCAAAAAAATTTACTGTCTCCATAGAAACCTATACATGAAAATGAGTACAGCTTCTAGCAGTTTCTCTTGCTCTGTCACCATACCACTAAGGAAACAGTGCAGTATAAATGAAGAATTGGGGTGTTTTTTTGCCAGAAATATGGTTATTTATAAAGAATTATTATGCCTTTTGATTAAACATGAGTATGTAAGAACTACCAGTATTACTTTGGAACAGATGTTTTTTTCTCTGGATTCAAATAAAAATGAAGTCCTGTTTTTTCCTTGTCTAAATGTATCCTTTCTTGGCAACCTCTCAATCAGTCTTTACTTACTTGGGGTAAGTACTTCAGGCCTGTAGAAAGATGTACCTTGCTCCCAGGTCACCTCAAAGCTGAACTGTTGTGTTATTGGTATTCTCTGAGCTAGGTTACAGCCAATATATAGTAGAAGCAGGTAGAAGATTGGCAGAATGCACCCATGAACATTGATGGCAATAAGAAGACATGATGATGATCATTTCTGATCATTTATATTCTCAGAACAGAGACAAATTCAACCACAATTTCAAAGCTAATGACATTTTAAACCAAGTTTAAAAAATCAGAAAATTCTCAAAAACATGGCATTCAGATCAATCAGTCATCAACAGTTGTGTAGAGGTAAATCTCATCTACATACCCATATGAAATCAAAGGTCAAGAGTCTAGTCCAGAGCACATCCTTCCTACCAACCAACATTCAGGTAAACAGGAAATAGTATCAGATAAATAATCAGGAGAAAAATTACATTGCCAACCAAGACTGATAAGACTGGTTACTATATATAAGCAATCAGCAAATTCCACTCTCCTGTGCACTGATTATATTACTTAGTCAGGTAAAAAAAACATCAGCAGGAGAACAGCTAATGTGAAAGAACACCAAGAACCCAGTTGCTGCCATTTATTGATCAAGGGCTTTATTGCAGTAAAATCCAAACAACGCCTTTGTTTCTCTCTCTTCTCTTGTCTCTTCCCATTCTGCCTTTTTACTACTGTTCTTTTCTTGGGGAGATTTCGAGTTTTGAACATAACATCTAACACTGCAGGAAACAGCATATACTCTCTCTTTGCATATATCTAAAATAAAAAAAAATGTTCTGATTCATCTTATTCTGAACTGGTCAATGTAGGAAATGTAGCATAGGTTATGGAGAAATATCAGGATTTATGGAGAATCTACCTAAGGCTTATAAATTGATTGATCAGGATATCAGGATTAAGGATCTAAAAACCCATCCCATCCCTGTACACCTGCTTTGGCCCTAAGTTTCAAGCAATGTAGGTTAACAGAATATACTCTTGGATCACAGAAGGAACAATAACAAGGTTTTATAGTCATATCGAGGCATTGTATAAATCAATTGCATGAATCCAGCAACTGAAGGGCATGGCGAATTTCAGCAAGCAAGTCACCTCTCCTCTCTTTCCTACATTCTCCAAACTATGATCCATTCAGGTACAGATGTTCATTGTTAAACCCTGGTTTGTTTCCCAGTAAAATACAGTTGGTCTTTCTGACTGAACATTCCCAAATCCTTCCATCCTTTCATTCAGACTTCTGCCTTCTGATTTCAAACCAATCCTTCAAAAAGGAGAAAGGAAAATATTTTGGATTATTCATCCCAAAGCTCAGAAATAAAGAATTTAAGAAACTTTGTGCTACGGTAATTCTGAAATATAATGGATAGTTGTGTTACCATGCAGGTACATATAGGAAAGGTTATAATAAGTGCAGTGGCTAAACTTTGCTTTCTAGTTTCCTACTCCATGGAATTTTGTTGTTAATTGCGAAGACTTGTCCAACCCATTGCAACCCCATGGACAACATTCCTCCAGGACTTCCTGTCCTCTACCATCCTCTGGAGTCCATTTAAGCTCATGCCTACTGCTTCAGTGACTCCATCCAGCCACCTCATTCTCTGTCATCCCATTCTTCTTTTGCCCTCAATCTTTCCCAGCATTAGGTTCTTCTCCAGTGAGTCCTTCCTTCTCTTTAGGTGGCCAAAGTATTTGAGTTTCATCTTCAGGATCTGGCCTTCTAAAGAGCAGTCAGGGTTGATCTCCTCTAGGACTGACCGGTTTGATCGCCTTGCAGTCCAAGAGACTCACAAGGGAATTATAAATATGGAATTATAAATACACATGGAATTATAAATACACAATTTATACACAATCTATTTCTATCAATTGTGCCATTCTATACATGGAATTACATGGGATGTGCTTTTTGGAGAAGCAAAAACTAAATTCCATCTATCCATGGAGTTGATTTATTGGATGTCTTATGAGGCATTGTTATGAAAAAAAAACATGTACAAACACAAGCAAAGAAAATACATTCAGGTGTTTTAGAAATGACCATAATAAAAATACAAGCAGAGAATTGATTAATTTCAATTCTTAGTGTTGTCCATATGATGAAGCTGCCGGATATATCCATACATTTAGCATAAATGCAGGAAAGGGGAGGATGAATGTACAGTTTTATATATGGAAGACTCCATTACTTCATTTTTTGATTAGCTGAAAATATTGCTTTTTCCAGAAGGGATAGATAGATAAACTACATATTCCCCAAAGCCAATCCTTAATATTTGGAATAATATCACTTTTCCTATTTCTCAATAGAATTCTATTTTGTCATCTCCCATATCTGGTACAATCTTAATTCCTCATAGACAGATGTGCCATCTTGACTCTATCCTGTAGAACAGCTGGAGGGCAACCATTCCTGTTTTAAAAAATGGAAACATGACTTCTGATTGCACAAACATTAATGGGGCCCAGGGGAACTGTTTTTTTTTTTAAATGTCTCAATTTACTTCTGAGTATAACAGAGCTTGTAAAATTCACTCAGTCTGGATTTTTAAATCCAGACCTTCAACTCTAATTAGATTGATTGCTATACATCTAAAGAGAAAGTTGATTTGTTATGTATAAATATTGAGTTTGCTAATAATTGATTTATTGCCACTATTATAATTTATTACTATTGTTGTACTTAATATGTTGTAAAATGGATCTTCAAATCTTTTGATTAGGGAAGGCTATTAAAATTGTAAAATAACTAAATGATATTTTTTTCTTCAGCTCAATCATATCCTGTTCTCAGATATAGCCTTACTTGCAGTTTTTCTGGCAAGGTTTTTCAGAAGTGGTTTGCCATTGCTTCCTTCCTAGGACTGAGAAAAAGTGACTGACCCAAGGGGTCACCAACTGGCTTTGAACTTAAGATAGCATTAGAGTCAGTGGTGGGATTCAATTTTTTTTACTACCGGTTCTGTGGGCGTGTCTTGGTGGGCATGACATGGCTTGGTGGGCGGGGCTTGGTGGGCATGACATGGCTTGGTGGGCGTGGCTTGGTGGGCATGGCATGGCTTGGTGGGCATGGCATGGCTTGGTGGGTATGGTTTAGTGGGCATGGCAGGGGAAGGATACTGTAAAATCTCCATTCCCTTCCCACTCCAGGGGAAGGATACTGCAAATCCCCATTTCCTTCCAATCACCTGGGACTCGGGAGGCAGAGAATAAATCGGGGCGGGGCCAGTCAGAAATGGTATTTACCAGTTCTCCAAACTACTCAACATTTCTGCCAGCTGTTCTCCAGAACTGGTCAGAACCTGCTGAATACCAGCTCTGATTAGAGCTCATGGGCTCCCAGTCACTAGCCTAATGCCTTATCCACTACACAAAATGATAAATTTGACCATATAACTATAAACTGAAAAAAATGATTTTTATTATGATGTATTATAGTTGTTTGTTATAATTTACTGTAATTGCCTTATTACTTAAAAAAACAGATTTCTAAAGAAAGAAACCATTCATCTACATTCTTAAATTAATTTTAACAAAAAGAAATGAATTCTTAAATATAATGCAGCTGGAAACTTCTTGTGCCAGAAATCTATCTGATCCTATCTCACAGCACAGAGATTATTTTTAATTACTTTTCAGGTGAAGTTTAAATGACAGAATTTCTGACTTGCTTGTTGCAGAAATGTGTTGCAGAAATGTATAGTACAAGCAAACAAAAACTACTTGCAAACTCATTTTATGCAAATGGAACAGAACAAATTCTTATTAATTATCTCATCAATCACTGAACGAATATATTATTTTCCCATGGCAATGGAAATTGCGACTTCAATTTTTCCATTGTTCTGGAAAGGCAAATAATTATTCTATGGGCTTACTGGCTTAAATAACAGCACACCATCAACATCCGTTGGCAGAAAGCAATGAAATATAATAATATATTACTGTAAATTTCCCATATTATTTCCTATAATTGAGCATCTCTGTCACAGAAAGTGTTCTTAACAAGAAAATGATAACAGTGAAAAAGTTGATGAGCTTACACATTTTTGACTTTGTTATCACTGCCCGCTTTAGAGAGAAAAATAATTTATAAGGACATTAATTATGGTAAAGCTTAGTAAAATAATTTATGGATGGCTTCAAAGTACTAATTGTCTGCCTAAATTTAGCTTTTCCTTTATTATTAGACATGAGACCAGAGGAGAACTCTATTAAGTCATTAAGGAAACAGAAATATTCCTTTTTCTGGCCAACATAATGGAATACTATTCTTAACATGAATTGTTTTGATCTTTTTCCTGTATTCAAAAATCTTCATCTTCAAAGCTCCAAACCACCTTGTAGCTTGGTGTGTAGGTGGCTCATGTCTTCTCTGCAGCCATTGGCTAGCTAATTTGATACAGCAAAATCCTTAAATGTTATGAGAGTTGAGGCTCAACAAGGGAGGGAGCTGAAGACCTCTGGTCAGAGAGAGTTGCATTGCAGCAACAAAAGTAATCTTGTGGCACTTTAAAACCTAATAAATGTATTATCACACAAGCATTTGTGACTCATTCGATGCATGGAGTGGCATTGTGCTGCCCCAAAATACATGCAGCAATTTGTTAAGGTGCCATAAAACACTTCGTGGTGTCTACCTTGTTCAGTGATGGTTAGTCCAAAGTAACTGTGCCTAGGACTTCAACCTAATGAATCAAATCTCAATGCCAGGGATGGCAAACCTACGACATGCAGCTAGGCAGTTCTTGCGAGAATGGGGTATGCTCTTATGCAGCGGCCAATCTCCCCAGAAGTCTCAGGAGAGGGCAATGCTCTCGTGAGCCACACCAAAACAAGGTGTGCTTTTACAAGGTTTGTGGAAGTACAGAGGCCACAGAGGAGAATTCTCTGAAGCCGCTTCAAGAAAGAAGGCCTTGTGGAACTTGGAGAAGTCTCAGGTAGACTGCAACAGCCTATCAACAGGAAAAAAACACAGTCTGAAGATAAGTGGCATACGGCAGATCCTGGGAATCACGCACACAATTGGACTGTTATGCTATTCCTCACTAGGTGGCTCAGTGGCTAAGACACTGAGCTTGTCGATCAGAAAGGTTGGCAGTTCGGCCGTTTGAATCCCTAGCACAGGTCTCCTGCATGAGCAGGGGGTTGGACTAGATGACCTCCAAGGCCCCTTCCAACTCTGTTACCGTTATAGAGTTTTTAAAATAAATGAATTGTTTCTTTTTTATTTGGGGGATAGCAGTCAAGTTAGGCATTTTCTCAATTTTTGACTCACCAAGCCTGAAAGTTTCCTCATAACTGCCCTATACATGTTTCTATCATCTTCATGTTCTACATGTACACAATATAAAATAGCAGTGCTTCAGTTTACCACTTGGTGTCACCCAAAGTATCAGAAAAATACAATGAGGCTAGCGGCGTAAGCCACACTAAAACCAGGTTTGATCATCCGGCTCGCTTTTTGAAACAGAATTGTAATGTAAGAAGTCATTGGTTCGTGGCTGCATCCTTCACAGCAGTACATTTTTATCTCTGGTAACTCTGGCTGTTAAAGCATTCTACAGCTGAATGCCTAGTAAGAGTTTCTATCTTCCTGAGGTAGGTTATTAATATTGTGAACCCATTGCATTTAGTAGCATTATACTGGATTTGAAGTGGTGAGGACTTTTTACAAAATATGCTATGTTTGGGCTCAGTAAAACAAATTGTTCTCCTTATTTTACTGACTCTCAGACCAGGCAGAGGTCCAAAAATGTTTCAATGATAGCTAAAAGCAGCAAGTAAAGTTCATGTACATCTCTTATCACAGCTGTTCAAGGACGTAATAAAAAATAAATATAAATTAGCTTGCATTTCCATTAACTCCATTAATCATTCTATTTATTAGGATTTAAACCCCTTGGACAATACCCATGGGTAGGTTGTTGGTTTTTTTGCTCAAAAAGGAAAATCATCCTTTAATGTTAATTAAAGCTCTTTAGTGTGGGTAGAATATTATAACCTATTTGTTCCCTGATTTAGTTTTTTGTATTTCAGCAGTAAATATAACTTACTTTTGGGCTGATTACAGTCAAAAGATGTAGGCCTCTGAATCCACTTTTCATATTATGTACATGTTATTGTTTAATTGGACCAGGAAGAAGAGTAACCCTTCAGAGCCCACAGCATAAAAATATAATAGAAAACAAAATATATTCTCTTATTTCATTGTAACCAAAGAGCCCCGTTAGGATCTTTTCTATGAAATTGCTTGTCAAATAGCTGCCCCGAATTTGGGGATATCTCCAGGATGTTACCTTTATTTAGATAGCCATCTGCTGAAAAATAAGTGGATATAAACTTAATTGATGCTTACTCTATAGCATTCAAAGATATGAGTGAAGGATATTTAAAACTTAGCCAAGGCAATATGGTGGCCATGGTGGACCAGGGGAGAAATCCAGCAGGTTCTGACAGGTCCTGGAGAACTGGTAGCGGAAATTTTGAGTAGTTCGGAGAACTGGCAAATACCACCCCTGGCTGGCCCCAGAGTGGGTGGGAATGGAGATTTAACAGAGCCTTGGTGGCACAGCAGACTAAAGCACTGTTAAGTAACACCAGCTGCCTGCAATGACTGCAAGTTCAAATCTCACCAGGCTCAAGGTTGACTCAGCCTTCTATCCTTTCGAGGTAGGTAAAATGAGGACCCGGTTTGTGGGGGCAATAAGCTGACTTTGTATAAAAAAGAACACTGCTTGGGGGGGGCGAAAGCCCTACTAAGCAGGTATATACAAAAGTATGAAGGCTATTGCTTAACACATTGTAAGCCGCCCTGAGTCTCCGGAGAAGGGCGGCATATAAATCGAACCAATAAATAAATAAATAAATAAATTTTGCAGTTTCCTTTCCCTGCCATGCCCACCAAGCCAAGCCCACCAAGCCACATCATGCCCACCACGCCCACAGAACCGTTAGTAAAAAAAATTTGGATTTCACCACTGTGCTGGACTAAGACTGAAGGAGACAATCTATGAAGCTCAGTAGATGACTTTGGGCTGCTCACCATCTTTTAGCTTAACCCAAGTTCTGTGAAACTAGAATGTAAGAACTATGTATGAACCTTACACTTCTGGTCTAGGCAAAATAAAATTGTATTATAGAACAATTATACTGCTTGTAGGAATGGGGTGGGGACACTGAATTACTATGTCCAAGCCCAATCCCTCTGAAATTTGTCTACGTCTAAGTCTATATCTATGTCTCAAAGTGCTTTTAAATGGAAAAAAACTGGCTGTAGATATTATTTATGCTTCTTCCATCTTCCAATGCAATTGTTGTTTGGGGTACAAAGCTAGGAGCTCATCCAAAATTTGGTGGATAATTATTATTGAACAATTGACAGTTCAAAAATGTGTCCTGAAAGAGATCATGGATCCCATGGAGAGAAAGTCCTTATGCTCTGCCAATATGATTTTGATAAATGGGGAAGCCTTAAACAGTCTTTGGTAGTACTCTGTTGGTGGAAGTTATGAGAGAGCAAACAAGGAGAGGAAGGAAAAGAATGAATATATACATGGATGAATATGCTCCAGTTTAAATAATTCCATAGGTAAAATACCACCTGTTACAGTATAGATAAGTAAATACGAAGAGGATTTGTGAATCATATTAAAACTTGATTTAACCCATGGATGAAGAACTTTTTATAACATTTTAAAAATCTTAGCTCATTTAAACTTAATTTAGAAAACGGCACGACAAAAGAAGTAAGGTATGGGCTACTTTACCAAAAATATGTGTCTCAAGCAAGATATTTAGGGGATGGGGGGAAGCAGGTTTAATGATGGCATTTTGAGTAGAAAGTGATTGTTAGGATATGGTTTGAGCCTAACAAGTTGTCCAGGCAATATATATGATCTGTGACTTTAATATGAATATGTATTGTGTGACTTTAAAGTTTTACCACTGATTCATTGTAATGCTGAGTCATGCTGTAATTAGTTGGGAACGTATTTAAGAAAGGTACTGTAAAGTATTCAGTTGATGATAAACTACCACAGTATGTGGAGTTGCTATCATTGTGTTATCATCTTTTGATGGATCTGCTACCATCGTGGTTTGTGAACCAGAGTGAGTTTGTTATTCTAACCAACTACTGTTTGTGTGGTAAGAAGATTTTTGTATCACCGGACTGATTTAACTGGCAAAGACTTGGATTGATTTAAAGACTATGAGATTGTTTTTTCACTATAAAGTAAACTTTTGATAAACCAGTTTGCACATCTCTTATTCATTGCTCTCAGCAATGTTTCTCTGTGCTCTACACTCTGCTAGTTGGTAACACAACAACAATATCCTTAACAGTGATGATTTATTGCAGACTGCTGTAGTTTAACCAAACACATATTTGCAGAGTCGGGTCCTGAGGGCTGTAATTTTTCTCTATTTGTTATCATCTGTGCTTCCAGGTGCTTTTTCATACCAGTGAAGCATTCCATTCATGCCCTTTTAGAAATTAGCGAAGACTATATTATTTCTATCAATCTATTTTTAATTAGATGAAGAAAACAGGATCTGGAAATTTGGAAATTTCAAATCCATGCTCTGAAACAATAATAAAAAAGCCCAACAACTTCTGGCCTGTGCTGGGTAGAAAAGTCCTTTTGTAAGAAAGTGTTTAAGCAACCACTTAGAATATCTTTGGATGATTTGCAAATATCTACCTTATATCATCTATCCAAATCGTAAAGTTTTTGATTGGAAAAGCAAAACAGACAGGGCATTAAAAAGATTTTGTTTCTGTGGAATCTGTTTTTCTTCTCTGCATAGTTCATCCTGTGTGAGCCTGGAGGGATTGCCAAACAAGTTGACAAAAACCTAATAAAATTGCGTAAAGACCAGAGCAAGATTCAGGTTAACTCATTATGACCTGCCATGTGAATAGAGGACAAGTTACACTTTGTAGATAAATTACTCAAGATTAAACACAGTTTCAAAATATAAGCATCCATAAAATGCGCAAATAAAACACAGTCTCTAGATTCTTGGGAAGTAAATTTCCTGCAGCAGTTCACAAATGAAATATCCTTCTTTTGTAGGTACTCTATCCTCTGCTCTGCGGTTGATGGCAGAATGTAATAAATATGGAGGAGATGAACAATTATGTCCTATTTCCAAAAGAAACTTAACACTGAGTGGTCCAGACATATTTTGAATACTTCCTCAGTAGTCTCAAATCTTAACACATCACCAAAATCATAATTAATATATTAGTACTTTCAAGATGTCAAACTCAAGGCCCGTGGGCCAGATCCAGCCTGCGGAGTGCTTAGATCTGGCCTGCGGGGCCATCCTGGAAACAGTAAAGGACCAGCCTGCAGTGCTTCTGCCGGCAAAAACTGAGCTCGGGAAGCCGCGTGTGGCTCTCCTGAGCTCCATTTTCACTGGCAGAGGGTTGCAGGAGGCTGTGGCAGCCGAAAACAGAGCTTGAGCGCCCGTTTTTGATGGCAGAGTACTTGGGCCACCACAGGCGCCCCCAACACGAGTGACATCAAGCTGGCCATGTCCCCCCTGGCCACGCCCAGGCCCCCTCCAAGTTAAAACACAATCCAATGCAGCCCTCAATGAAATTGAGTTTGACCCCCCCCTCCAACCTAAGACAAGCCCTGCCTGAATATTCTTTCATGCTGAAGGTTTTCAAGAATAATGAGTGCAGTTGCTTTTTCAGTCATTTGGGAGCACCATGTAACTGATGATAACAAAAGATTAAAAAAAGAAAAGAAAAATATTAAAATAATTTAAAAAGCATAACAGGACACGCCTCCCTACTTTAAAACCTTCAGACAGAGGTGCGCAGCCTGAGACCTCAATTATTTGCCCTCCAAGCATTACTACAAAAATTGTTACCAGGTTGCAGATCAAATAGGCAAGTATTAAATGTACATTTCGAGAAAGTTCTACCAGTATATTTTGGAACGCGGCCTTGATTTTGAAGCCAGAAATGCACAATTTTTACCTACCATAAGTCAAACTGGAATCTGGAGTAAATAAAAGAATCGATATTTCAGTCGGAAGAGATAGTCATGTGTGAGCAAATGTTTGCATGTAAAATTAAAGCTATTAAGGTCAATGCTGTTCAAGGCGACTTAACTGTACCACAGACGAAAGCATTTAATTAGTAATACATTTCAGGCAAACAGCACCATTCTTGTATAAGAACAGAAAACCAATCTTCTCTGATATTGTGTCTCCCAGAGGTATTCGGCAGCAATGTCTATGATTCCAAGCCAAAATGGTCAAAGAAGTCAACAATCAGAAGATCATCTGATTGGGAAACCTTGCAGAATAGAAAATATCCAACATCAGAGAAGTGTTCTCACGTTCACAGATTAGGTTGCATCAACGCTTCTGAATATGTTCAAACTATAGTGGATAGGATTTTTTTTTTTTACCTAATCTGGGATAATGTGGAAGAAGGATTAGTTTTACAGTCAGCAAGTCTGGTATACCAGATCCGCTTAACCCTATGATTTAGAACTTCTTGCACATATGAAGGCATTAATTGATGAGGATTAAACTTGTCATATTAAATGTTATGCTCCAGAAACCAAATTTATGGCAAAATAAAGAATACCCCTGAGATGTGAGCACCTCTAATGGAAATAGATATGAACTTTGACTTTGTGTCAGTGTGTCTGGCATCTGAAAATGTTTAAGAGAATCAGATTGTGAAGTGCTGTCACTTTAGGTTAGAGTCGGTGATGAACAGCAAATCAGCCGAGCATTTCAAGATAAATGATGTCACTGAAACCAATAGGCAAAAAGCAATACAAATATCTTCTTCTCCCTCAGGTTTTTTAAATGCCTAAGTAAAAGATGAAGAATATGTCCATCAGCATATCTGAGACTAATTGGCACAGGTTTTTTCTCTATGGATAAAGACTGAAGGCAGCTCTCTAGCTGTGCTTTGGTCGAACAAACTCCTTGATGAAAAAAGCATACTTTAGTGGCAGATATCTTCAATGTTGTGTTCCTTTCTTATTAAGCACTTATAAACATAAAATGGGCTGTTTGATGGAGGGAACCTGAAAATGAGACTCCAATAATTTTTTGCATGCAGTGGTTTCAACCATAAGAAAAATGGCTGATCTAATGCTGTCACATTTATCAAAGTTTTTAGATTTCAACAGTGGCTTATGCTGGAAATAGTCCCTTGTATTGTATTGTATTGTATAGAGAAATGCAGAGATTCACAGTACTGTGAATATCTGTGATTTTCCTGGACTGTCATCACAACACAACACAACTGGATGGTCATTGTCATTGGCAGAATCCAACAATTTTTCATTGGAGTGATCAAAAGCAGGTTTGAAAGCTCTGCCTCTTTTGGCATTTGTGAGGTGGCCTAACACACAGTAAAAGGAGGTTGTATTGTGATACTACAACAGCACTTTTGCCAATCCCTTATCTAGGGATACTGATCTTTGTACGTAGATATAAATGTATAAAAAAAGACCATGGTGGGAGGTGCATAAATCAATGTGTTCATGCAAGTATTTGAATTGCTTCTCTAACATTTTAGTATGTGTGTATAATAAAATTGATAAACCACCTCAATCTTGAGGGAAATAGGACATGTAGAAGGGGCAAACTGACATGACCATTGCAGCAAGAAAACCAGTCCTCCTCCAGAATAGATGGCCTTCATTAAACAACTAAGTTGTGTACTCTATGTATATTTCAGTAAGTTATCAAAACAAGAATGAATTTGTTGGAAATTATTCTGGGGTAATTTCCTCTCTGTGGTTCCAAATCAGCTTTCTTCTTCATCTGAGTGACAAGACGCTTAGGAGCCCCAACTGTCTGCACTAAATGGAAGAATCCTTGTGATAAGAAGGTACATTGCCATTCATTTGCCTCTCATCCACATTTAGCAAAGTAAGCCTATAAGAAAAACACATGGACATCTCCCTCCCCCATCTCTCTCACTCTTTCCCTCCCTCTCTCTCACACATACACACACACACACCAACATCTCTCATAAAGAGAGATGGAAACCACTATCCTTTCCATCTCCATCTTCAGGGAAGCTCTGCAAGGAAACTAAAATCACATTCAGTGAAAAACCATTGATTTCTTACAAATATTTTGTATCAATGTAGGGGTTTCAAGATGGAGGGGATAGCCTGAAGAATGCTTTCCCCTTGATATTTTTTATTTTTATTTTTACATTCTTAAATTTAGATGTGAATAATCTGCTAGACAGAGGTAACGAAAAATTAGAAGCCAATGCAGAAAAGCTAGCAAGGCCTCAATTTTTTTTCACTGGGAATGAAGAATGGTTGGATTTGAAAAAAAAAAAAAATTCTGTTTTTAAAATATCTTCATTTGTATGGTGTGCATTAAGCCTGAATCAGTTTGTTTTGAAATTATGGGTTTAATTTAGCAACAATGATGCAGCTTCAGTTATAATTAACTGAAATTATTTCACACCTAAAACAAGTGTGATAGCAATTTTGAGTCTTTAACACAGAGGAAGATGTGTGTCTGTTTAGTGTTAGTATAACCAAACTAACTGCAAGGCATGTTAAAAAGTCATTGGCGTGAGGAGCACAACCATCCAGGGAGAATGTTAATTTAAAAAATGGTGGAAAATGTTTTCCTCCCCCACTCTGAAAATCTGCTGATCACAGTAATTCACAAGCTTACAACTTGTTTAATAAAAAGAAATCCTTAAAGTCCCTAAAACCTATTATTGCAAGGTATGTTTTTTTAATAGGGAAATTGTTAAATTGGCGCAGGGGAAAAGAATACGTGAGCAGCGGGTGGTCCGTTCAGCACTTTTATTAAGAGAATCAGAACAGCCGACTTTGCTGCCTGGCTCACCTTATAAGGGGAGTCAGCAGGCAAGCCGGCCAATGACAGATCTTCAAATCTGCCGCTGGTGGACTAGCCAATCCGGTGGGGATGCCCATATACGGACATAACACCCCTCCCCTCCTAGTTCTTAGTCCATCTCTCCATTGATCACGTACGTGATGTAGTCGCGCAGGTAGGCGGGCCCCTCCCCATCCTATCTGACCTGCGCAGATCACTTCTTGCCTCGCTGTCGACCCGTGCAGACAAGGCTCTTGTCTCTCCCGGTTCCCGTCTTGGAACCATCTGAAACTCAGCCATCAAGTGTGCGGGCTCCGGCCCAGTACCTCCGGCTGGATTCTCAGGACTCCCCAGCAGCCCTGGGGAACGATGCCTCAGCCGCTGCAACTTGCTACTGATCAGGGCTGGACGCCCGGAACCCGGTAAGTTGATGGTTCTTTTCCCTTCACTCTGTGGCTGGTTTTCGGCGCTAGAGGCGTCCGCTGTCGTCCGGGTCCTTGGTCTCGGTTGTTGCTGCAGCTGTCGTGATTGTCGTTGAGGGTCCTTGCGTTCCGGTGGTGGTAGTTGGCCTGCTCCGCTGGTGTGGAGCGGCCCGACCTTGCCGGGGTGTCGGAGGTCTCCCTCGTCTGGGTGTTGTAGGCCTACCTCGTCTGGGTGTGGTAGGTCTACCTGGGCTAGGTGTTGTAGGCCCACCTCGTCGGGGTGGCGCAGGCCTACCTCGTCTGGTTGTGGTAAGCCTACCTCATTGGGGTGGCACAGGCCTACCTCATCTGGGTGGTGTGGGCCTACCTCAGCCTGGTTTTTGCCGCTTCCGCTGCTTTCCCTCCACCTTTTCCGGAGCTGGTTGACATGGCATTTGATGACATGCCTGTCTCCCAGCTCCACTTGGTACGACCTTGGGCCCGTTGTTCTGTTGATCACTCCCTTCAGCCACTTCTGAGGCTCGTGGAAGTTGAGAGCGAAGACCGGGTCTCCCTTGGTGAAGGTGCATGGCAGCCGGGTTGCGCTTGCTGGTTCTTGGGGGTTATACTGGGGGTGTAGCTGGTCCAATGGTGTCCTCAGCTTCCTCCCCATGAGTAATTCGGCCGGACCTCTGTGTGTGGTGGCGTGCGGGGTGATATGCTGCGTGAAGAGGAATTTATCGATCCTCTCCTGCCAATCCCCGGTGCCCATCTTGGTGAGAGCTTCCTTGGTGAGCCTCACCATCCTCTCAGCTTGCCCATTACCCGCCGGCCTGTATGGGGCAATGAGGGCATGGCGGATGCCCAGCTCGGCCAGGAACGATTCCATCGGCTTGGCAGTGAGCTGTGGCCCATTGTCTGACACCAGGACATCTGGAATGCCATGGGTGGCAAAGAGTCTGCGCAGGGTCTGGACGGTTGCCTCGGTGGTGATGGTGGGCATTTGGATGACCTCCAGCCATTTGGAGAATGCATCTACCACAATGAGGAGGTATTTGCCTGCCATAGGCCCCACAAAGTCGATGTGAACGCGGGACCAGGGGGCACTAGGCATCTCCCATTCTGTGGGTTGGGCTCGTGCTGGCGCTGGTCTGACCTCCTGGCGTGGGGCACATCTGGAGACCCATTGTTCAATGTCCTTGTCCAGGGCGGGCCACCAGACGTAGGTTCTCGCTAGCGCCTTCATCTTCACGATGCCCGGGTGCCCATTGTGAAGGCTCTCCAGGGTCCTCTTCTGCAGTGGTCGTGGTATTACTACTCTGTCGCCCCAGAGTAGGCAGCCCTTCATAGTTGAGAGTTCTTGCTGCTTTCTTAAAAAAGGTTGTTGGCCAACCTCTCAGGATCCAGGACATGACTTGCCTGAGGGTCTTTTCCTTCTTCGTGTGGGCTGCCACATCCGTGGAAGATACTGGGCACTGCAGGTCTCCATCGATGTGGAAAAGGCCGAGGGTGGGTGTAGGGTCTTCCACCAGTTCCTGTTGGGCACCTACTGAGGGCATCCGCGTTACTGATGGTTTTACCAGGTCTGTGTGTGAGAGTGTATGAATACCCAGTGAGGAAGATGGCCCAGTGCATCATCCTGGGCGACATGTATGTCAGTGTGTGTTTGTCACCTGCGAAGAGTCCGAGGAGGGGCTTATGGTCTGTGATGATTTCGAATTCCCTCCTGTAGAGGTATTCATGGAAGCGCTTGATGCCGGCCACGATGCCCAAGGCTTCCTTATCCAGTTGGCTGTAGTTGTGCTCAGCTGTCACCAGAGTCTTAGAGAAGAAGGCGATGGGGGCTTCCGTGTTGTTGGGCAGTCGGTGGCTGAGGACAGTCCCGACTCCATATGGAGATGCATCGCAGGTCAATACCAGCAGAAGCGTCTCGTGATACTGTATCAGCACGCTATCTGAGGATAGGAGCCCCTTGATGTTCTTGAACATGGTTTCCTCGGCTCTACCCCACTTCCAAGTGGCCGCTTTTCCCAGAAGGCGATGGAGTGTCTCAGCCACTGTGGCTTTCTGTTTAAGGAAAATGCTATAGAAATTTAGCAATCCTAAGAAAGCCTGAAGCTCTGGCTTGTTTTGGGGGGCTGGAGCTTCATGAATCACCTTAACCTTAGATTTGGTGAGGTGTATGCCAGTGCTATCTATTAAGTAGCCCAGGAACTCAACCTCCTGGACCCCAATGATGCACTTGTCTCTCCTCACACGCAGACCCTTCTCTTGGAACCACTTCAGGATGACCTAAGCCGTTCCAAGAGTTGAGATCTGGAGGTGCCGGAGATTAGTACATCATCAAAGTACGGCACCACCCCTGGAATGCCTTGGAGAAGGCACTCCATCATTGATTGAAAAATGCCAGGGGCTGTGCTGACTCCAAATTGGAGGTGGTTCCATTTGAATGTGCCCTGGTGGGTGACAATAGTCTGAGCCTCCACAGTTTTTTCATCAACTGGCAGTTGCTGGTAAGCCTGGTCTCGACCTCCCCTGGTCCGGAACACCAAGACTCAAGAAACAGACAGACTAGGGCTTGGAGTCTCTTGGTTTAATGAATGTCTACAGCACACGGTGGAAACCGGAATGTGACACAAACAAAGACGCGGCTACTGGGAGCCGGTATCCGAGCCCTTTATAGGGCGGACGCTGAGCTCTAAGCATTCTCAGCTGGGACAATCCGACGTTTCAAACTTCCCGCGGAAGCTGGTTCCGGTCGCGCAGCAATGACGTCAGACGCCCAGTCTCCGATGGACGCGGTGTTGCTTGTAGACTCTCCCCACACTTACGCGATCCCGGTAAGCACACCCGTGCAGAAGGACGCCTAGCCGCAACCTACCCCCTTCACCAGCACCCCGTGCCCCACCGCCACCCGGCCCATCGGGACTGCCATCCACAGCGCAGCAGTCCGACGTATGTTGTCGAGTGCGTTGTGCCGCTCGACACCTGGGCCAGGTCCAGTTTTGCAAATACTCCCGAGTGAATGCAACAGATGTTGCACCACTAGGACTGGGTATGCGCTCTGCTGTAATGCCCGGTTAATGGTGCATTTATAATTGGCACAGATGCGCACAAATCCATCATGCTTCATTTGGGTCACAATGGGGGTCTCCCATGCAGCATGATCGATTGGTTCCAATATGCCTTGGGCAATCAGTTTATCCAACTGAGTGTCTACCTTAGGCCGAAGTGCAAATGGAACCCTGCGAGGCTTGAGCTGAATTGGAGTGATTGAGGTATCTAAATTGAAAGAGATGGGCTTTCCCAAGAATTTACCTAAGCTGCCATCGAAGATGTCCTTGAACTTTTCGAGGAGCTTGTCGAGTTCATCCTGTCGAATCTGATGGATTCCTCTGATTGAGAGCCCTAGAGACTCGAACCACTCCACTCCAAGCAGGGTCGGGCGGCTATCCTTAACGATGGTGATGGGTAGGTCGCCCTTGAAGCCGTGGTAGCTGACACTCAGTGAAGCTCTCCCCAGGACCCCAATGGGGTTTCCACCGAAATTGATGAGCCTTCCGTGAAGCGGCTGCAGTTGGCTCTTTGAGGTTTGCAGGTACCCGTCTCCCTCGCGCCTTGGTTGATAGGACCGTCTGGATGTCCTCTGGTGATCGCGGTATTCCAGCTTGGCTTTCTCCTGGACTGGTTCTGGAGCTATGCAGGCCTCAGCGATGTGGCCTTTTCGTTGGCAATGGCGGCAGGTCATATCTCTCCACCGGCATCTGGCTCGCACATGGTCACCGTTGCAGCTGGCACAGCTCTCCCCTCAGTTGCCATTTTGTGTGGTTTCGCATCTTGGTGGTCTGGAGACCTTGTGGACCATCCTTTCCTCATCCGACTCGGATCCCGCGGTGGATTCCTCGGATGCGGTCTGGGGAGCTTTTTTGATTCTGTGGACTACCTTGGCTCTCCGCATCGCTGCTGCTGCCACCTCTGATGTTTCTGTGACTGTGGCCTCTTCTATCACGTCTTTTAGCGAGACCTTTCTCCTGCTCAGCAACTTTCTCTGCAGGGAGATGTCCTGCATCCCAAAGACGATGCGATCTCGGATGGTGTTGTCCACATGATCGAACTCGCAATTGGCAGCCAACTTCTGCAGTGCTGCCACAAATTCCTTTATGGATTTGCCCTCCTATTGATTCTGTTGGCTGAAGGTGAATCTGTTCACCATCAGTGTGCCAGTTGGGGCATAGTGTTCCTGGAGAACGTCTTGGAGGTTGCTCCATGCCATGGTCTCGATGTCCTGGGGTGCCACGAGGTCGATGGCCATCTCCAGGACTGCCGATCTGCAATGCGCCAGGAACAAGGCTCGTTTGCGGTTGTCCTCCAGGTCTTCATAGCTGGTCAGGAATTGGCAGAACCTAATCATATAGGCTTTCCACTTTTCCTGATTGGGGTTGAATGGTGCCAGTGAGATTTGTGGCGCTGCCATGGTTCTCGTGCTATCAGCTCTAAGTGACTCCAGCTCAGTGACTTGCTCTGTTGAGTCAGGCTGAGTGGTGATCGTGCCATGAGGTTCTTCGCTGTGATTCTTGAAATCCTTCATCGCCAGTGTTAAATTGGCGCAGGGGAAAAGAATACGCGAGCAGCGGGTGGTCCGTTCAGCACTTTTATTAAGAGAATCAGAACAGCCGACTGTGCTGCCAGGCTCGCCTTATAAGGGGAGTCGGCAGGCAAGCCGGCCAATGACAGATCTTCAAATCTCCCACCGGTGGACTAGCCAATCCGGTGGGGATGCCCATATACAGACATAACAGAAACAATAAAAACACTTAAACAAATCCTTTCAACTGAATTGTTTCATTTGAGCTGGTGAGTCACTAAGCTATGAGATTGCTTTGTTTGGCTTTAGCATGATGTATGAGCTGAACCGTGATTTTTAAATTATGTTTTTTAGTCTTCTCATCATTTGTGAACTAGATGGCTTGTTGAGTCATCATGGTTACAGCAAACTGTGTCCCACCATGATATGTGAAACCAATATGATATTGATAGAATCAAGTTTGAGGCTGTTTTACATGTTACACTTCTCCATTGTTAATTAAGCAATGATATACTCAACTTTGTGTGTGTGTGTTTGTGTGTGTGTGTCTTCACATGACACCCTGAACCGTAAAGGAGCTACGCAAATCTAAAATGTGCTTGATTTGTTTTGGCACAGAGTGCTGTGAAAACAGCCACAAGCTTGGATTGTTACTCTTAAGTCTTTATAAAGTTTACTACAAAATAATGTTCTCATCCTCTCACCTTCATTTTGTACGACTCCAGATGGCATGCATAATGCTCCACCTCCTGTTTTATCCACAACAATCCTATGAGATGGGGTGGGTTAAGAAGGAAAGACTTAAGTAGCCCAACTGGCTTTCATGCTTAAGGGAGGATAAAATTCATTGTCTTCAGTTTCTAGTCCAGCACCTTAATCACTTTTTATTTTAATTTGAAAGCACAGGTTTTCTAAACACCTTTCTTTTTGTGATTCTGTAATACTTAGGCTAAACACTACAGAAAAAGCTAACTCTTTACTGCCATCAGGTGAGATCAGCCTGAATTTTGCGTGTTTTGTTTTGCATCCCACCAATTAAGCTGTATAATCCATGTTTTGGGTCTCACCAATTATGCTGTATCATCTAGCGGGACCCAGGAAGCATGATTTTTTTCCTTTGTAGTATCTGCCTACTGCTATAATACCTCCCACCCCAAATCCAGATGGCTTCCACCTTGATGACATTTAGAAAGCTATTAAAGATCTGACTGTTCTCCTAGGTCAGTGTGATTCTTGAGCCCCCAGTCAGATGGACTTTTCTTTATTTATATGTTTGTTCTGGAGAACAGGTAGCGGATATTTTTAAGTAGTTTGGAGAACCGGCAAATACCATCTCTGGCTGGCCCCAGAGTGGGGTGGGAATGGAGATTTTGCAATATCCTTCCCCCAGAAGTGGGGAGGGAATGGGGATTTTGCAGTATTCTTCCCCTGCCTTGCCCACCAAGCCACACCCACCAAGCCACGCCCACAGAACCGGTAGTAAAAAAAATTGGATTTCACCACTGCTTTGACTTGCTCATGATATCTTTTTCAACGTTCTTCTCTTTTAAAATTGTAAGCCCTTGTTCGGAGTTGGTGAGCTCTCAATTGTATATATAAAATATTAAAACTCGTAGCCATTTGGATTTTTCCAGCCCTGATCTGGTAGCCATAATTGTAGAACAAGAAGCTACTCCATTCAAAGGTAGGATCATGACTTTTGAACCTGCATTAAAATATATATATATGTCTATATATCAATCCTACCAACAGGTGTGAAGAGCTCCAATGTCAAAACTCTATTATAATCAATGTACAATTCTAGCATATAAAGTTTAGAATCTTACATAATGAAGGTTCCAAAGATGAGAGACTCAATTTACTGCATGTAGAGGAGAGACTCAATTTACTGTGTTTTCTCCCCCACTTCCACTACAGCAGATCCTTTACAAAGTAAATGAGGACAGTACACGGACTGTGTCAGCATGTTCTGAGCCATTTCCTCATAAACATTAATCTATACCACTTAGTAAGGAGTACTTGAGCTACCACTCCTGAATTGTTTGTTTGTTTATTCGTTTCAGAAGCATCACAATTAAAATAAGGCATACTATATGACATAATATTTAAAATATAAAGTACAAGATTAAAATATGGACAAATTAAACAGATCTTGTCCAGAAACCAGTAATACCGTGTTAATTGTGATTTGTTGTGCTGTCATGAGGTTCTCAAGTCTACACTGATCAGGGCACAAAGGGCAGGTAAATATATGTGTTGTTATCTTCATGTCACCACAATCACAAAGAGCAGATGCAACCAGATAGCTCTCTTTCTCTCTCTCCCCCTCCCTCCCTCCCTCCCTCTCTCCCTCCCTCTCTCTCCCCCCCCCAGCCTGGATCTACAGTATATCAGAGCTTCATTTACTTATATCTAATTTTATACATGAGATGTAACTTTCTGATCATACAACAAAATGTTTGTCTCCTTTCTTCCCTACAAAATCTACACCCAAGTCTATTCTGCAAATTCTTCCAAGATTTTCAGCAAATTTTGGATAGGTGAGCTAAGAGATTGTAAGTTAAATCCTCCACCTATATTGATGGAGAGTCATTGGATTTCATAGACAGCCAGTTTGGTCTAATGCAGTGGTTCTCAACCTTCCTAATGCCGCAACCCTTTAATACAGTTCCTCATGTTGTGGTGACCCCCAACCAGGGGTGGGTTCTAAATTTTTTTTTACTACCAGTTCTGTGGGCATGGCTTATTTTGTGGGCGTGGCTTGGAGGTCATGTGACTGGATGGGCGTGGCTAGATCGTCATGTGACCGGATGGCCATGGCTATGTGTATAGGGACTACTCAGAGGGCTGAAAAAAGTCATTTCTGACAGGTCCTCGCACTTTTGACTGGTCCTCACACTTATGACCATCCTCACATTTATGCCTGTGCAGCATTCTTAACAACCATGTCACTCATTTCACAACTGCTTCTCTTCAACATGGTATAAGATAGGGCAAAAAATGTAAAATGTGAGGACAGTCGTAAATTCGAGGACTGGTCAAAAGTGCGAGGACCAGTCAAAAATAACTTTTTCAGCCCTCTGAGTAGTCCATATGCATAAAAGGATACAGCAATAGAGAGGGATGAAGGAAGGGAAGGGAAATTAGAGGAGGAGTGAAGGTAAGAGAGGGAGGAAGAGAGGAAGAGAAGGAGAAAGAGGAAGTAGGGAGAAGAAGAAGGGGGGGAAGAGAAAGTAAGTAAGAAAGAAAAGACAGAGGTGGTAGGTTTGAGGAGAAAGATTGCTGTACAATAAAAAAGATGAAAGGGAAGAAAGCCAACCCCAAACAAATATTAAGATATTAAGATAAAGAATGAATTGTTAAACTTTAAAGAATAAAAGAGAACAAATAGGAATAAATAGCAATGATTAGAAACACACATACAAACATACAATGTATTTTCTTTGAACAGAGTATTTGGCCGGTTCACAAATTTAAACAGTTGTAGAAGGTTAGCACCCACCCCTTTCCTAGAAGAATGAAATATTTTGGGAAATATTAAAAAGGCAGAATATTATATTTCCCTGGATGAGAAATGGAGAAGCATATTTTACAGACAAAGCAGCTCCCACTTTCCTTTCCCCCACCCTTTGTTAATGGGCCAGAGGCAGAAAGTCAATCCTTTGTCAAAGGACATTTGCAACACAATAGCAACAGAAACTAACACAATGGGCCCCATCAAGCCATGTGATCCTGTCCACCATTAAACCATCTTTCCAAGCAGTCTCCATGTTTCCAGTGTCTTTTTCCCCACTTGGAGCAGAACCCAGAAGGATATTTCTTCCAACACAGTATTTAGTCATTTCAATTAAATTTACAATTTCTATATTTCCTTTTTGCCATATTTATTCCTCATCTATTTTTTTAAAAAACCAATATTACCCTTCATCTTCATCTCTACTCTTAATCAAATTCAATTTTTCCCTTCTATATTATACCCCTTCCCATTGTCATCTATTTTTATATCCATCCTCACATTGGTTAATTATGTAATACAGTTTTTTAATACAAATTCAACATTTTAATATAAATCAATTAGTTATATAACTATCTTTTTTGTATATTAATCAATATGAACATGAATATTCCAATTATTTCCATGCGATCCAATTTCTTACAAATGAATTAATTATATTTACCAATAATAATAAACCAAATAATTTCCCCCATATATTCCTCCAAACCACAACCATTTCTGCTTTCAACACAATATACAATTAATAGTATCTCAATTATTACAATTCCCTAGTTAAATAGAGCTTTTTTTCTTTTGTGTTTTAAAATCTTGAACTCTCCTCTTTTGCCCTAAATTTCCCATTGTTTGCAGTTTTGCACTTACCTTTTTTGGTGAGGAAAAAGAAAAAGAAATCTCTCTGCCTCATTTTGTCATGTTGCAACAAAGACCCTTCTTTAGTTTCAATTTCACTTTTCAGCATAGCTAGGGGGAAAAAAATTTGCTCCAGGAATTTACCTCTTTGCAGCTAGCTCTTTGAAGCCCCGTGGCAAGAATTTAAAGTTTTTTTCCCCTCTAGCCATCAGCTGGGACTCCGGAGGCAGCAATAGATTGGGAGTGGGCGGGGTAAGCGAATGGCGACCGGGCGATCCAACAGAGGCAGAGGGTGAGGGTGAGTGAAGGCGTGGGGGGGGGCGAGAGAGGGCTTTGGCGACCCCTGTGAAATGGCCATTCGACCCCCAAAGGGGTCGCGACCCCCAGGTTGAGAACCACTGGTCTAATGGTTAAGACACCAGGCTAGAAAGCAGGAGATTTCAAGTCCTGCCTTAGCCAGGAAAGTCAGCTTGGTGATTATAGTCTCTTAGCCCAACCAACCCATTTCACAGAATTGTTGTTGGAAAAATAGGAGGAGGAATATGTCTTGAATGTGTTTGCAGCCTTGAGTTACTGGTAAAAGTAACAAAGGAGGGATATAAACAAATAGTTAATATTTCCAATGAATAATGCCAGTAATGTTTTATATTATTAAATCACAATTTTCTTTTCCATGCTTTCTCAGTTCATTTCTGTTGTTTTTATACATGATATTAAGGAACTCAACACTTTGAGACTATCAATTCCCTTTCCTCTCAGAAATGTGCATATAAAAGTCTTGAAATAATGTAATACGCTTCAAGTGATCATACAAGTTACCATCTTATTTGAAACGCTGACCCCTGAACACAATTCTCACCTCCAGTGGTTAGACAGAAAAATTCCATCTACTATATTCTAGAGCATTTAAGGTAATTCTTCCATTTTAAAAGTAAATTACTGAGGAGAAATCAAAACTCCCTTTCAGGTAATTTGTTGAGGGTAAAACTGCCCTCTGCAAAGTGGTGCAACGGATCAGACAGCGAATAGATACGTTGCTTAGCAAAACACACAGATACTCACAGACTCTGAACGTTGTAAGAAAAATAAACAGTCTTTACTTGTAGTAAAAAAACAAACTTGGCTTCTCAAAACAAAGATAACACTTCTTCAAATAATCACAGTTCAACACAAAAACATAGTTTGCTTACAATTCCAGTTCTCTTCAGTAACACAGACACAGTTCCTTTTAGCAGTTCAACCTTCTAATAGCAGGAGCAGAAGTGAATGAACTTCCTGCCTTCTTTTATGCCTGCTTAGCACAGCCAATTAGTCATCTTGTAGCAGTTAAAGTTACAGAACATAGTTTTCTATATATTACCTACCCAACCGTAGGATAAGCATCCAACATAATTAATATTAATAAATAATTACTAGCAGAATGGAGGATGGCATCTTATTGGTCAACAAATAAGTTCTTGAATAAAGATTATAACCTATATACAAAAGACATAGAAATGGAATGCATTACATAACTGTAATAGCTTTAACACCATCTCCAGAATATATGAAGAAAAAATAAAACCATATTATATGACTATAATAGGTAAAGATGACTTAAGATCATGCTCAATTCCCGAAGTTGCCCATGCAGTTTTCTTGAAACAGTTCACTCTTATCTCTTTCTAGCTTGTCATTTTCAACCTAGTTCAGTTTACAGCTGTGCTATTTCTTGATAATCTTCCATAGGTGTACTAATTGAACCTAACCCTACTTAACCTCCAACCCCAGTCAACTATTGCCAGCTGTGATAAGTTTAATAAAACTTACAATGACTCTCATTGGTTCAATCTGACATCAGCTAGTTTAAATTTGTGTAGTTTATCCATTTTAATAAGTGTGTAGTATTACAATGCTTGGTACACGAGGAAGGCCAAGTTCAGTTCTATAATGATGTCAAATATTAGTAGAAGTATTGTTCAATTGAAAGCAATTAAAGCTTCAGATCTTCCCCTGAGATAGCCAATGGCTTGTTTTTTTTAAATTTATAAAATCCTAACTTGTGTATCTAATAAAGGTCTTTTTTACTGTGTAATAAAGGCGCTTAATAATTATACAAACTACATTTCTAGACAAAATATATTAATCAGACTCAGAACTGCAAGAAAGCATTATCATGGAAATTATAATTATTGTAACAGCTGGATTCCCCTATGATTCTTCAGAGTGTTGTTAAACCCAACATGAAAAAGAAAGTCAAAATCTTAACTAATTCAATAAACAGGTATGATTAACAGTAAAGTAAAGGAGAAGATGAGGATGAAGCTATTGGAGTATCCCTGTGTTTTATTATAGTATATCAAAGAGAATAGAAAGAACAAGTTTTCTTAATTCCCTGCCAAATCTTGAAGAGTGAGGCCCGAATTATGTGTCTTTGGAAGTACATGTGTTGTTTGTCTGGTCCATCCCATAGGAACGCGTGCCATCCTCGTATGAGATCAAAGCCTTCTAGATATAACATTCTTTTGTCATCTAATCTCATCCATTCTTTAATCCAGGTCAATCCGGCTGCTTTATAATATAGCTCCCAGTCTGGTACTGCAAGGCCTCCTCTGTCTCGTGTGTCTTGTAGCGCTTTAATCTTAATTCTGGCCTTCTTTCCCTGCCATATATAGGTCATTGTAATTTTGTTGAGATTTTTGAAGAAGTCCCTTCCTGGATGTAATGGTACTACCTGGTATAGATATAGTACCCTCGGTAATATATTCATTTTAATTGAACTGATTCTGCCCATCAATGACAATTGTAGCCTGTTCCAGATTTCCAGGTCTTTTTTAATTTCTTTTAGTAATTTCGTGTAATTGTCTTCTTTAATCGTGGTTGCTTTCGCCGTCAGCCAAATACCTAAATATTTTATCTTCTTTACTAATTGGATTCCTAATTCTTCTTCTAATTCCGATCTCTGAGTCTGGGTCATATTTTTCGTCATTAGTTTTGTTTTTTGTTTGTTTATTTTGAGGCCCGCGACTTCCCCGTATTGTTCTATCATCGACATCAGTCTGGGTCCAGATCGTCTTGGGTTTTCCAAGTTGAAAATTACGTCGTCTGCAAAGGCGAGCAATTTGTACTCCTCTCCCCGGATCTTGAGTCCTTTGATTTCTTCCTCATTCCTTATTTCGTTTAATAATACCTCCAATGCTATTATAAATATTAGCGGTGACATGGGACATCCTTGTCGTACTCCTTTCTGAATATCAAAAATTTGTGTCATGTCACCGTTTATTGAGATTTTTGCTGTTTGTTGGGAATAAATTTTTTTAATCAGATTATGAAATTTCTCTCCACAGTTCATTAGTTCAAGTTGTTTTGTGAAAAAAGACCACTTCAAATTGTCAAAGGCCTTCTGGGCATCAAGGGAGATTATGGCCATTTCTCTGTCTATCTTCTGATCATAGTATTCCAGAATATTTATAATCATTCTCAAATTATTCTTTATTTGTCTTTTAGGTATGAAACCGTTTTGGTCTGGATGTATATAGTTATGTATTATTGCTTTGAGTCTCTGAGCTAGTATTGACATGAATAGCTTATAGTCCACGTTGAGTAATGAAATTGGTCTGTAATTTTTAATTTGCGTCGGATCTGAGTCTTCTTTGTGTATTAATGTAATAATAGTTTCTGTCCAAGATTTTGGAATTTCTGCTATCAGTAGTGCTTCGTTAAAAACTTGTAACAGTATTTGGTCTATCGATTGTTGACAAAGTTTATAGAATTCAGTAGGAATTCCATCCAGTCCTGGAGTCTTATTGTTCTTTTGTTTTTTGCGGGCTTCCATTAGTTCCAGCATTGTTATGGGCCGGTTTAACATCTCTCTGTGGTCTTCTGTGAAGTGCATAAGATTGGTTTTTTGGAGGTATTTTTTTATTTGGTCTTCCGGGACCTCTTCCTGGCAATAAAGTTTTTGAAAAAAAATTTTGGCTATGTTTTTCTTCTCCAGATGTGTGTGGTAAAGAGTTCCTGATTCGTCTTGGAGTTGGTGTATAATTCTTTTTTCTGTTTGCTTTTTTAGCTTATATGCTAACCAGCGTCCAGTTTTGTTAGCATGTTCAAAATTATTTTGTTTTACCATTCTTATTTTCTGTGCCAATTCAGTTTTTGTGGTTAGATTCAGTTTATGTTTGGCCAAATTTAGCTTTTGTAGCACACTCGTGTTGTTGGGCTGTTGTTGTAATTTAAGTTCCTCTGTCTTAATTTCTTCCAATAATTCATTTCTGATTCTTTGTTTCTCCTTTTTCTTTCTTGCCATATATGCAATAGTTAGGCCTCTAATATAGGCTTTCGTGGTATCCCATAGGTTTTGTAATGATGTTGTGTCTTTTGTATTTACTTGTAGAAATATCTTGATTTCCTTTTCTATCATTTGCTGATATTCTTTTTCCTTTATTATACTTGTGTTCATTTTCCATCTCTTCTGTTTTCGGAAACCTTTCCAGACTATTTTGATAGGATTGTGATCGGCCCATATACTAGACATAATTTCTACTTCGTGTGTTTCTTTACTTAGTTGAGGTGTCATCCAAGCCATATCCAGCCTGGACCACGATTGATGTGGGCCCGAGAAATATGTATATTGTTTTGTTTTGGTATTTATTTCTCGCCAGGTGTCGTGTAGGCTCATTTCTTGTACTAAATCTTTGAATGTTTGTGGCAATGTCTTCCTTTTAATTTTATTCTTCCTAGTGCTGTGGTAATCTTCTCGTAAGTTTACTATCGCGTTAAAGTCCCCAACAATGCATACATTTTCGTAGTCCAACTCCTTTAGTTTGTCATGTAATTTTTTGTAAAAATCTAATTGGTTTCCATTTGGAGCGTAAATAGCTACTAACAATATTGTTTTTATTTCCAATTTTAGTTCTACCATTAAGACTCGGCCTTCTTTATCAGTATAAATCAGTTTAGATCTTATATGATCTCTAATATATGTGGAGATGAGCACTGACCCTAGAGTCGGGAAGGACTAGCACATATGTGCAAGGGGAACCTTTACTTTTATTATCTGTTTACAATGCAGTCCTTTCAGCAGGCCCAAGAAGATTCCACTTTCATTTGCACTCTGATTCAGGTGACTCTGTAAGAAAACAAGCTAGCTCAGAGAGCACCAAGAATCCCTCATTTCAACCCTGAACTACAAATATTCTCCTTTATTAGTCTACTTAATAGTAAATCCTATTGAGTCCTTCCCAGAAACTAATTCTACAGTTTCAAACTTGAACACTCTAATTGTTCACAGTGTGCTACATATGCAGACAGTTACTTGCTGTATGCATTTCTGAATCAGGACCATTATAAAGGATCAGAATCAGAATCAGAATAGAGCTGAAAGGGACTTTGGAAGGGACCTCAAGCAGGAAATCCTATACCATACCCAAAGCATAAAGAAAAAGAAGGTAAATATATTAGTATAATCAATGTATAGGTAGTACTTGACTTAGGATCACAATTGAGCCCAAATTTCTGTTCCTAAGTGAGACATTTGTTAAGTAAGTTTTGCCCTGTTTTACGACTTTTCTTGTCACAGTTGTTAAATGAATTACTGCAATTGTTAAATTAGCAACATGATTGCTAAGTGAACCTGGCTTCCCCATTGACTTTGCTAGTCACATGACCCCAGGACACTGCAACCGTCATAAATATGAGTCAGTTGCCAAGTATCTCAATTTTGATCATGGGACCATGGGAGTGCTGCAATCAGTGGTAGGATTCAACCGATTTGCACCACTTTGGCTGAACTGGTTGTTAAATTGCTGGCTGGCCCCGCCCCTTCCAGAAGTCTCCATGCGCCCCGTTTTGGCTCCCAGGTAAGTGCAGGGAGGCCTACTAGGCCCAAAACAGTGTGTGTGTGTGTGGGGGGGTGGCGCGCCCTCCCCGGAGCCCATTTTTGCTCCCAGGAGACTGCAGGGAGGCCTACTAGGCCCAAAATTATTTTGGGGGAGTGTGGTGCACCCCCCCGTGGCCCGTTTTTGCTCCCAGGGGGCTGCAGGGGGCTTTCTAGGTCCAAAATGGGGTGCAGGGGTGTGTGGTGCGCACCCCCACTGCAGCCAGTTTTGGCTCCCAGGGTGGTGCAGGAGGCCGAGTGCTGCCTGTCACACCCCCTGGCCACACCCACCATGGCCACACTCACCCAGCTAATCATTAGGGCAGAGAACAGGTTGTTAAATTATTTGAATCCCACCACTGGCTGCAATGGTCAGAAGTGTGAAAAACAGTGATGTCACTTTTTTCAGTGTTGATATAACTTCGAACAGTCTCCAAATGAACTGTTGCAAGTCAAGGACTACCTGGGTTATATTTCTATATTAGAAAATCTGTCAGTTTCTCCACCATTCCCGCGGCATAATGCAGAGTCTATCATGACAGACAGACCGGCTAAGGAGGTGTTAAAGCAGAAAGAAATAGCTGGCTCATGTTGCTAGTAATTTTTGGCATCAGCTAACAGCCTCCTGTAGCATTTTAGCTCACATCTGGTGCTGGAAGCAAAAAACTCATTGCAAGATACAGATCTAATATAAATCAGCACAGAGAGACACAGCCCACAACTCGGCTTGTCAGTTTATATCTGCCTTTAGATTTTAATTATCCCTTCCGTCAGACGTGACAGGTTGTAACCTGGAGAATCCAATAATATACATAAAGCCCTCGAAAGCTTTGAAAATGTCAAAACACAGCGAGTAAAAAAGCTAACCTGGGAGTCAGTTTGCGTATTAACCAGAAGGGAGAAAAAATGTCTCCATCCCACAGACTGCTGTTCAATTATATTTTTATGAATAACGGTGATAGTGAGAGAAGAATGCAAGATTGGGAGGTGGGGGGGAAGAACAGTTGAAAACAAGGCTGCCCTCTGAAGAGTTCAAACCATTGAATGAAGTCACATTGCATCTATAAACTATATTAGGATGCTGATATATCTCTAGAAACTTGATTAAACTCAGCGCAAACAATGTGTGAATTATTGAAAAGCGTTTTGAGGAAATAAACAGGACATTCCTTCTTAAATGCATAGCAGCTCAGTTCAAGGTTCTCATTTCCATCATATTGAATATTTATATATTTATATTTTATATCAGCATATACCAACGTATCAGCAGCCCGGCTTTTCAAGCCATACAGAGGAAATATACTTGTGTGGGCTTTCATGGTCAATATCAATGAACTACTGATGAGCTTTCAGCTTTCCTGATGTTTCTCGTCAGAACCACTTTCCAATAGACCATTTCAGAAACCAATCAGGACCCAGTTTTCTGTCACATGGACCAATCAGAGATTAGCTTGTCAAGTATAAATGCAAGAGCCCAATTAGCCTCTGTTCAGTTCTATGTCAGCTGCTGAGAAATACACCAGAAGGATGTCACTCATCTCTGAAGATGCTAGTCACAGCTGTCATTGAAATGTCAGAACATCAGAAAACTAGACTACGGCCATTCAGCTCAAAAGCTCATTACATTGATACAGAACAAATATTTGATTTAAGTTTCCTTCAATCTCTGGTATTATCAGCTACCCACTTTAAAAACACATTTCCCATATGGGCAATTAAAATGGCTATTAAGAAGTATCATGCATATTATCTTTCCTACCTACACTACCTACCTACAATTTCACTTTTATTATTTTCTTCGTATTCATACCATGTTCTGCGAATATGTATCCTAACGGATAGAATGTGCAACTGATATTCAGAGAAAACTAGTTAAATGCCTCTGGAATTAGGTAGTGTAACATATGATCTCCAAGTACCAAAAAGGAGACTAATACAAGATTCCATTTTATGATAATGACACTCTAAAGAATACTGAATGCCAGTATCAGCAGATTGACACTCTTTCCTGGGGAGTAATTAATGGGTCAAATAGACCAGAAGTAGCTACCAAAAGCAATTTGGTGATCTGTGTTCCAAAAATGATTACCCAGTGAGTGAATTTGACATGACAGGTAACAAATTCTGCAACTTTGCATCAATACAGTGATGCTAATCTTAACAATCAAATTCCATAGTTGTATTTTTTTAAACAAATGATGATCTAAGAAAAAAAAAGCATAATTTATTTTAGCAATACAGATCAGCAGATATTTCAGAGTCAGAAATAGGGAATGATTATTTTAATGTGTCTCAGCACAACATGCAATTCTTTATCATCTTCTCTTCCACCTCAAGGCATAAGCTCTAGTTAGACAGATTTACATAAGTCTAACAAAAGAAAAAAAGACATCCAAATAATTATTCCTTTATTTTTCTTTGCATTCAATACGTTTGCATCAGAGGAAGGAAAATCTTGGTTAGCTTAATTCTCAGAAAAAGCTTGAGACCTATAAGAGATATATCTTGATGAGACCAAAGCTAAGTGAATACAGACCTCCATTGCCTGCCCAACACTCCAAAATGAGCATAAGCATTCCCTTGCATATGTAACATAAAATAACAGGGTTGGAACTTGGAAGGGATCTTGGAGGTCTTCTAGTCCAACCCCCTGCTTGAGCAGGAGAACCTGTACCATTCTGGACAAATGTTTGTCCAACCTTTTCTTACAAATCTCCAGTGATGAAGCACCCACAATTTCTGGAGGCAAACTGTTCCACAGATTAAAATTATTACATGCTGGGAAGTTGCTGCTGTTCTGAATGTAACTAGCAGAATTATTACCGGATGCCTTAAACCTACATTTTACTTTGTATAGTATGCTTTATTTTAATTGTGATGCTTCTGACACAATAAATAAAATTGTTCTCACTGACAGGAAGTTTCTCTCCTTAGTTCTAGATTGGATCTCTCTTTATGATTTTCCACCCGTTACTTCTTGTCCTGCCCTCTGGTGCTTTGGAGAATAGGTTGATCCCTTGTTATCTGTGGCTTCTTAGAAGAAAGTAAAGCCATCAATTCAAAAACTTGAATCTCTGTTTGCCTTCTCAGAAATGAATTTCGTTGGATTCATTCCCAGGAAAGCATTTATAAGATCTCAGCCTCCTTATAAAGAATCAAACAATAAACTGGTCGCACAGGTAACAAAAGAGCAAATTGTTCTGCTCTGACCCCTTTTATTTCAAGGTCAGCGCCAAACTATTTATGCAAGCACAAAGCATCTTTTTTTGGAAATCTTTTTTAGAATATTGGAATACACTGCTGTTCATGCAGCACAATCTTATACATATCTATTCAGAAACAAGTCGAAAGGAATTCAGTTTTATTTCCAGGCCAAAGGAATGCACAGTGAACAGAATTAAATCGTATGAGATGAAAAAATAAGTACTGATTGTATTTACAACTTTGCAGTACCTCCTATAAAAGTCCCTAAATGCTTTTACTTCCCCCTTAATCACCGACTCAAAATAAAATATCAACACGCGTAAGATCAATACAAGTAATCCTTGTTTAGTAACTGCCTCCTTTAGTGACTGTTCACAGTTATGCCTGTGATGAAACACTATACTGTATCTTAGGACCAATGACCGCATTTACAACCTTTGCAGGTCTCTAAAACAATGGAACAATGAAGGAAGATCATAAGCAGAGTCATGGTTTCACTTTATGACTTCTTCATTTAACAACTGAGTTGGCAGTCCCAACTATGGTTGCTAATTGAGGACTACCAGTAGTCAATTGAGGACTACAGTATAATGTATAACTCATATAACATGCATCAGCATTTTACCAAATATAGCTAGGCTCACTCATGAATCTCTCTTCTCTGCTCCTGGCCAGAGGTGGTGTTCAGCCAGTTCGCACTGGCATGCGAACCGGTAGTGGCAACATGGGACCTGTCCACCTGCCCTGGCGCTATGCCATCCTATTTAGCCACGTTTTCGAGGCTGAGCGCATGTGTGGAAGGCACACACAAGAGCAAAGCACATGCGCGGAAGGCTGAGTGCGAAGGCAAAGTGCATGCATAGAAGGCCGGGCGCACGCACAGAAGGCGCGTGTGTGCACGAAGCAAGCATGCGCGCATGGGGTGAATCAGTGGTAACAATATGTGAAACCCACCTCTGCTCCTGGCAGTTATTTGAGCAAATATATTCTTGAAGTCTGGGATGGAAAAGGAATAGCCAGCCCTACAATTGTAGATATGAGGTTATTAATTTGCTACAATCAAATTGCATTTGCTCCTAAGTAGCTGGAAAAAGATTTGGTTTCCTATAAGAGGGAAAAGATAAATCTTTCATTGATAAAACAGGCAACCAATGAACATGCTCAGAAAAAGCCCCTTGACCTCCAGGAGAAAAAGAAAAAGGAAAAGTAGGAATCTTGCCGGAGTCATACGGAACTGTTTCTAGATTTGGGGTTTGAATTTTTCTGGGTCTAAGATTTTGATGGAAGACTATAGTTTGAAAAACAGCAATCTCAGGAGATTTGTGACAGTTGCCTGTCTGTGTATATAATAACTCACATATTTTTTGGTAGTTAAGAGAGAATGGGAGCAGTATTAAAATCCATTCCTTTGTTTCTTTTTTTCAAATAACTTTTGCATTGCGGGTGATGTTAATAGGCAGTGTGCTTTGGCCTGAATTGCACCAATAATTCCAAATTTAGTTGGAGATGTCTGCCTATATAGATATGCCCTACATTAAAGGTTTAATGAAACTAGTAGTGAATTGGAATTTCACGCATACTAGATACTGTAGTGTCCTTTCTGAGAATTAATCCTTTATTATATACATTATAGATAGAATTTGTCATATATTAATAAAATCAGTGGGCCCTGTTATCAGTTGTTGTTCTTTTATTTTTAAAAAGATTAATGCAATTTAGAGGCACATAATGTATGTAATGAATGTTTTGTCATTCATAAGTAATCCTTATTCATCTGTTTGCTGGGTTAACATACGGGGGAATTCTAGCAAGATTTTGACAGCAGAATTTTAGGGGTTTGTTCAAGAGCAAGCCCTAACATATTTTCCATCTATGTCAACAGTCCATTCTTGAAATATGTGAGAGCCCAAAAAGGCAGCAAGAAGAAATAAAAGCCTACTACTATTAGTGTCTTAATAAACAAAAGTGAGGCTAAATGGACAGGACTTGATAATAGTGACATACATTCCTTGGGGCATGATTGTTTTCAGACAGGAACACAACCTGGCATACATTTACAAGAATAAGCTTATAGTGATGCTTGAAGGAAAAGTATGGAGATTGGAGCAATGAGTAGCTATGCTTCAGCTCCTAAAAGAGGAAATTGTTAATGCATAAATAAAAGAGTTGTTGGATTAAGCAAAAGTGATGCTACAAATGAATAAAGTAACAAACCGCCATTAAAAAAGAGAGAGAAACAAAGGTACACAGTGGACAAGAGTGACAATCAGAAACAAGAGAAGATGAGGATTAGTGTTAGAATTCTAGAATAGGTCTGAGGTCCTTAGAGAAAAAGAATTTGGGCCTTTAAAAATGTGATATTGTTGGTCAAGAGCAGGAAGGTTCATCATCTCAGAAGTGTAGCACATATGCAGTGGTATTGTGCAAGAAAACAAAAAGGAAGAGTTGTGGTAGTTGCAGTGGTGGGTTTCAAGACTTTTTACTACCAGTTCTGTGGGTGTGGCTTGGTGGGCGTGGCAGGGGAAGGATATTATAACATCTCCATTTCCTCCCAATCAGCTGGGACTTGGGAGGCAGAGAAGAGACGGGGGCAGGGCCAGTCAGAATGTTTACTAACGGTTCTCCGAACTATTCAAATTTCCGCTACCAGTTCTCCAGAACTGGTCAGAACCTGCTGAAACCTACCTCTGGGTAGTTGGCAGTGTAGTACTGAGAGTAACTGAAAGAAACAACTACTGGGCATACTTATTACTCTGTAAAGTATGCTACCTTCCAGGAGCATAGATTAAGGGTGGGATAAATGTTAAAAATTCTGTGAAGTCCTCTGACAATTATCCATCCTTGCCAATCATATTCGGACACATGCTACTATAGAGAGTAAAGAAACTCACTGTCATGCCCCCGTCGGAGCCTGAATCTGTAGGAGAAGACGAACTGGAACCTGGGTCAACAGAGATTGAGGGGGAGGCTTCATTGACTTCAGAAGAAAATGGGGAAGGTCAAGGACTTTCAGGATTAGGACAGATTGTAGGCAGGGAGTAACAGAGGCAGAATGAACATGAGAGACAGCTCAGGTGAGGAGCAAGGACCACCCTCTCCTGATCCAAGGACTCGGAGAGTGGAGAGAAGGCCTGAACAGCGCAGACTGAGCAGGTTACTCAGGAGAAGAGTGCCCCACCCATCTTCACAAGGCACATCTGGGGAATGAGACTTAAGGAGATGCTGTGGGGAGGGACATTTGTCAGGAACAAACATTGAGTTCCTGAAGTGTTGCGTGCCGATGTTTGAACTTGCCAAGAGTCCTTGCATTCTTCCTGGCATTCTGGATTAATTACCTGGATCTTTTGCTTCCTGAACTCCTTGATTTGCCCTTGATTTGCCAAATAAATTTGGATTTATTGCTGTGCAGCCTTGGTGCAGAGAGCGCTGGGTGGACTAATTGCAGCCAGAGGCTGCTTGAGGTTTGTGTGGGGGTTTCTTATCACTCTACTCTGGCACTTGCCAGGAAAGTGGGAGCATTTGGGGAAATTTGGAACAATAAAGGGGCGGTTTGAACTGCCAACTGTTTGTATTATCTCTGTGCCATGCCCTGGGTCATCACACTCACCAAGGGGATGAAGCATTTTTACAGAATACAAAATAATGGAGTTGGAAGGGTCCTTGGAGGTCTTTTAGTCGAACACCCTGCTCAAGGAGAAGACACAATGCAATTCTGGACAAATGGCTATCCTATCTCTTCTTAAAAACCTCCAGTGATGGAGCATTCACAACTTCTGAAAGCAAGCCTCCACTGGTGAAAGAAAAAGAGAGAGAGTGTGTGTGAGAGAGAGGTAGAAAGGAAGGAAGGAAGGAAGGAGGGAAGGAAGGAAGGAAGGAAGGAAGGAAGGAAGGAAGGAAGGAAGACAGACAGACCTTGCCTTAACACAATGAATTATAAGAAGGAAGAGGAGGTACAACACAATCAGATTTGCAAGATTCAATTATTATAGCCAATCTCAATAAAAGTAATTTTAGACATTCCTGTGCATAATTTGCAATCTAAGATCAAATCAACAAGCACTAAACATATACAGCAGTTTAAAAATCATGCATTAATTGTATATATGAGCGAAAACCAATCTAATTCCTATAGGCTAAACTTGCAAATAAAAAAATTACCACTGCCTTTAATAGGCTTAGATATCGGTCATTTAAAAGGAAATCAGTGGCCTTCTAATCATGAGGGAAATTAAACTTTAATTTCCAGACTGCTGTTGCCATTGGGGTGGAGTGAGACATGTTGGGCTGCTCGGCCGGTGCAAAGAACAGGGAGGGATGGGCATGTCCCCCCTTCCCCCCCTCCAGCCTCACCTCAACTCATTTTGGTTGGGTGGCAAGCAACCAGAGGAAATGGCAGGACCATCTGCATATGTGTGTAAGTAGTTGGTGGGGGGCTTATTTTGTGCGGGTGGCTTATATTATCGCATGAGCTGAAAAGCCCAGTTGGTCTTATTATCTGGACATGTCTTATTTTTGGGGAAATACGGTAGATAGATATGGATATGGATATGGATATGGATATGGATATGGATATGGATATGGATATGGATATGGATATGGATATAGATATAGATATAGATATAGATATAGATATAGATATAGATATAGATATAGATATAGATATAGATATAGATCAATCACACAGAAGGATGCCACAACCTGTAATGGATGAATTCACTGAGAAATAGAATCATGATGAATACTAGGAGACATTTCCAGTTTGACCATCAAAATCAGAGAGGTGGTGAGATCCCCTTGACTAACCAGGTTAAAACAGAGGCTAAACAGCCATCTGTTGTGGGTATTTAATTTGGTTTCTTATATAAAGCAGGAGGCTTAGACTTAAAGACACCAGTGGCAATTCTGTGAAAATTAAGACAGTTATTTTAGAATTTTTTAAAAATATAATTACATAGCATTACTTATTGCAAATCCCTTTAGTGAACTTTCTTTAACTTGAACACTTTCTTTGATGTTTTCATAACTGAAGAGATCAGAGTTCAGGCTCCCGTACCTGGTGAGGAAACACTTAATACCCTTATCATTTGAATATATTTTCTCTAAGGATGCTCATGCTAATTTTCACCTTCATTAAGCGGCAATCATTGCCATTTACTGACATGAGGGTAAATTCAGGTTCCAGTTTCACTTAAGGGCTCTGTTGATTATACATGTTTTGATTTATGAGAATTTACACTGTGAGATATGATGCTTCTTCCTCTGCTCTTCTCTTCTCTTCTCTGTATTTGACATGTGACACAAACATTGATTCTCTAAAGTCTTGATCTCTGAGATGTTGGGTCTTGTCTAGATTAGAAAATAGATATAAAGAGTATAGAATCATCTAGGGAAAAATGTCAAAGTAGGGTTCGAAAACGTTACTGCCTTCTTTTCCTATATCTTAGTTGTAGGCCATACTGCCTAAGGGCAATTTTTTTTCAAACTGGTGAAGGATATGCAGGACTACAAAAAGACAGCTGACCTTTTTGGGGGCGGGGGTGCTTCTTCTCATATATATTCAGAGCAACTGAATTTGTGGAGAAAGAATTCAACAGAGCCATTCTTCTAAATTACTTTCACAGAGCCATTTAACATTTGGAGGCAGGGAAATCTGAAAAGTGGCTAACTAAAATTCACTGTATCCAATACTTGCTATGATTTGCGAATATTGCAAGTATCATTGCTAAAGGCAGTAGAACACTTGTCAAGGAATTGTAGCTGAAGAAAACGAACAAATGGTAATATATAAAATGACCTTGGAAAGAAAGCATCTATGGCTTAAACCCAAATGAAGATTATAAACATTTAAGTATAGAGCTATCATAGAGACTCACTGCCTTACTATGAACAAAACTGAGCTTTCTCATCTTCCCTTGATTTCTACAAATCCATATTGAGATATTTTAGGAAAGGGTAGACACTAAAGCACTCCACACAACTCTTTTGACTCCAAGATGGCTTCCTTGCTGGTCACTGAGTATGTGTCTTTATACCACTGCCTTCATTTTAGAAGCAGTTTAGGTAGATTAATGTGATACAAATCTGTCCCACCCATGACGGGAGAAGATCCCGTCAGTCAAGGAATTCTGGCTGGTTGGGTCCAAAAGAAGAGCCCTCTCTGCTATAGTCCCAGCTCTTTGGAACATCTTGCCCCCTGAGGTTAGATTGTCTCCCACGCTCGTGATCTTCCACAAGAGCCTGAAGAACTGGCTCTGGCAGTTGACCTGGGGCTCCAACAGGGGAATTGACCTGGGGCTCCAACAGGGGAATACCATAGTTGATGGACTAATAATAGATCCCACCTTCTCCCCTACCCATCCTGTCCTCCCCTCCCATCTTTTAATTACAATTTTGTATTCTTTTAATTATAATTTTGAATTCTTATTGTTATGGTTTAATTGCTTTTAATGTTGTAAGCCTCCCAGAGTCACCTTGTAGTAAGATGGACAGCAAATAAAGTTAATAAATTAATATGGCAGGACATGTGTGGGAAAGAGTACAAACCCTCCCTTCAATGAATGTGGTGGTTTGCATTGGAGAAGGGCCTTGAGGGAAGTTGGTGATGTGCAGGGCTCCAACTGTCCAGCTTCAAGGCTACCCTTTACAGCTGCAAAACCAGGCCTAAACCTGTAATGGTCTGGGGGAATAACCTTGGACAAAGGGAAGAGATGCTGCCTAGGGAACAATTATACAAGAGAGGCAGGAGCCTGCAGTTATGTAACTGTCAGATAAGGAAACTTAGAATTGACTCACCCTAATTGGTCAGGTTGTAAAAAGAGACAATGGGAGATTTGTACTTTCAAATTTACAGGGTTTTGTTAATGTAACTTTACAATATAGAAGAATTACCTCATCTAGTTGTCTTTCCTGTCTGATTTGCCTGAGAGGACTGACAAGCCCCAGCAACCAGTTTCATGTCTCTCTTTCATGCCTTTGATGCGAATACTATTGTGGAAGGTATTTCATAGATTAATATAGTCTTCTTTCTGGTAACATCCAACACTCTCTGCCACTACAATCCCTGGCTTATTTCTGTGCTTGCTGAAGAATACTGTTACCTTCTTCATCAACACAGCAGCCTTATTTCTCTCTTTGTAGATGCATGGGGTTTTCCATCAAGTACAAAGGTAAGGGTAAGGATTGCCGTGGGCAGAGACAGGGCAGAGAAGGAGATTAGTCTCCAAAAGTACCAGCAAAACTCTCTATATCTGCTTTCATGTGAGTGTAGCAGCTTCATCATTGTTTTAATGTATTGGAAAATGGTTGGATTGTTAATGTGTTGGATTTTAATGTGTTGGAAAAACTACTGGACTGGAGGCAATAGTTCTCCTCTTCCTTTACATCTGAAGGTCAGAAGAAACACTCATTTCCAGAGATTAAGGGAAGGGCCCTAAATTACACAAACTGTAGAAAGAGCAAAGAGTTAGTGGAAATCACCCTTTCCATGTGAATATCAATATATCCTATCTTGGACTGAAACTAATGACTGTGTAACTTCCTTCAAAATCTAAAGAACTTAATTCACTTTGATTTCATTTTCATTTTATTAAATTTGTATACCGCCCTACTCCCGAAGGACTCAGGGCGGTGAACAGCCATAAAATAAAACATGTAGATACAAAATTTAAAATAGAGATAAAACTAATTAAATAAATTTGGCTGAGACATTTTAAAACCCCAATAAATTAAAACCAAATTTAAAATTCCATTTAAAAAGAGGAAAAGTTTAGGTCAGGCCAGCTTGATGGAATAAAAACGTCTTAAGCGCGCGACGGAAGGTACGCAGATCCGGAATCCTCCGTATCTCCGGGGGGAGCTCGTTCCAGATCGTAAGTGCCCCCACAGAGAAGGCTCTCCCCCTGGGGGCTGCCAGTCGACATTGTTTGGCCGACGGCACCCGGAGGAGCCCCTCTCTATGGGAGCGTACTGGTTGGTGGGAGGCTTCACTCCACAAACCTCATAATGACCATAGAAAGAAGAGGGGAAGATATCATTCTACTGTATAAGATGAGTTCTGTAGTCTGAATGAAGTAGAAAGTTAGTAGCAAGTGTTATCCTTGTTTATCAGGTTATACATCCAGCAGGAAAGGACTAATGAATGGATGGATGAATAAATAAATAAATAATAAATAAATAAATAAATAAATAAATAAATAAATAAATAAATAAATAAATAAATAAATAAATAAGCAAGCAAGCACTGGATGTGTTGCTCCATAAAGAAAAGTTCATACATTTCAAGGGTTGGTCTAAAAAAAACTTCATTAGCTGCTTTTGTGTCACTTATAATTACTGCTGTTTTTGTGAAAAGCGTAACGTAAAATGAGAAGAAATGTACTCATTAAACCAAGTAACTCAGAATCTGAAATAAAATTATGTTCTTGTGGATCAGTGGTTTTCAACCTTGCGTAAACTATCTATATACTGGATATTAGCAAGTCCAAAACAGAGCTGGAAAATAAATATGCAGAAAAGATTTTCAATTGGTAAACATTACTGGGCTAAATGTGATATAGGAATAATATAGAAATTCCCTGGGGAATGGGTTTAAATCTCAGTTGTGATTTTAAAGGCTCAGGGATTCTCAGCCATGCTAATCAGATCTTTATGGTAGTGATGATTCCTCTGGTTCAGATAAAGAACCATCATTGATGTAAATATCTGCCTTGCATTGAACCAGAAGAAGAGACTGGGACATTAAATAAACTCAGGGTTGCTAGTGGATGAAGATCAAGCTTATTATTGAGTGGTTTACTGTACCTGAGAAACAGAACTCTTCAAGAATAAAGGCTTTCTTGGAAATTGGGATCTACTTGTGAGAAGATTTTCTTCAGAATGTCTGATGATGATCACCTAGTCTAGGAAGAAAGTTTTGGAGGTTTAGTTTTAATTATCAATTTTGGAACAATGTTTATGTTCCAGTTACTTAATCATAAACTATTAATTAAACCATTAATTGTAGTTGTAGAAGATGCAAGGTCAAAAAGGGGTGACCTAGTTCAAGCTCCAAAGCCATGTGTGAATATAGCAATAGCAATAGCACTTAGATTTATATACCACATCACAGTACTTTACAGCCCCCTCTAAGTGGTTTGCAGACTCAGCATATTGCCCCCAACAATCTGGGTCCTCATTTTACTGATCTCAGAAGAATGGAAGAATATAACCCGCTTCTGGCTGTGTATGGATTATTTCCTTAATATCTTGTGTTAAATTTTGTTTCAGATCTCTAGCCTATCTCCTGTCTGTGATGAGCTGATGGGTCACTGAAATCACATGAACCAAGAAAATGAATTGAATTAACCATGATGCATTTACTTAATCATATATCATGAACACAATCAATATTTCCCTTAAAACCACCTATCTTTATTTTTCTCAAATGCAATCAATACAAGGTTTAAAAAGTCTGTTTGGGCAGCTGCTATAAGGGAGTCAAGGTATAAGCCCTCCCCCATTTACAGATAACTAATCAATAAATATTACATAGCAACAGCGATCTTTTACTGACTAAGATTCCTGTCAACCACAAACCACACTTAAAGTAAAATTCCTGGGAGAAGCAAGAACCTTAATCAAGAGATATCATCTGGGAATACTCAGACCAATAAGGTAAAATTAGCAAGGAGAATATAGAGAATTGCATGTGAAAGTCTATTGGGAGCATTCTGGATCAAGGAAAACTTCTGGATGGTCTTCAAGGAGTGTGTTTCAGTAGTGTAGACTGAGGTGTGAGTGACCATGAGCAAAGCCACCTGGTCTAAGGAATAGATACAACAAGTTCCACAAGCACTGTTGTACAAATGGGCCCCTGGCTACAATTCTTTCAACAGGAGCTGTGAATCTGAGTCTCTCTCCCCACCCCCCCAATCCAGATTGTATATCTGCTCTGAACGAGGCAGTGCTACCCTGTCCAGAACCAAAGATGGAAACACTCCAGTTTCTAAATCCAAGATTCTGTTAATGTAACCTTACCATAAAGTAGATTTAGCTCATTTGGTCATTGTTTTCTGCCTAGTTTACCTGGGAAAACTGACACCAATCTTGCAAGTCTGAAAGTACAAATATCCTTCTGGGGGCTATGCCTTCTCTTACCTCACCATTCCTTAGCAGCCTCTCCCCCCTCTCTCCCATAGTCGTTCCCACATACCGTTATCACCCACCCCCTTTTTCAAGGGGACATTTGCCACTGGAGGTTTTAACCAACCAAAAGAAAACAAGTAACTGAAGTCTTGTCTGGAAGTTCTTGAATTAAGGTCTTCTGAAGGATGTGATTTGGACAATTTTCAGATGAGCCTTTAATTACGTTAGCACACTATACTCTTGGTGCTTGACACTGTCATTTCTGTCTGGGAATTCAGCATTCGTTTGCAGCTTCTTTGGAGATAAAAGCCTGAAAAATTGTAACTCTCTAAATACTAAACATGTATAAATATTTTCATCCAAAAAGAAGTACTAATTTCTTACTGCAATTTTCACATGTCCTTCTCTGTAAGCAACCAAATTTTCTTAGTGTCTCCACAGCTTAAAGACTTGCAATTAAAAATATTGTAGATTGCCACACAGGATCATCTATGGAGAGGGGTTGGGTTAAGAAAAGTGAAGAGAGTGGTTTTGATTGCATGGTCATGTCCGCCATCTTAACTCTTTTGATATTTTTCATGAACACCATTGACCTGAAGAGATCTCTTTTGGGGTTTACTTGGAAGTGTTTATGTTGCGATTTTAGATCTCTATACCTGTGTATAGAGGGAATTTTTCAATAAATAAAAACAGCATTAAAATAGTGAGAGGTTTTTACATTTAAAAGAACATAATTGAGCAGAAACTTTCCCTGCTCTTTTTACAGTGAAAACTGGGAGCACCAAATTTAGAATGGCAGTTGAACCATTCATAGGGATTTCTTTCAACCATGAGTTATAAGCCAATCCAGGTATACTCTTGGGCCATCCATGGTGGGAATGGGGGTTTAAAAAATTGATTGCATTTATTTAATTCATTTAAATAATTATACAACTCACTACTCAAAGGAAAAAAAAACATCCAACACAACACATGAAAACAGAAAAAGACACAAGGCCTATAATTACAACTAATTCCAATTTTATAAACATTTAAAAGAGAAAATTAAGCTTTCAATATTCACCAAGCCTATCTGAGAACTTTTTCCCACAGGGAGAGATAATGTGACATTTTCTGATTGACAGAATACATAATTTTCTCAGAAATTGCTGGATCACACTTCTCTAAAATTTACATCTATAAAATTCTTGATATCTGGAATTATAGCATTTTTTCATCTCCTATGAATTATTCCTTTTGCTATTCCTAGAATATGAAAAACCTGACTATGTTCAGAACATGTTCCATTCCAAGTAATAGCTATATAATTTAATGCAACATGCATGTCTTTAAAAACCAAAGCATTCTTGATAATTTTGTCAACATATTGTGTAACGCTAATTGCAAAAAGACCATGGCCATAATTTATGATTTAAAGTGCCCTCGATTTTTTTGTAACACCAACAAAAATAATGACTATTTATTCCTTACAAAAAAAAAATTCTGGATGGTATCTGAAAAATAATTTAATTAACAAATTAAATTTGTTAATTTCAAATTTAAATTGCAGGACGTAAACTTAGTCAAGATGTTTGCATATGGAACTTACATAGAAAGAGGTGGAACTTTAATTGTACCATCAACAATTAACACACACACCCCTTCTCCCTGCAGGCTTCTGGGTACTCAATATGAATATTCTAATGCTGCTGTTTCCAAACCATTATTCTCAAAATGCACTGCAGAACAATTTCCTCATTAATGACCAACAACATTGCTGCTACAAATGGCTCATAGGATGCTGGAATTCAAAAAACTCATCCAGGGGTGGGTTCTATTTACCTTTACTACAGGTTCGCAACGGGAGCACACATGCACGCTCGCTTTGCTCGTGTGTGCACGCTTCTGCGCAGATCATCCATGATGACGTCCGGACGGGTGGGCAAAGCCTCCCGCTTTTACTACGGGTTCACAAGAACTGGGCTGAACCAGAAGCAATCCACCACTGAACTCATCTAGATTTTTCGGGGGTGGTGGTGGTTTGGAACCTTGCTATCCTGAAGATGCTGTTATGATCTATATTTAAGCATTTTATACCACTGCAATTTTTTTAAAAAAATCAAAGCATTTTACAATACAGGTAGACTTATGACCATAACGGAGCCCAAAATTTCTTTTGCTAAGTGAGACATTTCTTAAGGGAGCTTTGCCCTATTTTACGACCTTTCTTGCCACAGTTGTTAAGCGATTCACTGCAGTTAAGTTAGTAACCCAGCTGTTAAGTAAATCTGGCTTTCCCCATTGATTTTACTTATCAAAAGATAGGAAAAGTTGTTCACATGACTCTAGGATACTGCAGCTGTCATAAGTATGAGTCAATTGTCAAGGATCTGAGTTTTGATCGTGTGACCATGTGGATGCTGCAATGGTCATAAGTGTGAAAAATTGTCATAAGTCTCTTTTTTCAGTGCCGTTGTAACTTGAACAGTCACTGCTTATAATGGTAAAGAAATACTGGAAAATGTCAAATAATATAAAAATAACTGATTCTATTAGACAAGGGTTTAGTGATGTAGCGGAATTTTTCATAGACTGAGCCAAACAAATTGTTAATATCGTAACGGATAGTGGTCCTATAACTCTAGTTACTAAAGGGTTAGTAAAGGGTTAGTACAAGGCTTTAAATTTCCATCATTGCCCAAATTCTGCCATGCAATCATTCCCTTTTATCATGTTCGAGCTGGTGATTATATTTTGTAAAACCTCCACAGTTCATTAGCAAACACTGTGGAATGTTCCTAATGCTAAGATATTAATGGTTGGGTTAAATAATGCTTTGTGCTGAATTCTCTAGCAGGGGTTCACTTGTGCTTCTTTTGTTGAAAGAAACATTTAGTTGGCAACATGCACAATAGGAAACCGTATTTTTTTTAAAGAACAAAGTTTCCCATCTCTGTAGAAAGCATCGCTTTTCTTCCTGTTTCCAATCAAGAGTTCAGTGAGACCCTGAATTGGTGACTGCAGAACATCCGTGGTAAATCAAAGAAAATATTAATTGTTTTCTACTGGCAGACAGGCACATCTGGTAGATAATGAAATGGACAGCATGTCAAAATGTCAGGATGAATTGGGAGATTATTCTTGTTATGTTAGGCTTCAGTCTCCATCCAAATCCCTTGATAGGAAAGCTGGAACAGTCTGCATCCATTAAAGGCCGCCAGATATTTCTTAATCAGTATGAATCCAGCGTCGATGGCTATTTCATTTTAATCAGCCCAGGTAGCTCTGAAGTGTTTGTAGCAACTATGCCTTGAAAAGTATTAAGAAGGCTACATTCAGTTCGCACCCCCACAGTTTTCTCTTAAGAAAAGCTGCAAATACTTCATGAGGTGAGGGAATAATGAAATTAGATTCAGATCTAGGAGGAAAGAAAATGCTAATTCAAGCTGTTCCCTCCTAAGTTTCTGTTCAAAGTAAACATAGCAATGATGTTTAATCTCTCCCGACGTAGAATTTCTGCCCTTCTCCAAATAAACAGACATCATTTCCAACAGGCATACAAAAAGCTCAGGGCTGCTTCTTAAAATTAAAGCATAAACGCAGCTCCATAAAAGTATATTTTAAAAGCATTTTAATGGCTATGTTATTTAAAGAACCACCAACTGAAGGTGCCACTACCTTCAAGCTGAGAGGCAAAATGCCCCCAAAGTTATATGACTATCCAGAACAATTTAATTCTACAAGATGGATTTTTTTTTTTAAACCCAGTTAATCTATTTTAGTGCTTGTACTATAAATTGGATTGGGGGAGAGCACATCTGCTACAAAATGGCATGAAATTTTACAGCTGTTTTTGCAGGGATTATTATGTGTGTCAAAAAAGGGTTTAGCGATTCTGGGGCCTCAGACTGACAATCCTAATGTAAAGGCAAGAAAGGAGACTAAGAATAAAGCTAATTATTCATTTAGATTCCAAAGCTAACCTTAGTGTACAGATAGTCCTTGACTTATGACCACAATTGACCCCAAAATTTATGTTCCTAAGTGAGACAATTGTTAAGTGAGGTTTGCCCCTTTCTGTGACCTTTCTTGCCACAGTTGTTAAGTGAATCACTGCAGTTGTTAAGTTAATAACATGGTTGTTAAGTGAATCTACCTTCTCCATTGACTTTGGCAAAAGAGCGCAAGAGATGATCACATGACCTTGGGACACTGCAACCATAATCATAAATATGAACCAATTGCAAAGCAGCCAAATTTTGATCATGTGACCCAGGGGATGATGCAACAGTAGTAAATGTGAAAAATGGTGATAAGTCACTTTTTTCACTGCGATTGCAACTTTGAAAGGTCACTAAATAAACTGTTGTAAGTTGAGGACTACCTATAGTTTCCTCTGGCAGCAGTGTTAATTAAGCTTCAGTCTCTTTGTCAGCATGGCCCATCTTATTCGAATACTCAAATTCAAACTTGGTCATATTTGACTATTCGTTATATTTTTCAGCACAAACTAAAAATGTCAGTTCCTGTGTATTAGAAGACACAGGGGAGGCTTGTAAGATTGTTGGGATGTGAGAGATAGATGTGCAAGGTTTTTATTTTACAAAACCTAGCAAACCAGCATGTTGTAGCAGATAATTTTATGTACTATGCTTAGGTCAGACCAAAGGTGGCGTAGTTCTAAGTTGTCTAAGACCAAAATTTCAAGCCTGGTGGCATAAGGTATTCTGCTGGGAGCAGAGGAGTGGAATACTCTTCTCATGAAATACCTCTGGACTCGCTCAATTGTATTAATGTCTGATATACAGTGCGGGTTCCAGGCAGATGAGCTGTATTTGAGAATTGGTCTAGCAAAGGTTTTGTATGCCCTGGTTTGCAGTACAATATTACTGGAGAAGAAGCTCTACAAGATTAGGTTAACTATTCTTAATGCCTTTTTGGCAATGCTGTTACAGTGAGCTCTGGCACTTAGATCATTTGAGATGAGTGCTCCAAGGTCCTTGACAGAGTGAGAGTCATCTACGAGGTCGTATCCACCCAGCTTTTATTTGGTGTTTGTTCCCGACAAATGCTCCCCCCCAACAGTGTCTCTTTAAATCTCATTCCCCAGGTGAGCCTTGTGAAGAGGGGCAGAATGTTCTCCTCCCAAGTCGTTGGGTTGGCTTGTGCTGCTCCTAACTGCTCTCCACTCACCGTGCTTGGGGATCTGGAGAGGGCAACCCTTGCTCATCACTAGAGCTCCATCGCTCCTCTTCTCCACAGCCTGCCCTCTCTTGGTTATCCTGTGCCCCTTCCTCCTTGCTGGCAATTTTCCCCGGGCCCAAGGGACCCGGGGCTGCCTCGTCCTGTTCCTCTGGTCATTCCTCCAGAGCCAATGAGGCCATGCTTTCTCCCTCCATCAGCCCTAGCTCTGTCTCATACTCCTCCATGGACTCGGGCTCCAATGGGGCTATGACAACCGCATTAATGTGTTGTGTGAATCTTAAGTGCTTACCTGACAGATACTATGGGGAAGCTGATTAAAATTGGATTTTTCCGACTTCCGGGTTCTCTGCCTTCGGCGACGGCGGTGCCTTTCGGAGCTCCGCCAGCCCCGCCGCCCGTAGAGCCGCTTCGCTACTCAGAAGCGGCTTGAAAGCTTCAAAATCCCAAGGATTGAAGAAGTAGAGATCGCAGGGCACAGGTTGAGCCCCCGTTGTCCCCCAGGGAACTGTTTCTGGGGTGAGAACGGGCGAGGCTCCCTCCCAACCTGCGGAAACTCCGGGCGACGTGGGACGACTTTGCTCTTGCAAAACAAGCCGGCTGCAGGAAACGTAATTTGAAAAGAATAAGTTTTAACAAACAGTGAACCTATCGGAACCCTCAAATTTGGAGACGCAAGTATTAGCGCTTTGCTGATTTTTAAACTGAGACATTTGAGTGAGTGAAAGTGCTTTGGGAAAAAACATGGCGCTTAGCCTTAAAGTTAACGAGCCAATGAGTGTGGATTGGTGAAGTTATTTTGTGTTACAAGTCTTCAAGTTGTTGCAAAGTTGCCTTGTTTGTTAGAGAAGCAAGTGAAAAATTTCTCCCTTTCTAATATTGGACTTTGCTTTACCTCAGCTTTTAATTGAACAAATCTGGGGGACTTTTTTAGAAGTCTTTGTGCAGGAGGGAAAGGAAAAGGAACTTCCCTCTTTAGAAAAACTAGATCACGAGCCAGGATGGCTTCAAAGAAGCAGGAAGGGAAGGCATTAGGGGGGGGATCCCCCACACACAAACATGAAACGCAACTTCCCCCTGCTCAACAGTTACAAACTCAGAAAAAAGAATTTGATGTGGGAGATTTAAAAGAATTTATTTCTAAAACTTTGGATGATAAATTTCAAAAATCTCAACAGGAGATAGATGATAAACTTCAAAAATCACATCAGGAATTTATGCAGGAAATTAATGAAGTTAAAGATATGGTGAAACAGAATCAAATAAGGTGACCAAAAAAATTTCAGAAGTGGCGTCTGGCCTGGCAAAATTTATTGGGACAGTTGATTTTAAAGTTGAAGAATTTAAATCAGAAGTTAATGTTAAAATGAAAGACAATGATTATAAAATTGATGAGGTTGACAATAAAATGCAGAGAATTGAAGATGAGATTGTTATGATACAATTCCGGGCGATGGAATTCGCCATACGGCTTCGGGGAATTCGAGAGGAGGAGAGACAGGATTTGAGACAAGTTTGCTCTGAAGCCTTGGCTAAGATTTTACAAGCTAATCCTGATTTGGTATTTCATAAAATAGATAAAATATACAGAGTGAACTCTTGGGTGGCCAGACAAAGACAACTGCCTAGAGATGTGGTCATATACTTTACTGATAGAGAAATTAGAAATGATATCCTGCAAAAATCTTTTCACACCTCTGTACAAGTGGGGGGTTCACGACTTGAAATTTTTAAAGAACTACCTCCCAAAATGCTGAAAGCTAGAAAAGAATTTGGTTTTCTTGTTAAGGAATTGAAAAATTTACAGATACCCTTCCGGTGGGACGCACCAGCTGGGATAATTTTTAGATATAAGGGAGAAGGATATCGATTGAATACCGTGGAGAAGGCACAACACTTTTATAGTACTATTCTTAAGGAAAGAACACCATCTCCACGTACATCTACTGTTTTGGAGATTAAGGAGAGTGAAGAGAGGCAATTGAAAGAACAGTCTAAGCAGGAATTAGAAATAGTGCAAGGTGCAGAAGGAGGTTTTCTGAGTGAGCCCTTGCTGGATTCTTCTCCAATTTTGGATTTGATTCAGTTGACTGAAGTTAAAGATCAACGTATAACTAGAGCTCAATCCAAGCTACTTAAACAAAAGCAACAACAACAACAGGAAAGACAAGACAAGAAGGCAGTTAAGAGTACCGTACAAGAGAGTGGCGCTATGGGAGGAGCGAGATCGAAGCTCTCGGATGAACTTCAAATATTTTGCTCTGCGTTACAGAAAGAGGCTGATGACCTTTAAATGTCTATCTTGGAATGTTAATGGGTTGAATTCAGCACAGAAAAGGAAGAAATTATTTACATATTTGAAACAATTTAATAATGATATAATATGTTTACAAGAAACGCATATCACAATTCAAGATCAAAAATATTTGATAAATCCAAAACTAGGAGTACATTATATATCTTCAACTTCGCAGAAAAAGAATGGTGTGGTTATTTATGTAAATAAAAAATTAACAGCGAAAGTTATAGAAGCAGATCAAGATGGTAGGTTTGTAGCAATTGAATTGCTTACAGCAAATGGACAAATTCTTTTGATTGGAATTTACGCTCCCAACCAACAACAGGACTATTTTTATAAGATGTTACATACTAAAATATTGCAATGGGACTATAGTTCTATTTTAATTATGGGAGACTGGAATGGAGTAATTGATTCTAAACTAGATAAAAAGAGCTTGGCAAAGTCTAGAATTAGACTACCACAGACTTTTTTTGATATGAAAGAAGATATGGAATTAAAAGATGTTTGGAGAATACATAATCCAAATGAATCGGATTACACTTTCTTTTCTGATAGACATAGATCCTTTTCTAGGATTGATTTTATTCTGTTGTCAAATGATCTACTTGTTAAGACAAAAAGAACAAAGATTTTTCCAAGAACTTTGACTGACCATAGCCCTGTATGGATAGAAATTGAGATGGATAAGGTTGAGAGACGTTCTTGGAGATTAAATGAGAACTTGTTTAGATATGAAAAAAATACAATAGAACTTAAAAAGCATTTGAAAGAATTTTTTGAAATAAATTTGAATAAAGGTACCCCAATTGAAATTGTTTGGGATGCAAGTAAAGCCTATATGAGAGGGGTACTTATCTATATGAATTCTAAACATAGACTGCTTCGACAAAAGAAAAGATCTGAGTTGGAAATGGAAATAAAGAATAAAGAACAGTTACTTATTAAAAACCCATCAGATGAAAGAATACGAAGTGCTATAAAACTTTTGAAAGATCAATTTCAAATGCTTATGGCGGAACAAGTTGCAACAAGCCTACAATACGCGAAGCATAACACATTTTGCAACGCTAATAAACCGGGCAGATGGTTGGCTTACACATTGAGGAAAAAACAAAGTGCACGGATTATCGATCGTATTGATATTGGAGGGAAAGAAATCTTTCAACAAAAATTAATTAAAGAAGCTTTTGTGGACTATTATACTAAATTATATGCCAAAGAAGAGGTGCAGAATGGACTTATAGAAAAATATTTAAATGATAAGAGAGTTACAAAAATTACCGATCAACAAAAGGAAAGAATGAATTATCCTATAACAGAGGAGGAGATAACAGCAGCAATTAAACAGCTAAAAACAGCTAAAGCTCCTGGCACGGATGGTTTGACTGCAGTGTACTATAAAACTTTACAAGCTGAAATGGTGGGACAACTTAGAGATTTATTTTGCAATATTCAACAAGGGGGTAAAATACCCCCATCTTGGACAACTGCTTATATATCTTTGATACCAAAAGAACAAGTTGGTCCTAAAAAACCAGAGAATTATAGACCAATATCTCTTTTGAATACAGATTATAAAATTTATGCGAAGGTATTAGCCAACAGGTTGATGCCAGTAATCCAAAAGGTGATTCATGAGGACCAAGCGGGATTTATTGAGGGTAGATATATGAAGGACAATGTAAGGCAAGTAATAGACTTATTGGAATATCTTGATAAGAATAAACAGATTCCTGCAGTGCTGGTTTTCTTGGATGCAGAGAAGGCCTTTGATAGAGTGGATTGGAATTTTCTACTAAAGACTTTAAAAAAGATGAACTTTGGGGATCAATTTATACAGGCGATTGCAGCAATTTATCAAGAGCAAAAAGCACAGATTATTATTAATGGAAGTTTGACGACAGAGTTTAAAATTGAAAAAGGAACAAGACAGGGATGTCCGTTGTCCCCACTTTTATTTATTTTAACATTGGAAGTCTTGTTAAATACAATACGGGACTCTAAAACTTTGAAAGGCATAATGATAAGGCAAGAGGATTATAGAATAAAGGCATTTGCAGATGATCTGGTTGTTACCCTATCACAACCAATGGAATCAATAATCCTGATGAACGACATTATACAAGACTATGGTAGAGTTTCAGGTTTTAGACTGAATTCAAAAAAGACTAAAATGATAGTTAAAAATATGACACAAGATCGTAAACATGAGCTTGAAAGGAGGGCAGGTTTTGAAATTGTACCTAAGGTAAAATATCTTGGAGTTCAGGTTGCAGAATCAAACATGAAATTGTTTCAAAATAATTATGAGGTGTTGTGGCGAGAGGTTCAGAAGGATATGGAGACTTGGAAAAAGCTGCAACTGTCTCTACTTGGAAGAATAGCAGCAGTTAAGATGAACATTTTGCCAAGATTTCTGTTCTTGTTTCAAATGATTCCGGTGCTTAAAAGTGATAAACAACTGAAAGTCTGGCAGTCTGGTGTGAATAAGTTTGTCTGGAACGAGAAGAAGCCGAGAGTGAAATTGAAAATTATGCAAGATGTTCCAGAAAGAGGAGGTCTTAAACTCCCAAACCTACAGTTATATTATGATGCAGCAGCTTTAACTTTAACAAGTGATTGGTTTGGAAGTAAAAAGACTGGAATATTGAAAGCAGAAAGTTTTGACCTTGAATTTGGATGGCATGCCTACTTATTCTATGATGAAAAAGTTGATAAAGTATTTAAAAGTCATATACTTAGAGACTCTTTGATGAGAGTTTGGAAGAAGCACCGACTCAAATGGGATTACAAAATACCGCTATGGCTGGATCTTGGTCATACTTTGTGGAATACAAATATAATGTCACTCGGGGGGTTTTTATACAAAGAGGTTCTTTTTACAGATGCGGGCAGATGGCAGCTGAAGACATTACAGACACTGTTGGATGAAGGGCTTAATCTAACTTGGTTACAATATAATCAATTACAACTGAGATGGAAAGAGGACCAAAAAACTGGTATTATGTTGCATGAGGAAGAATTGGTTAGACATATAAGAGAGAAAGGTCCAATGCATATTAAAAGGCTTTATAATGTTTTGTTAGAAAGAGATTCAGAAACTGAATTAGTTAAAGACTGTATGATTAAGTGGGCACAGAATTTTGAAGAACCAGTGATGCTGGAAACATGGGAAAAAATTTGGGTTCAGAATGTTAAATTTACACAGTCGCAAAACCTGAGAGAAAATTTTTATAAAATGTTTTATAGATGGCATTTAGATCCTAAAAAGTTGTCATGTATGTACCCTAATGTTCAGCCAAAATGTTGGAGATGTGAATGTTTGGATGCTACGTATTATCATGTTTGGTGGACCTGTAGGAAAGTTAAGGCTTTTTGGATAAAAATTTGGTGGGTCATGCAGAATGTTTTGAGGAAAAAAATTCAATTTTCTCCACAGTTGTTTTTATTGGGTATAGTTAAGGGTTTTACACGGGGTGAGATAAAACTGATATTGTATATGATAACAGCAGCAAGATTGTTGATAGGTAAATATTGGAAGAATGAAGCTTTACCCACTATAGAGGAATGGACTTTGAAGATGGCCAGTTTTGCTGAGATGGCGAAGATTTCAGCATATTTAAAAGACTGTTCACAAGAGACTTATGAATGGGAATGGAAAAGGTGGATAGAATATGTTCAGAACAAATACCAAACTAGAAAGTATCAAATAGCTTTTATTTGAAAATAATGTATTAGAAATATTTTAATGTATTAGAAATATTTTAATGTAAAGAGATAAAGAGGAAAAATTATACAGGGGGAGGGATGGGTTTAAGTTTGTTTACTAGTGTTTTTAGTTATGAGTATATAATAGGGAAGTCTGGGGGGGGAGGGTTAGGGAGGGTTAGGGAGGGTTTGGGGAGGGAGGTGGGGGGGGGTGAAAAAAGGGGTGAAAATCTAATTGTAAAACTTTTGCAATAAAAAAAAAAAATTGGATTTTTCCTTGCCAATGTGATCTTGATGCAAAATTGCTCCCCCAGTCAAAGCTGTTTCTAGCATGTGCAGAATACAACAATATTTGAAAAATGGGGATCATATGTTCCCGCACTATGTCTGAAATTATGGGATTCATTAGAAGTGGTAACTATACATATAAATTGCTCCTCCCGCTAGTTATCCAAATATAAGGCATGGGCAATCTGTGGTTATTTACACTTCTCTAGGCTGGTCTGGAAACAGTGCAAATAAATCTACACATTGACAGCACACTGCCATGTAAATAGGTTCTTTCCACTTGCAGTAAGTATTAAACTGAAATGCAAGCCATCTGGATTTACCTCAGGCTGCTGTGAATTCATACTAAAGGACAAAAATGCACATCTCCACATGAGATGTTAAATCAGACTTGGACAATCATAATTTCACTGTAAAACCACTCTCCACAGATGCATCATCTTTCACAATTATGCATACATCATAATGCATAAAAAATCCAATTATGCAATGCAGTTATAGGTGAAAAACCATCCTCTCTGCTGTATAGCAACCTCTCTACTGGAGCTGTGAGAATCTGTGACTGAAAAGGAGGGGGAATTCTCCAAACTTATGGTTCTGGAGGATTTCAACCTGCCATCTCCTAAGGCTCAAACAAAAACGCTTAAAAGTTCATGGCAACGATAGACCAGACCCAAATCATTTCTGGTCTGACATAAAAGAAAAGGCCATATATTAGACCTGTTTCTTTAATCTTGGTGCAGTGCATGGTGAGCTAGTTGGGAGGATGTTACTATCAGTCCCTGCCATGGACAGATCACTCCCTGCTGGCTCCAGAGTTCTCTGGTGTAATATGTCCCTGCAAGAAGAGCAGGGGTGAAATGCTCCCGGTTCAGAGCGGATCGCCCGATCTGGTAATGATGGCGGCGGGTGGTTCAGAGAACCAGTAGCAAAAATCCCTGCCCCCCCCCATGCCCAGCTGAGCCGCGCAATCATCAGAGGCTTTTTTTTTTACTTTTAAAAGCATTTTTTCTACAACCTCTTCGGCCGAAAAAATGCTTTTAAAAGTAAAAAAAATAATAAAAAAAAGCCTCTGATGATTGCTCAGCTCAGCTGGGATCATCAGAGGCTTTTAACAGCATTTTTTCTACAACCTCTAAAGAGGTTGTAGAAAAAAATGTTTTTAAAAGCCTCTGACGATCCCAGTTGAGTTGCCTGATCGTCAGAGGCTTTTAAAAGCACTTTTTTCTGCAACCTCTTCAGCCGAAGAGGTTGTAGAAAAAAAAATGCTTTTAAAAGCCTCTGGTGATCCCAGCTGAGCTGCTTGATTGTCAGAGGCTTTTAAAAGCATTTTTTTCTGCAGCCTCTTAAGGTTGTAGAAAAAATGCTTTTAAAAGTTACAAAAAAAAGTTGGCCATGCTCACCCAGTCACATTAACACTCCCCTCCCCCCAACCAAGCCATACCCACAGAACTGGTAGTAACAAATTTTACATTTCACTACTGAAGAAGATGGCCTATTTGAATGGTCCATCCAGGCACCTGATGGACCCTGACAGGTTCCCGAGGGAGTTAGGAAATGTGCCTGAGGCTTTGGTACCAGGAGGTCCAAAAATCCCAAGACAGATTAAGATTTTCCCTGTTGTACCCTCTGCAGGGTCACCTGGACTCAAGCCACTGGGACAGAATCTCCATGGCATTACTCAAGTGGATGGGTATCATCAGTACACTGATGATACCCCCATTCTAAACTGTCAATGACCTCCTCCACTGAGAGGAGAAAGCACTTCCCCCTGAGGCACTCCACAATGCAGGATATCTTAATTGCCTTATTGCTAAACAATGGTTAATAAGTCCCTAATCTTTATCCCCCACACTTATTAAGAAAACAAAAATTATTTTAATTACAGATTCTGGAAATATCAAAAAACTATTCAAATATGATTGCAGGGAGTTGATTAACACAGTATTATACACAACTACAAGCCTATAATGAAAAAGATCTGTTCAGTTTGACCACTTTCTCTCTAGATTCTACTTCTCCAGAGGTTTTACATTGTCTCAGTGTATCAGTTCAGACTGTATTTGAACAGGTCACCAAGAACTTTATTTATGACAAGCTTTATCAGAGTAAAAACAACTATCTAGATCAGTGATGGCTAACCTTTTTGCCATCGCGTGCCAAAAGGGGTGGGTTGGGAGGGTCATGCGCGCACGTGCCCACACCCATAATTCTATGCGCCCTGCCTCCGCACATGCACGCGTGCCCCCCCTGCTACTCCCACTCCCAATGGCCCGGTAGGCCCATTTTTGTAGCATTCTGTAGCATTCACAATGTTCCAAAACAAGAAGCAAGTTACAATGTTTCTTTTTAAACCAGAAGGTGTCCCTCTGCAATCCACAATTTCCTTTAGTCATGTAAATCGCCATTTTGTTTCAATTATATAACATTCCAGTCTAATTCACTCCTTCTTCTGTATTTTAAAAGTAATAATTCTTCTTTATCTTCTTTTTTTAAAAAAATCCAATTCAAATTTAAAATTGTTCAGTTTTGAACCAAGTCTCTATGTTTATTTTCCAATTTAGTCTATTCAAATATCAATTTTCAGTTGGGTCTTTTTCTTTTCTTTTAAAAGTCTTAAAATCTTCTATGCCCCATAGCTCCTCAGCCGTTATTTTAAGGCTAGGGGTCTTACAAATAAAAGCCATTACTCCAAAGGTTGTTTCAAGCCTGGGTTGGTTGTCACTTGCCCAGCTTCAAAAGGCATCGCTCTTTTCCATTTTCCTCCTGCACATCACTTGCCCGGTTTGTCCCAGCTTCGTGGCAGCCACCATGGCTGCCGCCCCCCCGCCGCCGACTCACAGAGGGTTCCTTCTGACCTCCAAGGAACTTGCCTCTTCCTCTTGGTCTTCCAAGGTACCCCTCCTTTTCCCCCATCCCTGCAGGATGGTTCCGGTCCGAAGACTCATCGGCGGTGGTTCGGCTGCTGGGGGCTTATCAGAGCCCGCTATTTCCCCGACTGTCTCGCCATAACGTCAAACCGGAAGTTTTCCCCCATAACTTTATTCTTATAACCAGCAAACATACACAATTTATTTTGGAATGATAAACAACAGGAGAATTTCATGGATACTGTCAAGAGGGCAGAAATGACTGGATAAGGTCAAACCCTTTTCAATATTTATACCATACAATTCTCTTCCATACAATTACTTAGTAAATCATTTTTAAAACCCCAGAGAATATGCAGTGGCTGGCATATATATTTTGCTACGCACACCATGACTACTTTCTGTGCACTATATTTTTTTTCTAGGCAGCTAAATTAATGCTGTTTTGCCATTTTCCCTGCAAATAGAGGTTTTTGAAATGGAAGAGGGTCCCCCCCCCATATATTCATGGATATCTATGCTTTTTTCCAGTGGTAGATTCAATTTTTTTAACAACAGGTTCTGTGGGCGTGGCTTAGTTGGGGGTGTGGCTTGGCAATCATGTGACTGGGTGGGCGTGGCTAGCTAGTCACGTGACTGTAGGCATGGCTAGCTGGTCATGTGACTGTGTAGGCGTGGCTAGCTGGTCATGTGACCGGGTGGGCGTGGCTATGTGCATAGGGACTACTCAGAGGGCTGAAAAAAAGTCATTTCTGACTGGGCCTCGCACTTTTGACCGGTCCTCACACTTATGACCATCCTCACATTTATGCCCGTGCAGCTTTCTTAACAACCATGTCACTCATTTCACAACTGCTTCTCTTCACCATGGTGACAAGATAGGGCAAAAACGTAAAATGTGAGGACAGTCGTAAGTTCGAGGACTGGTCAAAAGTGCGAGGACCAGTCAAAAATAACTTTTTCAGCCCTCTGAGTAGTCCATATGCACAAAAGGATTACCCAGTGGGCTGAAAAATGTGATTTCTGACAGGTCCTCGCACTTTTGACCGGTCTTCGCACTTATGACTGATCATCATTTATGCCCATTGTAGCATTCTTAACAACCATGTCACTCATTTCACAACTGCTTCTCTTCACCATGGTGACAAGATAGGGCAAAAACGTAAAATGTGAGGACAGTCGAAAGTGCGAGGACCAGTCAAAAATAACTTTTTCAGCCCTCTGAGTAGTCCATATGCACAAAAGGACTACCCAGAGGGCTGAAAAAAGTGATTTCTGACAGATCCTCGCACTTTTGACCGGTCTTCGCACTTATGACTGGTCATCATTTATGCCCATTGTATCATTCTTAACAACCATGTCACTCATTTCACAACTGCTTCTCTTCACCATGGTGACAAGATAGGGCAAAAACGTAAAATGTGAGGACAGTCGTAAGTTTGAGGACTGGTCAAAAGTGCGAGGACCAGTCAGAAATAACTTTTTCAGCCCTCTGAGTAATCCATATGCATAAAAGGATACAGCAATAGAGAGGGATGAAGGAAGGGAAGGGAAATTAGAGTAGGAGGGAGGGTAAGAGAGGGAGGAAGAGAGGAGAAGGAGAAAGGAAGAGGAAGTAGGGAGGAGAAGAAGAGGGGGAGGAAGAGAAAGTAAAAAGGAAAGAAAAGAGAGAGGTGGTAGGTTTGAGGAGAAAGATTGCTGTACAATAAAAAAGATGAAAGGGAAGAAAGCCAACTCCAAACAAATATAAAGATATTAAGATAAAAGAATGAATTGTTAAACTTTAAAGAATAAAAGAGAACAAATATGAATAAATAACAATAATTAGAAACACACATACAAACAATGTATTTTCTTTGAACAGAGTATTTGGCCGGTTCACAAATTTAAACAGTGTTTAGTCATTTCAATTAAATTTACAATTTCTATATTTTCTATTTGCCATATTTATTCCTCATCTATTTTTGTAAAAAACCAATATTATCCTTCATCCTCATCTCTAATCTTAATCAAATTCAATTTTTCCCTTCTATTCTATATTGTCAGATGTAAATGCCTTATTCTCTAATGTGTAAATAGTATATGAATGGGATATCAGGGGTTAACTTATTCTTCACTTCTTAATGTATTCATAATTCACCACTCCCACTTATAGCTCCACCCATTGTATATATAAGGAGCCACCTACACCCTTTTCCTTGCTTCTATTTGTGAATATTCAGCGAATATAGAATGCCTATTGTAAATAAAAGGAAGTATATTTAAACCTTTAACTCTCACTAATTTTATTGAGTCTGATCCTGAAAATATTGCAACAAGCTGGTAGCAGAGGATGGTTAATTGACTCAATAAAAAACTTAAAAAAATGTCTAAGAAAGATAGGCCCAACACCAGGGCCTACAGCAAAGAAATGGAAACAGAACAAGAAATAATCAACGAATCCACAAACGCAATTTCGAGAGAATCCGAAGAATACACCACTGAAGACGAAGAAATAATAGACGAAAATGATGACCAGGAGGAAATCGAAATAGAGAATAACGAACTCAGGTCAGAGATATTAAAACTATTAAAAAGCCAGAAGAATGATGAAAGCCTCATCGCGAACCTCCAAGAAATGCTGAAGAACAGCGGAGCAGCGAGAGAGAAAAACATCACTAATGAGAAGTCTAAAGACCCAAAAATAGTGAGTAATATGACCGCAGAGAAAGTCATTACGAAGAAGAAAAACAGTGATCCCGCGCGAAATTTTGAATGGCAGCCATCTTGGTTTCAACAGGCCTCCAAGGTGAGCGAAGCAGAGCCAATCAAAATGCTCAATTCAAAATTTATGGCGCGAAAAACGTTATCAGACAACGAAAATGAAAAAGAAGATTTGAATTCCTCAGAAGAATCAGAATCAGAAAGTGAAGATGACTCAACAAAATCCCAAATAAAATCAGCAATGAAAACACTTTTTGCTGCATTTGGGCCAAAACTAAAAATTACCAAAGAGCCACCGAAGAAGCGAGCGAGCAAGCCGATACCTCAAGACCTGCCCGCTCCCATCCTGACTTCGAAAGCGACGATGCCCGAACCCAGAGAGCCTTGTCGATTCTGCCCTACACCACAGACCGAAGCAAGTGCCAACGCCTCCAAAAGAAAAAGAAGAGCAGCCGCCGTCGTCAGGACTCCCAAGGTCGAACCAGAGACCGACTCGTCTGAAGCAGAGCAGAGCGAGCGAGCCGCAATGGAGAGAACCTTCCACGACGACTTCAAAGAAGAAATGGACAACGCGCATGCGCAAAACTACGCAGACGGTCCGGGAAGACATGAACTGGCGAGAGAACCACGCAGACTCGTAGCGAGCATCCCCATGCCGTTTTGCAATTTTCTACACTTGCGAGACCACGGACTACCTCAGGTCGTAAGTAATGGACAAAATAATGTCGGAAATTTACCCAGTGACTTCCCAAAACTAAGGGTTGATGGCATTAATTTGCAAGAATGGTATCAACAGCTCCAGGTTGTCTTTATGAAAGAAAATTTACTATTTTTTATCACTAGTCCCCCACAAAGACCTTGGACTTTAAAAATAGATTGTTTACACCATAGAGCATTTTTCTTAATAATATCTAGTGTGTCTCCTGCAATGTATCATAGCATCAAACCTAATCTGACTGTTTCAGAAATTATTCAATGCATGTTTAATTTGTTTCACAGCGATAGTGTGGCTACCACCACAAGAATCTCTAAGGATTTCTTTTCATCTAGAGTGAAACCAGGGGTTTCCATAAGTGAGCATTTAATATCTTTAAACAAAACAAGAGCTGAGCTGCAATTGAGGGGGGAGGTGATTTCAGACCAAACAATGAAAAGTGTTATTATCAACTCACTTGATTCATCTTGGGACAGTTTTATGTCACATTTAGACACTATCAATCTAGGATATTTATCCATAGAAAGTCTATCCAATAAATTGATAGCAGAAGACAATTCAAGAAGAAATCGTTCTAGCAATCACACAGAACACAAACCTTATAGGAAAGTAGCTTTCCAAGAAAAATATAATGAAACATTTAAATGTCACAATTGTGGATCCAGGGAACACAATAGAAGAGATTGTCCCAAAATTTCAAAGGAAAGACATAGGTCAGAATATAGGAACAAGTACAATTATAGACAGTCTTCCATAGATAGACATAGATATAGAAGCCCACCAAATTACAAAGAGAATAGAGGGGGCAGAGATAATTCAAAGGATAGAAAATCTGGTTCACTGAATGGATTAAATAAACAAGACAACACTAAAATACAGCAAAATGAGAATGATAATTGGCTTATTGACTCTGGAGCAACTAATCACACCACTCATAACAAAAATATATTGTCTTCATTTACAGAAGATAAATTTGTAATAAAGGTAGCTAACCAAGAAAAGGTTCAAGTATTAGGCAGAGGAAATGTAACCTTGCCTGGTCTAGGAAAAATAGAGGGGGTATTGTTAATACCTGAAATACCTCATAACATACTAAGTGCCATAAAACTAAGTAGAGATTCTGACATTAATATAGTTTTCTCAAAGGGAAAAGCGACTTTGGAGAAGAATAAAATAAATATAGGCACTGTGATGATTAAAGGAGGCCTACCTTATCTAATAACGAAGGAAAAATGGTTACATAACATCGATTCAAATATGGAAGATTGTATTGAAGCAGATGATGAAAATATTAGTAACAGTGACAATGATGAATGTAAAATATCTCATGATCACGCAGATACACACAATGAAAAAAAACCAAAAATAGGTAAACCAATTCATGATGAGTGTGCTCACATCTTACATAGGAAGTTAGGACATGCCAGTTTTCCTGTAGTACAAAAAATGACTGAACACGCAGAAGGTGTCAAAATAAAAAATTGTGAAAACTATTTGGAATGCTCTGTATGTAAATCTACAAAACTAAAAACTAGTCCCAGGCCAAGAAAATCTACTAGATCAACTAACAAAATTTTTGACTTGGTGCACATGGACTTAGTTGGTCCATTAACTCCATCAATCACCTATAGAAAACGTTACTTCCTGACAATAGTAGACGATTATAGCCGTTATGGGTTTGTTTATACATTAAAACACAAAGATGAAACCTTTCAAAAATTTAAGGAATTTTACAAACGCATAGAAACACAACACAATATCAGAATAAAACAAATTATGACAGATAGGGGATGTGAATTCATGTCTAAAGAATTCTCCCAATGGTTAAAGGATAGAGGAATGCTACATTACACTTCTAGTCCATTTTCTGCGTTTCAAAACGGGATTGTAGAGAGAAAGAATTCCACATTACAAACCATGATTAGATGCACATTGGAGGATGCTGGCTTAAGCAAACAATTTTGGTCAGAAGCCTTACATTATTCAAATTACACACAAAATAGAACCTGGTCCAGTATTGTAAATAAGACACCATATGAAGTAATGTATAATAGGAAACCAAAATTAGCACACATGCACATATTTGGAGTCACTGCAGACGTACACATACCTAAGCAGTTGAGAAGAAAGGGAGAAAACGTATCCAGAAGACTCAGATTTATGGGATATGAAACTGACACCAAAGGGTACAGATTCATTGATAATAATAACAAATTTATAGTTTCCAGAACAGCTGTGTTCCATGAACAGGCCAACTGGTCTAAATTACATCTTAATGAAATATTTCCAAATAAATGTAAAGATACAAAATCTCATGAGAAAGGGACCATAGAAAAACAGGATATCAACAAATATAAAAGCAAAACCAAAACTTGGACAAATAGCCAACACAAAATAAAGACAGACACACTAACAAAAAAAGAAGCAAGATATTTGCATGATAACAATAGCAAACCTGAAAGAGTCATTAGAAACAACAGAAATCAAATGCCAAATAAATACAGAGATTACATAATGCATATGGATGGTGAGCCAATAACACCTAATAATTATGAGGAAGTGTTAAAACTCCCTCGTGAAGAAAAAGAAAAATGGGAATTAGCTATGAAAAAAGAGATGGAAAGTTTACAAGGATTAAATGTATTTACACCTGCAATTGCACCCAAAGATAAAACAATTATTGGTACCAGGTGGATATATAAAATTAAGAACTTAGAAGGAGGCAATACTCTATATAAAGCTAGATTAGTTGCACAAGGTTATGCACAGAAATATCCGGAGGACTATACTGACACGTATTCCCCCACTGTAAGAACAGAGAGTGTCAAAACAGCTCTAGTGGTAGCATCAGCACTCAATCTTGATGTATTTCAATATGACATACAGACTGCGTATCTACACGCAAAACTAGATAAGGAAATATACGTAAGAGCACCTCACAGTCAATACACCAACAAAAATGAAATTTGGCTGTTGAACAAGAGTTTATACGGATTAAAACAATCTGGTAAAAGATGGTACGACTGTTTAGTAAAAGTACTTAAAACCATGGATTTCAACGCTACCACTGCTGATAACTGTTTCTTTGTAAAAAAGGGTGATGATCACATTGAATTTGTGTTGATTTATGTAGATGACATTTTATATATAGGAAAACACAAAGAGAGAAGAGAAACTTTTGTAAATAAATTAAATGAACATTTCTCGTTGAAATCTCTAGGTAAAGTGAACAAATATCTTGGTGTTCAAATTAATAAGACTAGAAGGGGATTCAAACTTACTCAGAGAGATAAGATTATAGAACTTTTAAATAAATGCAATTTAAACAATGCCAAACCCTGTGATACTCCTATGCAAACTGATTTTCTTAGAAATACTGATGAATCTTCCCCTGAATTCAAGGACAACACGTTTTATAGATCAATCATAGGTTCACTTCTTTATATATCTAATTGGACTAGACCAGATATCGCCTTACCACTCAATTTATTATCCAGACACGTCAGCAAACCAACAATGTATCACTGGGAAGCTGTTAAAAGAATTTTAAGATATCTGAAATGTACACTAGATTTTTGCTTAGTATTGGAACCTAATGATAATAAAGAACCAAAGCTTGCATGTTATGCAGATGCGGACTGGGCTGGAGACACATCATGCAGAAAAAGTACATCTGGTTATATTTTTCTATTAAATGACTGTCCAGTTTACTGGTATACTGGTAAACAAGAACTAGTAGCCACTTCAACGACAGAAGCGGAATATGTTTGTTTATCCAAAGCTGCAAATAACCTTGTATGGTTTAATGATTTAATTTCAGATGTTTGGAAAAAACCTGCTTTGCCTTTTGTTATGCATGAAGACAATAAAGCGGCCATTGAAATATCTAGATCTGATGCCATTGGGCAAAGGTCCAGGCATATAGATATAAAATTTAAACATGTGAGACAATTATCTCAGGATGGATTTATTAAAGCAGTGCATTGTGATACTTCAGAACAATTAGCTGACATATTAACAAAGCCTTTACCTTCTAAGCAACACAAATATTTAACATCTAAAATGTATGTCTTGTATTGTCCTGAATCAGAATGTAATTGGTGTTGTATAACGAATCGGCATTTAGAGGGGGATTTGTCAGATGTAAATGCCTTATTCTCTTATGTGTAAATAGTATATGAATGGGATATCAGGGGTTAACTTATTCTTCACTTCTTAATGTATTCATAATTCACCACTCCCACTTATAGCTCCACCCATTGTATATATAAGGAGCCACCTACACCCTTTTCCTTGCTTCTATTTGTGAATATTCAGCGAATATAGAATGCCTATTGTAAATAAAAGGAAGTATATTTAAACCTTTAACTCTCACTAATTTTATTGAGTCTGATCCTGAAAATATTGCAACATATATTATACCCCTTCCCATTGTCATCTATTTTTATATCCATCCTCACATTGGTTAATTATGTAATATTACAGTTGTTTAATATAAATTCAACATTTTAATATAAATCAATTAGTTATATAACTACCTTTTTTGTATATTAATCAATATGAACATGAATATTCCAATTATTTCCATGCAATCCAATTTCTTACAAATCAATTATATTTACCAATAATAATAAACCAAATAATTTCCCCCATATATTCCTCCAAACCACAACTTAAGCTGCTTTCTCCATCCTGCTCTCTTGCGTCCGGAGCCGGTGGGGAACCACGTGGCAGCCCACGTGGATCCCAGGCAGCGGAACTCAGGCTAGGGATGGGCAATTGTGGCTCTTTTACAACCTGTGGCCTTCAACTCCCAGAATTCCTGAGACAGCCAAGCTGTCTCAGGAATTCTGAAAGTTGAAGTCCACAGGTTGTAAAAGAGCCACAATTGCCTACCCCTGGCTACGGTAGGCTGGTGCCACACGGGTGGGAGGTGGCAAAGGGCAATTTAACAAACAGTTCGGTGTGCTGCGGGGCCAATAAATTACAAAAAAACACCGAACCGTTTGTTAAATTGCTAGCTTGCTCGCCCCATTTATTAGCAATAAATAGTAGTGCGGAGGGGCGGGGCAAGGGGCAGGGCGAGCCAGCAATTTAACAAAGGGTTCGGCCGAACCCCCTAGAACCGGCAGAATCCCACCACTGCTTTTTTCTATATTTGAGGTGATTGGTATGAACTTTTTAAGCTAAAAACTGTTGGCATTGATGCCAGAGCAGTATCTGCTCTTGCGATTTCAAATATTTTGTGATGAAAGAAGTCTGTGACATATAATTAAATCACAATATGAATCAGGCTGTGATAAAAAGATATACTTCTAAAGGCCCATACAGTGCCCATAAGCAGAGTAAGTTAGGATTCTTTTGCATTATAATTAGGAGCTTGCAATATTTGAAATATTGAGAGACCAGCTGATGTTCAGTGATGCTGGGATGTTCCCTGCCAGAGATATGGCTAAATCCTCTAAGCCCATTTCATCTTTTCTATAGCTAGCAGGACTACCAAACTACATGCTAAGAACGCACTTTACCACAACGCTAATATAGTCTCTTCCAGAAGGCTGCCATATTTATATACTGATGATTCACTAGTACATTGCAAATGCAAATCATTTTCTGCGTGTATTAATTTATGTAAAGAGTCTATATTTGTATAAAGAATATAATTTTTGTCAATTTTTCATACATTGATTCTATTCTGAAAATTTGGATTACTAATTTGGAAGGTGGCTGGGTTTTTCCCTTGGTAATTTAAATATGTGGAATCAAAGCACAGGACCCAAAGCAAATAATCCAGCTCCCTGCAGAGTTTATCCTATAAACAGTATGTACTGGAGGAGACCCAACCAAAATGATAGGGAGTCAACCCAGCAAAGAAAGAGATGTATTGATATTTATACATTTTTTTAAAAAAAGTAAAATGATGCAGGTATATATATGCATAAGTATCATATGCTGATCTTTGAATGTAATAAAGATTTGATTGATTTGATTGATTGATTGATTGAGAAGTAGTAGATCTCGGGTTACTTCCTGCCCTTCTGCAGTCTGCAGGGTGTGTGCTGACTCCCTGTATAAATGGGGAAAGACACCTTCAGCACAATGTGATTGCGGGGCCCCTCGACAGACTATCCAGCATATAGTGAGGGAATGCCCTAACAGAAGGTATCCAGGAGATTCTAGGGACTTCCTCTGCATAACAACGGCAGCTACTGACTGGATCTCCAAACTCGACATTAAACTTTGAAATGTTATTTCTGTTTTCCTTTTAGGTTTTCTTACTGCTTTTTTGTTGTTTTAATTGTTTTTAACCTGTAAAAATGAAGTGTTTTAATACTGTGTGTGTGTGACCAACCATACGCTAAATAAATAAATGCAGTCTGCTTATCTTCAAATAAATTAGGACAAATTCATAGGTTGCCATGGGGATGTTCTGATAAGAGGTACAACAGGCATGAAATATGTTCGTGTTATATTTATCACATTTATACTGTTGTCTCACATTCTTAATATGTTTCCATGTCAGGCTGAGCCTAAGAATGACATAGAACAATCCAACTAAAGTTCAGTTCTTTATTTGTTCACATCAGACAGAATCTTGCCAGATTAAACCTATACTACTCTAACTCTAGCAGAGATACTCACGGAGATTCTAGGGAATAGCTATCCTAAATCTCTCCCTCTGTCTCCAATCCAGCTCAGGGCTGTGCTGTTTCTTGTCCCACCTTGGAATGCGATTGTTCTTTCCTAGGAAACTGCCACTTCACTGTAGTCCATCACACCACCTGCCTCTTAATAGACACAATCCATTGCATTTCATCACATTTTCTAACATTCTCATCAGTGGTGGGTTGTTCCTGATTCGGATCGGTTAGCAAGAACCGGTAGTAAAACCAGCAGGAGGCTCCGCCCACTGACCCAGATGTCATTATAAGTGATCTGTGCATGCGCAGAAGCTTCCGGGCGCGATGCGAACCGGTAGTAATGGTAAGTAGAACCCACCCCTGATTCTCATGATATCTGACATGTTGAGTGCTTAATTGTTCTTTCATGATATTTTTCTCCAGGCCTAGTAGGATAGGATGCTATGCAATCACAAAGAAAGCCTTCATATACAGGAAATATTGGGTAATAATATTACATGAGTTGCTGCATTGCCCAAATAAGGCAATGTTTTAAATGACCACCCAAAATTATAATTCCCAGAAAAGGAAACCCATGTACAGAATTATAACTTCACAAAATTCTAAATGAAACAGGTCCAGTTCTTATTAATCCAAATAGATGTAGTATAATTAAGCATTTGCTCCTAATAGATACTGTGATTTGCTGTTACAAGAAGGTATATTATCTTTAGAAAACAGCTTTTGTAGATCTACTATCGCCCCAAAAGAAACTGTACTCCAATCTGTGCTTCAGATTTATTGATATACCTGGTTTCAGTCAGGGAAAATATGCCAAACATTTTTATACAAGTGTTTGTCTATATTATTTCTTCCCCTCCCCCAATTCTTGCCCAGAACCAGAAAGCCCCACATGTATTGTGGCTGGATTGCAATATCCCAGCTTTTCAATTCTTCTACTGATTTTAGCAAACAAAGCAATTACAACTGGAAAGTTCCTTGACAGTTGATATTTGTTGTTGGATATTATAATTTGCATATATGTGGGCTTAAAGGAAATTTAATTTGCTTCCCTACAATGCTGAAAATATATTTCAGAAGGTCAGATCCACTCTCCATCCAATTCTGCCCTGCTTGAAATATTTGTTCCTCCTCAACTCATTAACTGCCTCCTTTTAAAAAGCGCCTGAGAGTGCTTTGGTATTGATCTGAACTCTAATTTCCATATCTGGAAATGAGTCTTCTGAATGTGTCTGAAAGGCATATTGGAACAACAATGAGCAATCGTGTTTCTCAGGAACGCTTTTTGGTAGATATGACAGATTGTGAGGCTTTTTAATTGGGTATTCTCCCAGAGAGATATAGTAAGGAAGATGTGTATCTAATTATACATATAATAACAGCAGCAAGAATTGTATTTGCACAAAATTGAAAGACAGAAAACATTCCGTCAGAAGGTGAAGTAATAAAAAAGATTTTAGACTGTGTGGAAATGAATAGATTAACTTTAAGAATAAGAGATGAAGAGGAATCAGTGTATTGCAAGACATGGGGAAGATTTTATATATGGTTAGAAAAGAAATATGAAGATAAGAGGATAGATAAATGATTTAGATAATAGAAAGTTAAACGAGGGAGAGGATAAAAAAGAAATAGAAACCCAGATGACACCAGAGTAAAATGCCTTATTTTAATGCTTTCTTTAAGGAAAACATGTATATGTATGATTAATTATGTATAAGAAAATGTACATTTTATATTATGTGTATAAGAAATAAAACTGAAAAAACTTTTTTTAAAAAAGATATTTTTCCAGTGATCTTTCTTCTTCAGCTGCTTGGTATACTTGTAACATTCTATGCCCACCTATTTTCCTCAGTAAGTTGAGTCTATCAACATCGCTGAATGGATGAAGGACATGATTCATTATCATTATTTTTCTGATCTTTCTATCCAGAGTTTTTAGTTCCTCCTTGAATCTAGCTATTCCAGCGATAGATAGATAGATAGATAGATAGATAGATAGATAGATAGATAGATAGATAGATAGATGATAGTTGATAGATGATAGATAGAGATAGATGATAGTTGATAGATGATGATAGATATTGATAGATAGATAGATAGATAGATAGATAGATAGATAGATAGATAGATAATAGATAGATGATAGATAGAGATAGATAGATGATAGTTGATAGATGATAGATAGATAGAGATAGATAGATAGATGATAGATATAGATAGATGATAGTTGATAGATCATGATAGATATAGATAGATAGATGATAGATATAGATGATAGTTGATAGATCATGATAGATATAGATAGATAGATAGATGATAGATGATAGTTGATAGATGATGATAGATATAGATAGATAGATAGATGATAGATAAATGATAGATAGAGATAGATAGATGATAGATGATAGATGATGATAGATATAGATAGATAGATGATAGATAGATATAGATAGATGATAGTTGATAGATCATGATAGATATAGATAGATAGATAGATGATAGATAGATAGAGATAGATGATAGTTGATAGATCATGATAGAGATAGATAGATAAATAGATAGATAGATAATAGATAGATAGATAGATAGATAGATAGATAGATAGATAGATAGATAGATACGAACAAAAGCCAATAGTCTGAGGTAAATATTTTTTTTAATTATGTGACTAATTGGGGAAGGGAGATAATTCCTTTAAATCTAATTGCAGTTTCTGGAAATTCTCAATATTTATTTATTTATTTATTTATTTTATTTTATATCCAATTTATATACCGCCCTTCTCCCTGAGGACTCAGCCAAATAAAAACATAAATTACAAACATTAAAATAGTATTAAAAGGATATATATAAATTTGGCCCCATAATTTAAAAACAATTACAAACCAATTTAAAACATTTTAAAAAGTTAAGACAGCCTGGCTTGCTGAAAAAAGAAGGTTTTAAGGGCATGGCGGAAGGCACCGAGGTCTTGGATTCTCCTTATCTCTGGGGGCAGTTGGTTCCAGAGGGTGGGTGCCCCCACAGAGAAGGCCCTCCCCCTGGGGGTCACCAGCCTACATTGTTTGGCTGATCGCACCCCGAGGTCTTGTATTGTTCTCCCAGTATTTTATCAACTTTCTCCCAAATCACCATCCAAATTTCTATAATTTCTATAATTCCTTTCTTTTCTTTTCTCTTTTTCCCCCCTCCTTATAAAAGATCAATCCAATAAACCTTCTTTAAATAAATAAATTCTTTTAAATAATTAATTCTCTCTATATAAAATTATATATAATTCAGTTAAGAATGTGATTAGAATATAGATATAAATCTAAATCTAAATATGAATATAAATATAGCTACAAGTATAAATATATATATAAATAAATATCTTATCTAATTAAAGACTATACAATTGATCAATTCTTAGTATCTTAATATCTAATAATTAGTTATTCAATAAAATCCACAAACAGAAAATATTCTAATAATATATACTGGTTAATATATAATAATTAATTAATTAATAGTAATATGATATTCTAATAGTAGTACTTCTAAATCTCTATGTATTATAAATATTTTCTAAATTGATTAAATACACTCTATATTTCTTAATTAATTAATTCCAATAAATAGCATTAATATTAATTCATCTATACTTAAGTAAAGAAAATAATGATAAGCTGGAGCAGTGCTTTTCAATGTTTTTGTTGGCCTCGGTATGTTTTCAATAAAGAAAAAAGAAAAAACAAGTTCTTTTACAACTCTTGAAGTCTTTTCCAGTTACAGTATGGCGGCCTCTATTCTGCACAGTCACTGTATGTAATCCTTACTTTGCCAAGACTTTCTCACTCCTTCCGCTCAGGCAGCTAAAAACGGGGGTAAAAAAAAGAGAGTCCATTCTTCTTTTAATCTCCTCTGTTTAAGTTATTTCTCCTCACCTTCGTTTTGTCTGTTTTAAAGTTTTTTAGACTTTTTTAGACTTTCTTCGCTGCTCCGTATTTTGCCCCTTCCTTTTTGCTCGCCTTTTCAGTTGCCGCCCGGTTACACTTTGAGATCTTCCTTCTTCACGCTGTCCCTCCGGAAAGAAAAGAAACTTTCTCCTCGGTTTTGCGCCGAAATTAGTAATCCAAATTAGTTCCGTTTCTGTTCGACCTCAGCAGTTCTGCACTGTACTCCCTCCTTTGCTCCCGATGGTCTCAATCGGCTCGTTCGGGTCTCTGGGCCGACTGTGCTCACCGCGCCAGCTGACTTCTTCCCGAGCCTGGATTGAGGGCTCTTTACGGTACGGCGGGAGATCGCACCTCTCCTCGCCTCCCCCAAAGCTTCCCCTCTTTATTCCCGGCCTCTTCGGGACCGGTCTCCGCCAAAAGTAGGCACCAAAGCTCGGAAAATCGGCAACAGAGAGAGAGCTCTTCTCTTCTGTGCCGCCACGACTCTACGTCACCGCCGGAAGTCCTCGCCATGGAGCGCTTTAAAGGTGATAACTAACACCTTGAAGCACACCCGGAAGACCACTGGAAGCCAGTAAAGCTCACGCAGGAGAGGTGTTGTATGGGAGCGCCATGCAGCTCCCGTAACTACCTGTGCGGTTGCATTCTGGACCAGTTGGAGCCTCCAGGTGCCCCTCAAGGGAGCCCAATGTAGAGACCGTTGCAGTAGTCCAGGCGAGAGGTGACGAGGGCATGAGTGACTGTGCAGAGGGCATCCCGATCAAGAAAGGGCTGCAACTGGCGTATCAGGCGAACCTGATTACAATCTCCATTCATTCATTCATTCAAGGACAGAATTCACCAGACGTAGATGAAGACGTGTATATATATATATACAGGTGTGTGTGTATGTGTGTGTGAGTGAGTGTGTGTCTCCCTCTCCCTCTCCTTCCCTCCCTCCTTCCTCCCTCCCTCCCTCTTCTCCCTCTCTCCCTCTCTCCCTCCCTCTCTCTCTCTCTCCCTCCCTCCCTCCCTCCCTCCCTCTCTCTCTCTCTCTCTCTCTCTCTCTCTCTCTCTCTCTCTCTCCATTCAAGGACAAAATTCGCCAGACATAAATGAAGAAATAAGTTCATTAAAATGGAACTGTTAACTCCAACACTTTCAGATCGGAGTAGATGAATTATGTGCAGAGTGCAGTGTGCACATCAGGCACCAGCTTTCTAAAGTGCCAGAAATACATCAGCTGTAAGTTTCAAACTGTTACTTTCACTCCTGAGGCAAGATCTGACCTTTCCGTCTCCGGAGCTTATGCAGTATTAATTTTTCTGTGAGGGAAAGATCAATGTCTTTTCTATATGAAACTGGATAAACCCTAATCTGTACCTCAGGTAGAAAATAAGAAATAGTTATATGTATACAAAGTGTGTTCTCATTTACATGTCTGCAGTTCTACAGTAATTATGCTAAAACCAGCACAATTTTTCTGAATTGGCACCTGAGAGATTCACATGGAAGAATGGCATGATATTTTTCTTTGGATTCCAGAGAGACGCACAACAAAATCTTGGCCTTCTTTGAAGGTATTTCTTTTTTTTTTTGAAAAAAGTTTTTTATTTTTATTTCTTATACACATATTGAAAATGTACATTCTCTTATCCATAATTGATCATATATATACATTTTTTCTAATGAAAGCATAAAAATAAGACATTTTAATTATATTTGGGGTTGCACTTCTACCCTCTCTTTTCCCTCTTTTCACAACAAGCCTTCTTCTCCTTCTTTCTTTCCCCTCCCTCCCTCCCTCCTCTCCTCTTCTACTTTCTTCCTCCTCCTCTCCTCCCCTACTTCCCCTTCCTCTCCCTCACTCCTCTCCTCTTTTCCCCCTTTCTCATCTTCTCTCCTGCTCTTGTCCCCTATCCTTTCTTCCTCTCCTTCCCCTTTCTTCCATTCCTTTCTCTCCCTCTCCTCCTCTATCCCTCTCCTCCTCTCTTCTTTGAAGGTATTTCTGAAATCAGAGTTTGACGCACATTCTTTGTGGCACTATATTGGAATATTGTCAAGCTATTGCAAAGCTTCCTTGGTTTAGGAAAGAAAGCTACATTTCACCAAGATGAATCCAAACACGGACAAGGAGTGGGGGAGACTTGGAAAATAGACGGAGGCACCCACAAACATGTTTGATGATAAATGCTTCTCAGTCTCCCCTACTTAACTCTTCTAGAGTCAGTGAGGATTTGATTGAAATCAAAGCGATTAAAAACACACTTCTAAGCACTGATCAGGATAACACGGTTTCATTTTTTTCAATTATCTAAGGAAAATCGAATATATAATTTTTAGTTTTCAGAAGACCATAAAGATACAATTTTATAAATGTTTAATATAGTTACTTGGAGTTTTTTTCTAATTTTCATTAAAAAATAGAATGATAATCTTAATATTGAACTATCATATACTGTACATATTTGTAAATCATTGGTGTATTTAGATGCTACTTTTGCTGTGAGACACTAGGTAGAGGTCAGCCATCGCCATCTTTCAAATGGTATTATTTTAGCATGTTCAATTTTCTATTCACTGAAGCTTGAAGCATTACAAGATACTATTTTATATGGGTGCCAACAAGATTGTCCCTTGAGGTTGTTTTTATACCAGATGACGTCTAATGGCTATATCCCAAGACAAAAACAATATTCTAAGAAAACTGAATAAATCAAATGGTCTTGTAATTACTTCTATGTTTCAAACTTTTCCAGATTTCATATTCTTTTTCTAAAACAATATTGTTCAGTGTGCTTCATTCCAATACACATCTGATTAAAGGTTTGAAAAGGTCAACACAATTCTCCTTTTGTCTATCTTGTCCTTCTTAGTATTGCTTGACTTCTGAAAGAGATTAACCTAACTATGAACTGCAGGAAACCAGGCAAGGCTGTCCAAAATGCTTTTACACCAAGCAAGCAAGAGAGTAAGAAAAGATAAAGTTGATCTTCTTAAAAGCTAAAAGACATTTGACCTCTTAGCTACAGCTCATCAGAAAATTGTGCTGGATTGCGCAGATTGCAGGAGCTGAAAAATCATTGTGTTTGTGACTGTACTGTACAGTACATTTTTACATGGAAACAGTTTAAAGGATTGAGATCCATCAGGGAACCCTGAGGATGAAAAAAAAATACAGACTAATTAACATAGATGCTTTGTCTTTCTTCAATGGGCTTTTTTTGTGACAGGGTGAGTTTCTCATTGCAGGTAATAGTGAGCAAGAGGTGTCCTTCTTCACAATGTCTCTCTCTAGAGCAATCTTTCTTAACTTTGGCAGCTTTAAATTGTCTGGATCAACTCCCAGAATTTTGCAACCAGCATAAAGTCCAATGAAATGCTCTAGAGGGTTCAAAATGCCCATTCTGGATTTAGAATGAGCTCTCTTGATATATTATGCTGGACTATAAATCTGAGCAATGCATACCGGGGCAAAAGAGCCTAGTTCATGTCAAAAGTTATTTAATAAACTGAATTGTTAATATAACCTGAAGGGCAAAATGGAAATAGAAACACAAGGGGGGACTCATGACGTCACTGTCCCGAATAATAATTTGATTCAGGCTGTACTGAACTGGAATTAAAGCAGAATGTCTTATAGACATAACATACCATTGTATTTATTATATTTCTGATTGTCTCCTAATCAATAAAGACTTATCAATTTGTGAAGCAAGCCAATAAGATATTATCTGAACTATCATAACTATCATAAATTCAGATAAGAACGGTATAAAGACCAAGGAGTTTATTGCTACAACATTGGGGTTGCAGGTTAGGATTTACATATTTCATTTTGCTTGATAAAAATAACTGTTCAGGTAGTCAAGCAAATAATGTTTTGGGGAAAATATGCAAATATTTATTTATTTATTTATTTATTTATTTATTTATTTATTTATTTATTTGTCATATTTCTATGTCACCCATTCTCCGAGGACTCTGGGCGGCTTACACCAATAGACAGTATATTGCCCCCAACAATCTGGGTCCTCATTTTACCCACCTCGGAAGGATGGAAGGCTGAGTCAACCTTGAGCCGGTGAGATTTGATCCGCTGATCTGCTGAACTAGCAGTCAGCTGAAGTAGCTGCAGTACTGCACTCTAACCACTGTGCCACCTCGGCTCTTTATAATTATAAATATGATCCATTTGAAAGCTTTGAGCAAGATCAGAAGGGTTGGGGTTTTTTTGCTGTTTTTATGACATGCTTTTGTTCTGATTAGGAGTTTCTATCGCCTTCCTAAAATGATCCCAGGCAAGGCTATAGATTAAATATGATCAAATATAATAGAAACGAGCATCTAATAGGTTTGGTGATTTCCTGACATTGGTGAAGACAAATAAAGTCCATTTAGACAGAGTTCTGCCGTGGCACTGAAAAACTGTTGACTTTGTAAAATCTCTGTTTTACAAGGTGTCTAATACAGTTCATTCCACCTTTAATAAGAATTTCTTCCATGCTGCATATTGAATAAACCTGCTTGCAAAATCAAAAGAAGTAACAAGGCACATGCAACATCAGTTGGGCTGAGAGAGTGTGACTGACCCAAAGTCATCCAGCTGGTTTTCATGTCTAAGGGGGAACTTGAACTCCCAGTTTTTCACTTTCTAGTCTGGTGCCTTAACCACTAGACCAAAATAGACTGTCATCATCATGTCATCATCATCATCATCATCATCATCATCATCATCATCATCATCATCGTTTAATTCAATAATTCAATAATGTTCTGAAAAAGTTATGTGCTGGATGAACCAGTGCAACTTTATTCAGACATAATTCTCATTGAGCTGAATGGCATTTGGTCTTAAGTTAATATTCATAACAGGATAGCAGTCTTAGTGTTGTGAAGATTTTACAACAGTAAATAATATCCAACAATGCATATTTAAATTTGATACTTGCTATTTAGTGGGAAAATGTGATATATAGTAAAACATGCTGCCATCTGCTATTTATACAGAAAATCCATCTTTTCTGGCAAGCTAAAAGAATTGAGGGTTTGTTTTTTTGAGGAACTTTTTTATCTACTGTTACAGAAATTGTCAAAAAGGCTTTTTAAAAAAGAGTAAAAACTTTTATTACTGCCCTAAATGAAATCACCATGTGTTATTTAGATCTGTGATTTATATCAGATTATCCCAATATTTCTAATCTGGTCACAAAGCTGTTACAATATTAATAAATTTACTAGGAAAATCTCTATTACATAAAAAAGCTATTGACAGGCTGTTTCTATTTTCCCTAAGGCTAGTAGGAAATTATTAAAGTCACAGTGGCATGTGATGCAACTAAAGAACTTGTAGTTTTAAATGATTTAAATATAAAAAGGAAAATTCCATGGGCAGCAGATGGTCTGTACTCAAAATATTTCATCACACCCAGCAAATGTTTCTGAAGCTCCATGAAAATAAGAAAGCTGTCCAACAAAGTCAGCTTGCCAATATGAGCCGCCTTCAAGTTATACTTCACAGGAACTCTGATTATCTTATCCACATTTTCTAAAATAGCAAAAATCAGATTCTTTAAACCAAGTTCATTTTGAAATTTTCTTTTATCATGAGTAAGTACGGCAGCCTAACCTTCTCCAAGCATATTGTCTTATAACCTCAGTTGACCAGACACAGGATGGAAGAATAACTGTAACACGGAAACATGTTTTTATTTTAAAAAAGAATGTCTGATAGTGGATTTGGCTCAGTATCTCACTTAAATCCAATTTTCGGAAAGAGTGCTGAATTATAATGAAGCAGATTTCTTGAAATTCAAGTAACGCAGTATCTCTTTTCAGCATTTCTATTGTTAGGCTTTAAAATTAGAACCTTGTAAGCTAGTTCAAACATTTAGGGCGTATTTTATGTATTTGACAATCTTCTCAGTTTAGTTTTCACTATGTGTTTCTTGTTCCTTTCTTCCAAGGAAATACTTCTTTGTCTATATTATCAAGTTGTGAAAAATGGTATAATTAACTTTATTTGGCTTAGTTCAACTTATGACAGTTATTTAGAGCAGTCTTTCTCAATCTTGGCAACTTTGAGACATGTGGCCTTTCTAACCAGTATAGGAGTTGAAGGCCACACATTTTTAAATTGCCAAAGCTGAGAAATACTGTTCTAGAGATACCATCTTTATGTTTCATGTGAATACATTGCTACTGATGTTTCTGAGTAACACTTCTATACATTGACTAGAGCAGGGGTGTCAAACACGCGGCCCATGCGTCATGTACTGGCCACGGCCACCCCCGGTTTAGCGAAGGGAGGAAAAGTCGTGATAGGTCATGTGATGACAACGTTTGACATCCCTGGGCTAGAGGTTCAATAAATCATGACTTCCCTGTAGAATTGAGTAAGAGGAGCTACCAAAAATGGGCTTTCTGCTGGAAATGTTGTTTAGATATTGAACGACCTGGATTTCCCTTTCAATGAAAATTTGTAAAGCTGAAAGCTTTCTTTAAAAATAGTAAAATCAAAATTTGGCTTGACAAAGAGAGAGAAAGGAGAAGTTGCTCCTTTGCTGAAAGAACAGAAGGAATTTCTCTCTGCGTCAGTCTTTCACTCTGTCTCTCTCTCTCTCTCTCTCTCTCTCTCTCTCTCTCTCTTTGTGTGTGTGTGTGTTTAAGAGGGTGAGTATTGGCAGGAACAATATAGTTCACTCAGTAATTAGATTTGTGCACATTTAAAGATGTTAACCATTATTAATAGTGGCTGTGTAATAGAGATTCTGCCAGCAATATGAGTCTCCAGAGTCACTGAAATAGAAATCAAAGTGGGTTTGCCATATGGTTTCATACAAGTATAAAAATAACAGGAGGAAATATGTGCAGCTCAACACTATCTCATCAAAAATTCAGAGATATGACCTAATTATTCTAATTTCTATTTTTGCTAGGAGGCAAATAAGAATTGGCATACATTTAAAATATAAAATATCCATGATGATTTTGCAGCAAACAGAATAGATTAAGTCAGTGTTTCCCAACCTTGGCTTGGCAACTCCCAGAATTCCCCAGCGAGCAAATCTTCACTTACCTAAAGATGTTGTATGCAGAGTTTCTGCAGGTTTGCCACTGCACATTGGTTCCTACCAAATTGCTTTTGTCCGCAAACTCTGAGATATGCTCCCACTGATTTTGTTTTAAAATGTTGATCATAAAATCAAATATTTAATAATTATCAAATAGAAATAGGGTTGATTCCGGAAATGTATTGCCTTTGCTCAGAACCATGAATTCAGATGAACAGGTCGGAAATCCCAGACTTATGCATGCAATATAGCATGGCTGTCAGAATAAACTCACATCTACCTAAGAATTTGAAAAGTAATTTGATGGAGAAATAAGTTTGACTGCCAAGTTTTTAAAGAGGGAACTGGTTATGTTGGAGGTGAGAGGACTCAATGAAAAGATAATATTGTAGATAACCAAACTTGTTTCAATTACATCGTTCTCCATGCACTAGTGGATCATGACAATATGAATATAGACAACATACTCAAAAAGAAATTGTCATATTATCTCTATATCTTGTCAGATATATCGGTTGGGATCTATAGGTATACGTCAATTGACTTGGTATAAAAGGGAATGAAAGAAAAAGCTTGCTCAAACATATAATGGAGAAGAATTGAGGAGTAAGATGCTCTAGGAAGCAAATGAATTGGAAATAGCTTTAAAAATCATTTTACACAGCTACTCAGATGTAGTGCAAAAGTATCTATTTATTCTCGGACTCTCTCCTACTAATCTCTCAGTGTTTCCTTATGATTGTCAGTTAACAAAGTCTTAAACAGGCATATTGAATTATTTTTAACACTGGGTGGTATAATCCTTGTGTACCATTTGTTTGAAGCTGGCTGCAAATGAGGATCCCCTAAAGAGAAGCAATACTGAATGGTGTATTCTCTTTTAATAGTACCACCTTCTGTTTCTATGGAAACAGCACAACTTGTTTGCAGCTTGAAAGACACGGATTCGGCCCTTATTAAAATAGATTGTACACTGTTAAACATAACCTTTAAAATAGAGAGCTGCTTCCTGCTTTAGGATACAATTATTATTCCATATATATGAAACAAAATCTACAAGTCAGATGTGACCCATCATTACTGGTAATGAAAGATTAAGAAGTTCTTGTGCAGGCTAATGGTCTACCATAAAGCTACTAAATTATCTATTGTCCCACTTGGGAGATTCCTGATAATTCAAATGGAAACAAGATTTTATAAAGAAAGTCACAAAGGGCAACCACATATACAGAGTCTCACATTTCTAAGTGGATTCTTCCACATCATTTCACTTTTCCCCCCTGCAAAATTCTCAGTATTTTCTTTTAGAATTACATACAGAAAATAAATCGGTTGAACTATTTTTAAGCTTGCAAATAGCAAACATATTTAAATAACTCCTTTCCTCTATGATACCAAAATACTACACTAAATATATATATATATATATATATATATATATATATATATATATATATATATATATATATATCCCATTTTATAAAGCAAAAATAGAACATTAATTATATGGGAGGGAAAAATGGAATAGGGTGGGGGAGGGGAGTGGAGGGGAGGCAATCCACCCAGCAGCTGGTTACTGACCCAATTTAAAATGCTTGAGTTGAACAAATAAGTTTGAAACAGCTTCCATACACCTTTTACAGTTGGACGTCTACAGAGAACCTCTTCTATAGCAAAAGTATTGCTACAGAGGTGGTTCTTTCTTTTCTGTTGACACATTATATAATAGGAATACTTTGAAAAAGAGCCTCCTCTGAGGCTTGCCAGCATAAAGAGAACTAGTTCTGGAGATAATTATGTCTTTCATAAGAAGCACCAATTTGGCCTGTGAGGATATTGGTAACCAGCACAAGTCTTTTAGTTTTGGAATAAAATGATGGTCCCAATTATGGTCGAAGCAACTACATTCAAAACGAGCTGAAACTTCATCAGTAAGGCACCAACATAACTGGTGGATAGCTCTCGTTTCATTGTCTCTGCTAGGAAGTTTAATTTATTATACTGAATGGATTGAAGCCAAGAATCTGCCTTCCACTGATATGATACAGAAAAACAGAGAAGCCATCACAAAAGAATATTAGCAACGGTTGTATATCAAATGCAAACATCATTTCTAACAATTAATGCTCAAAGCTCTTGTGTTTATTTCCCCTGACCATTCTGTAAAATGCTAAAAATAAATCTATTTGGGTAAAGAAATCAAATTTATATCTGTTGATTGTTTTGACAATGACTGTAGTGTAGAGTCCTACATTAATAGGATGTATACTTGTAGATTAGACTACCATCTTCATAATACCCAACCAGAATTGTGTCTCAGTTTCTCATTTTCCTTTCCTTCTTATCCATTAGAGCTCAGATTTTAGTTTGGAATAATATGGAATAGTTCAGGAAAGAAAATGGTTTTCACTGTTGGAGAAAAAAGCATTAGACTGTGTACAGATTTTACTCAGTTGAGTCCTATTAATGTAAGATTCTACAGGTGAAAATTAGTTCTCATATAGTGATGGTTAAAAATAAATAGGTTTAGCCATTGTCAAAATAATCAACATACATTAATTTGCTTTCTTTACCCAAATAGATTGATTGTTAGCATTTTACACAGTGGGCAGGAGAAATAAACACAAGAGCTTTGAACATTAATTGTTAAAATAATATGTTTGCATTTGATATACAGCAGTGGCTAGTAGTCTATTGTGATGGCTTCCCTGCTTTTCTGTAATAAAACTCCTGGATTCTTGTATGACTGTTTAATTGATTCTAGTATAGCCTGTCAGGCAGAAGCTTGACATGACTTGACTTGTTATATTTGAACATTGAGCTCTGGGTAACATGTGGTGAGAAGACAGGCAGGGCTTCTCTTTGTGCACACACATTTCCATAATGCAATAGAAAAGTTTCATGGATTCAATATGGATTCATATTGACACGTCTCTATACGTGTGCTCTAAGATTACATTTTCTAGCAAAATGAACTTGATCGGTCATTTCTCTCATTGTAACACTTGATAACAAGAAGGTAGCTTGTCAAATGATGTTTCCTTTGGCAATTCACTCTCATTTTCTCCAAGACTGTGGATTCATCTGACAGCATTTATTTTACAGGCACATTGCTTCCTGTTGAGATTATGCATCTGAATTTCATGGGTTAGCAGTTAATGCAGAAAACAAAGGACAGCCACAAATGATGTTTTGAAGACATTGTTTTCGCTGATTACATACACAGAAATGTTCTGTTCTATTTTGTACCCCATGAGATAGAAAATAAAATAATGGTGAGCATACAGGCCTTTTCAAAACAACAAAATCTGAAATATTGCTTAACGCACTGTAAGCCGCCCTGAGTCTCCGGAGAAGGGCGGCATATAAATCAAATTAAAAAAAAAATTCATCCATCTTTCAGTAATGCTTGACTTTGCTTGTAAACAAAGAAGTAAAGCATCTTCTGTAAAGGCAAAGACATTGTTTGAAATCCTTTTTTTTTAAAAAAAAAATCACCTCACAAAGGAAAATTTTCTTCTACTTTCTTTTTACTGGTGCATGTCCGATTCATCTGATTACCTCTTTCTTCCTCCCCTCACCCCTCCCCATTTCTCCTGATCCTGTTAAAAGTTCATTGTGCAAAGAACAAGTTAAATGGTGGTGCCCTTAAATTGGTCATTGTATGCCCACAGTTGGAAACCACAGAAAATGTGTTCACATGCGGCTGCTTTGTCTTTCAGATGTGAATTCTTCAACTGGGCTTTTATGCAATTGAAGCCTTTCAGGAAGAAAAGGATTTTGAGTTTTTGCAATGTCAAATTGATCAGCTTCATCTCTGTCACTCTTGTTCAATTCTTTTGGTGATAGGGACAGGCTTTACATTCATCTGTTTAGCCAGGCTTCCTTTTTATTTAGAGCAACAGAAAGGAGGGGATCCTTCCATAATATGTATGCAAAACTTCATTTAAGTCAGAGGTTTCCAAACTTGGCAATTTTAAGACTTGTGGACTTCCAACTCCCAGAATTCCCCAGTCAGCATTCCTCTGTTGAAGTCCACACGTCTTAAAGTTGTCAAGTTGAGAGACCCCGGATTTAAGTTAACAAGAATGTCTAACTGTACCCAAACAACACACTGTTCATGCATACATACACACACACATACTAAGTGTTTTTCTATCGAGACACCTGGTCTACCCCAGCATGTGGAGAGAGAATGGAGGAGAACTTGTGGCTCAGAGGTTAATACAACTGCCTAACATTCAGGCAGCCGAAGTTCGAATCCAAGTAAGGCAGAAAGAATTCTCTGAGTAAGTGGAATAGACAATTTAACAAATCTGTTTCACAATTTTCCTCTTTCCAAGTTATAACTGAAAAAAATAAGTCCTGGAGAACATCTGAGACATGTTTCTTGACTTTTGTTTAGAGAAGTTTAACTAAATCTCTCCTGGCTTTTAGCAAAAGGATCTCAATATTCTCAATAATGATGAAAATCTTTTGCTTTCATTCTTCATTTTGTATTTTGAGGCTTCATTTATAACTTTTAGGGTGGTTTCACAAGTGCTGTATTTTAATGGATATTGATACTCACTCTGGGAATCTGGTATAGGATTCAGACGGGATAAAATAAGTTGGAAAAAACGGAATAGAAAATTTTCATTCAATTAATCTAGACAATCAGAGATTAAATAAATAATTTCTGCCCTTTTACACTTCCAGTAGTGTTCAACAGGCTACAGTACTTATATTAATGTTACAGTACTAGATATTGTAGGCTGCTGGATTGCAAATTATCTCTGGATCTATGCACAGCTGTTTCAGGTGATAAAGGTATCCAGTGCAGTTTAGAATGTCTCCCTTGGATGGACAACTGGTAATGTAATGCTGAATCATAATTTGCAGGAGTTCCAGTTAGTAGCTCAGCGACATTTGAAGATCTTTGAAGTAAATAATGAAATATCATAGTACTCATCCATGTAGCCTGCTTCCTATAGTGCATTGTCATTGCTGAGGAAGCTAAAGATGAAGATGATCCAAGGTGTTCTGGCACATACATCAGTATTTTTCCAGCTGTTGTGTCAATACCTCCCACCTGAACAATCTATGGCATCTGGAGAAGAAGGGTCTTCCAAAGGTCAGTGAGTGCCTAATAGGCCAAGCAGATCTGCTCTGTGGGACTCCCTTCTCTTTTTTGGCTGCCATGGTCTGCAACTCTATTGCTCTCTGTGCAATGGTTACCAGAGAGACTGGCTATCTTCTTGGGCAGCCATCTTTTTTTTTGGGGGGGGGGAGATGAACAAAAGAGAGCTTCCTGTTCTAGTTGACCTTGTCGTCCTAAGCTTTTCTGTGTCCCACTATATTTTGGCCCTCAGTTTTCTCATCAGTTCCATCTCCTGGTTATTCTTTTATTTGACTTTTGGATTTGACCCACAGGTTCTGGCACAGCTTTTGATGATGGTTGTTAGCTCATCTCAAACTACTTCCTATGATTAATTCTAACATAGTTACAGTATAATCTTACCAACATTACAGTTGATTGCCTTGCCAATTGTGGTGGGGTGTAAAAAAAGCCCACAAATATTTTCTCTCCTGCATTAGAAAATAATTTATAAATAACTAGCTGAGGATTCCACCAAAAACAGCAATTCAAAGTGGATTTGTGGATTTCAGGAAATCATGCAGACTCAGAGCAAAGTAAGTGAGATCTTTGTAAAATCAATGAAAAAATCCCAGAGGATTGCACTCCATTATTTTTAGAGCAAATATGCTCTAGTAAGTGATATATTTGGTCCCTGGAGAAAACGTTTACATGGAAATACAATTAATAGAATTGAAGCAACATTCTGAAAGAGACTTTTAATCTAACACTAATGAAAGCCTTTGTATTCTACTAAGTATGTAAATGGGTGATTGGAGTACCTGACTCAAAACAGCAACCAGGAATTAAAAAAATACTTTCCTGCTAGCAAAAGCTTTCTGGAACAAAGTTTCAGGGCAAACAATTTCAGAAATAAACACGACTTTTGTTAGATATATGATATCTCAAATTTTGAGCCATGACAAGCAACCAGCAGGCTAAACTGTGTGTAATTTGAAAATGACTTTAAGGGAAAAAAAATCAATGCTTCATTACAAAATAGAATTGTTCCAGATACCTTGATATGTGTAAGTCTACTCTTTTTTTTTTAAAGCAAGATGGAGCCAAAGAGTTCCTCCAGTTCAAATGCTATTGATAATATGTGCAGATGTTGAAGCTAGGGAGATAGGAAATGAGTCTGGGTTTAGAAAAGACTATTCTATAAACATAAATCTGGTCAAACCAACAGGCTGTATGAGAAAATGGACCACAACCAGCCTGCTATACAAGGCAAGTGAAAGAGGCTTAGGAGCTGAAATGTAGGGTAGTGTGTGTATATTTTTGTGGAGGGTAGAAACTGCTCTGATCTTACATAGTTTCCTATTCAGGTTGAGAGTCAGCCCCTACTTCTTTAAGCTAGGGCCTACAGATAGTCAAGACCCCCTTTGGGAGTGAGTCTAGGGCAACTCACTGTGGCCAACTCACCATGGCCATCTCATCATGGCCATCTCGCTACGACCAACTCGCCACAGCCAACTCCACACAGAATAACTCAACACAATCAGTGTTATCTGCCGCTGTTTCTTTAACATTATTTCCATTTTTGTCAGTGGAAATAAACAGTGTAAATGAAACTGTGGTGGATAACATTTATCGTGTTGAATTATCCCTCATGGAATTGTCCCACGTCAAGTTATCCCGTGGTGATTTGGCTGTGGTGAGTTGTCCTGCAGCAAGCAAACTACAGCAAGTTGGATGCGGTATCTTGTCCATGCCTGAGTTGGCCATGATGAGTTGTACCCAAAGATCCTTTCCTTTCCTTTTTTCTTTTTTCAGGTGTGATTTTTATATTTATTTAGTAGTTTTATTAGTAGATTTTGATTATCGGATTTGTTAGGATTCTAGTTTTCATTTTCCCTCTTCAATTTTTGCTATTTTAAATATGATCTTTTTTTGCAGACCTTTTAGATTAGTTAATCTTTCCGGGATGGTTATTTGGCCCCCATGTAGCTCAAAAAAAACTAAATTCTTCTTGTTTTCTAAGATTAATTTTTATAAGTGTCATATTGTATTTTATGTTTTGGTTCTTTTTGTCTTTGAATTAATTTTCCAGTCTGGGTTTTCCTAACTTGGTTTGTGTCTTTCTAAATTTCATCCAAAATTAGAGGAATGTGTTCCTTAAACCTTTGCAATGAATTAGATTCCCCCCCCCTCTTTACTTTTTAAATCATATTTAGAAGGATTTAAATTTATCAATTGGACTGGTGAAAGTTTAGATAGAAATGAGTCAATTATAAAAAATAAAATTGATGTTAATACAGCTTGTCATAATTTTCTAGAACAAAAATTAAAAGTCAATTAATTGTAATTGTTGCATATTAGTACTTAATTGATATTTAGGAATGCAATGCTCTTTTTCATTTCTCTTACCTGAAATTCACTTGGGTATAATATTTTTTAATTTCTTTCCTAATTATTTATTCTATATAACACATTCACCTTTCCTATCTTGAAAGCACCTGCTGTTTATCCAGTTTAAAATTTTAAATAATATTTTCAAAATGTTTGGTGAGAACTGATTACATATCTAGCCCAGTGGAGCAGATGGGAAACTTCATTTTAATTTACTGCTAGAAAATGAAACTGGGAAGCTGTTCATGAAGCAACATATAAGAGACCCTGTAGAATCATTAAAGGCAAAAGAAACGACTGTAATCATTGGATACTGGAAAAATAAATAAAGCTATGCATTATTTAACTCAGTGTTGCTATGAAGTTGGAAGTAAACAAATCAGGTTATTAGTGACCTGTTTTAAAATTATGACTGCAGTTTTGCTTTAAGAAAGATTTTACTGGCTGGAGATGGTCATGACTACAGACACATGTTGTACATTATAATTGCCAAATATGCTATATTAGCACTTAACATCTTTATGAGATTAAAAATCAGGTTAATAAATGTTGGCCTAAATAGTGTTATGCAATAAAAAGAAAATGTGTTTTGTTTCAGATGTGGAATAAAATAGCTCTATTTGGAAATTCCATTGGAATAGTCTGAGTTACTTATATTTTGACAGTATAAAACTCAAACCATATTCATTATTCCACGTACTGACAGAGCAAAACTCAAGGTGGGGGTCAACCTATTTCCCAAAGCACCTGAAGGCCAGACAAGGAATAATAGATGGAAACTGATCAAGGAGAGATTCAACCTAGAAATAAGGAGAAATTTTCTGACAGTGAGAATAATCAATGGAACAGCTTGCCTTCAGAAGTTATGGGAGCTTCAGAAGTTCTGGAAGCTTTTAAGAAGAGACTGGACTGTCATCTGTCAGAAATGATGTAGGTTCTCCTGCTGGGTGGGGGTTTGGACTAGATGACCTACAAGTCCCTTCCAACTCTGTTATTCTGTTCTGTTAGGTGATCTGGCATATGGAACAATAAGAACTGAGAATAAGTCACTGGATGCCTTGTTTTTACTCCATTGCCTTCAGGATGACAAATTGTAGCCCATGCTGACTGCCACCAGCTAGCAAATATCAGAAAAATTAATGTAACAGATTATTTTGGAATAAGCCATGGTGGCACAATGGTTAGAATGCAGTACTGCAAGCTATTTCTGCTGACTGCTGGCTGACTGCATTTCGGCAGTTCAGTTCTCACAGGCTCAAGTTTGACTCAGCCTTCTGATTTCCAGTTTGGCGTCGCGGCGAGACAGTAGGGGAAATAGCGGGCTCTGATAAGTCCCGCGAAAACCCCGGCTGCCGAACTGCCGCCGATGGGTCTTCGGACCGAACCCATCTTGCAGGGATGGGGGGAGAAGAGGGATGCCTTGGACGACCGAAAGGAACAGGCAAGTTCCTCGGAGCTCGGAGGGAACCCTCTGTGAGTCAGCGGCAGGGGGTGGCAGCCATGGCAGCTGCCACGAAGCTGTGACAAACCGAAAAAGAATTGTGCCGGAGAAAAGAAGAAATGAACGATCTGCTTTGAAGCCAGGTGAGTGACACTAACCCAGGCGAGAAACAACATTAAAGTATGGATTTTTATAAGTAAAACCCCTAGCCTTAAACAGCAGCTGTGGATTTGTGGGGCAAGAAGAGTTATTAAAGCAATTACAGGTGGTAAACACCCATTAAGGAATTTATTTAAACACAGACCGATTTGGAATAATTGAACATTGAAACACGCTTGAGATATATTTTTTAAATTGAAACTGACGAAGTTTGGAGAAGGGAAAAAAAGGGACAAATAGGGATTCAACACTTTTAAAATTCAAAAGAGGAGAGACAAATGGATGGTTACATAATTGTAACAAAATGGAGATTGCCATGACTAAGGGAAAGTGTTGATTGCAGAGAGACACCTTCTGTTCGAAAAAGAAACAATGTGATTTATCGTTTATTCTGGATTACTTTGAAAATAACCAAGAGTTTTTGGTTTTGGAGATTTTTATTCTGTCTATGGGAGGTTTTATTGGTGGAAAGAAAGAAGAAATTTAGTGGATCTATTAAAATTGAAGCATTGGCGCAGGAACAAAAGAAGGCAAATGGAGCAGGAACAAAAGAAGGAAACGGATGGACTTTGCATGGTATAGAAGCAACTAAAGAATTAAAAAGACATATAGAGTTTTAAATTTGGCAACACCGAATTTGAAATGGAATATTTATGGACAGATAAGAAAATGAAGAAATAAAATATACTTGGTTTTGAAATAAGAATATAAAATAGTTTGACTGGAAAATGAAAATGTTATATTTAAATGATTTTTGAATTTAAATAGGAGGTGTTTATAGAATAACAAAGATGGAAAATAAAATAAGGTAATTAAAATAGAATTAATGCAAAGGTGGATAAAAATGATAATTTTATAGAAGAATAAGAACATACATAAACATAAGATAAACTCAAGAAAATTTATTAGTTCATAGGAGAATATGTGGAGAATATATACAAATATGTTTGATGCAATAAGTCTCAATGTTAAATTTAAACAAAATAGAGAATGGTAAATATGCTCAAATTTGAATGTTTAATGTATTGTTGGATGGTAAAATAAGATACACAGACTTAAGTAGTAAATTAAGATTGAGCTTAATGTATTTTGGAAATGGTTATCATTTAGAAATATGCTGGGAATCACCCAGGAAGAATATGTTTGGAAACAGTGAAATAACAGATAAACATGTTGAAAATTAGCTAAATAATAGTTGGAGATAAGGATGAGAATATGCTGAAAAGCAGCCATAGAAATAGGTATGGAGGAGTATATGCTGGAAAACAGCCAAAATAAGATATTCTGAGAACCAGCCAAACAATAGTTGGAGGTATAGAGGAGAATATGCTAGAAAAGAGCCAAACAAAATATGCTGGGAATCAGCCAAATAATAGTCGGAGCTAAGGAGGAGAATATGCTGGAAAACAGCCAAAACAAAATATGCTGGGAATCAGCCAAACAATAGTCAGAGGCATGGAGGAGAATACGCTGAAAAACAGCTAAAATAAAATATGCTGCGAATCAGTCAAAATAATAGACAAAATAATAGATATGGGGTGAAGAAGAATATATTGGAAGATTATTAAAATGAAGTGAGATGAATATGAAATGGTTCTGTGTAAAATCAAAAGGGTAACTGATGATAAGTTTAGAAAATTATATGTAAGTTAACAGAGTTTAAGATTTAAAGATTTGATGCAATGGGTCCAGGGATGAAGGAGTATAGATAGAAATTTGATTTATAAATGGAAATAAAAATAGAGTTGTGTTTATTTGAAAATTAAAATTTGTGGTGATAAAATAATAAGATAAATATTTAGATTAAGATGTTAGAATATTTGTTAAAAATTTGTGTTTTGATTTTTATGTTAAAAGATGTAATGGAGGAAATTCGGGAAAGAATTATTAAAGAGTTTTAAGCGAATGTATCTATTCATGACCAGATCAAGACTTCGTCCTTAAAAGGTGTATTTTATGTTTATGTTTTTTTAAAAAAAATAAAAAATATTTTCAAAAAAAAAGTTTGACTCAGCCTTCCATCCTTCGAAGGTCGGTAAAATGGGGACCCAGATTGGGGGCACTATGCTGACTCTGTAAACTGCTTAGAGAGGGCTGTAAAGCACTGCGAAGCACTATATAAGTCTAAGTGCTTTTGATTTGAATCTATTAAAATATCTTATAAAAATATGAAAGCAATGCACTGTTTCCTATACTAGCATTCAGAGATTTTTTTTTTTTAATTGGGAGGATAAAAGATAAACTAAAAAGAATGTGGACTGGCTTTGATGATGTTATTTTTAAAGGACATATTAATTTTTGCATTTCTTTCAAGAACCCAGAGAGCAGGTCACCTAAATTTAGTCCCAGCCAGTGCACCTAAATCAGCTTTCTTTTTAAAATGTTCTTTTAAAACATCACTTTAATCTGTGACCCCCTTGCACTTTCAGCCAGCAGTTCAAGTATTTCAGGGCAGGTTGACCATCATCTGCAATCAACGTGTTTATTTTATTTGCTATTCTGTATAGTCACATGCTTGCCATAAAACTCAGGGTAGCTAACAAGGAAACAAACAATGCATATTAAACCAAAGTATTAAAATAGATCATGTTGAAGATAATGCGTACATTCAAACAAAACAGGTTCACATTGTCTCCAGAAAAACAACCAGTCTTAAAAGCTTTTTGAATGACAGGCAATGTTGGATCTTAGGAGGAATGATGTTCCGAAGGTTGGTGAGATGATAGATAAGCACATTTCCAGTCTCAAAAAATGACACTGCTTGAATAATGGGACCTCAGACATTTCAACCCTGTATTTATTAAATGGGCAGAAGAAGTCAGAGACAGGTGGTTCTGCAAATAGCCAGATCTGTAAAGAGCTTTGTAGGAGACTATCAGCTGTTTGAATTGTACCCACAAGATCGATAAGAAAATAATAGCAATAGCAGTTGGATTTATATACCGCCCCATTATGTTTTATGGCACTCTCTGGGTGGTATACAATGTCAGCATATTGCCCACTCCCCCTCCAACAATCTGGATCCACATTTTACCAATCTCAGAAGGATGGTCTCAAGGATCCAAACTCCGGCCTGATATCAGTAGGAAAGAAGCAACAGGCTTGAAGGCAAACTAAGTTTATTTAGCTGGACTCAGGCATGCAATGAGTTCAATCAGCAGCCAGACAGCAGTCAGCAAAGTCTGGTTAGCAAAAGCTGTTTGCTGGGAACGTCCACCGCCCAGTGCCTGTAAATAGGCGGGCCACACCTTTCCACTGTGCAGGCCTCGCTCTAGTTGCTGTCACGCGCCACAGCTTTGACCCAGCTGATTGTCGGTCCAAACTGCTGCTCAGCACTTCCTGGCTTAGCCACGCCTCCATGCCTCGCAGCTGAGCTCCACTGTTTCCTCTGCCGCCATAAGGCCGCTGAGCCAATTGTGCCATGCTTGCCATGCTACAGCTGGGTCTTTTTAAAACACCCCCCATCACTGGTGCATTCCTGAGACATCCCTCGTCGCCCCTTCTTCTGCCCGCCCTGCTGTGACAAGCCCCGGGCCTCATGGCTTGACAGATGGAAGGCTCAGTCAACCTTGAGCCCCATCAGGATCAAACTCCAGGCTGTGCTGGAGCTCAGCCAGAATTGCAGCTGCTCTAGAACCAGCATAAATCATATATTAGTAGTGGTGTTACGTTGATGTGCCAAGGTATACCTACAACTGGCTGCTGCATTCTGGACCAGCTGCAATTTTCAAATGGTCTTCAAAGGCAATTCCATGTACGGTATGTTGCAATAGTCTATATGCAAGATGACCAAGACATGAGTTTCCTGATCCACAAATTGTGCACAAAATCCCTCCTATCCACAGCTGCTAATTGCTTCTTGAGCAGAAGCCATGAATCTTGGAGGACCTCAAATTTTGCATCTAGAATTAAAAATGGAAAAACTCCGATCTAGGTAACTCCAAAATCTTCAGTTATATGTTCTTGCTGGGGTTCAGCTTGATCCTTTTCCTCCTCATTTAAACCTCTAATTGCAGAAGAAAGAACCTTAGAAGAACTTTATGGTTCTTCTAAGAAAAAACCATAATGACATCACTTGATCAGTCTTGACTTGAGATGTATCACTGGCTATTAACAGCATATTGATGAAACCTAACCCATGCCAACAATGGCCTTATAGAGCAAATTCATGTAGATATTAAGCAGGAGTGGAGAGAGAATCTATCCCTGAGGCATCCTATGAAACAAGGACCTAGAGCTGGATCTCTCTCTCTACTAATCCCAAATAGAAACAGTCCCAGATGAAGAAGGAGCAATTCCCAAATCCCACTAGCCAATCTAGAAGGATATCATGATTGATTATATCAACAATCACTGAAAGATCATGGAAGGTCAGACTGGATGCACAACTCTTATCCCGAGCCTGCTCTAGCTCACCAATAAGCATCATCATTGCTGTTTCACAATTGTCCCCTAAAACCTGACTAAAAAGTGATCCAAGGGTTCCCCCAGAGGCCACTGAATGTGCAGCCTGTGTCAACACTGAAGGTGACCTGGCTGAAGCCATTTTGGACTTCAGTGTTGCCACACTGGAGTTGAGGGATAGGGAGGGGGGAATAGAGATAGCTGGGGCTTTGTAACCAAAGCAAAATACTTTCTCCTGGGAACTAAGGACATTCTCACATCTGGTCAGAGAGAAGAGGAGTGATGTTACCAAGCAACTGGACGGCACGCTGATTGGACCATGTGACTGACTGGGGAAGGGGAAAACTTTTACTTTTAATTAGGTGGAAACAGCAGGATCCTTCAGAGTCGGTTTTCACCAGAACTGTGCCAATATAACAGAATAACAGAATAAAAGAGTTGGAAGAGACCTTGGAGGTCTTCTAGTCCAACCCCCTGCTTAGGCAGGAAACCCTACACCAAACAAATGGTTATCCAACATCTTAAAAACTTCCAGTGTTGGAGTACTCACAACTTCTGGAGGCAAGTTGTTCCACTGATTAATTGTTCTAACTGTCAGGAAATTTATCCTTAGTTCTAAATTGCTTCTCTCCTTGATTAGTTTCCACCCATTGGTTCTTGTCCTGCCTTCAGGTGCTTTGGAGATTATCTTGACTCCGTCTTCTTTGTGGCAGCCCCTGAGATATTGGAACACTGCTATCATGTCACCCGTAGTCAATATGATAATATGATATATACCCAATAAAACTAATCTTTGAGGAATTTACCTGCCTTGGAGTTTTGTTTGCTATGTAATTATTACTTGGAACCCTGACAGCTTGACCACTTTCTCAACTATCTTTTGCTGGAATAAAACCATTAGCTAAAGAAGTAACTAACAGCAAGTGTTAGTTCCCTACCCTGGAGATAGATCTAGCAGAAAACCCAAAAAGCCTCTATGTCTGATTACGTGCCCTGACATCCTACATTTTTAGCTGAGAACAAAAAGACAATAATGAATTATGCACCCTTCATTGCTCGGCAATGTTGCCCCACAACTATTATACTTGAAGTGCCCTGGTGTTAGAAGAACTCAGCAAACAAGCTAAACCAACACATTCAATCATGCCTTTGCAACAACATTCATTATGGACCACATCAGTCATGCACAAGAGCATGAACAGTGGGTGAAAGAGCCTTCATTTTTAAATGCACTCTAAAATCTCTACAAACAGCATGTCACAAGATAATTCAAAGTGCAGTAAACAATGGAAGCTTAGCAAGTCAATCAAACACAATATAGGTCATTTTATCTTAGCTTTTTAAAAACGCATTCGTGCTCCAGAAGAGCCAACTCTCAACCAGCCAGTTCTGTATGTACTCTTCTATCGTGTTGCTTGTGCAGATTTTAGAATGCTTTTGAAGACAAAGACTACTTTATTTTTAAAGGCATCCTAAATCTCAACATCAACAGAACATAAGAGTGTAAATAGTTCACACGTGGACAACTGAGCTCAAGAAGCCAATGGCACGAGTAGTATTTGCCTTCACATACAACATTACCATCACCCATCTCCTTCCACTTATGATTGTATGATTGTAACTTTGTTGCTTGTATCCTTATGACTGATATTGATTGTTTCCTGTTTGCTTATTTGTACCCTATGACTATCATCAGATATTGTACCTTATGATTCTTGATGAACGTATCTTTTCTTGTATGTACATTGAGAGCATATGCACCAAGACAAATTCCTTGTGTTTAAATCACACTTGGCCATTAAAAATTGACTATTATTGACTATTATTAGATTGTGTCCATTGTTTTAGGCTGATTAGGGCAAACCGTGGATTTATTGGGACTATTCTGTAAAAATCAGAAGTAAAGTTAACACCTGTTCCTGGAGGTGTATCAACACTTTTGGGTGTTAGTAATAATAATATAGTTCGGGCCAATTGCAAGATCTATTGACATAGGCCCTGCTGGACTTCATCTCATAGTGCATATTATTGGTTTTTGGTGGTGTTGAAAGGTTGGGCAAGGCATACTATGATTGATTTCAAGCTGATTCTTGCATCACATTTTTGGCCTTTGAATTCTTTCTGCTATTTTCTTGAAGTTCTGTTTCAGGGACATTTGGTATTTTAAAATGAATTATGTATGCAGTTTGCAAGGGTGGGGATGGGGCTAATTAAAAACTGAGTGTTGTAGGAGATGTGCCTTACATCAAAACATTGGGAGAACCTTGTTTATCTCTCTCATTTGCTTTTTAGACGCCTAGAGAAAAATGGGGACAAGTAAACACACAAGAAAGTAAAAAAAAAATGATAGCAAGAGAAAGAAGAGAGAATGGCTTAGGCATGACAGGTATGGAGATATAGAGACAGAGATGGACTGGCACAAAAGAGAAAGGGGTGCAATATCTACCCACAGGGCAAATAGGAAATAGGGACAGGAGAGTAGATGGAGAAGCAAGAAATAGCTAGCCACACATATAATAGGGATAGGCAGATATTCTGATACCCAAAGCAGGAAGACCAGGACTGGTATTTATTCAGAAAGTCAGGAAAGGAATGGTTTTGATTTCCCAGTACAAATCAGTTGAGGAATTCAATGGCCACTCTGGCTAAGAATTCTAAAAGCTGCATTTTCAACACAACTAAGACCTATCAAGGTAGGTAAAGCAATATGATCATGCTGCTATTCGAACGTTCTTCATGACCCAGTCACCACAAGTTCATTGGACAGTTGGTGACTGCTGCTTTGAGTTTTTGTAAGCATACACTCAGGTGATAGTATCTACCACATCTACTTTCTCTTCTATAGGTCTGTATTTTGACTTGGCTTCCATTTTTTCCTGGCATCAGAATTTCTCCAGTGATTCTTGCCTTTGTACTACTTGTCTATTTTTTTTAAACTATTATGAATGCTTCCAGTAAAAGGTCACAAAATATACCAGAGTTTTGAATATAAGGATTTCCAAAGACCACATAGTAATGTATTGTGTGGAATTTTGTAGACCTTGAAAGATTAATGTTCTTGGTTAAGGATATTTTTTGTTCACTGGTGCAATTGCTTTTTTTGCTATTGTTAAAGATAAATCCAAATTATTATAAATACGATTGGGAAAGCAAGCAAAGCACAGTTTCTGGAATTATTTCCAACTCTATAATATAGTAGTCATAAGAAGATTCAGTATTTTCTTAGGTGTAATTAAGAGGCATGTTGTGCTTTGTGAATGTGGGATTTCTGCTTTTTCCTTTTATTTCATGTGTTTTTGCATGTGCACACAAGTGTACTGAGAAACATAAGGCAGGCTGTATATGCTCTTTTCTGAATCATGTGAGCATCTGAGGACTGTCCACACCCCCAATCTGATCCAGTATGCAAAGCATGGCTTTTGGAATTCTTTCCATTCCTTTAATAGAAAGTGACTGATATACTGGTTAAGGTTCAGAACTACAAAGAGGGCGATCCAAGTTCAGATCCACTCCTTTCATGAAAATTCATTGGCTGATTTTGGACCACTTGCCCAACCCAAGCTTTCTCACCGTCTTCTGAGTAAAAATGGGATGAGGAAGCACAATGCATACTTTGAGCTTTGTAGGATAGGCAAGATTTAAATGTCACAATAGAGATACTTTGGTCACATGACTCGGAAGAAGGCGTCACATGATGTATCAGGACTTTTTCCTCCTTCGCTAAACCAGGCATGGGTGGGCATGGCTAGCACGTGATGCATCTGGGCCGCAGGCCACACATTTGACAGCCTGGAATATGAGGATCTTTTTCTGGAATGCTTTTCTCTTTAGCTCCTTTATATATTTAGACCTACTTTTCAAATCAAGATTTCTTTTCTTGGCCTCTCCCACCCCAAGCATGGTTCTATTTTGTTCAGTTTCAGGAGCATTACCCTACTGAGGGACAGCTACAGGCAGGAGGAGTCCCTTATAATTTCTTTCTCATGTTCTGTTGTGCTGGAAAAATAAAAAATCAAACAGCAAATTTTCAGGAATAACACTACTACTATCATTATATATCATTATATATGAGTGCCAAAGAATTGAGGCCTTTGAACTATGGTGCTGGAAAAGAGTCCTGCGAGTCCCTTGGACTGCAAGGCGATCAAACTGGTCAGTCCTAGAGAAGATCAACCCTGACTGCTCTTTAGAAGGCCAGATTCTGAAGATGAAACTCAAATACTTTGGCCACCTAATGAGAAGGAAGGACTCAGTGGAGAAGAGCCTAATGCTGGGGAAGATTGAGGGCAAAAGAAGAAGGGGACGACAGAGAATGAGGTGGCTGGATGGAGTCACTGAAGCAGTAGGCATGAGCTTAAATGGACTCCAGAGGATGGTAGAGGACAGAAAGGCCTGGAGGAACATTGTCCATGGGGTCATGATGGGTCAGACACAACTTCACAACTAACAAAATCATTATATATCACTATATTTGCATGTATAAATGAATAAAATAGCCAGCAGAAAAGTTATGTCTCACATGATTGGAAATATTTGCTATAAACTCTTGCAGTCTTGCTCATCTGAAACACTTATAATGTCAGATTTTAAATCCATTGTCTTGCACTTTAAAAAAGTAGTGAGAGCAAATTCTGTAAAAACTCCCTGAACGATCATTCTGCAGACTAGCAATTTCTAATTAGCCACCATGCTCCTCTGCAAATCTACCCCCCCCCTGCTCTATCAAATTGTCTCAGTCCTGTCCCTGTCCTTAAGGGAGAAGCAGGAGTTTTGATTGTCAATTTAATTCTTGGATTCTCACTGCAGCTTCTAGCTGGACTGCAAATTAGTTCAGCGGGTGATAAGGTTTCTCTTGACCTCCTATCACTGGCCACTAAAGCACCCATCCTCTTTCCCCAAGAAATTGAATTTCTCACATTAAGTGAATTGGAATAAACCCAGACGTATGGGATTGCATCCTGTAGGTCAGAAAAAATGAAACATTATCATCGTCATCATCCTGTCAGTGGAAAAATGGCAGGTATTTTGTGAAAAATTACCCTAAACTGTTGTTCCTAATCTGCATGCAGCACAGCAAACTTTTTCTGTGCATTGAGGCTGTTCTCTCTGTGTGGTTCTCTTTTTAAATGGCATTTGAAGTACATTTGCACCCCAAGAGCCAATAGTATTCAGAAATAAAGATGTTTCTATTGAAAATGAATGGTTCCATGTCAATGGATTTCTTTCTTTTCTGTCTTCAGGTGGCATCAAATAAATGTCAATTATACATATAATAAAAAAAAGAAACAGGAATATTGATTATAAAAAAGAAATGTATGTAGCAACTTTGCAGCTTTGGAGCTGTGAAATTGCACAAAGCAACCAATTCATTTCAAAATGGATGCTCTTGAGTGGACTTCAAGAAATTGTGATGAGATTCCTGAACCAAAGCATTCCACACAGCTTGGTTTTGTTGTTTGTTCCACCCACCACTTTCTTTTGGAGTTATGTTATATGTTTTCACTTAGGATCCATTCTGAATTTAAGTACAGATTTATTCTTAAATATAGTCTGAATTATTGTTGTCTTAGAACTGAATCATGCACCAGTCATTCAGCCAAACCTACTGAGATCTTACTTAAATTATGTTCCAGGATGGTAGTCATGTCACCCACAGAAGAAATTATAGTTATAGTCAGGAATATTGTAAAGGATGTTTTATTCTTCCTATTCACAATTGGTTTCATTTTTCATAACTAAATCAGCTTTGAAGAGATCTTCAGAGAGTGCTAGAATGTTATTTTGTACAAGATATTATGAGGAAAAAATAAGCAACAGAATATAAATACAAATAATTACATTAATCTGCTGGAATGGCTAAAATATCAATTGGTTAAAAAATCCAAAACAGATATGACTGCAGTTGCACACGCTGTCCTTCTAATTTAAACTATTTAAAGTAAACTTTATGCTCTTGAAGGTGACCCAGAAATGCTAGCTGACTTGCCTCCAAAATCTGGAAACCTGATTTCAATCTTGGGTCAGTTGCACAAACTACTCTCATTTATTTTATTTATAATAGCAATCCTACATTTTATTGTAAAACAATCATGTAACATTTCTGTACCCAGATCTAGTGTTTATTTGGACCTTCCATGGTTTAGCATAGTTTATATGATCTCTTTTGACCATGCAGTGGAAACTTCCTTCTTCCCATGCCTGGCAGCTAGAGCTACAGTATTGATTTAAAATAAAAAATTTTTTTAAAAAGATGGATAAACAAATTCCTGTGAGAATGCTGTGATCTGTGTGAAAACATTAAAATCTCAGGAGACCCTTATGGAATAGGTGCCCAAGATCAGAAAATATTTCCCAACTCTGATATTTTATCTTTCTCATATTAGCTTTTCCAACCAATGCGGTTCTGAGCTTTCTTTTGCCAGTTGGGTTTGGTTCAAAACATGTGGAGGTGGCCTTCATCCTGCAATGGATAGACAATGGCTAGATGTCAAGGATGAAACTTTGACAGTTACGTGGCTCTGCATTTCAACTTTCCATTAGAGTAAGGAAGGGAGGTGTTGCTTTCGAATGGGTTAGATGGAAAAACGAAACTTCAATTCTGCTGAAGACTGTGAGAGCCTGGAAACTTTTCAAGGACATCCTAACAGGTGTGGAGTTTGAAGCAGAAGGTTCCGATAACAAACAGAATTTATCTACATGGACTACGTGAGAGCCTGGTGTTTTGGAACTTGAGAGTTAGTTTTGCCTCAACATTACCATGCAGTATATTCAATAAACAGTAAGATATTCTGAAATGAAAATGATCTTGGAGTTTCATTTGAATTCTCAAGCTGCATATTGACATGGTAATGATATTAGCTTTTAAACAGCATGTATCAGTGGTGGGTTGCTACCGGTTCACCCCAATTAAAGCTAACCAGTAGCAGCAGCGGTGGGAGGCTCCGCCCACCCGCCTGGACATCATCAAATACACTCTGCGCATGCGAACCGGTAGCAAAGGTAAGTGAAACTCACCACTGGCATGTATGAATGTCCCACTAGTTGTACACCAATAGTACAGAAGTGAGATGGTAATAGCCTAAGTAAACCATCATGACCAATGCAAGTTTTATATCCTCAGAGTATTATTGATTGATTGAAAGAGCTGGTTTCAATCTGGTGTCTGAAAATACCTGTGTTTCACTCTGACAGAACCATTGTTATCTCCTTTTGACTGGAAAAGTGAAAGTTACCTGATTATGGAAGAACTGCTGGAAAAGAGCTGAAGGGTACTTTGCTGAGTGTAGAAGAAGCTCAGCATGGGGATACTTTGTTATTTCATCCAAGAGAAGAAAGCCAGCTATGCTATCAGGAACAACATCCTTGAATTCTGAGGCAAAACCTCTGCTCTCGTAAATGGGTTGTTTGTTGCACACCACATTACATTTCAGATGTCGCTTGCAGGCTCTCCCTGTCATTGCTTTCTTGTATATTTTATTTCTTCGTCAGAACATCAAAGGCCAGTAGCACCTCTCAATATTAATGAGCAGGATGTCTGTAGGATTTCATACTTATAAATTGGATTTGCTGGGATTTAAGAATGTTAAAAGAACAACAGGAGCTGTCTTGAAAGAATTGGGTTTGTATTAGGCAACCTGAAATAAAACTTTCTGTGGAAACGTACTTAGAGATAGTGGAGGAAAGGTGCCAAGGATTGAAGTATGAGCTGTGGAAAACCCAGTCATGGGTAGCAAGTACATATTTTCCAGTACATCTAACTATTGCTAAGCACTATTGCTTGGTAAATAAAATGGTACCCCAATTGCTCTTGATGGTTAAACATTGTTGGCAGAGCAGTGCATTCTTAGACAAGGCAGTTTTGTGTATGCATCTGTCACCCAATTTACTCTCCAGTTTAATTCATGTGGATATATTAATCCAAGTGCTGGTTTTGTAAACTTATTTCCCCACTAATACATTCCATTGAAAGCTATTTGTTTTCCAATCTTATGGCAGCTCAGCTCAGGCATTAGGCATCTCAGGAAATAAGGAATAATTCTCTGCCAGGCATTTGTTTCTGAAATTTTTTTGTGGACCTAGTGCATCTGGGCTGTAAAAATCCAGAAGACCACTAGATAGCAGCAAAGAGCTAAAATTCCTGTGTCTTGTTTGTTGCTGCCATCCAATGGTCATCTGGATTTTGTAGTCTAATTCTGGCAGCCTTAGTTTTAGGTTCCTAGATTCTTAGATGAGGAGGAATCTGCTATCCCCTTTTCAGACCAACAAAAATAGCATCTGATGAAGTCTGCCACAAATCAAGAAACCTTATGCCTTTTAATAAAATTTGTTAGCTAGAAAAGAGTTTACCAGACTCGTTTTTGCTTCAGTAAACTACAGTAACTCTCCTACAATAAGTGATGAAAGAGAACTGCTGTGATTCACGCAATCAGTTAATTATTTTCTAATCTATATACTAGTAAAATTCTCTTGTTTGTCTCTGTGTAAACATTTACTGACATAAAAATTTAGGATAAAACATTCCACGGCATAATATAAAATGCCATAAAACATTCTCTATGATCAACACCTAACATTTCACTATGCCATACAGTTCAGTATGGGCTATTTTCAAAGCAGACATATCTCTGAATATGTCCCTGAATTTTTAAGAACTTATCTAGTGAAGGCAATACATCAGAAGCTCTGCTATTGTTAAAAGCTTTGGGGAAAATATCTCTGAAACAATGACCTAGTGGGTCACAGGTTGTCAAGAAACTTCTAAAGATTAATCAACAGGAAGCTGTTGCAAGTAGTTGTTGTTGTTGCTGGAATCCACACTGTATAATGGACATTAATACAATTGAATGAGTCCAGAGTTATTTCACAAGAAGAGTACTCCACTTATCTTCTTGCAATAGAATACCTTATGCCACCATGCTTGAAATTTTGGGCCTAGGCAACCTAGAACTACGTCACCTATGGTCTGACCTAAGTTTGGACATAAAATTGTCTGCTACAACGTCCTACTTGTCAATGACTACTTCAGCTTCAACCGCAATAATACACGGGCAAACAATAGATACAAACTCATAGTAAATGGCTCCAAATTCGATTGCAGAAAATACGACTTCAGCAACAGAATGGCCAATGCCTGGAATGCATTACCTGACTCTGTTGTTACATTCTCAAACCCCCATAACTTTAACCTTAAACTATCTACTGTGGACCTCACCCCATTCCTAAGAAGTCTGTAAGGGGACGTGCATAAGCGCACCAGCATGCCTACCGTCCCTGTCCTACTGTCCCCATTTATTTAGGTTATATAGTCTTCATTAAACCAATATCCATAGGTTATGTATCAGAAAGAGAATTTGATTCAAGGAAAAGAGAGTTGTGATCTTACTGGTATGTGCCATCCCAAGAGCTCAGAAAACATTTTAAATTCCCATGAGCCTTATATATAGATAGTTGTTGTAACTGCTAAAACTGTGAAATTCTTCTAAGGGACTCGTTTTAGCTTCAAAGTAAACAGTTCTTTTTTCTCTAAATAGTGTTTTCTTTGAAAAATCCATTTACAAACGTTTAGTTCATAACGATAAGAGAGAGACAGAGAGAGAGAATTTTATTTATTTAATTTGTTAAATTTATATGCCACCTATTTCGCTGTCAGCTGACTCTAGACAGCTTATAAACATTGTAAAAACAGAGATACAAAACATTAATATTAACTATTAGAATGAACAGAAATTAAATAGATTTAAAAAGTTAAATATTGATATTAATTTATGCTCCTGGATCAAAAATCCCTTAATTTTTTTGTTTCATCTCTCCTGTTGCAGAGAGATAAAGAATAATACTATGCATCAAACACTATTTTGGAAAATAGTACTATATATCAAAAAACATGTACAAAAACAATAGATTCCAAGGGAAAGTCTCTGTACATGGCGAACAAAATCTCTAACAGAGTCCTGGTAGCTCAGCAGACTAAAGCACTGTTATTAACATCAGCTGCCTGCAAGAACTACAAGTTCAAATCTCACCAGGCTCAAGGTTGACTCAGCCTTCCATCCTTTCTAAGGTAGGTAAATTGAGGACCCAGATTGTGGGGCCAATAAGCTGACTTTGTATAAATATACAGAAGTATGGAGGCTATTGCTTAACGCATTGTAAGCCGCCCTGAGTCTCCGGAGAAGGGCGACATATAAATCAAATTTTTTAAAAAAACTCTTGGGAATCACAGAATGTGTTTTTCTAGAAAGAGTCTCATTTGCTGTTCTGACTTCTAAAAAGGCACAAGAAAAAAAAGAAGAAAATGGTCAGAATATTCTTTTTGGAATAGAAAGAACAGACAAACAAAGCCACCTGGAGACACTCTGATGTTGGGCAGCATCCAGTGGTGGGATTCAAATAATTTAACAACTGGTTCTCTGCCCTAATGATTTCTTCTAACAATCAGTTCACTAAACTGTTCAGAAAGTTAACAACCGGCTCTCCCAAATTGGTGCGAACTGGCTGAATCCCACCACTGGCAGCATTTAACTGTAATAAAACAATTTTTTAAAAAACTTAGTTGAATCTGCCTACTTTGTACCAGCGTGTTACTAAATTAGTAAAATTAGTAAAATTAATAAACTTAAAGTTAATGAATAGAATTTAAAAAGGAAAGAACCAACTTAAAACTAAGGAGAAATTTCCTGGTAGTGAGAACAAGTAATCAGTGGAACAGCTTGCCTTCAAAAATTGTGGGTGCTCCATCACTGGAGGTTTTTAAGAAGAGACTGAACAGGCCCTTGTCTGGAATGGTATAGGGCAGTGATGGCTAACCTTTTTGCTATCATGTGCCAAAAGTGGGGGGAGCATGGGGAGGGTCATGCACACATGTGCCCACACTCATAATGCAATGCCCCCCCGCATGCCCTGCCCTCCACATATGTGCGCATCACCCCCACATTCCCCCTCCCTTGCGCATGCATGTGTGACCCCCCACGCTCCCCCACCCCCCATGCATGTGCACACGACACCCTCCTCCATGCAACCCCCCCGGCCCGTTTTGTGCCTGGCAGGCCTCTGAAGCCTCCTGAGACCAAAAACAGGCTGGGGGGGGCGCTCTGCTTCCCCCCGTGGTCCCCCACCCCCCGCTCATGCACACGTGCCCCCCTGCACATGCGTCACGCCCCCACGCCAGAGACCCAAAAATCAGCTGGCCACCGGGAGGCGTGCACACATGCACGGTGGAGCTGAGCTGTGCGACGGCTCGCATGCCAGCAGAGTGGGCTCCACGTGCCACCTGTGGCACGCGTGCCATAGGTTTGCCATCACGGGTATAGGGTTTCCTGCTTGGGCAGTGGGTTGGAGTAGAAGACCTTCAAGGTCTCTTCCAACTCTGTTATTCTGAATTGTCTGTAAAAACACTACGGTGACATGAAAATGACCTGCACATGATGACATCATGACAACGCAACACTTACATATTTGTAACATGATGCCTGACACAAGTATGTAATTCATGGCATTTATGCGATGATGTTATAAAATACTTGCTATCATTTGTCACACTTTACTCCATGGTGGATGCTGCTGTTAGCCAAATGGCTAAATATGATAGATATACCTCCTGGCTGGCAAGCTTCATCCACACCTCTTCTCCAGTCAAGCTTGTACATTCCAGCTAGTATACTTTCTCTAAAAGTAAAAATAAAATAAAAATTAGGAAACTTAGGTTTGGTTTGTTTCTATAGTGTATCCTGTAGTAATCCTTCCATCAAGCTATTAAGTTATAAGGTATTGAAGCATGATTCAACTTTTATTCAACCTGATGCAAACTGTAGAGACATCATGGTATTAATCATCTCCAAGGTGATCTGCATTTCCATGGAAACTGTGATGTTTGTATTCTGTATGTTGGCTGGTGTTCAAAGTTTGGAATATTTCAGGAAGTCAGCCAACTGATTAAAAATGTTAAATCCTCATCATGAATTTTTCAACTCATCTGTAAAACTGAGTCAGTCATTTATTAGAATAATGACTAAATCATAAGGAAAATTAAGTAAGTAGATGGGAGAAAAAGTCTCCAAACTGAATTTATCCATAAGTAAGCAGATATGCATATGCACTAGCACACAAGGTGAAATTGTCAATTATAATTTTATCTCTTAAAACGTTTTGGATATCCTTCAGGCTTCATAATCACACCAATAAGGAGTTATTATTTTCCCCCAAGGAGTGTATATACAGATAAAGAGGCAGTTCTACTGCATCAAGAATTCAGAACCCATATCTATGAAAGAGAATTACTTGGGCTACAAAACGTAAGCTGGTTTTGATTTGACTCTGCAATATGTTTATTGTTGCAACTACACAATTATTTTACTAACATTTTGATGAGCCTTTAAAACAAGCAAATATCCTGGCTTAGATTAATATTAAAACTTAAACAGTTTTAACACATATCTATCTATCTATCTATCTATCTATCTATCTATCTATCTATCTATCTATCTATCTATCTATCTATCTACCTACCTACCTACCTACCTACCTACCTACCTACCTACCTACCTATCTATCTATCTATCTATCTATCTATCTATCTATCTATCTCTGTCTATCTATCTGTCTGTCTGTCTGTCTGTCTGTCTGTCTGTCTGTCTGTCTGTCTGTCTAATAAAACCTTGTATTCCTTCCGGCAATATGCTAACTATATGGCATTTTTACCTCTCAAAAATGAATTTTAAAAAGTGAAATTGAACTTTCAGTATGCATATACACATAAACAAATACAAAGGTATGTTTTTAATATATGAAAGTTTCAGGAATTTGGCACTCTAATTTTGGAAGGATTGGGCCGATTCTTTAAAGCTGCTTCATACAAAAAAGTCTATGCCTAAAGAGGTGAACGTTTCTGCCAACCTAGCAATTCGAAAGCATGTAAAAAATGCAAGTAGAAAAATAGGGACCACCTTTGGTGGGAAGGTAACAGCGTTCCGTGCCCCTTTGGCATTTAGCCATGCTGGCCACATGACCATGGAGACGTCTTCGGTCAGTGTTGGCTCTTCAGCTTTGAAACAGAGATGAGCACCACCCCTAGAGTCGGGAACAACTAGCACATATGTGCGAGAGGAACCTTTACCTTTACTTTAAAGAGGTGGATGTATTTTAATTTATGAATTAAACTGCTTTTTATTGTCAGTTAACTGTTATCTTTTTTGTTGCTTTTTTCTCTCTGTTGCAAGAGACAAAATAAATTAATCTGACTGAAGCATCTGACTGAAGCTCATATTAAATAATCCTGAGATGCCTGTTTTTCATCAGACTGGTTGACAGGGAAGCATGATATAGCTTGCCTCATCTGAGGAGTTGAAGAAAGAGAATGTAAGTGCGCAGTAGGTAAGTTTGTGGCTTGCAGGTGAACTGTGAGCTGCCATGCTGAAGGTTCAGAAACAATGATCAGGGGGGTGGGCTGCTGGGGGTTTGCAGGGGTTCGGGAGAACCTCTAGCTAAAATTCTGTGCAGTTCAGAGAACCCCCAAATCCCACTCCTGGCTGGTTCTGCCCACCCCGCCCCTCCCAGGAGTCCCCACGTGGCCCGTTTTTGATGCTGGTAAGTGAAGGCTTGGGGACAGTGAAAAATGGGCCTACTGGAAGTTCGGGAAGGACAGAAATGGGGCCATTTCCAGCCTCCAGAGAGCTTCCAGAACCTGGGGAGGCCATTTTTGCCGTCCCGGAGGCTCAAGGAAAGCCTCCGGAGCCCGGAGAGGGCAAAAACACCCCCCTGCTATGGTACAGGAGGCAGACTAGGCCACGCCCACTGTGGCCATGTCCATCCAGCAACCAGCCAGAGAACCCCTTGCTAAAATTTTTGAAGCACATCCCTTATAGTGATCCAAAATACAGGAGAAAAAAAAAGGAACTGAATGTAAGAAATGATATGTACTGTATATCAATGGCATCTTTGAGTCCAACATTCTTTTCATGCTGCAATTAAGTTGGCCCAAACCTGACCCTTAGCTCACCTTGGCTTTCCCAGGATGGATGTTTCCTACCCATATAATTACCTATCAATCTGGGTGTTTGTTGTACATAAAGGCAAGGAAGTCTCCTTTAAACCAGACTTTATTTGCTTATCTTTGTTCAATGCAAATAAAAATGCTGTTAGAGAAAATCACTACTTTTCCAGAAAGGCTTGCCTTTTGATGACTTGGTCTGAGACTAACTGGCAGGGTCGAAGTTTTTTCAGGGGCAGTCCAGTTTGGTACCCAAATTCTCCCAAGGCTTGGCATCAGAATCACCAAGCTGTCCCAAAAGTTGCCATCTAAGATCCTTTTTAATGTGATAGAAATGAGAAACTAGGAAATGCAAGAAGACTGCCCATATTTTACGAGAAGTGTTCTCCATTCCTCTAACCATAAAATACCTTATGCAACCAGACTTCAAATTTTGGGCTTAGACAACTTAGAACTACGCCGACTTCAGTCTCACCTAAGCATAGTATATAATATTATCTGCCACAATGTACTTCTTGTCAATGACTACTTCAGCTTCAACCACAACAATACACAAGCAAATAATAGATACAAACTCAAGGTAAATCGTTCCAAACTTGATTGCAGAAAATATGACTTCAGTAACAGAGTGGTCAATGCCTGGAATGCACTACCTGACTCTGTAGTTTCTTCCCCAAACCCCCAAAACTTTAACCTTAAACTGTCTATTGTTGACCTCACCCCGTTCCTAAGAGGTCTGTAAGGGGCGTGCATAAGTGCATCAGTGTCCCTGTCCTAATATTCCTTTTTACTTACTCTTTTCATGTATTCAAATTATGTTTATACTATTAACTGTTATCTTATATATGCTTGACAAATAAACTTATGACTTATTTCTGTATCCTATCCCTGTTTGCCTGGAAAACACCATACGCTTTTGTCTTAAACCAAAGGGCACATGATGTTATTTACACTTTTGTAAAATGCAGGCTTGAAACAAAGTCCCTTTTATTTGGAAGGCAAAACTTTTGTGTTAACCCCCAGCTACCATCTTGGCTCTTGTAGTAGTTTATCTGGATTTTCATCTCCCCTAAATGCATTCAGGGAAGTGCCAGAGTCAGGCGAAAGAAACAAATACGTGAAGATCAGAAACTGAACTTTCAGCAGAGTCCTGCATGGCTAGTTTGTTTAAAAGGAAAGTGCCAACTGAAACATGTTCATTCATTGCCAGTCTTTCCCCTGAATATAATGGTACTTGTATTTCTATTATACAAAGTTATTGGTACTAAGCAGATTAACAATGTTCCCAAAACAACAAAAACATTGCTTGCCTTTAAGATCAGCTTAATTTCCTGAGAGTAATACTTGAATCAAAAGAAAAGCATTTTGAACGAACCTTTTCTGGATACTCAACTTAAGCCCCCATGGAAAATTTAAAAATATCTTTAATAGTAATTTTGCTATAAAATTTATTAAACAGTTAAAGGAATAAAGAAAAAAAATACAAAGTGCAGAAAAGGAGAGCAAAATAGAAAGAAAAAAATAGAAAAGAATGACTAAGAATATACAGGTAGTCTTCGACTTATAATTACAATTGAACCCAAAATGTATAGTTGCTAAGTCGGACAGTTGTTAAGTGAGTTTTGCTCCATTTTATGACTTTTCTTGGCCACAATTGTTAAATCAATCACTGGAGTTGTTAAGTTAGTAACACAGTTCTTAAGTGAATCTAGTTTTCCCATTGACTTCGCTTGTCAGAAGTTTGCAAAAGGTAATCACATGATCCCAAGACACTACAATGGTCATAAATATGAATCAATTGCCAAGCAACTGAATTTTGATCATGTGACCAGGAGGATGCTGCAGAGGTTGTAAGTTGAAAAATGGTCATAAATCACTTTTTTCAGTGCTGTTGTAACTTTGAGCAGTCACTAAATGTACTGTTGTAAGTTGAGGACTACCTGTAGTACAAAGAAATGTTAAAGAAATTACTTCATCACAAGCAATGTAAAAAACTTTAGTAAGTTTTCACCTCCTCTTAAAGTACAACAACTGATCACTTCCCTCATATCTTTGATTAGCAAAGTTCTTTATGGGTTATCAGAGATAACAACATATCTATTTTAATCTTAATCAAATAAACCAACTTTATATCCCTCCCTTTTGCTTTTAACAATTTTGATCTTTAAATAAATCCCTAGAACTTGATTTTTTTTCCTTTATCACTTCACAAAAAATTATTCAAAGCTTTAAGTCTCTTTTATAAATCCTTTGGAAACATTTAGAAATATCAAATGAATATTTGAGTACATGTTCAGCCGAGCAATATTCGCCTGTAGCAAAGAAATGCCAATGGTTGGCATTAGTTTATTTCCAAGTCAGACCACAATGGGATTGGAACAGTTTTAAATAGAAATGCTGGGAGTCTGACTCATTCAAGGGCATGTGATCAAGTCAGACTTAATTACCATTCTTTGGCACACTGAGCAGGTCATAAATCAAACAGGAAAAACTCATTATCAAGATACTGTACAGAAAGCCATGCATCAAAGTTGAAAAATTCAGGTTACTTCCTGAATCAGAGGATTTTCAGTGAACCTATGAGGATGTCCTTCCTCATCAATTATGAGGAGAAATGTACGTGGGAATTGGAATTAGAACCTCTTCGTTGAAGAAGCATATACACCTCTGTGTTATATTTAGTGTAGTCTATGTGCAGATCAGTGGTGTGGTGGATTCTTTGCACTTCTTCAATCTGCCTTAGATGATGGAGGAAAGTCATTCCCCACTATTTTGGGAACAAGGGACCACCTTTAGAATGCTGAGTGTACCTTGCAAAGTGAGCCGAGGTGGTGCAGTGGTTAGAGTGCAGTACTGCAGGCTAATTCGGCTGCCTGCAATTTGGCCGTTCAAATCTCACTGGCTCAAGGTTGACTCAGCCTTCCATCCTTCTGAGGTAGATAAAATGGGGACCCAGATTGTTGGGGGCAATAGGCTGACTCTGTAAAACCACTTAGTGAGGGCTGTAAAGCACTGTAAAGAGGTATATAAGTCTAAGTGCTACTGCTATTTGCCATTCTGGACAGGGCCCATTATAAAACACTCATTTCCCACCAGACAAGTTGAAGTTCAAAGATTCAGCTTGGGGAAAAAAACCAAATTAAAAAAAAGCTGTTTGTGCAGTATCTGCATAAATAGCACTTAGACTTAAATGCTGCTTCATAGTGCTTTTACAGCCCTCTCTAAGCGGTTTACAGAGTCAGCATATTGCCCCCAACAATCTGGGTCCTCATTTTATCCACCTCAGAAGGATGGAAGGCTGAGTCAACCTTGAGCCTGGTGAGATTTGAACTCCAGCTAGCAGTCAGCTGAAGTAGCCTGCAGTACTGCACTCTAACCACTGCGCCACCTCGGCTCATTTTGCAAGGTACAAAAATAGCCTTGTTGAGGGATTTTGAAGGAGGAGCTCATCCCTTAACATATCTTCATTATAGAAGTCAGAGGTAGCTTAGATCCTGCTGTCTGAAGCAGAAAAGCAAATAACTTTATTTCCGCCAGGTTAACACGCACAATATTTTAACTCCCGAGAAAGAAAATACAGATACCTCTCTTTAAAATATGAGCGCTAGAAATTTGATGCCCACTAATGATACCCTCATCTCCACAACCAAAATATTTCGCAAAATATAGTTAGTCCTCATTTAATGACCACAACTGAGATCCACAACTCAATTGTTAAGTGAAGTGGTCACTGCGAAACAGTGACAGTGCTTAGGATATTACTGTCGTTTTCTTTTACTTTACAGATCTGAGAGGATTGCAATGCAAGGGTGGATTGTAAGGTTATGTTATCACCACCACTGTAACTGTGAAAGATTGCTGAATGAAGTAGTTGCTATCTGTACTGGGGGAAAAAAACCAGCTTTCTATGTAAAATGTTATTGTCTTAAAATCTGCTTTCTATTTGCTAAAAAAGATCTAAACCAATATTCCCATGTGAGGCTCTTTATTTGTAATTAAATAATACATGCAGCAATCAATTTTTTTCCTCAAATGTCCACAAAAGAAGTGAGCAGATAATTAGACTTGCCACATGTTTAATTAAAGCTCTAATTATATACAATCTTTTCAGCCTAAAACTGCAAAAAACAATCCATGCTGCGTAATGGAAGCAGCTCTCAATTCCAATCAGTAGTCTGATGATTCATGCATTCATTTCTGTAAAGGTTAATAGCAGAATATTACCCCACTCTCAAACACTGGCTGAGGGTGATCTGGTGGATGTTGTGAACCTTTGACAAAATCGTTTATCAAAAGCTGTTAAGTAGGAAACATGGATTGTCAACTGGATAAAAAAAAAAAAGCAGAGGACAGAATTAAATTGAGTATTTTCACAGTGAAGGGATGTAAGACTTACATTTTATTCATGAAAGTTTTGAAGATGGAGGGAACTGTGGGACAGTCAAATTAGTTGACACTACGAAATTATTAATAATGATTGATAACACAAAATTATTGATGATGATAATAATGATACAAAGAATTGTGAAATGTGTTTCAGGGTTTTTCCAAAATGGCAACAATGGTTTTACTATTGTGATAGGATCCACTTCTGAATTATCATAGGATGCTAAATTAAAATTTAGTAAGTTTTATGAAATTTAAATGATTATTAAGTTTTAGCAGATGACCAATTTCTTCTCTTTAAAAATACCACATACAAACTCCCAGCACAATGATATCATTGTATAGAATCTCCTATAGTCCTTGGAGGTTAAAATATTCCAGGAAAAAAGGGAGCCTAAACTAGAACAAAAATGTTTTGCTTTCCTGCCTTTTTGGAGTTTGCAGGTTATTACACAAATATAAATAAGCCGTGTTCCTCAGTAGTTGGTACTGACAGGATCGCTTCCACAAGATACAGTGATACTTTGGTACTCAACTGCTTAGAAACATTGAATTTGTTATTCAATGCATTTTGACACAAACATTTTGTCCCGTACTCATAATTTGTTTGGTACTCAACACGCAAGCTAGAAGCTGTCTATGTCAGTTTCCTCATGACTAATACATTATTCCTTATAGGAAAAATTTGTTTGGTACTCATCATTTTTTGATATTCATCTCACTTCCTGGAATCAATTAATGATGAGTACTGAGCTACCATTGTAGTGAATAATTATAACCACTGATAGAATATCTAACCGAAAAATTGTCATCTATATGGATTGATGTTGGTGACCATTATTATATTTTGAGATAGCAATTTACGTACTTTAACATTGCATAGAAGACCCGAAGTGTGAGGTTGTGATTAGGAGATTGGAGTTCAATGGGACTGCCTCTGTTCCTAAGTAAACACTTGCTCACTTATCCCAACCTATTGCACAGCTTATTATGAGGATGAGAGGTGATACTCATATGGACTGCCTGAAGGTTTCTATCAGAAGATGCATATAAAAGTCTGAAGAATTTGATTGAAATAGTGCAAAACATTCCAAGGATTTTTTCCAATTCATTCAAACCACTGATAAAGCTCAGCAAAACAGTTTTATTGCTTCATCCTGAAGCTGTTAAAATATGGTTTACCAGATAGTCCATTGTGAGCATCTCAAATTCAGATAAGACTTTTTTTTTCAAATGTACATATATTTTTTTTCTTTCTGAACTCCAACTTTGAGTTGCGGTCAACTTTTAACATGTATCTTGTATAGATTATAATACAAGGGTAACCTATATTTATATATGCATTATTTTAATTCTAACACTGTCTACTCTTCCTAATTCTATAATCAAGAAAGAATTTACAGAGGCATTCACGGAAATGTTTGTTCTCTTTATGGATTAAATGGACAGACATCTAGTCTTGATCTAGCTGGTGATTCTTTGGCACGTAAAACCTTCATCTTTTTTCTTCCATATTTGTCTAAACTTTGAATTGAATCATTAGGAGGTTCAGTTAGTAGTTTAAGCCTTCATCTTCTCTTCAGCACTGTTCTTCTAGCTTATGCTTTTGAATGATTTATGGACTTTGGTTCTCTCATGTACCAATAAGTCTTCAGCAATGTAAACACTGCCTAATCCAATTGAAGATCAACAATTATCTTTAAATGTCACAGACAACTGTCTAAATCTATTTTAACCCATTGCAGCTGCCAGTCATTGTCTCCATTTCCAGTGTTTTCATCTCAGAAGGTGTTTAAAGCTTCATCCTTAATGCTAGTATAACATCTGATACTGATACCAGCTGATTTACTCTCCTTTGATTCCTATGATAATTATGTCCTCTGAAGATTTAAACTAATCCCTAGTCTCAAATCCCTTCCAATGCAAACAGATATAATTCTGTTTTGGTGCCTATGTTAATGTATAGACAGGTGAAGATCCAGAAAAAAAAGCAATTTCTATAAGGTAGCGTGGGTGGGATATATATTTAATTATAGTTTACAACTTCTTTTTGTGTATCTTGAATCCTGTCAGGTTAAATGTCTAATCCTCCCAGGCAGGGGCTGGCACCTCCCCATATCCCATCATCCCCCCTTACCTCAGACTCCTCTCCTAGTGTATAAAAGAGTCCTACACGTGGGCATCCAGCTGTTCCAGAAGTGTACCTGCAAGTGAAAGACAGAGGTCAGTTACCATTACCCTGAATGGGCCTAGGACCACTCCAGGCCTGAAATAAAGAATTGATGAAGAGATTCCACTGTCTCCTGTGAGTTATTGGGTTAGATCCATCCAGTTTCACAAATCCTACCATAATATTTGATTGGATGGCCTTTTTTAGTATTATGTGAAAAGCTTGGGGGGGAGGGAAGATATTTATTATCCACTTTCTCCACCTCATGCATGCTCTTAAATATCTGTACTATGCCATTATACTACCATTATTATTTTTAAAAACTATAACATTTGATTCTTTTTACTAGTATTGTGAATAATTACTGGATGAAAACGGTAATCATGACATCAGATACTGCTACAGTATCTGTGGAACTGCTAATTCTCTTCAGCTTTGTGTCAGGCTGGTAGAAGTGCTTTAAGAATTGCAACCATGCGTGTTTCCTATCGTGTATTCTTAGAAAGAGGCTCTGCAGCTTACAAATAGAAATGAATAGCTGAAATCCTTCCCAATTGCATATACTGCACAGTGGAGGAAGCAGAACTCAGTCTTCCCCAACCTAATCACTCCCAGATGCATTATACATCTATTCCCATAATCCTGCAGTTGCATTCCAACTTGTGGCAAGAAGACAGCAAGTATTAAAACTGGGTGAGGCTTGCTTAGCAATAATAGGCAAGGTTTGAAAACAATCAGGGCACTGACATAAGCCACCCCTTGGAACAAAAAAAAAAAAAGTCATTTAACGTTGATCACTCACCAAGTCCTTTCCTGACCCCTCCTACTTTTGAACCCTGAGCTGCTCTGTGGTTAAAAACAATACAACTGTGCCAGTAAATGAAACTGAATCCCTACCTAGGTTAATTGTTAATATGTCAGGTTTATCTCTTTCTGAGCATTTATCTCTGTAACCCAGACCAGGAAGCAAAAATCTTTGATGGAAGAATTGGAAAGTCTCTTTCCATCCATTATATATAAGACAAGGACAAGTGAATCCCATTGAATATTTAGTAAAGGAAAAGATGAGTTCATATGTTCCCAGTACAACGACAAGTTCTCTTTATGATGACCTATAACCTTTATTTCCATATATATTCCCCTTGTGCAAAGTGGGAGGATGCTTGGTGTATTCTAGGTGCCTATTTGAGAACACAGCATGTTGTGAGCAAAGAAATCCCTCTGGGTAGCAAAGTTCTGCTGGAAAATACAATCAGTTCCAATTGCAAGTTAAATAGGTTCCTTAATATTTTCATAGCCCTGTGCGGTCATTTTCTGCATTCATCATGCAAAACACTGTGCTTAGCTCTTCCAGGATAATAATCTCTAATGTTATACAAAAAGTTGCTGTTTATTTGCTTCTGGCCATAACATGGCCCAATAACTGGGCAGTTGAAGAATAAAAAGTTTCACTTGTGGAGATGATAAAGAAAAGCAATATATTTTCCTTCAAGTCACAGAGGTCTCACAGATCAAACTCTGGTTGTTTGAGGCCTCGCAGTGATGACAAAATAAAATGGAAAAGTGCTAAAGACTTCACAAACAATGCATGGAATAACTTTGGAAAAAAAACAACAATACTGCAGGGATTGTTTTTTTAAAAAGGATTAATTAATGGAAAACAGCAAACACCCAAACCATTTTAATTTTACCCAATAACTAACAATATGAAGTAGCTGAAAATGATCCATAAGTAGGCACCCAAAATAAAACATGCACATCAAACAAACACATGCAAATATGTTAAATTTGCAATGTATTTTAATCACAAAATAAATGACAGGATAGGCTGTGATAGTACCAGAAAAACATATGTAATTTGAATATATCCATATGCATAAATCAAAACAGTAATATTTTTATAAGGTTGGGTCCTTTCCTTTAAAACAATGTGGAGAGTTACCACTAGCTCCACATTTGTTTTTATTAAACGTTGTAAATTAAATATTAAATAAACACTATCTGCTGTATAATGTAGGTTTTTTGACTATTGAACAACAGTAACAAAAATGAAATAATATCTTTTTCCAGATATTCTCTTTAGTTTGGAATGCCTTCAATTTTGTCTCTGAATTACACGGATCCAGGATGTTGGAATAGATTAACCTTTAAGATATTTTCCAATTCTATCTTTCTTTGACTTTATGATGTGTCGTGCCTAACTTTAGGCTTTGCTGAACTTTCTGACCTGGATTTATGATCCTTGTCATTTAAATGTAAATAATATTAAATGTTAGTGTTTCACATTCATAATCAGACTTTTACCAAATAATGTGAACTTGTGTGATTGGAGATTCTTCCAAATATGCACTCAGCTTCTTATTGAAAGGAATGGATACTTTACGATCAGTATTTTTTGCTCCAGGTAAGTGGCTTTCCTTTAAATAGAGGCCACACGGGAGCATTTCCATTTGCACCCTTCGATTCTTGCAATCACCCTTGGAGCAAGGTCATTCTGTAACTCTTCTTGGTTTATAGCTCTTTCTACACATTCATCACCGCCGTTCCTTCTCACAGACTGCTTGGGACTCAAGAGGCTACGTGACTGCCAAAAATGTAACTTAGTGCAGTATATCAGAATGATTTTTTTTATTATTATTAAAATGATAATAGAACTTCAGCGGGAACAGGGACGGTTTCATTATAACTGGCTCTCAAGGTCAGCCTGAACTTAAAAGGCAGTCAACATTCTTTTCCGATGTGAGTTGACTCAGTGACCGAAGCCCTTGAAAAAGATGCAGCGGTGAGCACTCTAAACAAGGAACAAAATCAGGTCAAATGCACAAGAAATGCCCGTGTCGACCTCGCAATAACTCTTTAGAGATGTAATGTATGAAACGGTGAAACAAATACCCAGCTGAAGATGTACAGATATCTATCTGTTCTTGGTGCACAACAAGTTTCAAATGAGCAAACAATCATGTGATTTGGGGTTTGTGTTTTGGGAGTGGGGAGGTTCCTTTTTAAGGCCGTGGCTTTCTCTCTCTCTCAAATGGGCAAGTTAAGGATAAAGGTAAAAACAAAACCACAATCATCCCACGGTTCTGATTACAGGTAGTCCTCAACTTACGACCACAATTGAGCCCAAAATTCCTGTTGCTAAGCAAGACAGTTGTTAAGTAATTTTTGCCCCATTTTACAACCTTTCTTGCCACAGTTGTTTAGTGAATCACGGCAGTTGTTAAGTTAAAAACATGGTTGTTAGGTGAGCCTGGCTTCCCCATTGATTTTGCTTGTCAGAAGGTTGCAAACAGTGATCACATGACCTTGGGACACTGCAACCATCATAAATAGATGCCGGTTGCTAAGCAACTGAACTTTGATCATGTGACCATTCGGATGCTGCAATCGTGGTGTGAAAAATCGTCATAAGTCATTTTTTTGAGTGCCATCTGTTGTAACTTTGAACAGTCATTAAATGAGCTGTCATATGTCAAGACTACCTGTAATTGTCATTTTTTCCCACTTCTTCACTTTCAGTGGAAACTGTTGCAAGGAAGGGACAATGTAGAACAGATCCACAATTTTATGTACACACACAGTAAATCCACAATTTATCTGTACACACACACACACACACACACACACACACACACACACACACATGCATATATATATATGTGTGTGTGTATACTATCCCAACACAAACCACCCAATTTATGTACTTTACTATGATCCTAGCAGGCAACTATGAATTGTCAGATTTTTGTGTTGTGACTCCTGTTTCAATATTTTCTCATCATTGCTATCTCTGCCTGAGGCGTATGCTTCATACTGGTCACAACAGAGATGGAAAGGCTGGTCACACACGTAAGACGGTCAAGATAACTGGATGTTATTTTGAAACAGTGCTTTCATTGTTGTAGTTCATGGGCTGATATCTTTCCTTGCACATTCTTTTTCTACTCACTTCCCTCTGAAAGATCTCAACAAAGTTATAAACATGAAAAAAAGGAAAGAAATAAAAAGGGTATCTTGAACAAAATGGTTGAACATTCTAATTTCTGGCAAAGCAATTAATAAACACTATAATGAAACTTATGCAAATCAGTTGCTTTTATCACCGGTTCTTTTGTTAGAAGAATTAATAGGAGTACAAGGAAATTCAGAAGCAGGCCACTTACAAGTGATTAAAAAGAGCACATTTAACAGATAAACTATTAAAAGGAGAATCATAGGCCTGAGTGAGATGGCAGCACTGGCCTCCCCAGGAAGGGAACCAAAAATCAAGATGGCAGCTATGCCCATGCAATCAAAATTCCCACCCCTTTGATTACACAGACACCACTGGGTGGTGGCCCTTTGTCCATGTAAGATAAGTAGTACAACAGGAGCAATCTGGGTTAGCTCACTAAGGAGTACAGAACACAGTATTCATCCCATGAGGCGTTTTATGTCATTTCTGAGGCTTCCACTAGCGTGTCCAGTAGAAAAGACTAACGGAGTGCTCCAGGAAGTAAACAGAGTTGTGTAAAATGATGCAATTTTGTACGTTCTTTTTGAAACGGGAAGAGGAGATTGCTTTGCAAGTTAGCTTCAAAGGGTACTTTGCTCAAAGCTTTTCATGCTTTCGTACTACTAACAAAACACAATTAAAGCCCAATGGTAATTGTAAAGTATTGTTGGCCATGCCAGAATTCTGATCTTAAATTGTTTGAAATTGAACATAAAGAGTAAAAAGACCATATGTGGATATTAAGTAGATTTGCAGAACATCACACTATCTGAATGTAATGATGCTTTCAAAATCACTCGAGTACTAAAACCACAATAGCTCAGATTTTTATGATCATTGGCTTGAATCTAGAGGTACTAAGAATAAGTCTCGTTTCACAACAGGGTGCCAGGCAGAAGGGCAGAGAGGCAATTTTAGGCAATTTCCTTCCAATTTATCAAAAAATTAGGTCTGAAAGATCGGGAGGATCTTTTCAGAACACAACACAAGGTGTTATGGAGGGAATCGGCAAAAACCTTCCTTTTTTTAATATCTGCCAGTGGGAGTTCTTGCTTCACTAAAAGCCTTTCCATTTATAGAAAGAACTCAAGATGAAGTCATAGGCAACTTTGAATGGTGTACATGTTTTCACTTAAATTCTTATACTCCCCTAAAAACTGTCTTTGCAGGTGTATTGACTCTAGAGGATAAGAAAAACTAAATTGTACATCTGAAACCAACAATGCTGAATAATACTAGTACATATTTTCAAGCTTTTTGGTAACTTCAGCAACTTTGTGCCCTGTATAAATGCTGGACTACAAACCCTTTAAGTTATGTCCAACACACTGGCTATGAATTAAAGGATTAATTATCACTGTAGTGATAATTACCAGAAACATGCCAAATTCCGAAGAGTGTTTTCACAGTCCTAATCTTCAAGCACAGGTATTTGAAAAAAAAATGGTGAAAACTGTTAAACTTTGTGTTAGAACTTTCCCCTCTTCAAAGCAGCAGGAAAACAACTCAATTGGACTTTTAAAATTAATTTAAATGATTTTTTTGTTGAAAAAAATAAGGTAGATACCTACTGCATATGATATAGTATTCATAATATAGTGACTTGTCACATATCAAGATTGAGAAAAATCTTAATTAGTACTTATTTCAGTAGCAGGCCACAGTTCTATTCTATTGCCTGTGAACCATTATTCTGTGGTATCATAATCAAGTTGTTGTACTGCAATTCAGTTTCTTGCTGTTATTGAACCGTGTGTCTCACTATATGATAAATCACTGTCTAGACTCAGCTTTTTCCCAAGGTAAGTAGTGTGCCATCTTGAACTATTTGAAGTAAGGTGGGATAGAAGTATGTCTTTAAAAATTAATAGGACTCTCAATCATAGTATCATTATAATAATGATACATAGTAGAAAACAGAAGCTGTATTAATTGGGCTACAAACTCTTGCATGGCAAATATGCTATACCAGGGGTCTCTAAACTTGGCAACTTTAACACTTGTGGACTTCAACTCCCACAAGTTGAAGTCCACAAGTCTTAAAGTTGTCAAGTTTGGAGACTCCTGTGCTATACTTTAGAATCACACAATTTCCTCTGATTTTTAACTAGAATCCTGAGATGCACCAACTAGTACCTGGTGCAAAAGACTTATTACTGAATTCATGAACTTGGGGTCAGATCTGAATACTAAACTACAGAGCACTCACTCCTCGACCTCTTCAGATCACTCCAATTTTTTTTATTGGAGTCAATAGGTGATTTTAGTGGAGGCAAACCATGTTGTTTCTGTTGAATGCAAACCCTTCAGAGATCCACTATTTCCATATGCCAGATGAGTTGGAAATAATTGTGCAGTCCTTCTAGTACAACTCTTGTTATTATGAGAAGCTATTGATCCATCTGTAATAAACGACTTCATTTGAAAACTTCCAACCAGGAAATCGACCACTGTTCTAGACAGACCTCTCCACTATTTAACAGCTCTTGTGGTTAAGAAATTCCTCCTAACATACTCAAAAGTGATTTACATGTCATTTAACTGCTTGGTCTGCTTCTGCTCACCTTGTTCTAGTGTCGAAACAGGATTGTTTTAACCAAATTCAGGAAATGATTTTAGCAAATGAAAAAACAAAAAACCACTGACTGGTTCCATTTGCGGTACTATCAGTCCAATGTAATTATTATTTGGAGCAAGGTGGCAATGCAAAACAAGCTAATTATTGTAGTAGTAATTAAGTTTCATCCTTGGTAGTTGGCTCCAATTCCTGGAGTGATTTGGCAAAGAAAAGTGTTTTTCAGGTTGTAATTTGTCTAGGTTTGTTCCCAATTTTGTCTGCTCACTACTGTTTATAGTTATTTGGATGATATTATTATTATTATTATTATTATTATTATTATTATTATTATTATTATTATTATTATTATTTACACAAAAATGTGAAATCACAGCTGCCAGAGCTTTAGCCAGGGTTGGCCTTCAAATGAATCAAGTTCTTCCGAAGAACCTAAAATATCATAAGGTATTGATGTAGTACAAGTGCAAATCTAAGCAGTATTGCCTTTGTTATTGACAGATGAAATTTTTGTCAATACACCAGGTTTTCTAAGTGCTGTACAAGATATTTTGATAAGGCAATCCAGAGTGCCTATAACCACTGTGACCAACATGGCTGGTTTTTGTCATAATTTTTCGATTTCTATTTTCAGATCTTGATACTTGGCAATCTTTTCCAATAATTTGTATTCTATTTTGTTAACTTCTAGTATTGCCACATCAGTTATTGTCTCTTTCTTCTTTTCAATCACAGTTAAATCTGGTTTATGAACCCAGACCTTATCTGTTTGTATTCAGAAATCCCACAATATTTTAACCTGTTGATTTTCAACTACTTTTTCAACTCTATGCCCTACCATTTTTCATTATTAGTACATTATTAGTACATGATAATTTTGCAGATTTTGCAATGAATCATTTTGACAACTGTGTTATGTTGTTCATAATCAGTTTATGCAATATTTTTTCACAAACTGAGTATATGATCTACAGTTTCTTATGCCTCTTTATATAATTGCACTTTGAATCATTTGACAATTTTTCAGTTCTGGACTTGATTGCATTAGTTTGGACTTGACAGTTCTGGACTTGATTGCATTAGTTTCAGCAGCCAAAATCAAGCCTTCAGTTTCTTTTTTTAATGTTTCAGTTATAAGCCATTGCCAGGTTTTACCTTTATCCACTTCCAACTCAATCTTTTAGAGCAGGGGTCAGCAACCCATGGCTCTGGAGCTGTCTGTGGCTCTTTCATCCCTCTGCTGCAGCTTCCTGTTGCTGGTCAGCACCACAATTTTGAGAAGAGCTTCTGGATAGTGGGGAGGGAAACATGGCATGCCAGGAGAAGACTCTATGGCAAAGGACAGGTTTTCCAGTCAACTCCACAATTGATAGGGCTTTTGGTTATGACAGGTAGAGGAAAAAAGGACACCTCACTAGAAGGAGACTTTATGGTGGGGGAACTGGACTTCCGGTTGGCTCCAGAATTGAACAGGGGGCTTCCAGTTAGGACCTTTGTGGCTCTTTGAGGGTTTAAGGTTGCTGACCTGTTTTAGAGAAATTGACCATATGATGCTTTTCCTTGCCAGCATTCTGTTCTTGTTTCTAATGCATTATTTCAATATTCATGTTTTGTTTCCTGTACATTCAGTAAGTTCCAATATTTAATTTACAACAATGCTTGTTCTCACCTTTTAGATAATCAGCCAATTCATCCTATTCTTCTTCAACAATTTGTTTGACTTGGAAGTAAATCTCTGCCTCCATTTCTGCAGGGCAGGTATAGTAAATATATCAATATCACTATGGGGAAGTAATATAGACTGAATAGTTACTTTCTTCTTTTTCAGTCTAAGTTGTACAGTCCAGTTGTGTCCTGTTAATAATTCCAGCAGTCTATCATATTGACTGATGGGATTTTGCAGTGGTGAAATCCAATTTTTTTTACTACCGCTTCTGTGGGTGTGGCTTGGTGGGCATGGCTTGGTGGGCGTGGCAGGGGAAGGATACTGTAAAATCTCCATTCCCACCCCACTCCAGGGGAGGGTTACTGTAAAATCTTCATTCCCTCGCCACTCCTGGGGGAAGGATATTGCAAAATCTCCATTCCCACTCAACTCTGGGGCCAGCCAGAGGTGATATTTGCCAGTTCTCTGAACTATTCAAAATTTCCGCTACCAGTTCTCCGAAGTGCTCAAAATTTCCGCTACTGTTTCTCTAGAACCTGTCAGAACCTGCTGGATTTCACCCTTGGGATTTTGTCAATTCCCCTGGTGCACAAATGGTGCTCCAGGTATTATGTGTTAGATTTACAATTAGATTTACAGTCTAAGATGGATGGAAACTTAATAATTAACATTTTAACCAAGGATCTAAGAATCATTGAGTTATTCTAAGCAGGATGTGTTTTTGGAAAATTAGGGTGTTCAGGAAAATTCAATATCTTCACATTTCAAGGAAGTCTTAGCTATTGTTCTGAGGACTCCAATCATGTTTGGTATATCAAGAGATTCCTGCCTCCATGAGTGTTCCACTTTGATCTGCAATTCCAGATATTTTGTAATTTTCTCTAATTGTTTTTCCTCAATCCTAGCATCACCCAGAACAGCAGAATCAATAGACTTTCTTGTTTTCAATAACTATTATATTAGGAATAATGAGATGCCTTTCTGTTTGGATCTTAACCCACTTAGATCTTAACCCACTTATTTTTCAAAACCTTCTGAACTTGGTCCCCGTAGTTTTTCCTGCATTCAAATAAAAATCTCTGGCAAAGTTTCCAATGAATAATTCTGGCAACTCAGTTATTATAATTATGTGTGGGTAAACTATAGTTAGATTCACTGTGTTATTTTTGGATCACAAGAGAGTAGCATGCCTCTAGATAAATCTACTGTTATTTCGCTATTTTTTTTAAGTTGTAGAAAATAGTGTTTTCTATAACTTTTTAAAGGATTGGTTATTATAGTACTGCTTCTTTTTCAGGCCTAGTATGGCAAATTGAAATAGATTTTATTGCTTTTCTTAATCTATATTGATGGTGGAAATGCTTACACTTTGCATATTTTTTTTTTACATAAGCTGCCACTGTTTTTTCCTATCACAGTTTTACTAATTGCTTTTTGAAAAGCTAAATAAAGGTTTTATTTTGCTTTTTAAATAGAACAAAGATAAAAGAAGATGGGGTGAAGCTTATACATGTTTTCAGTCATGTTCAAAAATAAAAATCGGTGCTCGGAGAATTCAGTAAAAATACAATATGAATAGAGTAAAATGGAATGGAATAGGAATAGGAATAGGAGTAGGGTAGGGTAGGGTTGAGCAGAGCAGGAAGGAACCTTGGAGGTTTTCTAGTCCAGCCGCCTGCTGAAGCAGGAGAACCTGTACTATTTCAGATAAGTGGCTGTCTAGTTTCTTCTTAAAAATCTCCAGTAATGGAGCATCCACGATTTCTGAAGGCAAGCTATTCCACTGGTTGTCCTGTTAGGAAGTTTCTCCTTAATTCCAGGTTGCTTCTCTTTGGTTAGTTTCCAACCAAACTTGTTTCTTGTCCTGCCCTCTGGTGCTTTGTAAAATAATTTGACCCCCGTCTTCTTTGTGACAGCCCCTCAAATACTGGAATACTGCTATCATGTTGCTCCTAATTCTTCTTTTCTTTAGACTAGGCAAGTCCAAATCCTGCATTTATATGTTTTAGTCTCCAGGCCTTTGATCATCTTAGTTGCTCTTCTCTGATCTTTTTTTTGAACTACTTATTGGGCTTTACTTTGTCAGATGTAGAATTTTATACTTGGAATATACTTTCAACAGATTTTCAACTTCTGAGACTAGCCTATAGTCCTGGCTTTGGTTTTCCATTCAAATATTAACCAATTTTAACTGTTCCTATCTTTTAAGGTATCTTAGGCTAGAAATATGCATCTGAGTGGTGCGGCCACCTAGAGGTGAAGATGCTCACCTCCTACTCGGAATGTTGAGAGTTCAATTCTCGGCAGCAACAGATGTTGCTCTATCATGGCACAAAGAGAAAATATCTGCTGTGAACTCCATGTAGGCATCAGGAAGGGCATCCTGCTGGTAAATGCTCAATTCCATTCAATTGCAATAAAAAGAGATTACAGAGTAGTAAAATAAAGAAAAAAGATAGAAATATGCATTATAAAGAACATCTCCTTCTGATCCACATGTTTTTCTTCTTGGGAATTCTCAGAGATATAATCCAAAATAGAAGGTATCACATTGGAGAAGAACTTCTAGTTCATTGAATTAGAAATGGACACATCAAAATAATGGATCAAGTTGAAGAATATGCTATAAGGAAACAGGATACCTTGCCTTGAATTATCTTTAGGAATAAATTTTGCACTATTACTACAAACTACATAGGGAAAGAATAAGTAACAAGAGCATATATCAAAGTGGAAAAAATGAGCCAGTCTTTTCCCTCTATTAATATAACAGCAGAACTACTGAATACTAAGGAAACACACATTTACCATACATGCAGTGTTATGTTTTGCTTTTATTTAAAAAAATAGTAAATGTAATAAGAACACTGACCAGAAAGTTATTAAAAGCTTCATAGCAAAATATTGAGTCAACTCTGTTACAATATTTAGGCTTAAAATTCTAATAAGTTAACACTATGCCTCAATTCACTGGGCAAGTAATGCTTTTGTCACAAAAAAAGTTTATTATTAGAATACAGAGCTGGACAATCATAGAAAAAATATCTTTCATTGTCAGTTAAAGTACAACATTTTGACATATAACTATTTTGGGAGAAGCTATTAAATCAGTTCCTGAGTTATTTATATTACATCCAACAACTTTTAACCAATTAATACTGTGATCTTGTAGGCAAAACCACAAACAAGGACTACTGCCTATTAAGCAAGAATAGGCTTCAGGGTAGCCTTAACTTGCTGCCATATAATCTTGGGCTCCTAATCTCAGTCAGCACAGATTTTAATTTGCTGGCTGGAAAAATATCTGCAGAGCACCAAATTGTGAAAGGCTTCTGAAAGAGGCATATTAATTTATTTCTAATGAACATTCACCTTACTAATTTAACAATAATTTTCAGTGTCACTCAGTATTGCTGTCTTTGTGGCATTTCACAATCTGATTTATCACTGCAATTAGTTGTGTTACAGTAAAGAAACATGGTCTACAGGAGCTTCATAATGAATGGTGGTAGGCATGATGAATTTCTTTTTCCTGTTCAGAAAAAATACACTGGGCAGCAGGACACCAATTCTGTTATTTAAAAATTTCATCTGGATTCACTGTCTTCGCATTGTTTCTAGGAACACTTGTGCAGGGTGTCTGCATTATAGAAATAATAGGTTGAACCAGTCACAGGAATCAGTTGAGGTTCTTATTTAGCTACTTAGAAATTACAATAACAGATTTAATTTTGGAGTGAGGCAACTGTATTCAACTTGGAAAAATTGAAAAAAGATTTTTAAAAAATCTGAACGGTGATGACATCCATGATCTTCCATTGGAAATCATGAAAAGCCAGAACTTGACAATTCTAGACAGAATATACCCGTGATGGCGAACCTATGGCACGCGTGCCACAGGTGGCACATGGAGCTGTATCAGTGGGCACGCAAGCTCAGCTCCACCAGCTGATTTTTGGGCCTTCCAGGTCCACTGGAAGTTGGCAAATGGGCCATTTCCGGCCTCTGGAGGGCCTCTGGAGGTATGGGGAAGGCTGTTTTCACCCGCCCCAGGGTCCTAGAAAGGCTCTGGAGCCTGGGGAGGGCAAAAAACGGGCCTACCGGGCCCACTTTGCCATCATGTGCCAAATGTGGGGTGAGCATGGGGGATCGCATATGGGCGTGGGCACGCATGTGCGTAACCACCCTGCACTCCCCCGAGTTTTGGCACGCAATGGCAAAAAGGTTAGCCATCACTGGAATATACACTTCTCAACACATGAAGCCTAACAAAATTTCAGGTAAATAATTGTAACAATAAAGGAGAATATCTGTAGCTCAGGGTTGAAATGGGGGGGGCACTCTCTGAGCTTGGTTGTTTTCTTGCAGACGTTTCACTAGCCAGACTAGGTAACATTATCAGTGCAATCAGGGCAACCAAGCTTAGAGAGCACCAAAGACCCCCCCTCAAATAACTGTAAGGAGATGCATGTTGGTATGGGTGCGAGTCTTAAAAGTACTTTAAACATTGTTTCTGTATTCCAAACGGACAAGCTATGTAAACACTTTTAAAATGTAAAATTCCCTTCTCTGGAGTTTAAGCAATACAGGTGAAACTTGAAAAATTAGAATATCGTGCAAAAGGTCATTTATTTCAGTAATGCAACTTAAAAGGTGAAACTAATATATGAGATAGACTCATTACATACAAAGCGAGATAGTTCAAGCCTTGATTTGTCATACTTTTGATGATTATGGCTTACAGCTCATGAAAATCCCAAATTCACAATCTCAGAAAATTAGAATATTGTGAAAAGGTTCAATATTCTAGGCTCAAAGTGTCCCACTCTAATCAGCTAAGTAAGCCATAACACCTGCAAAGGGTTCCTGAGCCTTTAAATGGTCTCTCAGTCTGGTTCAGTAGGAATCACAATCATGGGAAGACTGCTGACCTGACAGTTGTGCAGAAAACCATCATTGACACCCTCCATAAGGAGGGAAAGCCTCAAAAGGTAATTGCAAAAGAAGTTGGATGTTCCCAAAGTGCTGTATCAAAGCACATTAATAGAAAGTTACTATATGTGGAAGGGAAAAGTGTGGAAGAAAAAGGTGCACAAGCAGTAGGGATGACCGCAACCTGGAGAGGATTGCCAGGAAAAGGCCATTCAAAAGTGTTGGGGACTTTCACAAGGAGTGGACTGAGGCTGGAGTCAGTGCATCAAGAGCCACCACACACAGACGGATCCTGGACATGGGCTTCAAATATTGTATTCCTCTTGTCAAGCCGCTCCTGAACAACAAACGTCAGAAGCATCTTACCTGGGCTAGAGAAAAAAAAGAACCGGTCTGTTGCTCATTGGTCCAAAATCCTCTTTTCTGATGAGAGCAACTTTTGCGTCTCATTTGGAAACCAAGGACCCAGAGTCTGGAGGAAGAATGGAGAGGCACACACTGCAAGATGCTTGAAGTCCAGTGTGAAGTTTCCACAGTCTGTGTTGATTTGAGGAGCCATGTCATCTGCTGGTATTGGTCCACTGTGCTTCATTAAGTCCAGGGTCAATGCAGCCGTCTACCAGGAGATTTTGGAGCGCTTCATGCTTCCTTCCGCAGACGAGCTTTATGGGGATGCTGACTTCATTTTCCAGCAGGACTTGGCACCTGCCCACACTGCCAAAAGTACCAAAACCTGTTTCAATGACCATGGGATTACTGTGCTTGATTGGCCAGCAAATTTGCCTGACCTGAACCCCATAGAGAATCTATGGGGCATTGCCAAGAGAAAGATGAGAGACATGAGACCGAACAATGCAGAAGAGCTGAAGGCCGCTACTGAAGCATCCTGGTCTTCCATAACACCTCAGCAGTGCCACAAGCTGATAGCATCCATGCCACGCCGCATTGAGGCAGTAATTGATGCAAAAGGGGCCCAAACCAAGTAATGAGTACATATGCATGCTTATACTTTTCAGATGTCCGATATTGTTCTATGTACAATCCTTGTTTTATTGATTTCATGTAATATTCTCATTTTCTGAGATTGTAAATTTGGGGTTTTCATGAGCTGTAAGTCATAATCATCAAAAGTATGATAAATCAAGGCTTGAACTATCTCGCTTTGCATGTAATGAGTCTATCTCATATATTAGTTTCACCTTTTAAGTTGCATTACTGAAGTAAATGAACTTTTGCACGATATTCTAATTTTTCGAGTTTCACCTGTATATGGCCCTCATGATGATGAACTCCTATAAATCTCCAAATAACTTGCAGATCTAGTGATAAAGCAAGAAGTGATTAAAAGAAAACATTTGTGAACACCTCTCTGTTGGTCATTTTTACCAGAACAACAGATATTGCTCCTTGATAAACTGCCAAATAAAGAATACCTGTGTGATAAACTGCATCAGAAATAATTTTGGGAAGAGAATGACAAAATTGTTTCAGTCTCCTTCCACCCAACCCTGGGTGATGAATAACAAAAGATCTAGTTTTATGTCCTTCAATTTAAATCATAATAATGGTTCTTCTTCATTCACAAAATAGGAATTAGGTATTTTCAGAAAATGTACATATTATTTTTAATTTTCATATTTCTCCTCATATTTTCCCTACAATCACAAATATCTAATGTTATTTCGCTTGTATCAACATTTTTCCTTTATATAAAAGAAAAATAGGTGCAACCTATTGTAATAAATGGCAAGTAATTGAATAGGTGATATTTTGGCATTCTCTAATCATGTGCCTTCCAGGTGTGTTAGAACTGCTACTTTCAATGCTGATTTGACATTCCAACGTATCTAATTGGGAAAGACTATTATTTCAGTGAGTTTTGCAGGACAATAGTTTTGGGTCCTCTGCTTGTAACATATTTGGCTTAAATTCAATCCACTGTGCAATTCTCCATGCTCAGATTAGATGTGGACTGTTTTTTGAACAGCAGCAACTGAGGCAAATGACAATTCTCTCTGGTAGAAGATGAAAGCTTTTAGATACAGAAGAGGGGGCAAAACAAAAACATCCAGAAATTTGTTCTGAGTTCACTTTAAGTACCTTTGTTGATTCTACAAATGGTACCAAATATGACTTTGGTACTGCAGACTTTACATCCGTTTCCATCATGAGCCAAAAACATCATTCTTAAACTTGGAGTCTCTGATGGTTCTGAACACTGAAACTTATTTATTCAGCTACAACTGTACCTTTATCTATGAAAAACAAAGCAAATCGAAACATCCTTATGTTGAAACAAAGAAGAAATGACTAGAAAGCAATCTAGATTTAGACCACTCAAATATGCTGAACAATGATAAGTGGCATAGTAGCTGTAAATTAAGACATTCTCATTTCTTAATTCACCATACAATTACCACCTAATACAATCACTAACCAAATAACATTATGTCAGGGCCATGTTTTCATGAACAAGCCACTTAACATTAAACTTTTGGCATGGCGGTGATGAAAAAAAGTAGTATTGCAAACACAACTGTCAATTTTAATCAGAGAGAAATATTCAATAAAAACAAGGTTGCACTGAAAAGGAATGAAAGGGAGGGTTTAAAGTGTTTATTTTATAAAATAAATATTGTCAAATATATTAACCGTAGTCATCTGACCATCAAAATCTTGTTTCTGAAGTGCCACGCTTTAAATTGTTACTCAAAAATTCATCATGCTCAAAACTCAAATTATTGTGAGATCTGGAAATCATCAACAGTTTTTCTTTATTAGTAAAGTCCTTCTTCGCTGTAGCTGGTGGTACGAGAAGCCTGTCCATAGGATCTTCCTTATTTTCTAGCTTCATATAACCTTTGCTGTTACTCCGGTCCAGTCTTGGCCAGCTTGGATGTTTTCTTTGTTCAGCTTGGACAGTGAGAGTAGAAGGACCCCTATCCAAGTCTAGGGACTTTGAATGTGAAGACAAGAGATGCAAAGAGGTGTTGGACCCAAACTGTTTTCTGGCTGCACCAGGTGATAAGAGCTGTCCAGTGCTGGCTCCGAGAGTCATTGAAGACTTGAACTGACTGAAGGAAGAGTCTCCATATAAATTGTTGCGTGGTAACAAAGCATTGGCAGATTTGTAGCTATCGCTGGTATTCATTAATGGGAGAGCTAAAGAATCCATGGACAAATTTCTAGGTCTGTCTCTACTCCTTGATGAATCCTCAGTGATGCTGTCAATACTTGGCTCATCAATAACACAGTTATTCAGTTTGATTACAGGTAATGTGAAAGCATTAATGGAAGATGACACAATTGATTTTGTTTCACACTTCAGAGAGCCACTGCTTCTTTCATCCCTGGCTTTCCCAGAGTGAGGGTAAAGGCCAAAGACTGAACCAGAGTGTTCCATCATCAAGGGTGACATAAGATTTGGGATTGATTTCTTGGTCTCATTTCCAGCAAATTCATCATCTTCATCATTGCTAACCATGTGGAAGTTGCTTGCAAAGCTTGAGAAAGGAGCAATTGTATTTGCAGCCAGCCGTGATGCACAAGAGCTTCCACCATGCTTGATTTCATTCTCTCCTGCTAAGCCGGTAAAGGCACCGTTCAGCTGCCTTTGCTCACTGATTCTCAGAGCATGGATGTCAATTACAGTGGAATAGATGTCCCTCATGTGTATAATTTTTGTCTCCTTGTCCCGGTTTTCATGGAGCATGGCATTTGCACAAATAAAAATAAATATTCCAATCCCCATAGTGAAAGGCCCCAGCATTTTCATTTTATCGGAATGTAAATGCCGCTCAACGAAGCGCATAATAAATCCATCTCCTTTTCCTATTAACCGAGTCTCATTTAGTGACAAGCTGTCTTCAGGCTCTAGGAATGAGTCTTTTGGGGGCCAGTAACCAAGAATAGCCATAGCAATTCCCAGGAAGGAAATCAGCACTCCCAGGACAAGGAAGAACCCTGATGGGGAATATAGCCGGATTTTGCCTCGGACTACAACCACATCTGTCCTTGGCCGACGCTTGACTGGCTTCTGTTCCTCAGGAGCTGGTGATGTTGCGCGATTCAGATGGTGTTGGGACCTGGAAGAATCTTGCCTTTTTAAGGCAGCCAGTCCTGTTATGACTCCCCCGGTAGCTATCATGATTTTCTATTTTGATCTGAAATTGAAAGCAAAAACAAAAGACTTCAAAAAAGTTACAACAGGCACTAAATATGAAGCATTCAGTACTTCTAACCCTTCAAAACTGTGTAACTCTAACCTGTAATTTAGTACACTCAGAACTCTTCATAATACAAAGGCTGAGTGTTTCACATAATATATGCTGAATATATATTACGAAACTGCCTTATGTAATTATAAAAAAATATTTTAGTTGTAAATCAATACAGGTAGTTCTCAATTTACCACCACAATTGAGCTCAAAATTTATGTTGCCAAGTGAGAAATTTGTTAAGTGAGTTTTCCCTCATTTTACTACTTTTCTTGCCATATTTGTTAAGTGACTAACTGCAATTGTTGCAGTGTTGCATGGTTGTTAAGTGAATCTGGTTTTCCCATTGACTTTGCTGGTCAGAAAGTCACAAAAAGGGATCATATGACTCTGGGACACCGCAACCATCATAAATGTGAGTCAGTTGTCAAGCATCTGAATGTAAATCATCATGTGATCATGGGGATGCTACACTGGTCATAAGTGTGAAAAATAGTCATAGGTAACTTTTTTCAGACCCATTATAACTTTGAATCATCGCTAAATGAACTGTTGCAAGTCGAGGACTACCTGTACATGGACTTCCAGCAGAACAAAGAAGCAACAAGAATGTCCTTAATAAATGAAATGCCAGGTCAGTAGTAAAATATCTTATCTAGCAAAATCAGTAACAAAGAAGAATATGGACTTTAGATGCCAGTCCAGAAAAGAGTTGTAATACTATTTCTTGGTTATTTTGTAAGATCCAAGTTATTAAAATACTCAAGACATTAACTGTAGGATCATATAGTGCAGGCATTGCTTCATACAAGTTCCTGATTTACCTAACAGATGGATGAAACTGTGACTTCACCAATGCCTGAGATGGAAAAAGTGGCATCTAGATTCAAGATTGCCTTTGAGACATCAGAATAAATTTATTTTAGAACAAAATCATTTTTTTTACCTTTCAATTTGTATTTTACAATAGCATTACATGGTAGATTTCATGAATCTAGGCATTGTGCTATTTAAAGTTAGGAAATAAGTTTTTATGAGCATTGGAAAATCACTAGGAAGTCTCTATTTCATACGAGATGAGACTACATAGGTATAGCAGTAGTACAAAATCAGTTGATGTTCTTTTCTCTTCAGGGATTATTAGTAATTTAAACCTATCCTTCTCACCCAGCAAGGAACAGAAACTTATTAAGAATTGACTTAGGACTGCCAAGCCATTCCAGTAAACAGTGGCTAATTAATCCAATTAAGAAGCAGAACCAAGAAGCAGAAGCTGCTTTAAAGAAAAAAGCAACACGATATCTCTAATTAAAGAGCTACTTGGAAAAAGTGGCATCTACATTGGAAGAAAAAAGCATAATAGCATTTCAGAAATTCATGTCGGATAACTTGATATTGCATGAGGTTTAAGACCAAACAAATCAAGACTGAAGGAAGCAAAAACAACACTCCAGAATATGAAGCTATCTGGGTTCTTTGTAAAAAATTTCACCGTGATGAAAGGAGTAGTGAGAAACTAACCATTTTAAATTATACAACAGTCCAAGCCCAAACTTTATCCTTTTAAAAAGCAAAGAAGATTTAGCCACTGAAGCTATAAGCATGTCAGATGGCATGGGGCTGATATAATAGTCTGAAATGAAAGCACGCTTCAATGATTTATACTGAAGAGAGTGAAAAATGAAAATAGGAACTACCCAATTTGCAAGGGAATGTAAAAATAGAAAAAGACAGTGAGCAGTTGGCATGTTTGGGAAAAGATTTCTATGCTGAAACAACTTTTCCAAAACTTGAAACTCTTATCTATTTGCATAGACATTTATTATATGAAGTACAAAGAGCAGATGAGCTGTGAATTCATAAGATGGGCTGGGTTCTATGAAGTAAATAGCAGGTTGCGGCTCAAAGGACTGTAAAGAAAACACTAATGCTGCCTGGAGCAAGCACTGCAGATGCTTAGCAACAAGAGAACACCAACACAGAGCCTACAGGCTTCTTGGTAGACCTGGTGGTACAGCAGGTTGCCATGACAGCAGTAGCACAAGAAGAAGAGGTAGGTATACTACTGTTGGCCAGCTTCACAGCAGGGGCACAGAATCAGAACTTGGCATATCTGCTACAGATTTACTGAGACTAAAAACAGAGCTAAGGGTGACACAAATAATCCTAGCACTGCATGGATTCAGGCCAATTCACACTTTAAGTGTGTCACTATACATCAGGACTGATTACAATCCACACACATATATATGTAAGGATGGTGATAAATGATTTGAACCTTTGAAAAGGCAAAGACTTTCCTGACAGGCCACACACTTTACACAGAGAAGACTTGGCAGCTCCAGATGATGGTGGAAAATCCTGTCTCAAACCTGAGGGAGATGCCACCAGCCAGTGTTTATAACACTGGATTAGATAGATCAGTAATCTGACACACTGTCCCTAAGTTCTGAAGACATTTGATGGGTCCTTCCTTTGATCAAGTCATTCCCACATCTAGTCTGCATAACCCTCGATGGCCAATAGATGGGAGCAAAGAGTTAAGACTTTTCTATGTCTTTGCTGCCATTTCATGGTCATCTGGGATTACTTCACCCAAGATATGGCCTTGTCATGCCAAAACATAAACCCAAAAACCTAAATGTGCATCTCTGACTGAATTCTCCTATGACAAAATCTCATGCTAATCCAGTATTGAATTACTGGATGAAAGATGTCTAATTGAGTCATTCAAAGTAGATTCTTAATTTGCTCTGTCTACAACCAGCCACAATGAATAAGACCATGTGTACATACCAAACACACAGGAAACATTGACACAGGTTAAATTTGTGTGGTATCAGTTCAGTGATTACAATACAGGGAAAATCTAAATGCAAGCTATAAGTAAGTCTTGATCCCAATGTAGGGCTGTAAGGGAGGCTAAATCCTATATATATGTTTAGTTTAAAAAAGACAAGGCTAAAGGGAGATGTGATATCAGTTTTTTAATACATGACGAGATGTCACAGGGGAAATAGTATGGATTTGTTTTACAAAGCAACTGATAGATGGAAGCTCTACAGTAAGAGATTCAAAACTTGAAATAAGAAAGAATTTCCTGTCTGTGAAAGCTGCTAAGCAATGGAACAACTTGCCTCCTAAAGTTATAGATGCTCCATTAGTTAATGTTTTCAAGGAAAGATTGGATAGCCATTTGTCCAGGATGATATGAGCATCCTGCATTGGGCAATGTAGTCAATGAAATGCAACAGAAAAAAGAAGAAAGAACGTTATGATGCCATGACCTACTGTTCTTTGTATTACGTAGTGACACACCAAGGAAGGAAAGAAGGAAGAAAGGAAAGAGATGGTGAAATTATGGTTTTTAATTGGAGGACAGTAATTTGAGGAAAGCTATTACAATGATAGTCTTATTTCACATCTATGCTAATACTGGAGGGATCATACTTGGTTCATTGGAGACCAATTTTTATGGGGCAGCCTTGACCCGCAGCATGAGGGCATCCCATCTCTTTTCAGTCCAATGAGATCACATTATTTCAACTCCAATTTATCTATGCCCAATATAGAAATTCTTATTCCCATAGCTGAATAAGATGAAAAGGAAATGATTGCCAAAATTCATTAGCAGAAAGGTGTTCCTGAAAAGAAACAACTTTCTCCTCCCCTTCCCTCTTTCTTGTATCTAACTGAAAAAGATGAATCTCAGGATAAACAAATCTCAAGAAAACCATTTTCTCTGTGGGAAAACACATTTGACTTGAAAAACTGTGTAATATTATTTTACCCTCTCTTTTCTCTGCACGTTAGACTATCACACAGGGTCAGGAGAAGTTGTGGCTCTATATTTCCCTTGGGCCCAGCCAGCACAGTCATTTGCCCAGAATTATTCTAATATATTCTATATCCCATGTATATAAACATTAGCAATTTCTCCTCATTTTCTTTTATTTTGATAATTTTAATTTTAGAGTGAAAGAGGGAGACCATGACTTGTATTCATTCTCTGAGCACAAACTACCTTGTGTGAATTGGGGCGAATCACACTTTCAGTCCTAGGAAGAAGGCAGTGTCAAATCACTTTTGAACATCTTGCTAAGAAAATTGAAGGGACTAGTCCAGGCAGTTATCTAGAGTCAATGCTGACTTGAAAGTACTCACAAAGAGCAAAAACTATAATATTCCATCAAAAATACTTTAAGAGCAGGTTAGGAAAATAAGAAATGTGTGACTATGTGCATGCTCAGCACAAGCATTGTTATAATAAGGAATCTTAATATGAATGCCTGCCCTGAAAAAATTATCCTTCCTTGATAGCTAAAGTATTGGATAACTAAAAGGCTTGGGCACCTGTAATTGGTTGACAGATGATACATCAGATGAGCAAACTTGAGCTGAACATTCTGCTAAGAAGCCCTTCCGTGGCTGCCACTGATGATAGCCAACTGCTGGTGACATTCTATTGTTAGGGCTGATTGAAAATATATTGAAGGAGACCAAACTATATAAGCTTGACCCATGACACCTTCTCTTTTTCAACTGAGGCATGTACAATATTACCCTTTTGAAATCATACAAGCCATTGTTGTTCATTTTCTACTTCCTAACTCCTGCCACCCTCATTCTTGATGTACTTACCCCCACACAGGAACTATTAAAAGACTGTCCTTTCAAACATCATTTCTCTTCAGAACCATCTGTGGTGGCAACTGCATCTTGTTGCCCGTAGACAGTTGCTCATCACTATCCAGCAGTTATCTGTAAATGGAACACAAATACATATATAAAAAGGACAACCATTTGTATGAAGCGCAAGCTCTACTGTGGATTGCCCTAAGCTCCTTAAATCATGACTCTTCTTTCTATTTTGAGATAAATCTCTCCCCCCCCCATGATTTCCACATCCCAATCTAGTAGATATGCTTTTACTGCAATAAAAATCACAACAATAAATTAAAAAGGGAAGTGGGGGTAGGAAATAGTACACAAAGGCTGAGAACACTTTTTCATCCATCATGCCTTTATAAACTAGTTAGATTAATCAGAACACCACATTTATCTTCCTTAAATAAGATTAGCAGAAGAATATTCCTTAAGACCCACCTGCCTTTTAATTTTCTAAGAGTATAATTACTTTTTTCTTATTCTAAAAAGCATTTCAAGTTTCAAGAGGTACAGCATTCACAGCAAATCAGCTGAGGAGAAGCAAAGAGGCAAAGAGAATAACACAATACAGTAGCTTAAAGGCAATTATAATTGCTCTTTTCCCAAGTAGGAACGCCAGTGCCAAAAGATATGCACAGTGTACAATACCAAGCTTTTTAGGAATATGGATGTGAATATTATTACAGCAGTTTAACGAAATTAAAGGTCAAATGTACTTCTAAGCATAAATTCCCTATTTGGGTGCTCTTTAACACTTCCCATCTCAAGATTCCCCCCTCCCCCTTTTCTTTCTTCTACATAACAGATTTGCTAAGACTGATGTACAATTGAAATCAGAGTCTTTCTTTTTGGGACTGATGAATAAACAGCTGAGGGAAAAAAATCATGGAACTTTGTTTTTTTTTTTTTTAATTTGATTTATATGCCGCCCTTCTCCGGAGACTCAGGGCGGCTTACAATGTGCTCAGCAATAGCCTTCATACTTTTGTATATTTTATACAAAGTCAGCTTATTGCCCCCACAAACTGGGTCCTCATTTAACCTACCTTAGAAAGGATGGAAGGCTGAGTCAACCTTGAGCCTTGGAGAGATTCGAACCAGCAGTAAATTGCAGGCAGCTGTGTTAATAACAGGGTGCTTTTAAACCACTGTAGTACCAAGGCTCTTTTTATATATATGATAACTGCAGTGAGATTATTAAATGCTTAAAAGTGGAAAGGTCCAGTACTGCCCAAAATGGAGGAATGGCTGATGAAGATGATGGGACTTGCAGAGATGGCTAAATTGACTTCTTTGATTAAGGAAAAGACAACTTCTTCATTTGCTGCTGACCGGAAACGCCTTAAGGACTTTTGTATGAAAGAGGGGGGGAAATGAGCTTTTGGTTTGTGGTTTGATGATTAGAAGACATAAATAATAGAAAAAGGAAGAGCTTTTTTGTAACCACAGAGTAAGAAATAACTTTGTAATCATACTTATAGTACATTTGCTACAAAGGAAATCAGAAAGCTTTTCTGTTTCTTTTTATCTTGTCTTTTTTGCCCTTTTTCTTTTCTCCCTTTCCCTTTAATTTCTTTACTTTGCATTAGTTTTTGTTAGTTTTTAACCTTCTTTTAAATGTTTTTAATAAAATGTGTAAAAATAAACAACACATTTGCAAAGACAAATAAATCCTTTGTCTTTGTTAGATAGGCATACCTTTAGAGCAGTGGTCCCCAACCCCCGGTCCGCGGACCAGTGCCGGGCCGTGGAGTACCTGGCACCGGGCCGCGCAGCGGCCGGGGGACATGAACGCTGCAGCGCAAAGGCTCCTGGGCCGTGCGCAATGGGCCGTGCGCAAAAGCTCCTGGGCCGTGCCCCCACCCCTGCGCGCGCTCAGCGGGCCGCGGCGATAAAAAGGTTGGGGACCACTGCTTTAGAGCAATAAAAATACTTCTAGGTGGTAGGTTGAAGTCAGATCTAGCCCAAGGAAACTATGTGTTATACATGGTTATCAAAATCAAATGATGCTGTGTACCTCAGCAATCATTAACTATTCTTTTTCTAATTCTACTGTTATTCACTAAATCCCATTGAATGATTAGTCTGCATAATTAAAACTCATCATTTACATTGTTCAGGGCTTCCCCTCTCTTTTATTGTCTTCTTTCAACCTCAATTGTTAATCCTATGATAATCTATCATCTACTGTATAATAAACTTGTCATCACCGGCACAACATTTGTATGGAGGAGACATATCTAATGCTAATACCCTAATGCATGTATCATGTTTGCTAGATAGAGACAGAAATTTCAGCCTTCCCAATGTAATATCTTACAGATGCTTTGGACAATAGCTACTTTCATTCTGAATGTGAGGACTGCCAAATTATGGATTTATAATATGACACACTTGTAAGTTGGAAAAAAATTGTGTACGTTTCCAACTATTAGGAAATACAGATGTTCAGGGAGGCAAAAAGGTAAAATGGAAAAATGTAGAAATGTACACGAAAACCTGCAAGAGTGCCATAATTACATATAAAATTACATATATTCCTTTTTCTAAGGATTGAACATGTCACACACGATTCCTATTTTTGTTTTTATTATTCTCAGATTAATTTTAACATGTGGCTTATGTTGAAAGCTGATGATTCTTTAAGATTAGAGTATGGGTGAATTGAGATTTGAGTGAATACTCAAGATTGCAAATATACCAGTACTTGTTCCTTTTAAATTAAACAAATAATCCATGAATTTAAATAGTAAAAGCACATTGGTCAAACTGTGCATTATTACATTCTATTGTTCATTATCTATCATGAAATTAAAAGTTTATTTAATCCAACTTTCTGTTGCCACATAAGTGACCAGTGGATGCTAGTAGAAATACACACTTCTACTAGTATTTCTATGCAAGCAGTGCTAAAGGACATTATCTAATGCCATCAAGACAACTAAATGATAGCCTTTTCCTCTGCGTTTATCTTAATCCCTATCAGTTTCAGCAAAATCTACACTCTGAGTGATATGCTGTGTGAAAGTCTTCTTTTTCTTTGTCTCTAATCTTTTTTCCAATCAACTTAATTAGAAGATGGCTATGGGAATCAGGGGCATCACTGTGATTCCCCAATTACAGGTAGTCCTCAACTTACAGCTGCAATTGAAACTTAAATTTATGTTGCTAAGCGAGACAGTTAAGTCAATTTTGTTCCATTTTATGACTTTTCATGACACAGTTATTTAGCATATCCCTGCGATTCTTAAATTAGTAACTCGGTTGTTAAGTGAATCTGGCTTCCCCACTGATTTTGCTTTGTTGGAAGGTTGCAAAAGGGGATCACATGACCCCAAGACACTGCAACGGTAATAAATACATGCCAGTTGCCAAGCATCCCAATTTTGATAATGTGACCATAGGGATACTGCAAGGGTCGTTAAGTGTGAAAAATGGTGATAAGTCATTTTTTTCAGTGCTGTTGTAACTTTCAACGGTTGCTAAATGAGCTCTTGTAAGACTGTCTATACTTTTTCAAGGGTCTCCTTTGCTATCCAAGTTGTGAAGCATGCAAAACTTGTAATGTAACCTTTGATACAGGCTTATGGCTTTAAAATCTCTCCAGAAAAAGCTAAGAAAAAAAGAGCAATCCTGCTCCCCCACTACTCATGTGGCCCTTAAGTCTTCCAAGATGTATTACATGTAACTGTTGGAAGGTTTTACTCTTGAGTTTGAAAACTTCAGTTTGACAGTTTCATTTTCAACAGATCAAGAAGGCTCAAATGATTCCAACATCAAGGAAAATCCAGGAGAAAATTTTGCTTTAATAAATCCTCCATAAGGATTCTGCTTTATTCCATAAGGAGAAATTATTTCAACTTTGAGGGCTGCAAATAAATGCCAAACCAGATATCAGGGAATGCATACTCACATAAACTATCTGGAGATTGTCAAGAGTGGTAAGGGAACAAAACACTTACTTCCAGACTACAAAGAAGCCCTTGAAGAGCTACATGACTTTTGCAATACAAATTATCAATTTCTAATCTAAATTATTTTGAGTTGTGCTAGGGATCTCTTTTGGTAGATGATGGGGCCTGGACAATGAACTAAAATTAATTTAATTTCACTTATTAAATATAATTACAAAAGAAATAAAATTAATCTAATTACTTTCTAGTCAGGTTTGTGTGTGTGCATGTGTAATTTATTTATTTATATCCTGCCTTATTATTTTTACAAATAACTCAAGGCAGCAAACCTTCCTTCTCCTATTTTTTCCTACAACAACAACAACCTTGTGAGGTGGCTTGAGTTGAGAGAGAATGACTGGCTCATGGTCACCCAGCTGGCTTTCATGACCAAGGTGGGACTAGAACTCATGGCTTCCCACTTTCTAGCCTGCCTTAACCACTAAACAATTTATCCTCTTTCCTATTAATTACAACAAATTAAAAGCCAATATTCAAAAAGTACCAGTCCCCTAAGTTATCTAGGAGAGTATTCAAACTTTTTTGACTATTTTATGCAATCCTGGGCTTCAGGTTTTATATATCTAATCTGTCCTTTAAATTCACCACTTAAACTTTCCCTCACAGAAGAGTATGAGGCTTACAGAATCAACCCTTTTCCCCCCTACAAGCTTCAAGGCATGCAATCAGAAATAAATCAGCAGATTTGAAATCATGGTTTAAAATGGATCTAAGTGTAAATATTAAGGCCGCATGCAAGTTGAAATGAGTTGGATTTTCTTCAAGTAAAACTTTCATTGGACAGAACTGCACAACTAATTTTATTTATAAGTCCTGTTGTACACTTATTTCCATTGGTTTTCACAAACCACTAAGAAAAGCCTCAAGCCAAATTTATTTGTTCAGGGAAGAAACATTGAAACACTACTGTGAAATACCAATTGTCTCTTACCCTGCACACCATCAGGTCACAGATTCATTTTCAAATGTCCAAAACTGTAATATGCATCAAACAACAATCCCTCAAAAAAAATTTATATTTCTGCAAAGAGCAATATGGTGCTCTGTTTCTTTTTTATTTTCACAGCAATTTTCTGAGGCAATATTTTCAATAACGTAACTTATGTTTACAGTGGTGATTTTGACTGACTTCAAAGTTGCGAATTGATTTTGGCAAGCAGTGCTCATAAGAAAAATGTTGTGGCCAAATCAGACATGCTTTTGCTGATATCATAGATGTTAAACTATATTGCCTGTGCTGTCTGAATAAGCAAGTCCTGTTTCTGGAAATGTAACCAGACAAGAGAAAAGCTTTCCTGCTGGTTGCTTTGAATACATTCCTCTACTGCTTTTTGCTCTTGAAGAAGTTCTAAGTGAGAAGCACTGAAGCAGGCATGCAATTTCACATCTCTTTAATCTTCCCTCCCTGCAAATAAGTGAAACTCTTCTCAAAAGGCAGAAAAATAGATCCTTTCAGCTCTTAAACCTTCTTTCTCCATCAAGAGTTCCAAAGTAAAGCATATTGAACTGGATATTGAAAGGATTATACATAAACCCTGCACTCCCCATCTATATGTTAAATTATATCTTTTTTAAAATGTAAAGTGTCCTCATAGAACCTACTGTCCTAGTAGCTTCAGTATTTTAGTATTATTCAGTATTATACTGTATTTTCCAAAGAAAAATAAATATACTAGAAGTGGAAAACTGTGTCAAGAAATGCAGAAATAGAATGCAACTTTCTGTTGTATTACTACTTTAAAGTTGCAGGATTGATTTAATCGAAGCCAATTGAGACATTAGAACAGTGTTTCTCGACCTTGGCAAATTTTAAGATGCATGGACTTTAACTCCCAGAATTTTGGGAGAATGCTGGCTCTGGAAATCCGGCTCTGGAAATCCACACTTCTTAAGATTTGAAAAAACATTGCATTATAAGAAACTCATTCCCCCACTCTCTCTCCCTGCCATTTCTACATCTGCATACACTGCATGTTTCTGTAGCAATATTTGAATGTGGGAGACTTTAAAATGTTGCCCATTGTGAAATTAGCAGCTTCAGAAGTGTTATCAGTTCAGAAGCTTGTAGTAAGAACAATCTGAAAATGTAAACTTATGCTATTTTATGTAAGGACAAGGTAGCCTGAGGAAAAGCAAGTATTTTGAAAAAGATTTTGCTCTGTAACTAACTGCTTTGATGATACCACTGTTAAGTCTTGAAACATGTAGTTGAATTATCACTGGGCAGCTATTTGCCTACCACAAGTCTGATATAGTACCCATTTTTAGAAGCTTTTGCAACAGCCTTTTTCCAACTTCATGCTCTAAATAAATTAATTGGCATGTGTGGTCTAGGTATTTCTTTTATAGATACATACTATGCTATTCTTGTCTTTTTTGGTACACGATATAAGCAGAACTATTATATATATATATATATATATATATATATATATATATATATATATATATATATATATATATATGTGTGTGTGTGTGTGTGTGTGTGTGTGTGTGTGTGTATCTCTACCTTCCACCCACAAGTTCTCTAATATGTAACAAGTATATCTAATGTATAAAGAATTGCCTCAAACTGCAAGAAGGGCTGCATATAAATTTAATAAATAAATAAACAAATAATAAAAAACAGTCAAATGAAGCTTTATTTTACTATTTAATGAAAATAATCTAGAGCATGGCCAGGTGACAGAAAGGTAGCTTTTTCCCCCTGTCTCTTCACTGCAATCTAATGGTTGACGGATTTTGGGAGCTTAAAACTAGTAACCATAACTATATAAACAGGACAGAGCCTAGCTTTATTATGCACCCTTTACAAAAACAACAGCTGAGATAATATGGCAGATCTTTTAATAAGCCTTGTAACCACAGGCCCTTGCTGGATTATTATGGAACATTTAATGCTTTAAAACTGTCAGCCAACTGATGCATTTTCCACCAGGCAAAGGTTAATGTTTGCCATGTATAAATCAGATCTATATGTATTATTAATTTTGATGATCTCTACATTTTCAAGAAAAGTTGTCAGCAGGGCAGGAGGGACGATGAAACATACTGTAACATGGCAGCATAGCATGTCCCCCAATCAACCTTCTGAATATTATTTATCTCTTTATTAAAATGTAATGGCATGCAAGGATGAATTTAAATTGAGCACATCTGCAAATAGTTTGGCATGAAATCCACTGCCTTGTTAAGGGCCATATCTTCTGTCTGAACATCTGCTGTGGTGGGAAGAAGAATAGCACACCAAATATGGAGCCTAATATTTTCTTATGAAACACTTGCCGCAATAAAGATTTTAATAACAGATTAAAAAAAGTAATATGTGCAGCTGCACTGCTTTTCTGCAACAGTTGTCAAATAACAATTTTCATCTTGTTTACAGGGATGGCAATACCAGTTTGTGCCAAGGACCCTTTGTGTTTATTCCCTTTTGGAGTAAGCAATGATATGCAAAGCACAGAGAATAGGCCAGGGAAATTAAATACATGAGATAAGAAAAGAGCTGAAGAAGCTTCTTGGATGAGAAGTGAAACATCTTCAAAGGAAAACCAGAAAGTCCAGTTGCTTCTTGGAAAAGCACCTTTGATACATTTCTTTAAGTATCCTCTGCTCACTCCATTTACTTGCATATTTCTCCTGATATACTAACTACTCACTTCCATCTAATAAGGTAGGGGCAAAATTTATTTATTGCAATGGCCACTTCTCTCGACAAACATTAATTCCACACAACTGACCACTAGGACATAAGAATGTCTTAAGAATAAATGAGAACAATATTTTTAAGAACCATAACTTATTTATACTATTTGGTATTATATATTTTAAAACACGTAGCACCTAAAAGCCATTCAGAACAAGACAAATGGGTATACATGATATCCATCTCCCACCAACACCAATCAACTAAATTGCTCAGTGACACACCTCTAAAAAGTTTGATGATTCAACGTAATGCAAAGCGGCCATGTTAAGATATGGGTACATATATGGAATAAAGGGCATCCCTGGATTATTTGCATTTTATAACATTGGTCCATTGTAGTTTATAGGAAACTGAATAAATTGATAAAAACTGACAAAACAAATAAAACAAAACAGATGAATTTGAATGGTTTTATTATCGTGAATAATGAAGCTGCAAGCAGTTTTTGATCATATAAATTCTTGCAGAATAGATGGGATTCTACTGAAATAAATAGTAGAAACCTACCTGTTATAAATTATTATAAAGTAATGGGTGGAAACTTATCAAAGAGAGATCCAACCTAGAACTAAGGAGAAATTTCCTGACAGCAAGAACAATTAATCAGTGGGACTTGACTCCAGAAGTTGTGTGAACTCCATCACTGGAGGTTTTTAAGAAGAGATTGAATAGATGTTTGTCCAGAATGGTATAAGGCAGTGATGGCTAACCTTTTTGTCATCGCGTGCCAGGAGGGGGGGCAGGGGAGGTTCGCACGCACGTGTGCCCACACCCATAATTCTATGCGCCCTCTCTAGGAGTCTCTGGAGGCTGGGGACAGCAAAAAAGTCACTTCCTGTTCCACTGGGAGTTGGGAAATTGGCCCTTTCAGGTCTCCGGAGGGCCTCCGAGGGAGTGGGGAAGGCTGTTTTCACCCTCCGCAGATGCATAGAGAGATTCTGCCAGGTAAGAAAGAAAAACGGCTCTTCCCCACCCCACCCCACCCCGGCTCTACGGAGGCAGGAAACAGCCCATTTCCCTACTTCTGGTGGGCTCAGAAGACCTGAAAATCAGCTGGCCAGTGCACACATGTGCACCAGAGTTGAGCTGGCATGCTCACTGATATGGCTATGCATGCCACCTGTGGCATGCATGCCATAGGTTCGCCATTATAGGTATAAGGTCTCCTGCTTGGGCAGAAGGGTTGAACTAAAAGACTTCAAGACTTCCAAGGTCCTTTCCTGTTGTGGCCCGCCAGCAGCCTGTGCGGATCGTGGCTGATCCTGACCAAGAGGAAGCTGGTGTGGTGTCGTGCCAGCAGTCTGCGCAGCCAGCGCTCGCGTTGGACAGCGAGGAGGCTGAAGAGGATGTGGTGCCAGAGGCAGAGACTCAGCCAGGGACTTCAGAACCTCCAGAGGTTTCTTCAAGTGGAGAGAGTGAAGTGGAGGAGCCTCTCCTCAATGCTCGAGCACGCAGGGCTGCCAAAAGGCAGGAGTGGCTACTCAGGAGGAGGACGTCTACTCAAGAGTAGGGCTTGAGGATAATTGGCCACTCCCTTAGCCCATTTAAGTCGTACGCAGCTAGTGCTTTCTTGCTGGAAACAACTCGTATTTATTATCAGAGTATTTTGGTTTATTGTATCTTGTTTTCTGCGCTGGCTGCCAACCTTTGCCGGTCTTGTTTATTCTTGCTACTTAATAAATTTGATAAGGACCGTTGGTGTGTGTCAATATCCTCGGAAATCCGGAGCTGGGGCAGAACACTTCCCTGTTATCCTGTATTCTGTAAACAAGGCTTTTATGCAAGTTTGGTAACTTCTGAAGTTCTTATAGTCCTACATAAGAGTTTAGTTACTTTGGCTGCCTGCAGTTAAGTGTTCTAAACAGAGTGCTACATGGTTAATGAAAATATAATATTGTTCTTACTTATCTCTTAACACTTTTTTTAAAAATTTGATTTATATGCCGCCCTTCTCCGGAGACTCAGGGCAGCTTACAATGTGTTAAACAATAGCCTTCATACTTTTGTATATTTATACAAAGTCAGCTATTGCCCCCACAAACTGGGTCCTCAACTTACCTACCTTAGAAAGGATGGAAGGCTGAGTCAACCTTGAACCTGGTGAGATTGGAACTTACAGTAATTGCAGACAGCTGGTGTTAATCACAATGCTATCAGTCTGCTGAGCCACCAGGCCCTTGCAACATTGTTATTTTTTTAGCACCCATTGCGCTCTCTCCATTGTGATCCCTGAGGAATCATTTTCTCCATATTCATGATTTTTTTGCCTTTTCTCTCTGCTTCTCAAAAATGTCAAGTCTTGCACAATCTTTCATTAAACAAGACAGTATCTATTTTGCTGTAGGCAGGGCTCTGAACATAGGCAGGCAATTTTTGCTCGGAGGAAGATGCACAGCAACAAAATCTAATCATTAATCTTTTCACTGGCCTTTGTGCTCTGCAACGAATACATCCCTAAAAATAAATGCTAAGTAAACAAACTGTAAAGAAGCAGTAATTCTGGTCCTTTAAATTTCAGCAAACAGGATTTTCTTCCATTTATGTTTAACATACTCTTAAGTAGAGATTATTGGGTAGTGAAAATAATAAAAGAATTAGTGTGTGCACAAAATCAAAATAAATAATTAGGTGCTCTTTCACATTAAGCATGTAGAGCCTTATGCATCTAGCTGTTTGCATTTGTGAAATGTGGTTTCCAAAATTGCCAACAACTGGACAGCTGTGGTAGCAGGGATGGTACAGAAGGTATGTTATAGAGGCAGGCTGATTTAACATGGCAGAAGGTTGCTAATTCATGGCAGCTACCCATCCTTACATCACTACCATCATTTCATTCCTAAAGCTGCCAGCCAGATGCTTCTGAAACTCTTGTGAACATATTCCTGTTTGCCCTCAATGCAGGCTTGTCATTAAGGGGTTGCCTGGTTACCACAGGTGTGTAGAAAATGCCCCTAGGGTATCCTGGTTTAAAGCTAATTGCCCAGCTGTAAAATTAACCCTTTTTATTATAAACATTAACAACATCATAATTTTAAAATTGTCAGTTCAGTGTTGTTTGACTTTCAGCACTTACTCAACTATGAACTATGATGCTAGTACCAGCCCTCTCTGATTATTGCTGACTATTAATCTGATACCCTTTCTTTTCCTTCTGGACCAATAAATTAAGGCAATAATAACCAAAGAATGCAAGTTTTTTTCCCTTTGGGAGGAGCGATTGTACCCTTCTAGTTACCTTTTCCTTGTCCTAAGGCTGCCACAAAGAAAGTAATTAAAGTGAACACTAATAGCTATTCCCTTTGCTGCACCTATCTTAAGAGAAAATAACCTGGAAACAGCTTGGGCATGTTTTCTTAGATTTACTGAAGCCTGAATATTGTTCTTTGTTGAATTAACTGATGTACAGAGAATAAGTTTTTTCATCTGGTGAGCAGATTATGAAATCTGCCCAAGTCTAATTTAAATGAAATCTCATAGTTACATGCTGAAAAGCAACAAAACCATTAACTGAATCACAAAACAAAAGCCTGCAAGTCTAAAGGACTGACATCTGCGCTTGTATGTTTTGCAGGTTCTTTCTGAAATAAATTTTTACTCTGCCTGTGGCACATTCTGGTCTACAGTAAACAGAAACACAAACGGAACTTTTAGTCATTTTGGAAAAATAAATTACGGTTCTTGTATTTTTCCAGAATCCTTGCCAAGTCTAAGCAAATGGCCAGACCAACATTTAAGCAGACAAAAGCTTTGAGAAAGCACAAAAAGAATGGCTCCTAGAATTTTCTCTTTCACAAAAGGAAACTTAATTAAAAGGAAACTTAAAGATTATCTAGTAGTTCAACTACTGGTTGATACAAGAAATCCACTCTCTAAGAGATAAACCATACATGGACTCCTTGATTCTTCTACTTTATCCTAAAGAAGGTGTTTGCTGTTATAAACTGCCCACAATCACTCAGGTGAGATGGTGGTATATAAATGTAATTTAATTAATTAATCAATGCCTCCTCTCAAAATATATAACATATAACATGCAATATATAACATTTTTGTTGATACATCTTTTTCTTACGTTTTTTGAAAATGTCTACAACAGGTTGCTCCAGACCAAATTTTGTAGAAGACCATAATTACAGTCAGAAGAAGAAAGATAGGAGAAGATAATTGGAACAGAATTGGAATGATACAGTACAGTTGGCTGATGACGAGCGGGGGCTTTCAAATGCCAAATTCCAGAAGGACGTGAATGAGTTACAAAAGACTAGGGCTGAAACATCCCCAGTGCACTCAGCCACCTGCTCCATTCACAATGCTTGTCCATCATTGGCAGAAATGTGAAGTGAATGGCTATTATCTGAAGATGTAAATAGTTCATCTCAAGGATTATTTTCCTGTTTCATTTATTAAAGCATCTTTAAAGTTCCATTAAAGTCACTCTATGTTTTCTCTCCTTTTAATGTAGTCATTTCTTGCTCTGCTTGAGCACTGTCTGGTCTGTGGAAAGCCTACGGAAGATTAAAGAAACGATTTGGAAAACATCACCCACATGCTAATTTTTTAGTTACCTGGGGAAAAACACCCAACTCTTATGTACCTTTTTGCATAAAAACATCATCAACAAAAAGAAACCTCTGATTTATGGTTTTGATGATTAGACAAAATAGATTATAGAAAGAAGAGTACCATAATGTAACTTTAGAGAGAGAAGTCGAATATATTTGTACTTATAACTGCTGTGGAGAATATCCAAAGCCACTTCTTTGCATCTTCCTTTTCTATTTTTATCTTTTTTTATTTCCTTGCACTTTTTCCTTTTGAGTACTTTGTTTTTCTTTTCCTTCCTTACTGTTTACTAGTTTGTGTTTATCTTCTTATTTAAAAGTTTTAATAAAAATTACAACTTAAAAAAACAGAAGCAGTTGTCCTGTTCAGGATGTAGTCATGAAGAGACTCAAAGTTTTCACCTAACAATCTGAATGGTAAGCTGGACTGCAGGGATAAAAGTAAAATGGTTACTAAAATGTCTGTAAGTTTATCTCTTTCAACAAATCTTGTAAAAGTCAACACTGTGGGAATCTTGTCTTTGACAAGTGGGCAAAAATAGCCTAACAGCTACATTCTCTGCAAGTGTCTTTATCAATACGTTATATCATGTCTTTCAATTATCTTCATTTTTTGGAGCAATTGTTCCTTTATACATATTTCTTTTCATCTACAGCCCTTTTCAACTAAACAGTCCAGCAAATGTCCGTTTTCACACTTCCTGTTGCTGTAACCCCTTATGCTTCTGTAGCACTCTTATAATTTAATTCTTTTCACTCTGGAAAGCTAAGCCATTCTGTTTGGAATCCATTGTATTCATATATATATATATATATTATATGAATATATATGCACACACACACACACACACACACGGGTATTTTACACAAAAAATTATTATAGATTGCCTTTGTTTAGCAGCTGTCTCATTTTGTGACCAGTGCATGGTGGTCACAAATGGTGGTTATGATGATGATGAAAAAGAAACTTTATAACCAATCCTTCCATTTACAACCTTCCCAGGTCTGTAAAGCAAAGGAAAGCTGACGTAAGAGCATAAACACAATCTCAGTTTCACTTATCAGTCACTTCACTTAATGACCGAATTGCTAATCCCAATTGTGATCACTTAATAATAATAATAATAATAATAACAACAACAACAACAACAACAACAACAACAACAATTTTATTTCTATACCGCCCTTCTCCCAATGGACTCAGGGCGGTGTACAGCCTATTAAAAACACAAAAATATACAGACATCAATTAAAAATAATTAAAATTATTAAATAATTTCGGCCCAAATTAAAACCCAAAAATTTAAAACACCCAATTTAAAATCATTTACATTGATAGCCCGGCCTGGCGGAACAGCAGGGTCTTGAGGGCACAGCGAAATACATGGAGGTCGGAGATCTTGTGCAATTCCGGGGGCAGTTCATTCCACAGGGCAGGAGCTCCTACAGAGAAGGCCCTCTCCCTGGGTGTCGCCAGCTGACATATCTTGGCTGATGATACCCTGAGGAGCTCCTCTCTGTGGGAGCGAACTGGCTGGTGGGAGGCTACTGGTGGCAGAACTAACTGTATTGCTAATTCTTCTGTATCTCCAAAAACAATATAAGACCAATGGTTAGGCCTACCAGAAAGGTAAGTGACCGATCTGTGATGGGATGTAGGAAGGATTGTGTCGGACCCAATGAAGCAGGAAGCAAACCCAAGGTCGGTGGGGACACGGTGGGGTAGGATTGGGGGCTTATAGATGGAGAGGCAGTATAGCATCCCTGTGATCATAAGTACAGGTGGATTGCCAAATGCTCAGATTTTGTTCAAGTCCCTGCAGAGACTCTGCAGGGACTATAACTTTGGGCAAGTTCAGCATTGTCATAATTTCAAACAGTCGCTGAGTAAGTGGTCATTAATCAAGGACTATCTATATGTTATCTTCACCCTGTGGCTACAGTCTTTACAAATGGGTTTGCTTTTCAACTCATCAAGCTGCATTGTGGCACCTGGCAAGGATGACCTTTGTCTTCTTTAATCTTTCATTGAATTCTTGAGCCCTTGACTTCATTATTTTAATTGCATGCTGGCATTTGATACTAAATATAAATTATTGCTATATACAGAAATCATCTGTGTGAGTGAGCATGGGGTTTGCTCCCTGTGTCTATGCAGCAGCATGCCATGCCAGTTTTGATGGGGTGTTATTTGCTCCTTGGTGGTTCCTTGAATAATGATCTGCTTTCTGCCTGATGGTTTGTCTGGTGTTTGTCCCTGCTTATCTGTATATGGGCTGCTGGAGGGAATGAGATAAAGCATAATTGCACGCCATTCAAAAGAGACAATAAAAAACCTAGGAAGGAAACAAAAAGACTACAACAGGTCCTCATTCACACTGATGATGTTGCCTAGTTGAGTAATGTCTGGAAACAAACATCCAACCTCAGAGAGCACCAAACATAATCAGATGCACTTTGGGCCAGTCTTCCCTCTTGCAAGCAAGGAGTATGTGATCCCCTTTCTGTGCTTGAATAAAGAAATTTTAAGCAATGGCAGTTTCTAAGTTCCAGCTATAAATGACTGTTTGATTCTCTCTGTATTCCCCAGATATTCCTGGGCCCTATTTACCTTTATGAATAACATACATACATACCCTTCATCAAGCCAAGTAACATTGTGAGAGCACAACCTGAAAACAGTGTTCTAAATGCTTCTGGAATATGTTAAAACTTTCGGAAGACATACTGCCCTGCTTCACAAAAACTGCACCAATTCCCCCTTAAGCATTTTAAGATAATATAACCATTGTGAACACTCTGCCAGGAAAGAGAGATGTGCTCCACTTAGAAATCTGCACAATTTGAACAAGATAGAGTGAAAAGAGATGAGACCCCAATTATTTCCCTGAAGAAAGTCTGGATGTATGCACCTCACGCTTTCATGCCCTGGAATAATGAAGGCAATGGTTATCATTGCAATACTGTAATGTATCACTTTCTTCCCATCTTTAAATGCTTCCTGCTGAGATTTTTTTTAGAAGTATTTTTTTCTGAGATTAGTCCCATCTTAATTTATCACCTTACCCTCATTTTTCCCCATTTACTTTTCTTTTGCCAAGTTTCTGAATGGTGGGGGCAGCTGAGTCGCACGAAGGCATTCTCAAGCATGTTACCTCCAGATGTGTTGAACATCAGCTCCAATAATTCCCAGTCAAAATGATTAAAACCTATGCAGGAATCATAGCAGGTTAAGTTCCAAAGCCAGCATGGAAAGAGTAACTTAAAACTTTTGCTTGATGAACATCTTTTAAATGTAGGACGGGGGCGGGGGGCATAGTTTACTGGTGTCCTATTTTTTAATTTTCCTTTGTTTCAGTGAAGGGCTGTAAAGCACTGTAAAGCCCTATATAAGTCTAAGTGATATTGCTATGGTGCCTTGAAATTATATAAGGGAAAAAATGCAATATACTTTTGAATTGTTCTTTCTCCTCATATATTGAATTATCATTTCTTTCTCCACCAGTTTTACCAACAGTTTACATCTGCATATGTACAGACTTACAGAGAAATGGCTGATACGGTGAAGCCTAACACAGGTTATATCTTTCCTTCCTTCCACAGGCAGTTATTTGTCTCACCATAGTACCAGGCAGCATTATGGGAATGAATGCCATTTTTTTTCTTTTAAAGATTCTTATCTTTAAAAGTATCTGTAGAATAAATGAGCAGAAGCAGCAAATCAAAATCAAAATTTTGTTTTATTGATCTTTCCTACCTGAAACTCTTGTGAAAGCATGAACATTTTCTACCATATTTTCTCATGTTCATCTATGTGTGCCTAACCCACCCACGATTGCCGTTATGAGGAAAATAGGAGAAGGAGGGAGTATTAAGTATATTGTTTATAAAAATAAATAATAATAATAAAGTCAGGATAAACAAACGAACAAACAAATCCAGCCCAGAATTAGTATAGCAGCTAATTCCAATGTTCCCACTAGTTTCACTGGGAATAAAATTCTGTCCTGTTTTGTCCTATTTTTTGAAGATCAAGTGGGCTACAGAATCTGACTCAGCTATATCCTGTATCCAATGAGTGGAATAATGCTGCTTTCTCCCCATTCAGTTACAATTGCTTAGAGGATTTCATTTTTTCCCCTGAACACATGAATGGTTTTGAAGGTCTTTGTCAATATAATGTGAAATTGAGTCATTTGTTTTATCTACACCATATACAAACATACAAACACATACAGGGATGAATATGCACAATCAATGAACATTATCAATAACTCAACTGTGAAAAGAAAATCACATTTATTCAGCAACAGGAGCAATCAAATAGTTATTCTACTGCTACCTGAAAATTGTACTGCTATCTGAAAATTGTTTAGCAAAAAAAAAAAAAAAAGCTATACAATCTTTCCATATCACCAAAAAGGGAGATAATGTAGTGATGTTTAGTGAGAATTGAATTTGTATCATTGTAAAGACCGTTCTATTGTAAAATGTCTTAGAAATAAATAATTCAATCAAAATAAATTTAATATTTTAATTACCTTCTATATTGTTTTACTGAATTCAAAATTGATGATCTAAGATATGCTTAGCTTGAATTGATTTAGCTCTTTTTCTCAACTTCTATATTTTCTCCAGCATTATTTAATATTGGGGAGGGGTTAAATAAAATCATTTTTGTTGACTGGTGCGTTCAAACAATTAAAATAATTATAAACAAATGCATTATTCAATCATATGTATAATCCAGCATGGTCTCCCATGAATTATGATAATTGTTAAGGTTTTTTTTAATCCACACTATTTGAAGGAAGGGGGCAAGTAGAACCTGGAGTCACCTATATATCAAGGCTACCAATTCTATATTTGCCCTCTCAAAAAAAATTTACACTGTGTTCATCTCTAAATAACCTTTAAAAATTATGGTTAAAACCTAAAAACACAAAGGGAAAAGAGGAGGATTACAGATGATGAAGGATAAGTCTAGAATAAATGGAAGAGATAGGAGAAATACACAGAAATTTAAATGAAAAAGTGAGCATAAAACATTATTATATTTCTTTGGATTTGAAAAGTAGGTTTCTGGCCCTAAAGAATGTTAACTAAAATCTAAGCATAGTTGCATGGCATAAATGTCTAATCTAGGGAAGGTGGAGTCTAACAAATAAAAGGACTAAAGGTGACATGATAGTCTTCCAATATTTGAGGGACTGTCACAAAGAGAAGGGGTTAATCTATTTTCCAAAGCACCTGAGACAAGACAAGTAGTGGATGGAAGCTTAACAAAGATAGATTCAATGTAGAATTGAGAAATTTCCTATCAGTGAAAACAATTAATCAGTGAATGGCCTGCCTTCAGAAGTCGTGGATGCTCCACCACTGGAGGTTTTTAAGAAGATATTGAACAGCCATTTGTCTGGAATGGTATAAGGTAGTGATGGCTAACCTTTTTGCCATCACGTGCCAGGAAGGGGGGGCAGGGGAGGTTTGCGCGCACACACGCTGCCCACACCCATAATTCTATTCACCCCGCGCATACGCGCGCGACCCCCACCCTCTTGGCATGTTTTTCTTTCTCACCTGGCTCCAGATCCTCTCTATGCATCTGGGGAGGGTGAAAACAGCCTTCCCCACCCCCTTGGAGGCCCCCCAGAGGCCCAAAATGACCCATTTCCCAACTTCCAGTTGGATAGGAAGTGATGTTTTTTGCTGTCCCCATCCTCCGGAGACTCTCGGAGCTAAGCTAGCGTGCCAGGCGACATGGCTCCGTGTGCCACCTGTGGCACGCGTGCCATAGGTTTGCCATCACGGGTATAGGGTCTCCTGCTTGAGCAGGAAGTTGGACTTGAAGACCTCCAAGATCCCTTCCAACTGTGTTATTCTATATTCTGTAAATGAGACCACATCTGGGAATATTTTAATGAAACTCATGCATTTGTAAAATATACCAGTAGCAGTATTCGAAAGGTGCAGCAAAGAAATAAAACCACTTGGTTCTCATATAAAGTCAAGATTATGTGAACTATTCCTGGTTTAAAAGCTCAGAGCCATGGTGGGGCAGTGGTTAGAATGTAGTACTGCAGGGCTAACTCGCTGCTCACTCCAGGAGTTTGATTCTGAATGGCTCAAGATTGATTCAGCCTTTCATCATTCTAAAGTCGGTAAAATGAGGACCCAGATTGTTGCGGGCTATATGTTAACTCTGTAAACTGCTTAGAGAGGGCTGTAAAGCACTACAAAGTGGTATATAAGTCAATATGCTATTGCTATTATGCCATCATGCTGACTTTTTTTTTTTTTAACCTTAAGGTCTTCTCTACTTTTGAACAAGCTGTTCAAGTTACTACTAGAAAAAAGTGTCATATAAAGGTGGCTCAAGCACTTATAATGATTAACAAACCATGTTTCTGGGACAAAAGCAACCATGTTGCTTCTGTATATTACACTGAACCGATTACATTGCTGCCTGAAACAAAATTCAAATAATGAAATTACTAATAGAAAAAATGCCTTTCCATGAGAATAATAGCTATGATTAAGTGGAAGTTGAAAATTTGGATTCTACAATCTATGAATAACTAATGAATTTCCTTATTTGAATAATGGATCAACTCCCACTATTAATATAGTGAGGATTGACATTATAAGAGAACTGATCGCTTTCTCTAATTCATTTGAGTTGACACACATGAATATAAAACTTACATTAAGTTTGCTTATATTGAAACTTTTAAAGAACTATGATATAAAACAAGCAAGGAAAATTGGTTCTTTAATTAATCTAAATCTTAACAGAGTTGTTGAGGAACTGGTAAAACTGCAATGCTTTACAGTTGGAAGGGGAATGGTTTGATTTGAAAGCAAATATATATCTGTCAAGGCCAGGAATAGTGGAAACTCTGAAGGGGAAAAAAAATTAAAAGATCCCATTCTTCTGGTAACCCTAACCAACTTCAGACGGAATGTGATTTCTCTAGGAATCATTAAATTATGATAATCTTTTTTTTTTTTAGCTAACCCAATATTAATTTAAGGAATTATCTGTCACACACCATGAAATATTCTTGCAGAATATTCTGGCTCATTGACAAACTTTCTTTTCCTTGCATTATTCAAATTGGCTCTGGATCATTAGTTTCTGGTTAGACGTCCATGGCTCTTGGCAATTTAAACCATGAAACTTGAAAAATTACTGAATTTAAAAAGTAATAACATTTCCACCTTGTGTTTCTCAGTTACTTGGAGCTATAGTTACTGAATTTCACTTGATCTGGCCACTAAAATTTCAGGGCAAATGAATAATAGACATGAATCCTAATACCACTAGATTAAACATGAATACAACCAATGATTTCATTCTCTCTATTTTTTCCCTAATATTTTAGTTATACCAAATGCCTTAAAAATAATACAATTTAAACAATATTGGAATGTACCCAAGAATAAAATAGAATAGTCTACTGAATAAACTCACTTGCTTATTAAATATATTTCTTTTGTTCTGATCATTCATTTTGTTATTCAATACACATTCACTCAGTATCAAATTATGCTTGAAGCTATTGCTTCTTCGTTTAGTACAGTATACATAATTTTAAGTAACTTATTCACTGTGCATTCAACATTTTTACATTTCCTTGGACATACCAAGTTATCTTTTCCATATAAAAAAGAAGACAAGGATTGTTTGCTTACAACAGACTTCATACCACCAATCACTTTTCTACCAACATTTGCTTATCTTGGAATTTCTCCAATCATTTTCCGTCTTTAATCAATACTTTACCAAAATACTTAAGTTGATCTATCTGCTCTTTTTTTCCCCCTACATATATAACTTACGCACCTTCTGCCAAGCTCTCAAGACGCTTTTATTCCAACAAGCTGGCCTAATTTTAAAATTTTTTAATCGTTAACGCTTAATTTTTAAATGTCCAAAACAGGTAGTTTTATTTTAATTAGATATGGGCCAAATTATTTAATATTTCTTAAATTCTCTTTTAAATTTATTCTGGCTGTATACCGCCCTGAGTCCTTCTGGGAGAAGGGCGGTATATAAATTAAATTAAAAAATAAATAATAAATAAATAACTTGCAATTCAACTCTATTTTCCAGATCCATACTCAAGGCACCATTCTGCAACTGATTCACATTCTCAGGTAACAAAGCATCATATGCAAACAATCATTCATACATTTAGATCCCCAACCAATGTACCTCTAATATTGCAATTTCTGTAAATACATTTTGAAAAACCAGTGAGGCATCATACATCTATGTCTCACTTCCTGGGCAACGTTAAACCATTCATTAAACACACCACATTTTCTCAAAAATATTTTGTTCCCATTATCTCCCACTTTTATTGCATTTGATAACCAAGTTCCAACTCTACAATTATGAAAATATTCCATAATACAACCTTATTCACTTTATTGTATACTTTTCTTTTAAGTTATCAAATTTTCTTTTTCATACTCAGTAATTTCTGTTACTTCTTGAAGTACAGAACGCTGGTCTATATAGCTCCAATCTGATATAAAGCTGCAAAATACTTCCTAAATTATTAATAATTGTAATTCAGGCAAATATTTCAGTACAGTCCATCAAATTCATTGGGAAGTCTTTTTGCATTAGAATTGTGATGCAGAACTGCCAATGAAGTAGGACAAATATTTGGTGCATGAAAAATTAATGAGCTCTATCTACCACAGCTTTGGGAAATTCCTGGTTCTTGTGTAAGGATTTCTCCAGGTCCAAGAACTCAAGAAAAAGATCTACTCATGTACAAATAAACATGAATAGAACTCTTTCCAGATTATCCTACTCACAGTGAGGATATCAAAAATGACTAGTCAGTGTATATGTTGAAATGATATAAAAATAAGGCTAATTTATACAAATTCTGTAATTTCTTAAAATTATTGCTATTATTGATTAAGCATGCCTGTGATTCGGTTTGTTGCACAATGATCAAAGCTGCCTTTAAATATTTTATTGTTGTGGGTTCACTGGAATTAGTTCTTCTTGAAGAAAGCAGAACAAAAGCAATTTCTAAGTGTGTTTTGCTGATAGTAGAAAAGACACTATTTAAACCCCATTATTTTAACAAGTTTAACCTCCTCATTATAAAATATTTTGTTTTCAAGTAACTGGTTCTTTGTATTATTACTGGGTAGAGAAACAGATACACTTAATAGTACTTGGCTGTAACCAATGGTGTGCTGGAGCCAGCTCATGAGAACTGACTGTTAAATTTGGGGGGATTCTATGAAAGAATTAAGAGTAGAACTGGGCTATGACATCTATTGCACTGAGCAGCTAATTCTGTGGCCACAGTGTAATACCAGCAATGGTATTGGCCACAGTGTAATACCAGCAATGGAGCTGGCAGAACTGGTTCTTACATATTTACCATCACATGACTGACTGTAAGCTTCTAGAAACCTGTCCTCCCTTGGCTCCATCCAACAAGTTATATCATGGGCATGCAAGCAAAGGCAGAACATCTGATCAAATGGCTGCCAGATACTATTGATGATACTAGCCATTTGAGTTTCCCACGGAATCATAAAGATCTAAGAAATCCTCACTGGCTTGTTTTCTTTGGCAGGTTTACATCCATCTGTTGCCACAAGGCAAAAGAAGTTAAATGGAGCTGCTTCTACCTAAAATGGGCATTTCTTCTCTTATGCCATACTGGAAATATAAGCTTCTGAGAACTCCAGAAACGCTTACAATAGTGAATTATGTAATGCATTTTTTAAATAAAACCTACTTTTACTTATTATAAAATTATGATTAGAGGCTTTGGATTATGCTTCTTGGTTTTATTCATGGTCTAGTTATCATCTTTTATTTTAATTAACATAGCAACCAATAGTGATACACATTTATTCTAGAGACATGTGAACTAGAACATTAAAATCTGTCCTGAAATCCATTAATAAATCATTCTAAATTAAATCATTCCAATATCAGCACTCTGAAATTATATTATGGAAGATGTCTGGAATACTGTTTCAGGCTGGCCTTTAACTTTGCTCCTGTAGAGCATGAAATATTGCGGTATTTCATGCTTTTGCCTTGGAAACCTGACAATCTACACCACCTTTTTTGTGGCACCTAGACTCCTCTATAAAACACTGTTGCCATTTTGACAAAACAAAACACACAAACTGTAGCAAAAACCTAATATAGGTTTCATGTATTTAAACATCTCCTCTTCAAAATCACAAAACTGGTGGGGGAAAAAGTCACTCATTTTATAGTACTACCCACTACAACCATCATCATGCCACAAAATATGACATGCTGTCCCAATTACTAAAAGACAATATGAGTTATTCAAGAACCACACTATTGTACATTATTCATCAAACCATGGTTTGAAAATTCTGGCTTGCATTGAGAATGAACACCATTTCTGACTCTATAGCAGCCTGCAATTTGTGATTCATCAACCCAAATACCTCCTACTCATCATATACTGTAGTTGGCTGATTCTTGATAGATGAGATTTTTGCAGTTCTAGTCAGGCAGAAAATTAGAGGTCACTGTTCACTATACATCCAAAAATACATCTCTCCTTGAAAGGGCTACTGATAACTTCCTGTTTTGCTCAGAGTTGGAAATCGCACATGATAAGATCATAACTGGACAACTTAAACAGATTCAGATTTCTTCTCAGCTATTAATAAGACATTAATGTGGCCAAGAGTAATATCATCAGTGAAAAAGACAGATTCTCATCTTTTTCTCTGTTCATTCCTAGAACCTAACCAGCATATAGAGAATTCATCAATGTAGTAGCATGTCCCAATTGATTCAACACACAAAGGATTCTCAAAGAGTCTCAGAAATAGACCAGAGCCAAAACTTGCTTAGTTTCAGTTAATATATATTAAGATAAACTAGATAAGCTGTTTTATACTTTGTATACAACTCTTTAAAGGCTAACTGTTAAATATGCTCTAAGCAAATTTAGATGAATTCTTAAAAAATAGACTGCTTGCTAATTCAGTTCTATTACTTATAGGGCTAGTATAAGCAAAATTCTGAACAAACAGTAGATTGCAGCAAAGAATTACTTTTCTTGTATCTTTTTGTGCCTAGATTCTTGCATCCCAGATATGGTAGTTTTTAATTACAAGATCAAAGCCTAAATGAGAAAATGAAGATCAGTATTCGGGTCCGAGAATACAGTATATATCAATGCTCTTTGGTGGCTTTCACAAATGAAGCCAAATATACGTGTCCCAGGATAATGTTGCAGGATCCAATCTGGGACAGTCACCAGAACCAGAGGTTTAGTCTTCCGAGTTTTGCTGGAGTCCATCCTCAGGGAACTTCTCTCTCACCAGAATGTGTCTTTGTTTTATCTCTAAGTGTAGTGGATGTCCAACTTCAAGGTATTGGTTACCACCTTTAGAGCGCTCCATGGCTTAGGGCCCGGGTACTTACAAGACTGTCTTCTGCCACCGGTAGCCTCCCACTGACCAGTACGCTCCCACAGAGAGGGCCTCCTCAGGGTGCCATCGGCCAGACAATGCCGGCTGGCGGCCCCAGGGGGAGAGCATTCTCTGTGGGGGCACCTACTCTCTGGAACGAGTTGCCCCCAGAGATACGGCGGATCCCTGACCTTCGTGCTTTCCGAACTGCCCTAAAGACGTTTTTGTTTCATCAAGCCAGGCTGGCCTGACCTACTCTTTTTAAAAAGAATTGTTTTTAAAAATTAGGGGTTTTAATATAGGGTTTTTAACTATGGGTCAAATTGATTTAATTGGATTTTAATATTGCTTTAAATTTTGTATCTGTGTATTTTATTTGCTGGCTGTTCACCGCCCAGAGTCCCTCGGGAGAGGGGGCGGTATATAAATATAATAAACTAACTAACTAACTAACTGCTCAACTTATTGTAAAAGTTGTTCTGGCTATGCCATCTGCTCTAAAAGATTTATTTCTCTAAAGAAATCCTTGAGAAATCATTTGCAGTTCCCTAGCTTCAGAAAAATTATTTATTCCCTCACTTCTGTGCACAATTCCCTACTTTCCATCTTGAACAAATTCTGTGTGCTTCCTACATTTCTTTCCAATGAGGTCAAACTTTAAGAAAAAATTCTGCTGCTGTCTAGGATGACATTCCTTTGCACTTGCATAGCAGTCAAGTAATAACTGCTTTTATAAACTGACAAACAAGAAAAAGACATCCTTCTTCAGTACAAGACTTAAAAAAGCAGAGTTGGAAGATAAAAGGACAGACTGCCAATAAACAAGGAAGTGCAAATCTGTTTTCAAAACAGGAAAGTTCTACTTTAACAGAAAAATACCTTGAGTTTTCACAACAACATATACAAACTCTCTGTAACACCTCTCCTGCGCGAGCTGCACTGGCTCCCGGTGGTCTTCCATGTGCGCTTCAAGGTTTTGGTTACCACCTTTAAAGCGCTCCATGGCTTAGGACCTGGTTATTTACGGGACCGCCTACTACCACAAATAGCCTCCCACCGGCCGGTACGCTCTCATAGAGAGGGGCTCCTCCGGGTCCCGTCAGCCAAGCAGTGTCGACTGGCGGCCCCCAGGGGGAGGGCCTTCTCTGTGGGGGCATCCACTATCTGGAACGAGCTCCCCCCAGAGATACGGAGGATCCTGGATCTGTGCACTTTCCGCCGTGCTCTTAAGACCCTCTTATTCCAGCAAGCCGGCCTGGTCTAATTTTTCTCCCCTTTCTTTTAAATTTTAAATTGAAATTTTAATTTGTTTTAAATTTATTGGGATTTTAATTGTCATGGGCTAAATTATTTAATTTGGTTTTAAATTGTTTTTAACTTTTGTATTTCTGTATTTTATCCTGTGCCTGTTCACCGCCCTGAGTCCTTCGGGAGTAAGGCGGTATACAAATTTAATAAAACTAAAAACTAAACTAAAACTAAACTAGACAAGCCCTAGTTTGTCTAGTCACCGCAGAGTGTCTTAAATCAGGCACTCTTAAATCATGGGATCTTACATTAAGATCAGGCTGAAAATGGTTTCTATGCAGCAGCTGCATCTGTGATAATACAGATGTTTTGTTGCCTAATTAAACTGCAAAGTGTATCTCTTTCTCTTCTCAAACTCACAGAATCTTAAATCAAAACCAGTGGCAAGAGCAACCAGCTATCTTCAGGAATGCAGTGCTTTGTCATTTGTTTTATACCCTCTAGTATACACTATTTGATATGACAGTTAATTTAGTCCAATGGCAGGAGTGACTTGGTACATACATCAAGTGTCCCAGCCTCAACCAGTCTGAAAAAAGCCAGTGTGGTATAGTGGTTAAAGTGATGGCCTAAAAACCAGGAAGATGTGACTTCAAGTCCCACCTTAGGCACAAATGCCAGCTGTGTGACTTTGGGCCAGTCACTCTCTCATTTAGCTCAACTTACCTCCCAGGGTTATTGTTGCGGGAAAAATAGGAGAAGGAAGGAGTATTATGTAAGTTTGCCACCTTGAGTTACTTAAAACAAAATAAAGGTGAAAATGAAATTTTAATAAATAAATAAACCGTAACTGTAATGCAGACTTGTTGAAAAATGGACAAGATTTGCTGAGGTATAATATGATAGCTGAATTTGATTGGTAGCTTCACCTAAATTTAACTGGACCATGCTTTTCTGAATTAAACTAATTTAGTAGTGGTGGGGGCTAGGGGAGTATGACAGGGAACTGACTACAAGAGCCAGGTCCAAACAGTACACAGGCAAAAGATGTGGTTGATGAACACTAGGTCTTAGTGTAGCACGAGAATAGAATAGAATAGAATAGAATAGAATAGAATAGAATAGAATAGAATAGAATAGAATAGAATAGAATTCTTTATTGAATAGAATAGAATAGAATAGAATAGAATAGAATAGAATAGAATAGAATAGAATAGAATAGAATAGAATAGAATAGAATAGAATAGAATTCTTTATTGGCCAAGTGTGATTAGATACACTTGTCTTTGGTGCATAAGCTCTCAGTGTACATAAAAATACATTCATCAAGAATCATAAGATACAACACTTTGTGATAGTCATAGGATAATAAACAAGGATCCGGGACTAGCCCTCCCAAAAGGAAGAGTGAACTTTCTGCTTTGCAGAGCGGCTCTTTTGAGACTACTCAATGGCATATTCCTTGCCTGACTGCTGCAGAGTGCAATCTGATGTGTCATATGGAAAATGAGGCAGCAGGTGGTTGATTGCTCAGCCAAGCAGGCACCCTGGAAAATTGTGGAAGCAGCTGGCATCTCTGGAGAGCTTCCCACTTTCTTATCTCCTTTAAAGCATAATCACCAGGTCCAAATACTTCGCTCTGAGGGCTCCTTCCTCAGAGTACAGTATTATTAGCAAGGTGGACACACAGGTAGTCTCACAGCGTAAGTTGTTTCCACAGACACTTGAGCTACAACTCTCTTTCCGAAAGCAGTGGGTGGGGGAGGTAAACATATGAACCAGGCACTGGAATACAATCTTTATATTTAACTTTCTCTTCTGCTTATTACTAAGCATTTGGCACACAATGATTATTTTTAAAATAAAAGCACCCTTCAGTACCTTGTTTCTCTTTTTAAACAGTACCTCGTGTCAGTTCTCATTATTAGTTCATAGAAAAAGAGAATTTATAAACCGAAAGGAACTGAAATTATTAGTGCAAGTAGAATTTTATAAGAATAAATTTGAATAAACTTGAATTAAATTTCATATAGAAGTAAGATTTGTCACTGTATTTTACTTTTGTATGTTAATTTTCCCACACACACAAAAGGGAAAGCAGAATGTGGATTCATGTCTTCAGAGAACAACTAAGAATCTCTCATCTAATTAAAGTATGATATACATGATCAGAGCTTTTCCTGTAATTTAATCATCATGTCTCAAATGAATCAGGGATGTTCAGATGTGATGCTAAACCATGGCCTAGCTCTACATTTAGAAACTGTGCCAGTCCAGTTTGTACCCCCATCTCCTCAATTCCACCTTCCTAAAGAAATAGATGAAGGAATAAACCAGGATTCAGTTTAAATTTCCAGCTTGCAATGGCAAATGAACCAAGAGCTGTTGTTTAAAATAAGTGATATTTTCTGAAATAAACCTGCAAACCTGGCTTCTATAACAATTCATTGGAATTTATTTTAAAATAAATAAATAAATAAATATTAAAAACCTGTAATAAACCAAAAAATAAGAAGAAATATAGTTTTACTAATCAAGGTTCAGACAAGCTTTAAAACAAGTTAAGAAGTAAAATTACAGTTCAAAGTTGATTTAAAATACTCTGGTTCGTTCTGTAAGTAGAGATTTAATTAATCCCTAATTAGGGATTTATGTATTGATATAAGAATTTCTAATTCTTATATCAATATACATAACAGTGTATGTCTACAATACATACATCACTTAATGGCCACAGATTTGCTTAAGAACCACAGTGTTTCAATTAACAATTGCCACAAAAAAAATGTCATAAAATTGGATCTGGTCACATGGATGTCTCGATTTAAGACCAAAATGATTTACAACCAAAAATCCAGTTCCAACTGCAGTCATAAGTTGATCTGTATGTTTTGACAAGTGGTTATAAAATATCTCAGCTTAATAAGATGAAATATGTTCAGTTGAATATGGTCACTAAATCTTATTGAATTACACACTGAATACATGCTGAATAGGATTATAGGATTCACATTTTAAAAATGATTAGGGAGAAGTACTTTATACTTTGCATGACACTTCAATAAAGCAACTCATCTCTTTACTAGCTTCCTCATAAGCTTGAAAAAAAGGACGAACTGATTTAATGGTAGAGAGTTGCTGTGCTTATATGTTGCTCAAAGCATTTCTTCCAAATCATTTTTTGAATTATGAACCATCTTAATATTAGGGTTCTCAAACACCTGTGTATCTACAGTAGTGACTGGACAAAAAATATCAAGTTACTTTTAACTCAAGAAACAGGATTTGCATCAAGGAAATTTTATATTTTATGCTGCAACGAAGTTTGCCTCAAGTAAAGCAAAATAATACCATTATGAGGGGTCCTTGGTGCTCTCTGAGCTTGCTTGTTTTCTTGTAGATATTTCATTACCCAAACTATGTAATACCATCAGTTACATATGTGACTAGACATATGTAATGGGAATTTGAAAATAAAATACCTCTTTTTCCTACTGATACCCATATATCTGTGAGATACCTGTACAGGCAAGAGAGAGAGAGATGGAGGGAGGGAGGAAGGGAGAGAGAGGGAGGGAGAGGGGGAGAGGGAGAGGGAGGGAGAGAGGTAGGGAGAGAGAGGGTGGGAGAGGGAGGGAGAGAGAGAGGGAGACAGACAGAAATAGAAACAGAAACAGAGATATACATACACACAGTGTGTGTGTGTGTGTGTGTGTATTTGTTTATCCTGCTATGTCCACCTTCAAGTGCTACTATTGTGCTTCATAAAGGAAGAGTAGGGATGTCCCTGGGATGAGCAAAGAATGCAGGTACTATACATCAAGAATATTTTCCCCCCTGTATTACTTTTTTTACCTTGATTTTTTTACCCTGATTATATGTGTGTATATTTTTACTGTTCCATGTCTCTTTCTTGTGTTTTTGTTAGCTGTCTAGTCTCATGAATTTGAGATGGATGATCATATAAATAAAAGAAAATAATAAAAAATAAAACACTCCCTGTAGGTTTCATCTTTCCAGTTAAAGCAAATCGGCACTTATATTGGGCAGAAGCAATTCTGGAGGTGGATGTTCATTTTAATGACAACAGTATAAATAAAGAAAAACTCAACTCAGCAAAAGATAAAGTTAATCAGCTACATATGGATATCTGCAAATTAAAATTGACTGGAATTGGACATTGCTATTTTGCTATTCAAGAACCCAAAACAAAGCAAAAAATGATGTTGCTTTCATTGTCAGACAGGATATACCAAAAATAGTACTTGGGTACAATGCAATCAATGACTGAATAATATCAATGTATAACAACTGACTTTTCAGACAATCCTTTAATCTAATGGCTACCCAAATTTATGTTCCAACTACTGATGTAGAATAAGTTGTTGAGCTTTACAATAAAATTCACTCTGAAACTAATAGAACATTAAGTGAAGACCTAAATCTTTTGAGAAGTGTAGAGCTAGGAAAGAAGTAAGGAAAGAGAAAAAGAAAACAACTATAGTTAGTCCTTGACTTATTTATACTTAACTACAGCTCAAATTAACAGTGGCTTTGGAAAGCATGTTTTATGGCCTCTAAAGGACATCTGACCATCACAAAACATTGCACCACCTTTCACAGTTAGATTATTGTGATCTGGATGTTTGGCAACCTGTTCGCTCTTATGATCGGTTACCAAGTGTCCCATGATCATTTACAATCTTCCTTGCCAGCTACTCAAAAAATTTCCATGGATAGACAATATAAAGTAATTGGCAATATAATGGTAGAGGATGGACCCCTCAGATTAGATGGAATTTAATAACATGCTATTGGGGAAGAGCTGAGCAACTTTCAGAGTGCTTATGATATGGCTAGATTGAAATGTTGTTAACGCTTTCTGCTTGGACTTCAGCAATGGAATTTTTAAGCTGCCCCTATGGAAGTCAGAATGCTGCCCTAGAGAGGCCTTTGCTCTGCTCCAACTTGGTGCAGCCAACTTGCCATGACCAACTCACCATGGGAAAATTCAACAATTCAATTTAAGTATTTAAAATAATTTTTAAAATATTTTAATTTTTGTCATTCAGATCTCATTATGTCCCCCTTTTTGAAATGTTTTCTTTAATGATTCTATTCCACCATTTCTTTGATATTAGTATAACTTATCCTGCAGTAAGTTTTCTATAGAGAGCTGGCCATGGCAAGCTGGCCACAGAAAGTAGGTCATGGTGATTTGGCTGCGCCAAGTTCTCCTAGACCCGCACGAGACTGCCTCCATTTTGCTGCCCTTGCACTCCCTCTGCCACTTTTTTTGGACAGTTTCTGTGGTGGATTTACATGTGTCTAAGGCAGCTTTTTTAGCCACATGTCTCAGAAACATCTGCCAGAGATGTTGGGTCCAAAAATGATGCAAAGGAGAACTGAATATCCTGCTTGGGATATCAGTGAGTGAAGAGACACTTGTGAGTGATCTCCACTCTCTAGAGTTTCCCTCATCTCTCCAAATGCACCCCATGCTCCTTACCTGGGGCTATCAGTTTAATGACCACAACTGGGAGTGCTAGGATTGTAGTTATTGAGCGAAGCAGTCACATGATTTCTCACTTAACTAAAGCTTTACTCAAGATTCTGGTCCAATTGTAGTTGTAAATCAAAGACTACCTGGTAATGCAAGGTGGATGGACTTCATTACAGCAGTATTGGGAGTCTTGAAGGACAAGGTCAGCACTAGATCATCCTTCTATTTGTCTTGAAGAGCCAACATCAACTTGATGTTACATAATGAATCAATTAATCTTACTCTGAGTCTTTACAGCCAGATGACATCAAAAACTACTGCATGTAGTCATGGATAGGCGCATCCACAGATAAGCTAACCCTCACATTTTTAACCAACACACCATGAAAAATATACCAACTAATACGCCCGACCCTCAAAATTTTCTTATGTTTCTTCAATATATTCTGAAGGACTTTTTTTTTTCCTATTTTGTATCAATACATGTTGTTTTCCAGAACAGATTCTGATTTAAATTTGAACAATTGACTTATCTACAGGAGGCACATTTTAATGGTATTTTGGTTAAAAATTTGAGGGTTGGTTTACTGGCAAGCATATACTTTAGAAATGTATAACAGATTCACGATTCAGCCCATCTGCAGATAAGCCGAACCCAAATTTTTGGTTTTATATTAGATCCTAAAATTCTTGGTGTATCCATGATTTGAAAAGATAAAGTTGCCCATAGCACTTCACTTAAACAAGAAGTTAACAAAAGCTAAGGAGAAGGAGTCATTGAAACACTTGGCTACTGTAAATGATGTTCACATTGCAACATAATTATGTTATTCTAATGATATTAGAACATGGCTGTTGCTTATGATAAGGTTCTTATGGTAAGATGCTTGTGATAAGGTTCTCTATTAATATTATGCTTGTCTCTAACTATTCCATTGATTACTGTGGGAGTTGCTCCCATGAATTGCTCCCGTGTAAAGACTGTACCTCTTATGCAGCAATCCAACCATATAATTGGTAATGGGATTCAAGGGGAGTTATATTATTTAACGTGGATTTCTTCACCAAGCATGGTGGGGTCACCATCCTTTTTAGGAACTGATTAACTAATGCAAAGATTAATTGTCTGTCAGTTTTTATTTCCCTACTCAGATAATTTCTTAATTAATTCTTCAAAAGTTGCCACAAATTTAATTAAAAAGTTTTGATTGTAGGAAACATATTGAAAAATTATCATACTCCTCATCATATGATATTAATTGTTAAAGTTAATTGTGGTACAAAACAGAACATTGTTAAAGGAATGTGCTCAAGTTCCCATCTCTTCTGCATACATTTTAACTATGAAATAAAAGCAAAACTTTCAAAACTTTTGAGTATTAACAGAATATTCACTCAGCTATCTTTTGAATAATGCAACACATGCTTTGCAACGGTTTCTTATGAGACCTTGACCATTTTTCAGAAAATTATAATGATGTCTTTTCGTCAATTATTTCCAGGTTTTTATGGAGAAAAAAGACTTCTGACATTGATTGTGAAGCGGCACTTGGGAATGGTTCTACAATTAAGGTGTCTTTCCATCACAATTATATGATTCACTCTTTGAAGTACATCTTTCCTTTTACACAAGAAATGATATAAACCTTAATTATTATGCTTGCTACATATCATGGCAATATTAAAACACTGATGAATTAGAATCACATACAAAAACAACTACCTGACAAAGCTGTATTGTATTATATAAGTTATTTGGACTAGTGGGTCCCTTTTAAAGATCCTGTAGTTAAGTAATACAAAAAGAAGTACAAAACCTGTTCTGTAAATAGCATGAGTCATTTTTTATTCTATGATAAGAGATACTTTTGAATTAATAGAAGTTGAACATTTTGTCTTCATAAGTATATATTTCATGTTTCTTTTTGTATCTTTTAACTACAACGCTTTGAAAAAGAAACCACATTTTCAAAATGTGCTGATTAATACAATAAAACTTCCTTCTGCTCCGTGCCTTACTACACCACACAACTTAGTGCATCCTAATCTACAAAATGTAACATTGCACATTATTTATATACAAGAAATTAAGTGTTATAAATGTATTCATGAGATAAGAGCTCTGTGAGTTACATTGGGCCAAGACAGACAAGAGTGATTGGTCCAGAATCATCCAGTAGGTTTCCATATTTTAAGGTAGACAAGAACCTCGTTTTCCACAGTAATACTGTGGAAACTGTACAACTCTATCATACTGTTTATTAAATTTTATTTATGTTTTATTTCATGGCTGTGCACCGCCTGAGTCCTTCGGGAGTAGGGCGGTATAGAAATTCAATAAAATAAATAAATAAATAAATAAATAAATTAAATGCATTTTGTTCCAGAAAAATTTTGGATCAGATTTTGTTTCCTTTAGTCTGTCATTTAAAAGTATTTTAAATTAAAAACCAGTGATTTTATAATATACTCGAAATTGCTACTTATAATTCTATGTATTAGAGTGTTTCCTGATGAAAAATTCTAGAGGAAAATACCGAGCACATCAGTTACTTAATTCAAATGACAGAGCAGTTACACAATGTCTTAGACCATATCCGACAATCTAAAGACAGGTTAAAGGAACCAATCTGAGTTGGTAACTGGGACCAGAGGTTTAGTCTTCCAAGCTTTCAGACTCATGCTATAGGGAGACAAGTTACCTGAGGATGGGCTCCAGTACAAGTCCAAAAACTCAGAAGACTAAACCTCTGGTTCCAGTGATCAACTCAGATTGAATCCTGCAATATTATCCTGGGATTAATATGTATATTAGTCTTCATTCAATGGGTTAAAGGCTATAAAGTAACATTGTGACGTGACATAGTCTAAAAACATGCTGTGCTTCCACATTTCAGGATACAAAATTATAGCATCATCAAAAGTCAAGGTAACATGCTAAACCAAATTCAGATGGGGATGCTGGGAGTCAGCCTCATAAATTTAATAAATTATTATTATTGCAATGTTGTTGATAATAATAAGCATGTATATTGTCATCATAACCTTCATTGGCTTAACAATCCTGGTTACAGACAAATTTTTAAGGTTGTCTTCATAAAACTCCTCATACTGAATTATGTTCTTGTATATGTATTTACTTCTATCAAGAATTTAAGATAAGGAGGATGAGACACTTTTGCCAAAGTAGACATGACATTCAGCCATATGCAGAAAAAAAGATAGTACTAATTTACTGATTTTTATGTTGCATGCAGAGTCTTATTTTAATTCCTGATGGTTTCACATTGAAACATGCAATACATATATATTACTAAGTGATCTTGTATTCTTCTATGTGTCAATCCGTATCTATAATGGAAAAAGTTCTTTCATAAGAATATCCTTTTTTCTCTTCCAATGCACACGTAACAAGAATCATAGATTAATATGCATATCAATGCAAGGTACTGTTCATACTTACAGAGTCCAACATTTTTCCAACAAGAGATTCATATCCACATCAGAAACAGTCACTCATGAAGTATCCAATTCCTAATGTCAGCTCTCTCATCTTAGTTCATACAAAGAGAAAAAGTGACAAGATGACAAAAGAGAATACATCAATGAGGCAGTGAGTAGAATTATATACACATCTCAGTTTTAAAATCTATAGATAAACCACTGTCTTCTGTATGGTCCAGTAGAGCTAGTGGACATCAGAACAAATAGACTAATAAAGAGTGAAAAATAGAATTGCACATACAAAGAAAAGGCTCACATAAGGGAACTGTTGATGTGAATCAGCAATATGCAAGGATGTTCTTATCCATGTAATTTAAACTGACTTTTTAAGATTTAAAACTGCATTCTTATTTCTGATACACTCCAGAAGTCAAAAACCTGTTTATGGAAATGATGAACTGTTTACGTGATCCACACTTTCCATAACTGAAAGCGTAAGTCAATTAATGCTAATTTTATCATATTTTTCCATCAGGATTGCACAAATAATCCAACCATGAGCAACAAGTAATATATATTTCAGTGTCAGATACCAAAATGTAATGATTTCTTCTCCAAATTGCTGCATATCTACATTTTATTTTCTTCTATATGAACACTGCTTTTTATTCAGAACAAAAAACTAATTGTTATTCGTGCATTAAATTACCCAAATTGCCTCTTAATTATACTTTTACAGGTATTTTGCTGGAAAAGAAAAGAGTGACAATATAGACATTAAAATGCTTCTATTTAGGAATAAAATAAAGAAGTATTGTGAAATTATTCAACTATTCATGCTTCTATTTAATTACAATGTGGCTTTTCTCTCTCTCTTTTTTAAGTAGAGCTTCAATTATCAAAGTGGAAACACTTCTATTATTCAATACATTTTACATGTTGTCTGCCAAAGCTAGAATATGAGAGCATGTTCCAGTTTCAATGTACAAAATAACATATCAAGTAATAAAATTTTAAGAAGCTTCAAGAAAATTCCAAGCTACTTGAAGTTTTTTTCCTTTGTTTTATACAGAACGGAATTCTACAACATTGGCTATGGCCATAAATAGTAAAATAATTGTGATTTCCATAGCCCTAAGGAGGCAATGGAAAACCACTTCTGAAAAACCTTGCCAAAAAAACTGCAGGAACTTGTTTAGGCAATCTTAAAGAATTGGACAGGATTTAACAGGGGAAAAAAAACTGTGCAACACTCAAGCTATTATGACTAAAACACATGTCTTCAGTACTATATTTGAGTTGAGAATTTTTTTTAAAAAAACTAGTATTACAGACTAGCACTAAATAGTAAGGATAAGATCCTGACGTTTCCCTAATTAGGCACAGAATGCCTGAAGTCTTCAATTTATTCAGAATTTTACCATCCAAGGTTTCATATTTAGTTTTCCAGGGACTTCAATTTGCAAAGATATATGTCTCTTATCTTCTCCAACTGAGTATCAACCCCTTTGGAAACATTGGATACAACTTCCATCATCTTTAGCCATAGAGGTGCTCCTTGACTTACAACCACAATTTATTTATTTATTTATTATTTAAATTTCTATACCGCCCTTCTCCAAAATAGGACTCAGGGCGGTGACTGGATTGGGACTGGAACTTCTGGCTCTAAGCGATTTAATTTTTAAATGAGTCATCACATGGCCGTCACATAGTCATCACATTTATGACTTTTCTGCCAGAGCTATTAAGCGAATCACATGGTTGTTAAGTGAATCCAGCTTCTCCCATTGTCTTTCCTTATCTGAAGCTCACTGAGAAGGTTGCGGATGACAATCACATGGCCCGAGGACCATTATAAATACTGGATGCCAAGTACCCAAATTTGGATCATGTGATTGCAGGGATCCTGAGATAGCTTTAAGTGTGAGGAGCGGTCATAAGTCACTTGTGTCAGCACCGTCGTAACTCTGAATAGTTGCTGAACGAATGGTCATAAATCAAGGACTACCTATCTTGGTGGATGACAGAAGTTCAGATTAACATATGTAGGAGGTACTATATTTTAGACAACTGTTTCTACAACTTCACACAAATCAGAAAATTCTGTCACCTCCCCCATATACTACACTTAAGAAACTTGTTTTATATGCTCACCTTTACTCCTACAGAACAACTGTGCTCAAATTTACGGTCCATTTAAACTCTTAGCAGGTCAACTCTTAGCAGCATGAACAATCTGGGCTGGTTGTAAAAATCCGTTGAGACCACAACTCCTAGTGCCATTTAGGACGAACTGAAACGCCAAACACCACCTCTGGCAACCAAATACAACGGCGTTCTTACTCCGATCGTAAGAAAGCCGGAGCCGAACAAACTGTTGGTTGTGTGCATATGCGCACAAATCACCCCAGCGTCAAAGCTAAACGCAAAGAGCAAAAAAGCCTTTTTAAACGCCCAGAGAGAGAGAGAGAGAGAGAGAGAGATTGAAACTACCCAAAAGGAGCCATCCCAGCGCCTCTTCTCATTTCCGTGCCTTTTAAGCGGCTTTTGGCTACGAATGGACCGTGAAGGGAAGAATTCGCGAACGTTGCCAGTCAAACAAAAGAGGGTGTAGCAGCTGCAGAAGACGGGCGGACCCGAAAGGAGACCAAGCGGCTCCCCCGAAAAGGCGGGAGCGCCCTATTTTATTTTGGGAAACGCAGCCTTCGATCCTTCAAGCCCCGCCCATCCCTCTTCCGCGAACCTTTCGGCTCTTCCCCAGACACGGATCCGTGGAAGAACAAAGAGTTTAATTCCTCCACGCCGCGGGAATCCCTAGGACGCCGCGGCGGCGCCTGCTTTACTTCTCTTTCGCGAGGCTTGGGCATTTATTTCCTCAGCCACGCATGGGAGTAGCCAGAAAGACAGAGGACCGAAGAGAGAGAGGCGTCCTTCGTCTGCGCCCCCCTCCCCCATTCGTCTCACCTGGCATTTTTACCTGGCGGGAGACCTCCGCTGTTTCTGCCCTTTGGGGGAGGGGGGCTCTTCGAAGGCTCCTCCGCCCGCCTCGGCTTCACGCAAGCGACGGCTGCGAGGCAGCCAGACCCGCAGCGCTTCTCTCGCTTCCTCCCTTCCCCCTCCTCATCCTCGGAATTGCTCAGGCGGGAAGCGAAGGAAGGGGAAGGAAAGAAGAAGAAGAAAAAAAAAAAGCAAGAAAAAGGCGCGCGTGGCGCGACAGGGGGCCGAAACGGCCCCGTTAGGTTCGGCCAGAGGCGACGAACCGGAGCGCTTGTTCCGGACTTCCTTTTGAAAGTCCTGCCACGCCGGCCGCCCTGGCTCCTCTCTCACCTCAGCCTGGCCAGATGTGGCGGTCGCCTGCTCCTCGGTGGGAGAGGCAGAGGTGGCCTTGGTGGGAGTCTCTCTCTTTCCGAGGGGCGGGGCCAGCCGGTCCCTCCTCGGTGGCGGCGGGCGATGGGAGGCGTCACTCAAAGGAGCGGCGAGAAAGAGCAAGGAGACCGAAGCGGTTCCGAAAGTTTTCGGCGCTCCGTTTGACCGAGGGAAAGCGCGGGCTGACCTGCGCCGCTCCTTTTCCTTTCCCCCGCCCAGGCTAAGTCGGCTCGTGAGGTAGTCTGGATGCCGGGAGCAGCCCAGGTGTGCAACAACCGAGTCTCGCCGTCTCCTGGCTGAAGGAGCCGCACGGGTCACCTGTGCGTTTAGCCAGGTGTCTGAACTGGGATGCAGAAAAAGGAATTTGCCTTCAAACAGTAAACTTTACCTGCTGCCAACATGCACTCGTGTGTGTGTGTGTGATATGTTGTTGGCAGCAACACAGAACTTCCGATTGGTACACACGAACTTTTCCTTGTCGTGCTCATTATTGCGGATTAACGCCTACAGTCGATAGAGAATCCTTAACCCGATCCTCGCTTTTCCTCTCCAGCATTTGTGTGTGTGTGTATGAATTACCTGGTAGGGAGGAGTGTACTCGGGAGACCGACAGGCGAATGCGTGTAGGAGATGCTCGCTTGATCTCCGTTAATCGGATGGGAGATGCATCAGAGTCAGGCTTAAGCTCTGTATCTTTAAGGTAGCCCCAGGGAGGGGAGAACAAAGTAGGAGAATCTAGTTAGTAATGCAAGAAGGGGCGGGAGTAGGAAGAGAAAAAGCAGGTCAGCTCCTCCTCCCGGGGCAAAATATATTTACGATTGTGGCCAGCTGGTACTTCCAGAAGAACAAAATGACATCTAAGTGGAAGGAAGGAAATTCCATTTTGAAAACTTGGTTTTTACACTCTGCTTCATAGTGTGGTCTTTTTGCCCTATCCTGGGGGCTCAAACTAGAACAATTAGTGATAGCTTAATGGCTAAAAAGGGACTAAAAAGGGGGGGGGGGCTAAAAAGGGACATGGTGGCTCAGTGGCTAAGAAACTGAGCATGTTGATTGAAAGGTCAGCAAGTTCAGCGGTTCCAGTCCCTAGTGCCGCATAATGGGGTGAGCTCCTGTTACTTGTCCCAGCTTCTGCCAACCTAGCAGTTCGAAAGCACATAAAAAATGCAAGTAGAAAAATAGGGACCACCTTTGGTGGGAAGGTAACAGCATTCCGTGCACCTTTGGCATTTAGTCGTGCTGGCCACAGGACCACAGAGATGTCTTCGGACAGTGGTGGCTCTTCAGTTTTGAAACGGAGATAAGCACCGCCCCCTAGAGTCGGGAACGACTAGCACATATGTGTGAGGGGAACCTTTACCTTTTAACGGCTAACCAACTGAACACAGTAGGTCTGTGCTAGGGTGGCTTCACATTCCTTCAACAAGGCATTTGATGACACATGATGTGCAGAGTGTTTCATGACAAAGAACTTCACCTCAGCCATTCCAGTAATGGGAAAAAGCTTTACACCAGTGGTTCTCAGCCTGTGGGTCGGGACCCCTTTGGGGGTCGAATGACCCTTTCACAGGGGTCACCTAAGACCATCAGAAAACACATATTTTCAATGGTTTTAGGAATAATTTTATGGTTGGGGGTCACCACAATATGAGGAACTGTATTAAAGGGTCGCGGCATTAGGAAAGTTGAGACCCACTGCTTTATACTCACTTAAGAGTCTTCCAGCACAGTATTCTAATAGTTGGGGGACTGCCACAAAGAGGAGGGGATCCACCTATTCTCCAGGGCGCCTGAGGGCAGGATGAAAAACAATGGATGGAGGCTGATCGGGAGAGAGGAAATCTGGAATTAAGGAGAAATTTCCTGACAATGAGAACAATTAACCGGTGGAACAGTTTGCCTCCAGAAGTTGTGGGTGCTCCATCATTGGAGGTTTTTCAAGAAGAGATTGGACACCAATTTCTCTGAAATGGTATGGGGTTTCTTGTTTGAGCAGGAGGTTGGACTGGGAAACCTTCAAGGTCCCTTCCAACTCTTTTATTCTGTTAGTCAGCTCTTAGGTGGACAGACAGAAACAATTTCTCCAAGCTTTGGGAACTGTCGGAAGACATTCCAAATGAAGGAATGTGGCCACTTCACTTTCAAGAGACAGAAGGAGAGTATTTTTTAAACTAGCTTTGAAAGGAAGTTTAGTACAGATAGTCCTCAATTTACAACATTTTGCTTAGTGACCATTCGCCGTTACAACGGCACTGAAAAAAGTGACTTTTGACCACTTTTCATACTTACGGCTTTTCCAGCATCCCCATGATCATGTACGATCAAAATTCAGAAGCTTGGCAGCTGGTTCATATTTGTGACCACTGCTGTGTCCCAAGGCCATGCAATCACCTTTTGCAATCTTCTGATAAGCAAAGTCAATGGGGAAGCCAGATTCACTTAACAACCGGGTTACTCACTTATCAGCTGCAGTGATTCACTTAACAACTGAGACAAGTATTGCTTAACTGAGACAGCTATTGCTTAACGCATTGTAAGCCGCCCTGAGTCTCCGGAGAAGGACGGCATATAAATCAAATTAAAAAAAAAAAAGTAAGGTTGTATCACGGGGCAAAATTCACAACAGAAAATTTGGGCTCAATTGTGGGCATAAGTCGAGGACTACCTGTATATATTTTCATGGAAGTAAAACACTTTTAAAGCTCTGTGCAATCTTTTCACAAAGTCATTCCTACTGGTTGCTCTCCAAGTAGTGTGAGTGTGTGTGTTGAAGATCGGAATTTGATCAGTCAGGTTAAAAAAGCATCAAAAGAATCAGATCTGCATTGCTCAGCTCTCAGCCAAAAACTTTTAATACCACGACATCTAGAATCTTCATGGAATGTGTGCGGCCGTTTACGAGGGAATAACCAATCAAAACAGCTGTTAAAACTAAGGAATCAATCCCAGTTTGGCTTGTTACGAAAGAAGAAACACTGCCTGGACAATTTCCTGTCAATGGGAATCTTTCCAAACTATTTGAATCATATACATAAAATCTTCTAGAATAAGCATTGGCCAATGAAGCAAAGCAAAACAAAACAAAACAAAAGCTTCCTTGAAAAGCACTGAAGGGTAACTTGAGAAAGAGCAATCTGCCTTCCTTATTCCAAATCTGACTCTAAGATTTAGTGAATTTGGAGGAAGGAGGAATCCTAAACTAAGGAATCTCAGGGTCATAAATTCTTATTTCACATAGGCAGATCTACAGCAAATGACAGAAGATATATTTTTTAAAACTCTTCAAGTGTGGGGAATATGATTTATCTATAAATCTACTTCAGAAATGTATGCCTTTTATACTTTATGATTTGGAAAATAAGTTTGTGTTATGTCAAGTTATCTAGGATATGGAAAGAATAACAAGATTGAAATATGTCCATGTAATGTTGGATCATAGACCAAAAATGTGTAACTAACTTATCAATATATGAAGAATGTTGACTTTATTAAGCATGAAGTATAGCAATAAAGATTGAGGGGAGACAGTTTTACTCCCAAGTTACAATCATGGATTCATGTTATGTATTTGCTCTCTGCTTTTTAACTGGTTCGGTATGTAGGTAATGGAAAGTCTGGCCAAATAATACTCTGTGTGATCAAAGTTTAATGCAAAGTTAAAAGCCTATCGGTTTTCTCTATGCATTATAATATACTTCTACTTTCTTTATATTTTCCCTTTTTTATTGTATTTTCTTTTCTTTATTTCTATATAACAAAACTTTTTTAAGACCACAGAAAGATCCATTCCAAGAAATTTGAAGGTATACATAAAATACTATGTAGATTTTTGAGATCCTATGGATCTATGGAGATTTTTGAATATACATTGTAATTCATGAATTTCTTAGGCTTCTGGGTCTGAATCTTCCGGTGTCTATAATCTTGGAATGGCTTAGAAAGGTCTCAGTGTAGGACTGACAAGGATAATTAGTAAATGGATTCCTGGGAGCTTACTACATTCTTTTGCAAAAAATAACCCCACAAACTACCAAAAAAAGAAAGTAAAAAGACAAAAGTACAGAAAGAATAAAGACAACGAAATAGAAAGAACAAGCTTCCTATTCCTTTGCAGAAAATGTAAGTATAATTACAAAATTATCTCTTACTCTATGATTCCAAAAGAAAGCTCATTTTCTATTATCCAGTATTTTCTAATCATAAAAACCACAATTCATAAGTGCATTTCTTTCCATTTTATGCAAAAAATCTCTTAAGAGATTAACGGTCAGCTACAAATGTAGATACAGGTAATCCTCGATTTATGACCACAATTGAGCCCAAAATATATGTTGTTAAGTGCGACATTAGTTAAGTGAGTTTTGCCCCATTTTACAACTTTTCTTGCCACAGTTGTTAAATGAATCACTGCAGCTGATAAGTTAGTAACCCCGTTGTTAAGTGAATCTGGCTTCCCCATTGATTTTGCTTGTCAGGTTGCAAAAGGGGATCATATGATCCTGGGATGCACTAAAGGACCAAAAATATTCACCAAAAATATGAACCAGTTGCCAAGCACCTGAATTTTGATCATGGGGATGCTGCAAAAGTCATAACCATGAAAAACAGTCATAAGTCACATTTTTCAGTGCCATTGTAACTTTGAACGGTCACTAAACAAACTGTTGTAAATCGAGGACTACCTGTATTTTCTTTCTAAGCAAAGAAGTTAATTTGGCCATCTCTGCAAGTTCCGTCATCTTTTCCAGCCATTGAGTGTTATTGAACCTTTCTACCTTTCCCTTTAAGTGAGTCTGGAATTACAGCTGTGCCAGTTGTTAAGTGGGTCATCATCACATGACTGACCTGATTTTACAAAAAAAAACCACAAAGTGATGATTGAGCCAATGTAGTCATTAAGTGAATCTGTGGTTGTTAAGCAAGTACTGGTCACAAAATGAAGCTATTGTCTGCAATGAGTCTTTTTCCACTGGAAACCAGAAGTAAATGTGAGAGATGGACGCTTGAGAAATATGAAATGTAAATAAATAAATGTCAGTTTTCAGAAAAAAAAACACCCTTGTATATCACAGTTACATGACTGCAGGATGCTGCAATTGGACATAAATGTGGGCTGGTTTACAAACATTCCAAATATGGTCATGTGACTGTCTGGGTCTCTGGCCATTGAATCGGGGTTGTAATTACCTTTTTTGGTCCATCATAACTAAACTCTTATTAAGCTACCAGTCATAAATCATGGACTACCAGTATATCTCATTCCTTTATTCTGTATATAAACTATTCTAAGGGTTAATGTGGGTGGGTGTATGTGTATATGCAGAAGGCCAATCTGTTTGTGAGAGCAACTGCATCTTTGTGTTGCTGTGCAGCACACAGGGCATATTATAAACCATTCATAGTGATCTTATTGCTACTTAACAGCTGCTCTGGGTACATAATCCTTCCCTGCTGTGGTAATAAAAGCCTAGCACATATCTTTGTTGACTCAGGAAGCAAATAACTTGTTCAAATAACAGGAAGCAAATGATCATGTTCAAATATCAAGAGCACATGTGGGCTTCTATAATAGGAGATGTTATGCACTACTTTCTTTTCAGTTATGTCTATTAGTAGGAGAAATATTTACAGTGATCACCATCCATTGAGGTAGAATCCTAATTTTTAAAATTTTCCCCTATGAATGACATGGCAGTACAGGTCAATCTCTTCAGCAGGATGGGGAACTCATCTTAATTCAGCCCTTCAACAAATAGTGATTTCTAAAACTTTAGTAATAATGAACAATCTTTGCCAGAGGTTGCAATAAACTTACAGGAAAAAACCACTATGAGCAACTGGTAACGATTTCTCATGGGCTCATGGGTTGCTTTTTGTTTATCCATGATTTTGTCACATGTCTTCTGCAATATGAAAATTCAAATATTCAATTTTCTACTCTTCCTGAAAGACAAACTAGTTTCTATAGAGTGTTACGGGAAAACCACTGAAGATGAAATTGCAGGAGGAAACATCAGTAACCTGCATTACTCTGATAACACTATTCTAGTAGCTAAAAATAAAACTGATTTGCAATTCTAGTAATTAAAGTCAAGGGCATAATGAAAATATGGCACTAAGCTAAATTTAAAGAAATCCAAACTAATGCAACAGGTATAACATTAGCAACCAACTTTAGAACAGAATATTAATTAAAGTGGTGGATATTTCCTGCCTTTTTTAAGATCCGCCACCCACAGTAAAGGAACCAGTAGTCTTACCTGGCCTGCACCATATGGCATCTCCTTCCATTTTAAGACTCCTTCCATTTACCCAACATAAGCATGGACATTTTCCTCTGAAAGAATTGTTGATAAATTATAGGATTTATTTAGCATTTGCTTCTGCTCATTTGAAAACAAGCAAATGGGAAAATGTTCAAATAGTTATAGAGTAGACCAGGGGCGTCAAACACAAGGCCTGCGTGCCACATCCAGCCCATGAGGCCATCCTGGAAAATGTAAGGGGCTGGCCAGCATGGCTTCAGCTGGGTCTACCCAATGCGAAGAGGAAACATCAGGCCAGTGTGGCTTTAGCTCAGTCTACCCAGTGCAAAGAGGAAACATGCCAGCAGTTTGAGAAGTGGCATCAAGCTAGCCACACCCACCCAGATGGCCACACCTGCCTGCCCCCCCCCAAGGTCAACCACAGCCCTGATGCAGCCCTCAATGAAATTGAGTTTGACACCCCTGGAGTAGACTAACTTGGAAGATTAAGCTAAAGACTAATCTTCATTGCTTATGACGAGCTGCTTGCCAGGTGAATTTAAACCTTTTAGTAACACCTCAACAGGTCTTCCCTTTTTTCTCCCTGTTGAACTTCTTCCTTTCTCATTTCCTTCCCTGAGGCTAGGTTTCTCTTTTTTAGTGCAGCTCTATTATCTAGATCTTCCCCCATCTCTTGTCTTTCCTCCACTTATTTCTTCTGATGCAAGCTTTGTGGGTTAGTACTTGTGTTTCATTGCGTGATGGGTTAGTGTGTGAAACAATGATTGGTAGATGCAGATAAGGGATAAATTAAGGTAAAAATAGACTGTTTAATCAGTGCCTAGTAATCCAATTACAATACTGTACTATCATGAACCTGCACTTTTTTTGAAATGTAGCTTCTGAGAGATACACATATATTTATCTATCAGAAGCTACATGTGTTTAGAGATATCCAGTCACACAAATACATGTATTGATTTACATGTATGTCACTTCTTCACAGAATTAATTTCAGCTGGAGGTGGCCACACCAGCCAGGGCATAGGATATTTTTACCCTGTTGATGATTTAGTTCCATTCCTTTTTAGTGGGTCATCTTAAATTCAAAGTCGTCTTCCTTTCTGTCAGGCTCTTTGCCTTGAACTTGGCAGAATTGTCAGGGCACTCAAAGTAATCTGCCTAGGTAAGAAAACTACTTTCCACAGTTGATTGCCCTCTGTCAACACACAGGGAAGAGACTTCTTATAGCTCCAGTGGTTAATTATGGCATTCACATACACACCCCTGCTTTTCACAAAGTTTGATATTTAGCCCTGCATTTTCAAGGTTTAGATCTAGGCAGCTGACATTTCTGTCCCAAATGCTAACTCCTAACATAACTCCCACACTTTCAGGTGAATATAGCACTACTTGGTTAGCTATGATTGCTGTACTCTTTTTTTCACAAAAGTGAATTTCTACTTATCTGTCAAAGAGATTGGACAGAAGAATCTATATTAGGAGCTACCAGATACAGGCAACATTATTCTAGTACATTGGAAAGCTGACAGAATATTTTAATTTTACTGAGACTTTTGTCCCTCTGTGCCTCCAGTTTGCTCCATAAAGAAGAGTGTGCATAAAAACAGAGAATCCACTGTCTGAGGGCAGAATTAGAAACTAACAGCAATCTGAGTGCAATACCAAAAGAACCATTGATTTGAGCTTTCCTACTGTCAACAAAACCCCTAAGGAATAAATATAACATTTTAAAAAATACTTTATTGAACAGAGTTTTCTGTCTGTGCCTTTTTCTATAATTTAATAATTTTGATCAATGACAATGACAACAAAATGTAAAAAAGTTTGTAAATCAGATCAGAAAAAAAAATTAAATATCACTCCAATTGCTTTAAACTCCTCTTTCTTGTTCAATGGACAAACACATGCACACACACATGCATACACACAAAATTAAAGTATTAAAACCAGAATCTAGTAACCTACTGCTAACCTTAATCACATGTGCATTTGTTCTTCCAGCTTTGCTAATGATTCCTTTGGCCATTAAATATTAATGACATGTGTACAGTTTGTGATGTTCTGATGCATTCTAAGCAGAACATATACATTCTCGACGAGCAGCAGGTTGAAAATCCTATGAATTTCAGCTCCAAATATGGCAATAGTTGAATAGTTCATTCCATAAGGGTTGACACACTGATTCATTAAGTGCATCTTCTTCAGCAATGAATGTTCAGTAAAGATTCTGAGATAGCTAATGTACACAAGATGATATGTTAAGATCAAATAGCCTTTACACTTTTAAAGCAGCCTTCCAAATGATATACAAAAAAAGGACACTTAAGTATGTCTTTCTATTTTTAAAAGATAATAATTTGGGACCCACAGTTCGCTCTTCCCAGACTGTTAACAAATTCAGGATTTCTGTGGCAGAAACAGCATCAGGACAAAAAAAAGTCGCAAAATTTATTTCTTTTATTCACCTTAAAGGTTGCTCATATCCAAAAATTGAGCAACTGATATGGAAGATATAAACACAACACTCCAAAGAAAAAACAACAAGCTCAACAATAAACTTACCCACAAATTTGGGAATAAAACCAAGTTTAATTTTTTTTTAAAATAAACATCATCAGGGTGAGGTTTCTGTCTGAACATTGTTCCAGAGAGCAGGTGCTGTGATAGACAAGGTACATTTTTAAGGTCCTGATGGTTGACATTGTTTAACTGAAGGTCCCTGACATTCCTTCACTCTGCCTGATCTTATTAGATGAGCAGAAACTACTTAAGATAGGAAGACCCTTCAATAACTAGGCTTTATATCTTGAAGCAAATGTTTCAACTGAAGCATTTTAAATGTTTAAATTGAATAGATTCCCAATATTTCTCTTAGGTGTATCAAACTCAGTTTTAAATATAAATTCCCCTTAAAAAAAAAGCTTTAGTACTTATTCGCACTTTTAAAAGAATTAAATTCTGTGTTATTGGAGAAACTGGCCTAAACAACAATTATTAATATAATTAATAAGCATGCTAAAGAGAACAATAAATAAAGATAGAAATACATAAATGCTTTTCAATCTTTTAAAAAAGAAAAAGAAAATGAGGGAAAAGACAGAAAAAGGGGGAAAATGCAAACCCAGGCTACATAGAAAACCTCCATTTACGATACTTTCAAGCATTTTGTAAATAAAAAAGAAGCTTTGTGAACAAACGAAAAACAAGCAGATGTCTAATTAAATGCTGAAGATAAAACAATATTGCATCCCACATTTCTCTCGTCTATTCATCTCAACTGCTGACAGCCAAAGATTGTGTAGTTAGTTGCAGGGTTTTCACAAGCCCATTAAGGACAGAAAGGCCTTGGTGAATGTTTATTGCAAGTCAACATGACAGTATCAGGGGTGGGTTCTAAATTGTTTTACTACCGGTTCTGTGGGCGTGGCTTATTTTGTGGGTGTGGCTTGGAGGTCATGTGACTAGGTGGCCGAACCGGGAGGAACCCACCACTGGACAGTATGCCATCAAATACAATTGGGAGAGGGTTTTAAATAATTTAAGAGTTACTATTTGTTTAAGGACTTGATTATTAACAGAGAACAAGTCTCAATTTAATTGTTTAAGCAATTATTCTTTTTATGAATGAAATTTATGACATCAAGTCTACAATATCCACAGGTAATTTGCTCCATTTTCTTAAGAATGATAAAAGAGTTTTCCATGGAATAAATCAAAGGCTACTGTGATTATTACCTTTATATTCAAAGAGCTTAGAAATTAAAAAATGACTGAATGTGTCATTTATGAGGCAAACTTAGAGAAAAACATTATATATGCCTATTCTTGGAAAAGTCATTGTGTAAAATCTTTTTTCCTGAAATTTTCTTGTGGAATTCTTACAATTGATGTACTAATGACATTATAATACAATAGTAAAGCACCTGTCTTGCAAATAGAAGGTTCAGAAACTATATTCAGTTTCTGAAAGCGCCAATTAAACTTGATCAGTGATAGGAAAAAAATTTCCCCGTCTCACATTGCAGAACCTCTGTCAGTTAATAATGCAACTTCTGAATGTTTTTCATAAGGTCTGGCTAACATATTGATCCTGTTCAGAGGAATAAATTCTACCTTCCTTAGATCAGACATGTAGGTATACCAAATATTTTTTTAAAAAACAAAACAAAACAGAGGTTTACAGTTGGCAATATGAAGAGTTGAACTATGTTATAGTACCTGCCTGGAACAATTTTTGATGCAATTATCATATTTGATCTTTCATCATATACAGTACATACGGTACTATTTCCTTTATGTGTAGTAAAATCTAATAGAATAGTTTAAGTGGTGAAATGGGTGGAGTCATTTCACACTTTATGTAACTAAAGTTAACTAAATTAAACTCCCAGGCCTAAGACTGAGGCTAGCAAAGAGAAAACTAGTACCGTAGTAGTACTCAGACTAGGCAGAATTGTTCTGTAAACATGAACAGAAGCTAGGAAGGGAATGGTTTTAAAAAACTGTGATTTAAATCCTGGAGCAGATACAAAAATAGGATTGGATTTATGTGAGTCTGCACAAGACGGATCTTCTTTGTGTATATAATTTCTATCTCACATCCAAGAAAGCAGTTTGCATGGTTTTATCACCTTTGTGAGCTTCTTTGTAAGCAAGTCCTTCAATATGGGATTAAATGTCTGCAGACGTGAGATTTATTGCCTTTTGTTGACATGACGTTTGTCAGCAGCCACCCATAATTTACAAGGAAATAACCTCATATGAATGAAGCATCAAAAAGCATCAGCAGATGGTGACCCAAAGGCTCATTCCATTTCATAAAGGTTGTCCCTTGAGGCTAGTCTGATTCAAAATCTGTGTTTAATTTGCACCTTACTCCTTTATTCTTGGCATTCTGAAAAGCAAAACGTTGTATCAACTAATTCCCTCTGTGGTGAGAAAAGCAGATAATGGTCTAATAAAGTTCTTTCCTTTTGCATCTTGGCTATCAAGGCATACACAATGCTTAGCTATGGTTCACTTTACCATGGCTTATTTAATAAACCATATTAGTTCATACAGTATTTCTTAAGTCACAATCTGGCTTTCTTCTCTGTGACTTACTGGGAGGTAAGAACACAAACATTATAACCTGCAAACCACCATTTATTCTTAAAGCAACATGTGATGCCAAGCAATTGTGACCTATTTCACAAGTCATGGTCAAAGAATTGTGGCTTTGTGCAACATGTGACAGCACTCTTATAAGAACTATTATAGCAGTGATTGTTTGTGAAAATCCCATAGCCTAGGTTAATGTGGAAACAAATAATTGCCCCTTTCATGCATTTTTAAATGTGTAAATGCCTACTGGAACATTTTTTTAATCACATGCATTTAATGGCTCTAATCACATATCAACTTCCTACTGCAGCCCTCCATGATCAGAGACAGAAGATTGTAGGATCCATGGCCAATTTAGAATCCAGCAGAAGCAAATATATTAATAGCAGATAAAGAACACAGGCAAGTTAACGGTTTCTCAACTTCTCCCTTCAAAGTCAATGGGGCAAATGTTGCAAATGGTGATCACGTGACCATGGGACATTGGGACACTTCAGTTGCATGGGATTCACCTAACAATGGCCACTGGATCTGCCACAATTGCCATTGTTAGTCAGTGCAATCACATGACTTTGGGCTTTAGGACTACATTACTTAACAATGGAATTCCTGGACCCAATTACCATTATTAAGTGAGGACTAACTGTATTCAAAATCTGCCTTCATTTTCCTTTCTTGCACAATTACTACATGAAACATTACCTTAATAATGCATTAAGTATTATTACTAAATCTCCTAGGTATTGTTCAGTACAATACATTCTTCTTGGTTCATTGTAGTAACTGACCAATACTAACTTTAGAGACATCCTCAACATCAAAATTATTTTCTGCTGATGCAGAAGACAAATGCCTCCAGGGGCAGTTGTTATCTAGAGAGGTTTGATGCCCCAGATGCATAGTTACTTAGCCATTTTCATCTATTAATTTTTAAGCTTGTTGTTCTGGTAATATTTCAACAATTATTTACTAATTAATTTACTTCTAATGTCATTGGAAGTGAATGATCCCACTAAAACAATGTTAGTATTGTGTACATTTTTAATTTTTTTCCCACGGTGAGATTGTCTCGCTGTCTATGAAAATTCTGTTTGACTCTTAAGTTGGGAGGAAATAGGGAATAAAAGTCCACCTCTCACCACATATTATAATAATAATGTGCTGAAATGACTATTGATTGCATATTGCACTTTGAATGATTTTGTTTGCATTTTTTTTAAGTAAATGTGTAATCGTAGCCCTGCAACTGATTTATTATACTGATGTAGGATAGGGTCACAATATCTTGAAACAAATGGAATTGCTTTCAACAACGGCAAATGTAATTGTTCTATTTTAACCATTCAATTTTTTTAAAATTATGCAAAGAAAGCTTCAACAATGTCAGCTACATTTTAAAGAAGAATACTTGATGGGCAAAATGATGCAAATGGAGACCAGAGCATTCAGAAAGCAGACTGCAGTTATGAAAGAAATAAAAGCTGAACAGGCTAAATTGGACATTTGGAAAGCCGAACAGAAAGATGAAGCAAAAACTGAAAAGAAAACAGAATGAATAAGACAAAATGAGAAAGCAAAATAAATGAGATAATGGAGGTTTACTAACTTTATTCTGAATCCTATTCCCTTGTTGTTTTCCCATTCTCAGCAAAACACCTGGAAGGGAAATTCTGCATGGAAACTAACAAGAAAGATTAAAGAATCATTCTTTCAACTACTGTTGTGTGATCATTTTGCTTCTAGTGACAGTACCTTATTGTCTCCTTTCAGCAAATCACTAAAGTATTGAAGGCCTTTGAAGCCATATTTTAAACATAGTTGATTCCTTACATGTATCAGAAGTTTTAATAGATTGCAATAGGGTAGAAAGCCCTTTTCAGGTAGTTCTCAATTTATAGCCATTTATTTATTTATTGACTGAAGTTATGATGGCACTGGAAAAAGTGACTTAAAACCAGTCCTGGCACTTAAACCCATCACAGCATTCCCATGGTCACATGATCAAAATTCAGTTACTTGGCAACTAGCATGTATTTATGATGGTTGCAGTGTCCTGGAGTTATGCGATCGCCATTTGCAACTTTCCCAGGCAACTTCCGACAAGCAAAGTCAAGGGGGGAGCTGGATTTTCTTAACAATCTCATTGCAAAAAAGTTGCAAAATCAGATGTGATTTACCTAACAACCACCTTGCTTAGCAAAGGGAATTCTGGTCCCAATTACGGTTGTAAGTCAAAGACTACCTGTATATGAATTAGGACTATAAGACACACTACTAGTCAGCATGGAGGGCCTCACCAAATTATTACCTCACAATTATTACCAAATTATTACCACAAATTATTTGATAAAGCCATCAAATATATAAAGAATGAACAGTATAAAAACACATTAAGCTGTTTATAACTGATTAGGGGCATAAGTGCTCAGCCCTTTTTATATCTAGGCAATTTACTGGATATGTTTAATCAGGAAATTTTAAAAAATAGATATGGAAACAAGTATTCACAGAAAAACTCAGTAGAATTACCTCCATAGCAGTGGTGGGTTGCCCCCGGTTCGGACCGGTTTGCCAGAACTGGTAGTAAAACCGGTGGGAGGCCCTGCCCACTGCCCCGGATATCATCATCAGTGATCTGTGCATGTGCAGAAGCGATCCCGTTGCGAACCGGTAGTAAAGGTAAGTAGAACCTACCCTTGCTCCATAGGACTAAAGCTATTTTATTCTGAAATATTGGGAATCCAAAGCCATAGACTAAAAAATTTAGAGAAAACTCAGCAAAACTTACTTGATTGATCATATAAAAAAAACAACCAGGCAATAGCTGAGGTAATTTAAAGAATTAAAGTAGAATGGAGAAAGCTGCAGTAGTCCACCACTGTTTTATCTATCTCGGTGTGACAGCAATTGCCTTAATCTAGCATTTCTTTAGGTATATGGGACTACAGTCCTTATCAACTGAGGTAAGGTATAAATTGTGGTACAAAGAAGCTGCTAGATTTTCAAAATTCTATTATTATACCCTCAATAATAAATAGTCCATCTGAAATCCCTGCTGTTCTTGTTTCTTGAACTTACCTACCTTGAAGGGATTTTATCTGTAGCCTTCGGCAGCTCAAGTGACATTAGAATACCAAGAAGTCCAAAACTGACAGAAGAATTCTCATCTGAAACCATCATGTGAATGATCTCAGAAGGTGGGAAAAGCCACGGAAAGATTAGAGAAGAATGAAAATCTCCAAAGGTTAAGACAGAGCCAGCATTCTTGTTCTTGTCTTCACCAAATCAGAAGCAGCATAAATGTTCAACTCTCTGAAGGATGAAGTGTGTTTGTACTTTCAACATATGCTTTATGTTTGCATGGAAAATGTCAGCAAGCATCTGGAGAAGGTATGTGACATCAATTTTGACATACTGAGCACTGTCAATGAAAGAATAAAGATTTATCTTGCTTTTCTAGAAAGCTAGAAAATGTATTGTGTAATTTTTTTAATAACTATCATAACAACAGAATGCGCACACATCGAAATGTCATGAGCAGTACAAAGTTGGTCTCTGAAGAAAAGAAAATCTATTAGGAGCTTCCAGTTGGACTGGTGAATCAAGAAAGAAGTGAAATATTTTCTCTCTTGGGAATAGGTATTTCTTCATGAATTTGAGAAGCATGGAAATTATTCTTCTCTTCTCTTGGTTCTTTATACCTAAATCATGTCATCTTATGGTATTAGTTCCTATTAACTCTTTCCGAGTGCAGTGCAGCAAATTACCTACAAAATTTGCATAACTTGAAATAATTCATATTGTTAGTTTTTTTTAAAAGTGAGAAATGCTGACTTTAGGCACTGATTTAGAACTGCTCTGTGACGGAAAAAGATTTTTTTGTTGTTGCTGCCATGAATATTACTTCCTATAGCTAAATACTCCTCTTGAAATAAAACACTATGGTTTGCAGCTTTTTAAGGACAAGATACTGCTGCCATATGAGGAAGCTCCCAATGCAAACATCTTTGAGAATGACTGCAAATGCAGCCCATTCTACCCAATTCATTCCACATTCATCTGACCATCACTAAGAAGTCTCAGGATGATTCTAGATCCCACCGAGAAACAAGTTTTCCTGAAAAAATGGAGAGCAGCTGATTTGAGCCTTACAAAACATACACTGAGAACTACAAATTAGAGTGAGGTGCCAAAATTAGGAAAGTATTTTGAATTAGCTTGAATTACTGCAAGCTTTCTTTATTTCAATGGTCCAATGGCATCATTTGTTGCTACTATAACCACTAATAAACAAATTCCTTGTTCATTTCCTATGAATCACCAGATCTCTGTCAACAGAATAAATACCAACCAATAGATTTACCCTTTATTGGCCTTATTCTAGAGTAGTTTGGCAGTTTGAAACATAGAATAGATCCCACTTGATAAAAAGTGTCCATGCAAGAGACCGAAAACAAGATGGATCGATGACGTCAGCAAGTCTTGTGGGCCCAATTGGCAAAAGAAAGCTCAGGACTGTATAGGTTGGAAATATGCAGAAGAGGCCTTCATCCTGCAGTGGATAGACAATGTCTAAGATGATGATGATGATGATGATGATGATGATGATGATGATGATGATGATAATAACAACATAATTGTTTTTGAAAACAAGTGTAACCCAAGTAAAGAACTTCTATAAAGTAATGGATAATCGTTAATTGATTAAGCATGTCGGATATTGCAGTTTGTTTGTTTGTTTGTTTGTTTGTAAACTGCCTTTATTATTTTTACAAACAATCAAGGTGGTGAACAAATCCAGCACATCTTCCTCCTCCTATTTTCCCTACAACAACAACCTTGTGAAATGGGTTGGATCGAGAAAGTGACTTGGTCAAAGTCACCCAGCTGGCTTTCATGGATTGGCTAAGGCAGGACTTGAGCTCATAGCCTTTCTAGCCTGATGCCTTAACCACTGGACCCAAACTGGCTCTATTTGTTGCTTGATTAACTTGGCTTGTCTGAATATTTTGCAGTTTTTATAGCCACCAGGGAGTTAATTTTAGAAGTTTCAGCAAAACAACCAAGAAAAAAAAACCTCCTCCAAATTATAGTGTCTTTTGTTTGATCAGTAGACAAGACACAACATTTTCAGGCCTCCTGGCTCATTATAGAGATTAATCAGGGGGGAACAAGCATGTTGTGATCACAATCACCCTACTGTTCTGTTAATTTTTACATGAACAGGCTAAAAGTCTGTGGTGCTGTTTTATTGGCCAATCTCCTGCTGGCACAATTCTGAAAATGCTTTTGATGACTTCATCTGTTTTGGGTATATGTGTTTGTTTCTGGCTGAACATTTTAGGATTGGAAATCCAAATACATTTGGGGCAGACAGGTATAGATATATGCTATTTGCCATAAGTTTAATAGAGCAAAAATGTATGAAGTTAACAGAGATAGATTATGTACTTCTAAAATTTACTTCTAAAATCAATTGCTATAGTAATAGCAAAATATTTTAAATGTATTGTTGTAAAACTAAAACAATGATTGAAGATATAATAGAGAACCAGAAGAAGCATAGACAGCACAAATCTGTTAAAAAGCTTTGCTCCAGCATCCAAGCATCCAATATTAATATAGCGAAAGGCTTCAGACAGTAGATAGAAGATAGCCAGCCAGTTGGTGTCAGTTGGTGTCAGTTTTTTAATGCTTTTTTTGAAAAACATTTAAAAACTGAAGCACCAGCTGTTCGCTATACTCAGTCTGGGAGTGACACAAAACAGAGCATTTTAGGATAGAGTTTCTGAAGTGTGGTTCAAAGTCCCCTGGACTTTCCAAAGTCCCTCTCAAGGACCCACAAAATCAAAACTATATGCCAGCCTATGTTGAAAAATAATAAAATATTAATATTCCTTCAAACAATTGTGATAAGTTGTAGCAGCAGAAGATGTGTCATTTTTAATATGGTAAATATTAATAAATATAACCCAAACAAGCAAGAGCTCTTTGGGATTCTCTATAATTTTTAAAACTGAGAACAGGGCCTGGGGAAAAAATATTTAAGAAACACTGTCTTAGGATATAGATAGGATCATATGGGAGAAAGCTTATACAGTGGTAGTTGGCTAAGAAGAACTTTATGTGTTGAACTGGGACCAAAAAAAAGAGAGAGAGAGAGAGAGAGATAACTTCAAAAAGATTATAATAACAATTATAATATATTGTATATATTATATGAAATAATAATTCATTTATTGTTTTTGAACTACCTTAAGAGAATCAGAAACCCAATAAATGTCAGATAATGTGCTGCTGAGTATTTAAAACCAAAACACTGGAACATGGGCTGTGCATCTAATTCCATCTGCTACTCACCCTCCTCGTCCTTCCTTCCCCAGGCTGGAATGATGGTGCTTCATTAGATTTTTAATAGTGTTGATTTGTTGACAGCCCTAAATATAAGAAGTCACAGCAATTTTCTTCCTTGTGGTGCCAAAGAAAATACTGAAACCCTGCCAGGATGGCCTTCAGTGATGCCACACAGTAGCGATGTAGGAGGTGATGCATCACAAATGTCTACTTGTGTGGAGTGATTTTAAGTTCTTTCTTACAAGGTCTCTCTATAGGTCTCCAGCAAATATCACTGTGCATAGGGACTTGCATAATTAACTGAACCAAACTGGAAATGTTGAACTCTTGTGAACAAACTTTTTGAAAAGTCAACCATTCTTAGAGTTATATTAATGCTCTTTGTCTTCCTGTCAGAAATGGTCATTAAAGCGAGTGCATAGAGAGCCGTTCAAGTGTGGTAGCTGGTATCAGTGGCTGGTATTCAGTACAAGAAGTATTAAGTCATTAGATTCATATTCTCAAATGTGGTGTTATGACTATAGCTGAACCCAAAGTAATAGTTTGTTTTGATGGGTATTCCAAGGCATAGGATATTAATATATTAATATAGTACGTATTACCTGTAGCAGTAAACAACATAGGCAAATCAGCCATTGCTTCTAACCATTCACCGACAGCATCATCATATGAAAATAAAATGTTTGTGAAACTAACTAAAGGATGTGTTTGTACATACAGCTTTACCTCTCCTCACTTATTTGTCATTGAATCCCACTAGAATTTCTAGGCTGCTATTTAGTCATCTTCCATCTTTCCAAGTTGGTATCCTTCTCCACAACACAAATGAAGGATGAGTTCTAAATATGCCTTAGCATGCGATCTCAGAAAAAGAACCAAATACCCATGCAAGTGAGTTTGTTTGACTATTCCCAAGGATAACCCCTTCTCTTTATTTAACTTTACATTAATTAAAAATAAAAATCCTTAATCACTTCTCTTTAGAACAGGAACACAGGAGTAAGATAACTCTATACAACCTGAAAATAAGAAGATGTCTGTGATATCAGACTCCATGACTTAAGGAAAGTGGAGAAAGAAACCTATATTTGGTGACTTTGACTTAGGATGGCCACTGAAAGCCAAATCTGGCTCTAGGTTCTGCCTCAGTTTACCTTTCCAATAAGCAACTGTGTTGGAAGATCATTTAAAAGCAGTTTATTAGGGTACCCTGATAAAGTGGGTTTCTCTATGAAAAAGGAAGAGAGAGAATCTTTCTCTCTCGCTTCTTTTTATAGTTAACACAAAGAAAATGCAAGAAGAAAGTTGATTGGACGGAATGAAAGTAACCTCCCCTTTGCATAGGAAATCAGTTACATGTAGTCAAACATGTTACATATTTGTATCCCATAATATCACACATGTTCATTAAATGAGGTCTGACATCAGAAGGGGTGTAATTGTAAGGAAAAAGGTTGTTTAGAGTTCCCAAAAGAGATAAGCTAGACCCCAAATTGTACTAACAAACTCTTCTTATCTGGAGGTAGTCTCCAGCTTGTTTATCAGTTTAGGCATGTTAAAAGCTAATAAATCTGAACATCACTTTAAAAGAGAGAATATCAATCAGATTAAAATACAAGGTAACTATGTTAGTTAACAAATTACAAAACCCATGTTATTTGCCCCTCACCACCAAGACACAAATGATTACAGATCAAATATTGATCAGAACTTGTCAGTCAAAACTTTAGTTAAAAGCCATGGATATTAAGTAATATCATAGAAACACTAGTGTATGAAAGTATTCAAACATTTTCAGAAAAACTGCCATTTCATGTACAGTCCAGGCTAGTAGGATTAAAATAAATTGGATTATTGGATAAAACTAGATTTAGTTTGGCTTCTATAGTAATTATTGAATTAATTTTAGGATGTTAGGGACAGTGCTGCCATTGAAGTTCTATAAAGATAAAGGTAAAGGTTCCCCTCGCACATATGTGCTAGTTGTTCCTGACGCTAGGGGGCGGTGCTCATCTCCATTTCAAAGCCGAAGAGCCAGCACTGTCCAAAGATGTCTCCGTGGTCATGTGGCCGGCATGACTAAACGCCAAAGGCGCACGGAATGCTGTTACCTTCCCAGCAAAGGTGGTCCCTATTTTTCTACTTGCATTTTTTATGTGCTTTCGAACTGCTAGGTTGGCAGAAGCTGGGACAAGTAACGGGACCTCACCCTGTTATGTGGCACTAGGGATTCGAACCGCTGAACTGCTGACCTTTCGATCTACAGGCTCAGTGTCTTAGCCACTGAGTCACCGCGTCCCTAGTTCTATATCTATTTTTATATAGTTTTATATGAAGTTCTATATCCATTTTTATATAGAAAGCGAGATTTTTAATATCAGTCCATGAGACAGGAGGCATATAAATTTAATAATAAATATGGCAGATTCAAGATTCAACTTCTACTTTTGCTGTGATATGTCTATAGAGTTTTATGCTGTCTTGTATGTCAATTTAAAAACTGAAAGAAAAGTATCTTTTTAGTCATGTGCTGACAGGATATCTTTCTGAAATCTTTTTTTTTTTTCCTTCAGACTTCTGAAATTTAAACTAGCAACTTTTGCTAAAACCAGCAAAACCTTGTGTAAGGGCACATACTGAAGCATCTATCAATTATTTGATGAAAAATGTAAGTTTTCTAAATGTATAAAAGAAGAATAGCAACTAAAATAAGGGAGACCAGTCAAAGAAATTGGCATTTCGGAAGATTTAGTTGTTTTCAATGTTTTTTTTTTTGCTATTTGTCATTTGGAAATCTCTTAAGTTTTGGATGAAGTAGCTAATCTGAAATGAATACTGGGGCATAGTTTATATAAAGGAAATTACTTGCCAAAAAAAATAGGAAATTACTTTGCCCAACATTTTTTTTTTTTTTTTGCAATAGGATAGATATAGGTGAGCCATGATTCATGCAACACAGCCAGAATTCTTATTTATTGTATCCCAGCATCCTGAAATCACACAACATTATTCAATGGCAAAATGGATGGATGTTTTCATTTATTATATTTAGACACCGCGATACCAGAATAAAATCAATTAAACAAGAAGCAAAATAACATGATTTATACTCTGACTTTGTACAGCTATCATTAATCTGAGCCATCAGAAGCACTCCAGGAAAATTCTGTCTTGATAGTCTTATGAAAAATAATAAGGAAAGATGGCATTTAAATTTTAAAGGGAAAGTAATGGAGATAAAGCATGAGAAACAATGACTTCCTTCCTCTGATCATTGGGTGGGGGGGGGGCAGGGAAGGAACTTCAAATGCATATCCCTGAAGGAGATGTCTCAGGTTCCCAGCTATGAAAGGGCTTTATAGAATGAACTAAGACACTGAATTGTATTGAAAGTCTCTTGACAATTAGCGTTATATGACATTGCCAGCTGTTATTTGTTTTGTACTAAGTGCAGCTTCTGAGTAGCCTTCAAAGGCAGCTCCATGTAAAGTGCACGACAGTAGTTAAGCATGAGACAATGGGGGCATTGAGAACTGTTGTAATAGCGTCGTGGTCCAGGAAGGCCATAAGTGATGCAACTGAAACAGAGAATTTTATCACTCTTCATGTTTCCTTTTCTTTCCCATCCTTAAGCAAAAACAAAACATGCCCCAAGATTTCAGTTAAGTTATGATTTTTTATTCTTTTGGGGCGGGGGCTTTTGGGGAGTTTAAAGGTAAAAAATAAAACTGAGAGGCAAAGTACTTCCATTCTTAAACCCCCTAAAGTCCTGGAAAATATCCAAAAGTCAACTTCAACATTTTTTTTTACCCACAATTAGTTTCCTACTCTTGCTTTCACCAGAAAGCAAACATTATAATTCCAACCACAATTCTTACAGTTACATTCATTTATCAATGTGGAAGCTTAGAAGGTTGAGCTCTTCCTCATATTTATGATCCTCTCAAAAGTGATCCACCCAAGGTACAAAGTTTTTACTGAGACCATATGTTGTTGAAGAGTAGGGCTTTATTTTTTGCTCCCTGAAACTTTCTTAAATAGTCTCTCATTTACTCTAATAGCCAGAGCTGCAATTCTAGCTGACATTTGTGCCAATTTACCACTCATTATTTTTTTTTTCAAGAAGTTGGAGAAGCGTCAGCTCCAAAAAGCACTTATTTTAACTGTCAGAGGAAAATTCTTCCTGGAAATTGATGGATTAGTGACCTCTGCCATCCTTCTAATCTTTACCATCTCACCTGGGCAAATACTGGTGTATTGACATTGGATTGCTGCTTAAACTCTTTGGGTAATTACCAATGTCACTCAGCAAGGTTTCATCAGCGATTTTAATTTGCTGGTGCTAACAGTTCAGCTCAGCATCTTACCTTATTGAAAAAAAAACTTATTTTTTTGGTACAGCACATCACTTGTTTCATTTGATAGATTGTATAAGTCGTATAGGTAAATTATTGTTCTTTTATTGTGTTACAGCTGGCACTCTATACAGGAATGTTTTGCTGTCACTGAGACCTATTGGCCTGCTTCATAATAACTTGGAGACAGGCATATAACTTCTAAAATCTAGTAATGGTATGTTAGAAAAATCTTGGGATACAGGGGAAAGAAATGCTGCCTAGGGAACAGTCAGATAAGAGAAGACGTCGCCTGCAGCTGCATAAAGGATGGGGAAAGAGGCTTAAAAGGGATCCTCCCTAATTTCTCAGTCTGTAAAGAAGATGGCAAGAGATTTGTACTTTCAGATTTTCAGCAAGCTTCTGTTAAAGTAGCTTTAACCAGGCATCGCGGTAATTTTAATACAGGTAGTCCTCAATTTATGACCACAATTGAGTCCAAAATTTCTGTTGCTAAGCGAGACAGATGTTAAATGAATTTTGCTCCTTTTTATGACCTTTCTTGCTGTTGTTAAGGTTGTTTTCTTGCTGTTGTTAAGGTTGTTTTCTGTTGTTAAGTGAATCACTGCAGTTGCTAAATTAGTAACACGGTTAAGTGACTTTGCTGGTCAGAAGGTCAAAGTCCAGGGTCAATGACCCTGAGACAATGCAACCGTCATGAACCAGTTGCCAAGTGTCTAGATTTTGATCACATGACCCTGGGAATGCTGCAATGGTCATGTGAAAAACAGTCCTAAGTGACTATTTTCAGTGCCATTGTAACTTCAAATGACCACTAAATGAACTGTTGTAAGTAGAGGACTACCTGTATTCTTCTTTTTTCCCGTTTTAACCACGTATTTGTCTGAAATGTCCTGAAAGTTGCAACATTTTAAACCCATGTTAAATAAACATCGGAATCCTCTAAACATGATACGTAGCTTGCCTTCCTAGACATAAAATAGAATTAAGAAGTTATATAAACAAAGAGGGAGCCAGTATCCCTTGCGATTATGAACAAAGCTATTTACAAGGCACTATTACAGACCTTTCCTTATCCAATTTTGCTTCCTAGCAGGATAAAGGAATATATCATCCCCAAATGAGCAATACCATAATTTAATCAGGAGATCTGGCTGAAATGATATACTGTGAGAGGAGAGTTCAAATAATGTGTGACCAGCAGCAAATCCCTATGATTAGAAGGGCAGGACCAGACATTGTGTGGGAAATGAATTTAACCCCCAAAATGTTTCTTTAATAATGAAAGGGAGGTACAAGAGAGATAATAAATGCGAACAGAATATTTAAAACCCATACAACATTGTGGGGGGTGGGGGGTTATTTAAAAAAAGGTCAAGAAGCACATTTGGTGTTTATGGGAAAAGACAATGGCTCTGTTCCATGCCTAAAGGCCTTCTTATGAAACCAAAGGGCTAACTAATAAGAAACATAACTATTAGCTGATTGCAGGTCTGGCGAAATAGACAGCAAGAGCAAGCTGAGTTTACAGGCTGACTATTAAATCAGGTAATTACACTGCTGAGTAACAAGAGGGAATGTTAATGCAGACAAGATGGTACTTAAAAACTATTATTAATAATTTAAGGATTCAGAAAAATTACATAGCAAACATGGTAGGACTGCACTTGGTTCTTCTAAGGACATATCCTTTGTGAGACCAAACTGCTTTAAGATGTTTTGTTGTTATTGTATTAGAATTATGTTTAATGTAAGTAGGGACAAAATGTGCTTCCAAGAGAGGCAGAAACCCTTTTTAGCCTGAAGGTTGCATTTTTTTCTCCGGGGCTCACTTGAAATGGAAAATACCAACTGCTGATGGAACCAAACTTAGTGGGAGGTTCAAGTGAGAAGGACCAACTCACAGCTTTCCACAGGGCATAAGGAGGATTCTTTCTATTTCCAACTCTTGCCATTTCCCTGAATATTTCCTCTTCCATTTATGTCTGTCCTATCTTGCTTCCATACTATACAGGAGAGATTGCATCAGATAATTCTGGGGCACTGGAAGGGAAGGATGAACTAACCAGTGGTAGGTTTCAAATTTTTTTATTACTGGTTCTGTGTGTGTGGCTTAGTGGATGTGGCATGGCTTGGTGGGCATGGCAGGGGAAGGATACTGTAAAATCTCCATTCCCATTCCACTCCAGGGGAAGGATACTGCAAAATTCCCATTTCCTCCCGATCAGCTGGGACTTGAGAGGCAAAGAATAGATGGGGGCGGGGCCAGTCAGAATTTTTATTACCGGTTCTCCGAACTATTCAAAATTTCCGCTACCAGTTCTCCAGAACTGGTCAGAACTTGCTGAAACCCACCTCTGGAACTAACTCATCAGATGACTTCTATTCCCAGAACTATATATGCATACCACATATTTGGTTCCTTAAGAAATTTCCATTGTTGCCAATGAAGCTTTCAAAATATCCTCAATTGTTAAGGGAAACTCAATTGTTAAGAGAGGTTGATGGGAAGGCTTCTAAACCAGAGAATTAGATTCTCCTACTCATTCCAAATCTACAGGAAAATTTGATACTAAATCTGTGTAGAGAGAACCCTTTCTCAAGTGATAAGACCAAACTTTGATCAGTGTTGATGGCCAGGTTATTCACAACCCAGATTTTGATTAATAAAAGTTGTCTTAGTGGAGATTTTTTTACATAGGTATATGTAAAAAAAAGGTATATGTAAAAAAAGACAACTTTTTTAATCAAAATCTGGGCTATGAATAACCTGGCCATCAATACTGATCAAAGTGTTGAGCTATGGCAAAATCAGATTTTATTTTTGTATTTATAAGGTTTGTATGGGGTAACTCTGGATGGCTAGCAACAATTGAACAAATAAAACTCTCCCTTTTTATGACTCTATAATCCTTTAATTCAGGATAGAGTTGGAGCAACTGGATGGAGCTGAGCATTTACCAGCCAGATGCCCTTCCTGACACCCCATGGAGTTCACAGCAGATAATTTTTCTTTGTGTCCTAGGAAAGAAACAACTGCTGCTATCTAGAATTTAACTCTCAACCTTCCTAGTGGGAGGCACGCATCTTCACTACTGGGCCACCATACCATTCAGCAACAATTGAACAAATAACAAATGATAAAACAATGGTTTTATGTGATGCCAAAATACACCTAAGTGCCATGACAAGTATTATGGGAACAAACACTTAACTATTTATGGTTGCAGCTTAGGGTCAAAATGTTGGTCCATCATGTTTATGTGCTTGTGTGTGCTGAGTTGCATAGAAAAAAATCTGCAGGATAACTAGATGGCAGCCCAGAGGTTGTAAATCACCAGAAATCAAGATTCTGAAGATTTTTCTTTAAATTACCCCTATGGCTTTAACATTTCATATTAATTGTGTAGCACTTACTTGTGATGACCTGGGGCATGGCATGAAAGCAACACAACCAGAGAACAGGTCTTACTCCCCTTTGTTGCTCCAACTGTGCCCCCAAATGTCCCCACATTCACTACAAGTCCTGGAGCAAAGCTCTCACATGCACCTTCAGAAGCCTCTGTCTGCGAGTAGTCCAGTAAGTAAGGTTAGCCACAGAGTAACCAGGGCTAGCAGTCCACTAAATCAGGTTAGCCAAACAGCAACCAGGGCCAGCAGTCCAATAAACAAGGCTAATCCAAACAGCAAACAGGGCCAGCAGTCCAATAAGCCAGGTTAGCCCAAACAATAACTAGGGCCAGCAATCCAATAAGACAGGTTAGCCAAACATAAACCAGAACAAGAAGTTCAGTGAAGCAGCCAAACCTTGTCCCACAAGACAAAGTACAGCAATCTCCAGGCATTGGCAAGCGCACAAGAGGCTCCACAGATTCAACGCTTGTTCCCGACAAATGTCCCTCCCACCAATATCTCCTTACATTTCAGTCCCCAGGTGTGCCTTGTGAAAGGGGGTAGGGCACTCTCCTCTCTAGTAGCCGGCTCAATCTTGATTTTACCTTCTCTCTTCCCTCCTTATTTTCGGATCAGGAGGGGATAGTCCTTGCTCTTCTCCTGACCTCTGTCTCTCCTGCTCCTCCCTGTCTTCAGACCTTACTAATTCAGACAAGCCTGGCCTGGCCTGACTCTACCCTTCCCTAGTTTCCTCCAAGGCCAACAGAACCCACTCTCAATCTCTCTCAGCTCTTGTTCCAGCTCATCTTCCCCACAGATTCAGATTCCAATGGTGCCATGACACTATTTCAGTGGTTGTTTGGAAAGTGACCCTTTCCCCAGTTATCATTATCCCACCAAAAGGAGTCTCTGCTGTTTTGTTGGCATGGCGGTCCTAAACTAAATAAATTACAAATTTATTTATTTATTTATTTATTTATTTATTTATTTATTTATTTATTTATTTATTTATTAAATGTATATCCCGCCCTTCTCCCCGAAGGGACTCAGGGTGGTGAACAGCCGAGAATTAAAATAACATGCAATATAAAAGTTAAAATAATTAAAAATACATTAAATTAAACGGCCGCCCCAATTTAAAACCCCTAACAATACAATTAAAAATCCCTAAAAAACCTATTCAGGCCAGGCCAGCTTGCTGAAATAAAAACGTCTTTAGGGCCTTACGGAAAGTGCGGAGATCTGGAATCAGCCGTATTCCAGGAGGTAGCTCATTCCAGAGGGCGAGTGCTCCCACAGAGAAGGCCCTCCCCCTGGGGGCCGCCAGCCGATATTGCTTGACCAACGGCACCCTGAGGAGGCCCTCTCTGTGAGAGCGTATTGGCCAGTGGGAGGTTATCAGTAGCAGCAGGCGGTCTCGTAAATACCCTGGCCCTAAGCCATTGCTCTATTATCACCAGGATGTGCCCAAATTATCTCCTTTGAGAACCACTGACCTAGTTAACTTAGGTTCCTGATAAATATATGCTTCGGCCCTAAAAGCCAGTGCAGAATTAAAGAGACACGTGAACAGCAAAACATCAATAATCAGGTAGCGCTAATCTTTCTCGACGCGCAAAAGGCGTTCGACAATTTGAATTGGAAATTCCTTATAGCACAACTGCAGATTATGAATTTCGGCGACAAATTCCTGAAAATGATTAAGAAAATATATTCTTCCCAGACAGCGAGAATTATAATTAATGGAGATATGACCGAAAAAATAAGCATCCAAAAGGGGGTAAGACAAGGATGCCCGATATCGCCTCTACTGTTTATAATCTCACTGGAAGTCCTTCTAAAGGAAGTAAGAAAGGAAGAAGAAATAAAAGGACTGAAGATAAGGAATGAGGAGTATAAATTACAGGCTTTCGCGGATGATGTGGTCTTCATAGTGGAACAGCCGGAAGTAGCGGGAGTCAAATTATTAGAGAAGATAGAGGAGTATGGCAAAGTGGCAGGGCTTAAGATCAATAAACAAAAAACCAAAGTCTTGACCAAAAATATGACAACGACACAAGAGGAAAAATTAGAAGAAGAATTAGGAATGCAAATTGCGAAGAAAGTAAAATATTTGGGAATCTGGCTTACTACAAAAGCAACAACTATTAGAGAGGACAATTACACTAAATTGATGAAGCAAATTATAAAAGACTTGGAAAGATGGAATAAGGTACAACTATCATTTCTTGGCAGAATAGCGTCTGTAAAGATGAACATATTACCAAGACTCCTATATCTCTTCCAAGTGATACCAATTGGTCCGGGAAAAGATTTCTTTAAGGATCTCAACAAGACAATAATGAAATACATCTGGCAAGGAAAGAAAGCTAGAATTAAAATAAGATGCTTACAGGACACAAAGGAGAAGGGAGGCCTAGGTTTACCAGACTGGGAGCTATATTACAAGGCGGCGGCATTGAATTGGATCAGAGAATGGATAGATCTATCAAATAGGAGAACGCTATACTTAGAGGGATTTGATCTGAGGTTGGCATGCCTTTCTGTGGGAAGGCACAGACAAGCAACATCCGTACTTCCAGAGGCATGTAATAAGAGGTGCACTATATAAAACGTGGCAAGGTATCAGAAGGCAACACTATAGTAAAATCCCACGATGGTTGTCACCTATGGAGGCGCTAATTTATCCAAACACTATAGAAATAGGAAAGATGCGGAAATATCAAGAATTGTTGAGTAGTGAGGGAAACCTACTTACGAGACAAGAACTGGAAAGACGAGGCATTATGATTGATTGGTGGCCATACCTTCAAATTGAGTCAAAATATACAGCAGACCGGAGACATTATGATTTTCAAAGCCAACCAAGTGAACTAGATAAAATTTTAAAAGGCACAGATGAGAAAATAATATCTAAAATTTATGGATATTTAATAAGGTATAAATTAGAGGAGGAAACAGTGAAAGAAAACATGGTAAGCTGGGCAAGAAATATAGGTCACAATATAGAGTTGGACAGATGGGACAAGCTATGGGCAGAAAATTATAAGATGACACTGTCGATTCCATACAAAGAAAATTTATACAAGATATTTTATAGATGGCACCTTTCTCCGGCACGTTTGGCTAAAATGTTTCCAAACACATCACCAATGTGTTGGAAGTGCAAGACACAAATGGGGACATATTACCATCTCTGGTGGTCTTGCAGGAAGGCACAACGCTACTGGCAAGAGATTAAGAGAATAATTGAAGAAACAATGAGGCAAAGTGTAGAAATGAAACCAGAATTCTTTCTATTTGGAATGACTACACCACAGTGTACCAAGGAGATAAAATATCTTACCATCCACATATTGACAGCGGCACGTATAGTGTACGCTCAAAATTGGAAATCCGAGATAATACCAACAGAAGAAAAAATAATAACAAAAATAAATGAATGCGCAGAGATGGATAGGCTCACAAAAGAGCTCCAAGATAAAGAGAACATTGACTTTTATTTAGTTTGGCAAAAATGGTACACATGGTTAGAAAGAAGGATAGGGCCAACAACATAGGACATTAGGAGAACATAACTCAAGAATTGTAGAAATAGATACATGAGATGAGCCGTAGGATTGTATAAATAAATGGTTAATATGATTGTAGAAAGATACTGCTGAACTTCAATGAATGTATTAAGGTATAAGCAAGTAAATTTGTAAATAGTATGATTAAGGAAAATTGGTTAAATGGACATTAATCACCGATGCGAAGGTTTTCTAGAAGTTAGTCGATTGACTCTTTGTTAATGTATAAGTGTTTACATGTATTTGTGTTTTACGTTTGTTTATGTTAATAAAATTTAATTAAAAAAAAATAAAGAGACACGTGAAGGGTGTTCTGTGTGGACAAGATTTCACAATCATTGATATTTATACCCAGAATTATAACTATAGCTACATATGTTATATGACGCCACCAGTAATACAACAATAGAGTTATCAGTTACATCTGCCTAGTCTTATCAGCTCCAAGCAGGAGTGAAATGCTATCGGTTCGCACCGGTTTGGGTGAACTCGTAGTGGCGGCGGCGCGTGGTTCAGAGAACCGGTAGCGGCGGCAGCACAAGGCTCCACCCACCCACCCGGGCATTGTTACTTCCTGGCTTAACCAAGGAAGTAACCTGTTTTTGACCCTCTGCACATGCAAGCTAATTATAGTTCCTTGGGGCACACACTTCCAAACCAGTAGGGAAGATAAGTAGATTTCACCCCTGCCAAGGTTTGGTTTCATGAACAAAATTCAAGAATTTCACTTCTGACATAGATAGTAATAGTGTAACTATAACCTTCAAAAATGAAAGGGTGGGTGGGTGGAGGAATCTAACTTTTAAAAAAAATATTTTTAAAAGTCTTTTTAAAAGCCCCTTAACTAGGGTTTCTTTAATTTTGCTGAGAAGACAACAAAAGTCTAATTAGATTGCCATCTAGTGGAACTTTTGCACCTGAAAGACTGAGCACTCCATGTGGCTCCTCTGTCATACTTTTCCTTTACCAGGAGCAGGAACAGCTTAATTTTTAGATGCACTTAATATTCCACCTTCTGCTAGCTATCAATATTTTGCAAAAAGTTTCTTAATGCAGACTTTAAGACATGTGGACTTCAACTCCCAAATTTCCCCAGCCAGCATGAATTCTGGGAGTTGAAGTCCACATGTCTTAAAGTTGCCAAGTTTGGAGTTCTCTGTCTTAATGCACTGGAAGAATTTTCCAGTCCCACCTTAAGAGACACTCTCAGCAGTGTTTCAACTATTAAGCTAGACGGACCCTAGCTGCAGCTTCAAATGGGAGTTCCACATGTCCGCGTGGCAAGTTCCAGAGTCTCTCCAAACATTGTCCCCAAATGTTCAATGAGGAAAGTTATAAATGCATGAGTAATTGAAAAATCTGTTAGTGGTTAATTTTTTCTTTTAGATCCTGACCTATATTCTTTTGGGGTGTAGCCTCCAGCAACCCAACTTAATAGCCAAGGGCCTCTTATGTAAGCACGCCTGTTGATAGCCAATAATGAATTAATGCCTGTTCATTTGGATTGAACCAGTGAACCATTAAAAACAAAAACCGGACTAAACCATTTACCCAGAAATAGGTCGATGTAGCAATCTGGGTCAATTCCCAGAACTAAGTTCTAAGCCCAACCCATAATGTGTGTGGAACTTTGGTTTTGCTATCCATTGGGAAAGATAATATTTTTTTAACACGAGGCTTGAAGATGGATTTTGTGTTTTTCACATGGCTGTTTCTACGGAGATTGCAGTCAACAAGGCTTCCAGTCTCTCTAATCATAGTAGTTGAATTGAATATGGGACGTTGCATTATCTGAAAAGCTCTCAGAGAAAATTAAATCAGCATTTAAGGCATTGGGAGCAGAATGGCTTCTGTTTTTGTAATGATATGCTCTCCTTTTGTTTTTATACATACAAAAAGGGCTTCCTGTCATATAATAGCATCTGTAAGTAAATGTAAGGCAAGAACTGTAGCCGCTTCTTGGTGCTTAGAAATGTAGATGTTCTGAGATTTTTCAGGAAGAATGACAAAAAAGTACATCACCATATCATTTTATATTCATTGTTCACATATATTGTATTTTATAGTCATATATCTAATTTAACATTGCATTTATTTTTTTGCATTTTTAGTTTGCCTTAAAAACAAATATCAGTGGCTGATCTAATTTTCTTGGGGATGGGAAAAAGAGAGGGAGTTTCCATACCACAATGAAAATGTTGATGTTGAAAAATCTCTCTCATAAAGACAACTATTCATGAAATAGCTGCCATGGGCACCGAAATACTTTATCAACCTGTGAGCTAATTTCCTTGGATGCTCTCTGGTCTACCAGTGGGATGTTCAAAGGCTCCAAAGGTCTTCTTATGGATAATTATGACACAATTTCTTTCTCATTTTGCATAATATTACTTATCCTGAACAGGATTAGTATGATGGATCTGTCTGTCTGTCTGCCTGGCTACCTCCCTCCCTAAATATCTATAGCAATAAATATTTCAGTTCTTTTTGCAATCAGAAGATATTGTGAAAATTTATACCCATAAACTTTTATCTGAAATTGTATAAACATTTCCATCTTTTCGGTGCTTTAGAAATAATGCCTCTGTTATATTTATTTGTACACTAAGTAATTGTGGCATGCATTTTTTCATGGTTCAGCAAGAATATGTTGAGAAAAGAAATCAAGTAAAAATTGATGCAATCATGACATTTATCTTCATTAGTTCTAACATATCTACAAAATTTACTGCAAATTGCTTTAGTGCTTAATCAATTGAGGCAAATCTATTGATGATGGAGGCTGATAATATTCCAAGGATTTGTTGGCATAAATAATTGTAAGGCTTCTTTTCAGAATAAACAGTTTGACAGCCACTTGTAATTTTTCTCCTTCCATACAAAAATGTTTTGAACAGATTGACCACAATTCAGTAAAAAACAAACACCATTTAAACTTCAATTTATTTGGAACACAATTTGCAAAAGCATCAAAATCATATGATATAATATTCTTGGCTGAACTGTGTCTTTATAAAATAGATTTATAGCTAGGAATATGTAAATCACAACCAGGTTTGAGATTCCGTTTCAGTATTATGTTTGCGGTAACACATATAATATGTTTTAATATCTTTTGAATCCCCTTTGGGTCTTTATGAAAATGTTTGCACTGAAATTACTAAATGGGTGATTTGGGGGTGGGGGGGTAAATTCTGGGTTAACTCTTCCATATCCCACATCCCAATCCCAAATCAGAACATGGTTATCCTACATCTACAGTTCTTTCTGAAAAGTCATTTGCAGAAATGCTAACCGCTTATTCTTACTGCCATTTTCTAAATGGATTGCAAAACATTCTCTTAAAAAGAGTCATAAGTTCCACTAAATCAGAAGCACTTTTCCCTGAAGATAAAATAATACATAAGAAGTTGTTTTAATTTCATTCCCAATGAGGCATCTTGACAACAAGCAATGCAGTTCTAAGTATACTATCTTAACGGATACATCACCTACTGACTATGTTTCATCTCAGAAGGGAAGCTGGCATACACCAGTATCTGGATTTATTTTTATATTTTTATTCCACCTTTATTATTGTTATAAATAAGTGAAGGTGGCAAACATACCCAATAGTCTTTCCTCCTCCTATTTTCCTCATAACAACAACCTTGTGAGGTGGGTTGGGTTGAGAGAGAGTGACAGGTCCAAAGTTTCCCAAACAACTTTCATGCCAAAGGCATGACTAGAAATCTCTCAGTCTTCTAGTTTCTAAGCCAACATTTTACCCACTACCCCAAACTGGCTCTCTGGATGTGGTTGACATAGGAATTCCAGGGCTGTTAACCTAACCAGGAAAATTAAAAATCCCTAGAACACAGTGACAAATCATCTCTATGTTCTTCTGAAGAAAATTACATGGATGCAATCACCAAGAGTCAAATGTAATTTGAGGTTCTTTATTTTAGAACTGCAGGAACTACTGGCCAATTCCATAAACAGAATAAAAAAAAACTAAAAGAAACAGCTCTGAATCAGTGGTGGGTTGCTCCTGGTTCTCTCCAGTTCTTGCGAATCGGTAGTAAAAGGGACGGGAGGCTCCGCCCACCCGCCCTGACATCATATTTGGCGATCTGCACATGTGCAGAAGCATGTGCATGCGTGCGAGCAAAGCAAGTGTGCATGTGTGCTCCCATTGCGAACCAGTAGTAAAGGTAAGTAGAACCCACCCCTGCTCTGAACCTAACTATTCAGAAGTCCCACCAACTTCAGTTGTCTCACAATTTGGCGGACCACCTACAGCCAGCAACAACATCCCATCGCCCGGTTCGTGCCCATAGGGAGGGCCTGCTCAGGGTGCCGTCGGGGAGACAATGTCGGCTGGCGGCCCCCAGGGGTAGAGCCTTCTCTGTGGGCGTGCCCACCCTCTGGAATCAACTCCCCTTGGGGCTCCGGTTGGCCCCTGACTTTCGCACCTTTCACTGCAAATTAAAAACCTGGTTATTTGAGTCCCCTGGCCTGGACTGATGGGGTTTTATACGGGTTTTTAACTTTATCTGATTTAATTAGGCATTTTAACTTTGTATAATAGATTATTGTGGTTTTTATTGTTGTGAGCCGCCCTGAGTCTGTTGGAGATAGGGCGGCATATAAGCCTAATAAAATAAATAAATAAATTAGTCTCCAACCTCCCTGGAATGGAAAAGCTGAAGGGGGATGCTATTAATGCTCTTACCTGTATGGCAATTGCATCAAGCAGGCATAAGGCTGCAAAAATATATATGGAGCAGAAGTAAAATCAGAAGTCATAGGGCAGGAGTGTCAAACTCAATTTCATTGAGGGCCGCATCAGTAATCAATGGAGTGAAACATCTGAAAAACAGAATGAACTAGAAACTGAAACCAACTAGCATTATTTGCCCAAATTATTAGTATCTGCAAAAAGAAAGCAGCATAGCCCATAATAACTATAACATATGATTTTTTTTGAACAGAGTAAGAAACAATATGTCACAAAGAGTAAATAATTAGCACATTTTCTTACAATTATCAGTTATCCAGTTAGTTGTCAAAGTTATTATTTTCTTTCCTTGTTAATGTCTCTCCCTCCCAATTCAAGATCGGGAATATTTTTTCTTCTTCTGATTATCTTCTGTTATCTTGGCTGCAGGTGGCAGTAAAGACATATTGTCATCCCAGATGCCTTCACACAGGTGAAATAATGCAATGCAATTCACTGCCCACTTTTAAATGTGTTAAGTCCATCAACATTCAATGGAATTTATTTCTAAATAGTAAGCACATATAGCATGTTTCTGTATATGCCAAATGTTGCGATGTATTGCTGATTGAGGACATTTTTCGGATGGCTTTTAAATGCTTAATATTGTTGTTGTTTTTAAAGAGACCAGCTGTTCAGGATTCCAAGGTGCAATTGTGATTTGATATTTCCAACCACATATTTATGATAAATGCAGGTTTCCCACTTTTATTTTCCCCCACGATTCCATTTTTTAGTGAATAGCATGTGTGTGTTGATTGCCCTACTGGAACCTCTAAACTTCAGAGAAGAACAATTGTTCTTCTGAAATTATCAGGTTTTCATCAGACTACAAAATTTTCTCAAATCCCAGGAACAGAAAAATGAAAAATAGAGACCCTGAGAGCAACTGTTGCAGGAATTGTAGTAACACAGAACAGCTAATACTCAGAAGATAACAATTGTTTCTTAATCAGTATCAAGAGTCTTCCTGGTAGACAGATTGGGGGGTGGGGGGGGAGGTGGTCTTAATATGCTGATTTTCACATTCTCTTATGAAGAATCCTCTTGAGCCATCAGAGCTGATGAGGGGTTTCTTAATGGTAAATCAGCTAAAGAGATCTCACTTCTGCAAAAGACAACAATTTGTCTTCCCCAGTAAAATTTGGCTGTGGAAGATTTCTGAATCTATATTCCCCAAGGAACCTGTAATTAGCTTGCACAGCATTCTTTATGATGCATATTCATGCAAAAAGAAAAGAAAAACCCCAGCTTGCTTCTACCCGTCTTATTATTTGGAAATCAGAGTGAATACCTCAGGATAAATAAAAGTAAGTTGAACTAATAGGAATGTGGCACATGATAAATTTATGTAGTAAAACGCGAGATAAGGTGAAGTAGAACGGAGATAAGGTGAATGCAGAATGAATGTGGATCAAATACAAAAATGAATGATAATATTGAGTATTTTAATTTATTTATTTATTTATTTTATTTTGTCGAGTACATATTAGATAATATATATAAGCATGAATTGGATACATAAAATGAATACAATTAAAAGAAACATTAGGACAGAGATGGTAGGCACGCTGGTGCTCTTATGCACGCCCCTTACAGACCTCTTAGGAATGGGGTGAGGTCAACAGTAGACAGTTTTGGGTTAAAGTTTTGGGGATTTTGGGATGAGACTACAGAGTCTGGTAGTGCATTCCAGGCATTAACAACTCTGTTACTGAAGTCATATTTTCTGCAATCAAGTTTGGAGAGGTTCACTTTAAGTTTGTATCTATTGTGTGCTCGTGTATTGTTGTGGTTGAAGCTGAAGTAGTCATTGACAGGTAGGACATTGTAGCAGATGATTTTATGAGCTATGCTTAGGTCATACCAAAGGCAGTATAATTCTAAATTTTCTAAACCCAGAATTTCAAGTCTGGTGGCATAAGGTATTTTATTACGAGCAGAGGAGTGGAGGACTCTTCTTGTGAAATATTTCTGGACATGCTCAATTGTATTAATGTCCAATATGCAGTGCGGGTTCCAGACAGATGAGCTGTATTCGAGAATTGGTCTAGCAAGTGTTTTCTATGCTCTGCTTAATAGTGTAATATTACCAGACAAGAAGCTACGTAAGATTAGGTTTACAACCCTTAATGCCTTTTTGGTGATGTTGTTATAGTGGGCTTTGGCACTTAGATCATTTGAAAATATAAATCATATGAAATATTTCTCTGTATCCATATCACCAATTTTGTACTGTAAAAGCACAGTAAAAGAAGTCTATGTAAAGTTAACTTGAAGGATACTGATGTGAAAAATGTACAGCTTTTAAGTAAATTTGCATTATGAGCAGAATTTTGAGATTATGGAGTGCTTTTCTTTGCATCCAGATATATGGCATTTCAAATTATTTTGTCAGTAATTACAAATAAAGGCACTGGCAGATAACACCGTTATTGTCCAGGAACTGTAAAATTTAAAGTATAAATAAAAGGAATTTGAAATATACTTCAAAGCAGTCAGCCGAGTTCCTTGTTAAAATAGTGCCCCTTTCCATTCCAAATATATCAGTTTATTATTTATTATACGTCAACATTAGCAATGGAATTAGACTCTCAAAGGCGACAGGCTAAATTAAATAGTCATACAACAGATAGCATGTCACATGCAACCTAGTCTTCCAAGAAAGGAAAATGCAGAAGAAAAATACATATCAAACTACTGTTGTTCCTCCTAGCATTTGTCACTTGAGGTGGTTGCCACAACTGATCAGGTGAGGACTGTGTGCAGGCCTGACAAAACTGCCACAGGCATGAGTCAGAAATGCACTGGGTGCACTGTTACACTTCCAAAATGTGCTAGATGGCTAAGAGGTTATATTTGCAACATGGGGATGGAGCAAACCTGTTTGATGGCATTTGTCAATGACAGAATAATAAATACTGTACACTTATGACTTCAGCTTTTGCTACCTTTGGGATCTTTGTTGTGATATTAAATCTAGCCATTCTACGTCTTAAGAATGAGGGACTAAAATATCCACATAGGTATTTCAAAGCAATAGAGTTTTTACTCTGTTAACATAGAAGTATAATAAGATTTATTTATTTGTTTATTTGTTTATTTTATTTTATTTTATTTAGTTTGTCAAGCATGTATGAGAAAACAAGTATAAGTATGAACATAACATATAAACATAAAAGTATAAACAGGTATAAGTATATACCAGGCGTGAAATCTACTTACCTTCCCTACTGGTTTGGAAGTGCGCGCACCATGCAATTTTGGACCCTTTGCGCATGCGCAGGGGATAAAAAACAGGTTACTTCCTGGTTAAAAGCAGGAAATAACAATGTCTGGGCGGGTGGGCGGAGCCTTGCGCTGCCATCGCTACTGGTTCTCCAAACCACCCGCCACTGCTACCAGTTTGCCTGAACCGGTGCGAACTGGTAGCATTTCACTCCTGGTATATACATAATAAATGAGTACAAAAAAATGGGAACAGTAGGACAGTAGGACAGGGACGGTAGGCATTCATCTTTATTTACTGTTTCTTTCCAGTTAAATGCTGTTTTATATTTGGGTTTGATTTTTTAAAATCATTATCTATTTAAGGAACCCAGGAGTATAACAGTGAGGTGTGATTTTTTTAATTTGCACCAACATTCTCAGCAAATGATTTCTCACACCCGCTATGGCTTGTTCCTTGCAGGACAAGTGCTGGCTTCTGTTGTCCCAACTAGTCAGATATGCTGCCACAATTTTAAAGAAAGATATTGCATTGCTTTAGATTTATAAAATAAAGTAGTAATGACAAATCAGGGATATACGTTGTCTGTATACTGAGGGCCAACTTCAGTGGTGGGATTCAGCCAGTTCTCACCACTTTGGGAGAACCAGTTGTTAACTTTCTGAGCAGTTTGGCAAACTGGGTGTTGGAAGAAATTATTAGGGCAGAGACCCGGTTGTTAAATTACTTGAATCCCACCACTGGCCAACTTCACTTTGGAATGGCATTCATTTCGAAAAGTCCCTGGAGCAGGATAAAATTACAGCTTGGTGGAATGTAGACCAGAGTTCACAAGAGGGAAGGGCTATTTCCCAGGAAGTAAAGAGGCAAAGAAACTTAGAATCTTTGGTATTGTATGCAGAAAAGGGGCAAAGGAATACCCTCCTTAGCAGTTTACAGGGTATCCCTAGTAGTTATGCAGATGAGTGCTTTGGTCTGGCAAGATTTCTCTCTCCTGAGCAAGCAACAATAAAGAAACTACTCTGAAGAAATTCCTTGTGTCATTGTCTATGGAGAATTTCAATCATCCATGTCATGGTTGTCTCAAAGGTGTTTTTTCAAAAGGCAACTGAACTTTCTGGTTTTTCTTTGAAGACATTATCATCCAAGAAGCTTCTTCAGCTCTGACTGGATAGTGGGGAATGGAAGGATCTACTACACCGTCCTTTCAACAGTTTCAAGAAAGCTCCACATCCATTTGCACTACTCAGGTGACCTTGATGACACAGATAAACCTCCAGGTGGCCTCAACTACTGTCTAAAAGAATGCAAATGACCAGCTGTCTGCAAGGAATATAAATTCTTCCATTTGCCACCATCCAGTCAGAGCTGAAGAAGCTTCTGGACAAGAAGGAGGAAGAGGAGGAGGAGGAGGAGGAGGAGGAGGAGGAGGAGGAGGAGGAGGAGGAGGAGGAGGAGGAGGAGGAGGGAGGAAGGAAGAAGGAGGAGGCGAAGAAGAAGAAGAAGAAGAAGAAGAAGAAGAAGAAGAAGAAGAAGAAGAAGAAGAAGAAGGAAGAAGTTGAAGTTGTTGAAGTTGAAGTTGTTGAAGTTGAAGTTGTTGAAGTTGAAGTTTTCATCCAAGAAGCTTTGTCACTTCTGGTTGGATGGTGGGAGGGGCATGGAAGGATTAGGGTCAGAACTAATCGTTCAATTCCCCCCCCCCATCCATCCAGAATTGATGAAACATCTTTTTCCTCTCAAGGGAAAAAACATAGTCCAGTTGATTTTGAAAAAGCACCTTTGAGACATTTTTGTGTCGTTCTTGATTCTTCAAGGCCTGACAACATATTCTAAAATGTACAAGTAAGCAAACTTAAATTGCTTGAATTCAACTAGATTGATTGCTCCCCTTGTGTTAGTAGTTCCTCTTTTTCATGACAATAAAAAAAATTGAGTTCCTACCGCAATTCTTCAATATATTACTTAAGGAGGGTGGTGGGGAGGGGGAAACCTCTTGGCAAGGAAGTAATCTTTTCTGATGGTTCTGGAGAACATCTCATTTAATGTTTCTTTGGCTGAACTGCATGTTATCCTGAACAACAGACTAGTTAATCATAGTTTACCTGATGGTTTCTGCAAACTTAACCTATGGGATTACTTTATGGATTAGAGCATCATGCCAACCATTGTGCTCCAATTCCCTCCAGAATGCAGCAACATGCACAGGTCTTGGTGCATTTAGATTTGCTCATATTACACCTTTGTTGCATGAGCTGCACTAGCTCCTCAAGGTGCTGGTTATTCCCTTGAAAGCCCTAAGTGGACAGGAAAAGGTTATTTACAGGTCCTCTTGATGGTATCTACCCATTCTACTAGATTGGGCAGATTAGACGCAGTTCAGTCCTTCCTTTGCAATCTAGTAGGACCTCAGAAGCGTGCATTTTTCTAGGCTGCCCTATCTCGTGGAACATCCTCCCCTGTTGAACAAGCAATCCACCCTTACTTTAAGCTTCCTGAAAGGTTATGAAGATCTGGTTTTTAATCAGTGGTAGAGTGAGGATGCCTGGTAGTCATGACATGCAGCAATGGGCAGCCATAAAAATCTTTTAAATAAATTGGATGCTCTTCTATCAAAATAAGAGCAGCAGCATGGCTCCTTCCCCACCCCCCAAATATTCCAATTATAGCTTTTCAAGAACTGATAAAATTTGGTAGTTGATATTTTTATTTTGCTTTTGGTGCCAACCAAAACAACTTTACAGCTTTACAGTTCTTCATCTTAAAAATCTCTCTATGGTAACAACTCTTCTGAGCTACAAACCAGATAAGAATCTACTGCTACCTTGTTATGCTCTCCTTTTCTACATTATCAAACCAAAAAGAATTAGGCTAAGAATACTTCCTGCATACCAAAGACCAAAGATACCACTGTATATTTGTTGACTGTCTTTGGACAGCTGGTCACAGGAGAGACAACTGCCTCTTTCTTTCTCTGACTCCTCTGGACTGTTCCTCGAAATGGTGGCATGGGGAGAACTGGGCCCCAACAGCTCAGTCCTTTAAGGAGAAGAAAGATTGCCCACAAAGATCCTTGGTTTTTTGAAACATATGCTGAAGATTTCAGAAAAACCATATGTCACTCATTGTGTTTTCTCTCTAGACCAGGGGTGTCAAACTGAAGGCCAGGGGCTGGATCTAGCCCAGGGGGTGTTAGATCTGGCCCGCGGGGTTGCCCTGTAAACAGAGAAGGACCAGCCCACGGTGCCTCTGCCGAGCTCCGTTTTGATGGCAGAGGGTTGCAGGAGGGCATCGCAGGCGAAAATGAAGCTCGGGAGCCCATTTTCTCTGGTAGAGCACTCAGGCCGCCACAGGTACCCCCGACACGAGTGATGTTGAGCTGGCCATGCCAACTGTGTTCACGCCCACCAGAGCCCCCCAAGGTCAAACACAACCCTGATGCAGCCCTCAATGAAATTGAGTTTGACACCCCTGTTCTAGACCAAAGAATTGACTTGACTAGCTTTTTTTATGGAGCAGACAGGGTTACTGTGCTAAACTTGTTATAAATAACTACTGTACTTGAAAGATTCTTCTTTGTGTGTGTGTGCTCTCTCTCTCTCTCTTCTGCAAAATGTCAGCCATTTCCTAATGAGTATGGTAGTGATGGTGAATTTCACATGTTTCTCATTACTCATAGAAGCCAGAGTGTTAATGGTGTGGGCTTTGGGAGTGCTCTGTATGAAGTATTATGCTTCCTGTCTAGAACAGACAAAAACAAGATTGGAATATTAAGAGAAAGTGAAAAAAGCATCATGAAACCAGCTGCTTTCAATAGGCATGATTATACTATGTAAAAATGAATGGCATGAATTATGTTGATGTTGTGGGATAGAAGTTTTGATTAGCCTTGCAAAAAAGAGTTCCTATGCAGATTGTTTGGGGAACTGAGATACTCAAAATAATATATATTTTTCTTCAAGCTACTGTGAAAACTATCTGAAGATGGAAATTGATTACTGTTACCAAGTCTGCAATGAGATGAATTCGGGAGACCTGGTTCCTAAATTAAATGGTAGTGTCAGCACTAGGATAAAACTGATAGGTAGATTGGTATACCTATCATTGGTAATGGCGATCAATTTCCAAAAAATAGGGTATATTTCTTTCTCTTTGTAAGCTTGTACTTATTCTAGAATACATAAAAAGTATATATATATATATGTTTTCATCTATAAATCAAGGGGTTCAATAAAATAAGTGTCATATATATTGAATGATCCATTGTACAGAGGTAAAGGTTCCCCTCATATATGTGCTAGTCGTTCCTGACTCTAGGGGGGTAGTATGCTCATCTCCGTTTCAAACATGAAGAGCCAGCGCTGTCCGAAGACGTCTCCGTGGTCATGTGGCCGGCATGACTAAACACCAAAGGCACACGGATCGCTGTTACCTTCCCACCAAAGGTGGTCCCTATTTTTCTGCTTGCATTTTGTATGTGCTTTCAAACTGCTAGGTTGGCAGAAGCTGGGACAGGTAATGGGAGCTCACCCTTTTACGGCCACTAGGGATTCGAACCACTGAACTGCCAACCTTTCGATCGACAAGTTCAGCATCTCAGCCACTGAGCCACTGCGTCCATTGTGTATAACCCTATTTGAAATTATTCATTTGGTAAGTAAATATAGCTCTTCCGCTGTGAGAGTTGGTTTCTGAGTCTGGGAAAGACATTTGTGCTTCCAAACTTGAACAGCGAAGTAAGCGAAGAAGTTATCACAAAACCTTTTTTCATTTGCCAAGGCTCAGTCATAAAATATTTGAAGTTAGTGTAAACATAGTATTCATCTTCATGTCACGGTCCACACCAAGCCAGCAAAAGAAGAGGCCAGACACACTGTGAGAACAGTCTCCTTCCTGGAGTCTCAGCTTGGCACATGGTGAACAACAGAGTAAAAGAGTTTTTTAGCCAGCATTACTAGCTCTGCTAGCCAGCTACTTCCAGTTAATATTTCTGCTAGCCAGCTGGTTATAAAGACTCAGCACGCTCCACCCTCCTGTTCCTGGTTGTTCCCAGCTGGCTCCAGCAATTACTTTTTTTGGCCCAGCTCCAGCAAGCACTCTTCGAGCACGGTTGCTCTCTGGCTATCTCCAGCAAGTACTCTTCAGAGGCTGGATGGCTTCTGAACGGACCGCAGCTGCCTTGCCTTCCTGGCTTCTCTCCCAGTGTGAGTCCCATCACCCAACACCTATCTGTGGCACCATACATTCCCCTCTCCCCTACGCCTGTGTGGCAACTCCGAAACTGCACAGTGTGGCCACTTTGAACGGCGTGCTTTCTCGGACATTGACACTTCATATACTCTCACTTTCTTTAGATAAGTGGAGCTTAGTGATTATGAATTGGAGGAAAGAGTTCTGCAAATACAAAACGGGACCTTTGCCAGATTCCTGGCAAATGTTGGCAATTATGCTCACTGGATCCAAAAGCTAATAACTATAAGAACATTGATTAGTCCTCTGATGTAATGAAATGGAAACAATATGTGGTTCCCAAGCAATTGCTTATTGCAAAGTTTACAGAGCACTGTTTCTGAATTGCTGCAAAAAGACTCTTAATGCCTTTTGGTCTGAAACATCTGCCTACTAGAAGTGAAAGGGAATAGAAGAGTAATTATTACTTGATTCTTTCCTCAAGGGAAGATGGGAGCAGAGGTGTTCTCTTGGCATTCAGTGATAGGGTGATCCAAGAGCTGGTCAAGAAGGCATTGCCAATGGATATGATTAAAACAACAGGCACCGAACAGAGGTGGGAAGGCTGCTGGCTCTTCTCTCTGAGCAGCTTTCTCCTGAGTCACCAGGAGCAACTAGTGGGGGAGTTTCTTATAAAAAGTAGCTGAAATAATGGCACCGCAGGCAAATCACTTCTGGATTGTAATGCTCATTCATTTGCATTCACAGAATCCTCCCAAAGCCATATGTTTGAAAGCTTAGTGAAACATGTAATGAATATTCTTTGCTTGATGTACTTGAAAACAGAAAAAAAAGCTTTAAAAAGCTTCTTTGTTTTATAAGGTACTTTAGTATTGCTTTGTCAGTATTGTGGGAGAATTACTTTAGATGAACTCCAGTTTAATTGACTCCCAGCATACTCCTGACCAATTCCTGTACCTAGATCAGAGCCAGCACATATGCCACTCAATAAAACTAATGAATTTATCTATATATATACCTACATCTACTTCTTGATGTTTATTTATTAAATGGCAGCAAAATTAAATGTTTACCTTTCTCTATTGGAGGAATCCTAGCATCCTAGCAGTCCACATACCTTTTAATATGCTCTTCCCTTTTGCAGTTCTCTTCATTTGCATTGTTCAAAACATGTTGATCGGCCTCCAGCTTGGCAGATATATTCTTATGAGAAATTTAATGATAAAATTTGATTAACTATAAAGGACATTGGTAGTTTTCTGACAAATAATTTAATAACAATTCCTTGATAAAATTGCCAGAAATGCATATCATTTACTATCTTCCAAATAGAAAAATGCCCTGACATATAACAGAACAATAGAATAACAGAATTGTTAAATTAAGCTTCCATTTACTGATAATTTCAGAGTCATAAGTTTTCTGAACTTTGAAAGTTTTATCTACAAGGAATATAAAGTTGGTTTATTTAATCAAGGTTAGAATAGATATGTTGTTCTCTCTGGCAACACATAATGGAACTTTTGTTGACATCAAGACTGAAATGGTGAGGTTTTATGCATTTGTTTACTGATAAAAGATGGACTACGGGAAGAATAAATTATCTGTTGTACTTTAAGAGAAAGTGATAAGTTACTAAAATTGTACTTGTGATGATATTACTGGATTAAAAAAAAGAGAGAGAATATTAACAATAGAAGGTCACGATTTACAGATAGGATGGCATGCATTCTTATGGGGTGAAAAACATAAAACCCATGGATATTTTAGAAGATATAATTAGAAACTCATTATTATTAATTTGGAATAAAATCAAAAAGCAACACTATATAAGAATACCGTTTTGGATCTCCCCCAACGAAACATTAATGCATCCAAATTTAATAGATTGGACTAAAATAATTAGATATAGGGACATATTAAATGATTTGGGGGAAAAAAGATATTACTAGATAAAAAAAAGTATAAGGACAGAGGTTAGCCTTCCTCACCATAAAATAATTAACTTAATTACATCACTGTGCTTAACTAGAAGTTATAAACAATATTTGATTTTATCATAGGACTCTTGGCATTCAGCCAGCTGTAGAGAAAGGAATACATTCCTTATTAATGAAAACAACAAAACACCAAAGAATTCTTAAACAAAACTGAATTAATGAGAAAAATCTGCTGATTCTACATAAAAGTAAGTAAAAGTATTTGAATATTTGTAATATTGTCAAGAGGACCTTATGTTTAAACTATTTTAAACTAATATGTTGCTGTTGATCATTGAATAGTGACTTGACTCTTTAGACATCTTACCCTAAGGAAGGCCCCAACAGAATGAAATATTTATACACATATTTTGGGGATGAAAAAGGTGGAGAAAAAAGACTTATTGTGCCTTGAATAAATATATATATATGTTGTAAGGAACAGGCCTGAAAGAGCATTCATTTAACATAATACAAATGTTGGAAATTAAGGTCATCTCTACACCTGACTTTAACTCTGCACTAATGGCTTTATTGAATTAGATTATATTTTGACCTTCTGCTGAACACCCTGCAGAATCCATAATATGAATGCACAATGCTTTAATAACTTCATGTCCAAACTTTGCATGACAGGAAAGCATGATTTCTTATAAAGAACATTAATTTGAAAAAGAAACTCATCGTTGTATACAGATGACTGGGTAGAATCTGTGGAATAATATTAGATGCACCTTACCTTTCTGCAGAACAAATTATGGTAACATACGTAAAGACCTGGTTTTATAATCAAGGTTGGTTTGTCCTTGATTATAGAGAAGCAACTGACAGGAGTAGTTTTTAAAAATCCCCAGGCTGTTAGCAATGAAACAGCTATTAAGAGTTGTGTCCTCTTCACTTAATAGAAAAAAGAAAATCATGAAACATGTTTTAGCAAGATAGCAAGTATTACACTGAACCCATTCACATATTCTGCCCGTGTTTCCTTATGATGTCAAATATATTAGCAGAGGGGAACTACCCTGACCATAATATGGGAATTTGGATAATTGAATTCTTGCAAGCTGACATGATGAAGTACTGTGATGGATTGCTGTAAGTACTGTATGGCTGTTTTTAACATTCTGCCTTGTGGGAGAAGCCTGATGTGAGGTGAATTTCTATAAGGATGATAATAAATTGATCTTTGCCTGTGAACTTTATCTTGAAAGAGACTTGGAGGTAAGATGTAATTAATGCAAGAAACTGAAATCAAATGGGGAAGCCTGAAGGAGAACCAGGATCTAACCGATTTGTTACTTCTGTTCTTTTGCAAAGCCACTTGGTAAATTCTGGGGATGATGGCCTACAAATTTTGGTTTAACTTCCTAGTCATCAATGTACATTGGAGAGGAGAAACAGGATTATATGTCCTGGGCTAGAAAGAAGATAGGAAAAACATGTTTTTCTTCACCTGTAAAATGGAAGTCAAGATAAGATATAGGTGCTATTCCTAGGAAGGTCAAAAGGTATTTGCCTCTAACAATGTGGTGAATAGATTTGGTTTTTCTGTGGTACAGATCAGCAAGATGTAATAAACGGAGAAAGATTAAACTTAAAGTTCCAGATCAATTCCAGATCAGGTAAAATATATACTCTTTCTTTGGAAATGGGAAGATGAATGACTGCATCTTATTCTTTAAAATAACACCATTGTATTATCATATACAATCATGAAACTAAATTTTATTTTATTTCCAATTTGTAAGTATAATGTAATTTCTGCCACTATGGTAGAGAAAGCATGTATAACCTTATAAGTGCCAATTTTTACAGCAGTTGGATTGGAGAGGGGAATGATTAAAGGACACTGTATATCAGACATTAATACGATTGAGCGGGTCCAGAGGTATTTCACGAGAAGAGTACTCCACTCCTCTGCTCACAAGAGAATCCCTTATGCCACCAGGCTTGAAATTTTGGGCTTGGACAATCTGGAACTGTGCCGCCTGTGATCTGATCTAAGTATAGTACACAAAATTGTCTGCTCCAATGTCTTACCTGTCAACAACTCTTCAGCTTCAACCTCAATAATACATAGGCAAACAATAGATAAAAACTTCAAGGTAAACCGCTCCAAACTGGATGGCAGAAAATACAACTTCAGCAACAGAGTGGTCAACACCTGGAATGCTTTACCCAACTCTGTTGTTACATCCTCAAACCCTCACAGCTTCAACCTCAAACTGTCTACTGTGGACCTCACCCCATTCCTAAGAGGTCTGTAAAGGGGGCGTGCATAAGCGCCTATCGTCCCTGTCCTACGGTCTCCATTTATTTGTATTCATTTCCTTGTCCATGTCCATGTTCATATTCATACCTGCTATCTTCTACATGTTTGACAAACAAACAAACAAACAAACAAACAAACAAACAAACAAACAAAGGCATGAAGAATGTTCTCAACTGCTTTGCAGGATGATCAAACAGCAGTGATTCTCTTTTGGAAGTGCTGAACTTCAAACATACGAGGGATTTGTTTGCAGTCCAGAATAGGGACCTAACTGCTAACTCCCCACATGAGACAATTGTGTTTAGATTTTGTTTCATTTGTTCATTTATGCTATATGCTTTGAGTAATATAGCATACTAAGAATAATATAGAAACATAAGGAACATAAATTTAATAGTGCTAAATATGTACTGTAAACTCAAATTCTAACAGGGTCCCTTCCTTTAGGGTAAAGATATCAAGCTGATAGCCAGGAAGAAAAGAAGAATGACCTAACCATTCTATCCTAGCCTAATCTATCGCAGATGTTGAGATAATTGGCAGCCTGCATAGCATTCTGCAAATGTTGCCAATTTGCAAGATTTTAAATTAACTTTAGTAATAAGGCATGAAGAAGAAAACTGATGGGTAGTATCCAAAATATTTCTTAAGTAACACCTGGCATCACATCAAAGATGTGTAGCCTGATAGTCAATATCATACTGAAAGTTCAGTGATAACAAATTTTATTCACAGGTGTTTCAGTTGATACCAAATGAACCATAGGTAGTACCCCTTAGCCCAATGTTTCTCAGCTACTTTTAAGATATATTGACTTTAACTCCCAGAATTCCCGATCAGCTGAGGTAGACAACATTGCCCTACCCAAATTTATCTGGCAATCTAGAATCTAAGCAGGGTAGTAAGGACTTGGATAGAAGATAATTAGGGAATACTGATGTTGCAGATTAGACCAGGAAGTAAAAGAATCATCCTGGAAGAAGCAATGCAAACCACTTTTACCCAGATGCATCCCTGATGTGACCAGCAATCAGGTGAATTGAAAGATACCTACTATCAACTGGGATGGAGCTGTTTGGTAGAGGAAACATAATCTATTATTAGAAATAGTGAGATAATGAGATAAGTTTAACATGTAGGAAACATGAGAAAATGGTCTCATATTGTATTATGATAACTTTTCTATAACTTTTTATTTTTTTATGATAACTTTCACCATCTGCTATTCTCCAGACCTGCTGGATGGCATGAATTACAAGAAATGTATTTCAACATGTGCGAAAGCTACCTTAAGAGTATTTCAGAAGATTACTTTACAACAAATAAAGAAAACTTAGAGATAAGAGGGTTCTTTTTACTTATTTCTGATAGATGTAGCCTGGGTGCTTAGATAATTTATTCTGACTAGAGGACCCTCTGAAAGCAGAAGCTAAATCAATACTTAAGCAATAGATTTTAAAAGAGTCAAATAGTCTGCTTTTCTATATATACATATAAGGTACATATACTATATATATTCTTTCTGTTCAATAATGTCTCAGAGACTGCCTGGACAAGTGTTCCTGCAGTTTTCCTGGCAACTGGTTCAGATAGAAAGCCAGCCAGAAAAAACATTGATTTTAATGCCATTTCTCTTTTTCTTTTTTCTTTTGCATTTAAGAAATTTAAATAAATTGAAGTTAAAAAAGTAAAGAATTTTAAACAAGTTGACTTGTCTGTGCACACAAGATGAACATATACAGTACATCCTATCATTTAGCAGTAGAACAATGTAGTGAGTTGTTTGCTGCAGGCATACTCTTTCCTTGATAACGACAAAAATGGATTTCTGAATATTAAAATGAATGCAGTTCTATTTTATGGTTATCCTCTTGAATTAAATAGGCAATTACATTTTTATGGAAGAGATGCAATAGACTGGGTTTTCATTTATTCATTTATAAACTCCCCCTTCCCACACACATTCTACATTAACCTTCAGTTTTAAAATTGGGATACACTAAATGTAGGAAATAATCTAATAGTTTGTTCATGGGCTGGAATTACATTCCTTTAAAAAAAGTACTTTAGCCTTTTCTAGATTTTTGTCAACCCTTAGCCTGGAGTTGAGTAGAAGTTCTGTTGCTAGGGCTGTCAAACTCCCGACCCACAGGCTGGATGCATCATGCGCTAGCCACGCCCATGCCCGGATTAGCAAACCGGGAAAAAGTCCTGAGACATCACATGATGCCACTATGGCACCCTTAGTTTGACACCCCTGCTCTATTGGAATTGAGTAGAGTAATTAAAGTTAATCTGCTTAGGTTCTGTTGAATGCCTAGAACGGATCCTGAGGATACAGTATTATGCGTGAACGACAAAACTAATGCCTCTATCTTGCTCTCTCATCTTAGTAAGAAGGCGGCTCAGAAGTAAATGAGAAGATAATGGTGGAATTGGGAAGTTCATATCTCACCAGGCTCAAGGTTGACTCAGCCTTCCATCCTTTCTAAGGTAGGTCAAATGAGGACCCAGATTATGGGGACAATAAGATGACTTTGTATAAATATACAAAAGTATGAAGCTATTGCTTAACGCATTATAAGCCGCCCTGAGTCTCCGGAGAAGGGCGGCATATAAATCAAATTTTAAAAAAAAGAAAAAGACATCTTGCTCTTCTCATCCATTTTATGAGGGGGTCAGAAAATAGAAAGTACTAATGGTCAGACCCATTTTTGCTGTCTGTGCTGGAGAAGGAAAAGGCTGGATCTTTTTTTATTGAACCAAATAAAAACCCACCTCCAACCAAAGCAGCCATTTTACTCAATTGAGAATGATGAGTCTTCTTTTGATTTCCAAAAAGGAATTTAAGATTGAATTCTAAAATTTCATTGATTTCAGTGGATCATCTTTCTAATAATGACTTAAAACTCAGGAAGGAAAGCCTTCTTAAATGAAAAGAGATGGATACAGAGCGACTTAAGAGGTAGGAGGAAAGTTGATCATATTTCTTCCATAAGGTAAAAGTAAAGGTTCCCCTCGTACATATGTGCTAGTCGTTCCCAACTCTACAGGGCGGTGTGCTCATCTCCATTTCAAAGCTGAAGAGCCAACACCGAAGACGTCTCCGTGGTCATGTGGCTGGCATGACTAAATGCCAAAGGCGCATTGAGCACTATTACCTTCCCACCAAAGGTGGTCCCTATTTTTCTACTTGCTTTTTTTATGTGCTTTTGAACTGCTAGGTTGGCAGAAGCTGGGACAAGTAATGGGAGCTCACCTCGTTATGCGGCACTAGGGATTCGAACTGCGGAACTGCCGACCTTTCGATCAACAAGCTCAGCGTCTTAGCCATTGAACCACCATGTCCCTCTCATTTCTTCCATAAATGTCTTTAAATGAAATTACATTTTTTGATCCATATTTGATTTGGAATCATTATTTCATCCCACCCCAGTATATGCCATTCTAGTACTCCAAATTTTAATTTGTGAGAGAATGCAGGAGAAGGGGGAGGACCTCAAAAAGAAGAGGACATTCTGTTCCATAAACTTGACCTTAATGTTTTCAACATTCTTAATTAATTCTGCATGGACAGTAATTGAAGATATGTCTCTCGGTTGTTCTGAAGAGTTGAATTTGTCCTTGGTAAATGCTGTTATTCGACACAACCACAGAGTTTCCTTGGTCACAATGATTTGCCATGGGCCTTTCCCAGCATGTTTTTCAACTTCCCAATATATCTTACATCCTGGTATTTTCTAGAGAATTCCCACTCAAACACCAACAAAGCCAGACTCTGCTTAGTTTCAAGCTCAGACAACGTCTAGCAGGTGTTGCCACATTCTGGGACTCTTAGATGTTTTCTAGTAGATAGTCATTTATATATCAATGCCTTTGTGTGACTTCATTTTATTGGCATATGTGCAAATAAGGGAAGTGTCTGATGAATAGAATAGCTCTGAGCTGAGGGATGAGGTGCCAATGCAACCAAAGTTTGAATGCTTAGAAATGATAGCACTTTCATAGAAAGATATTCTATGGAATATAGTCCTGGAATTAATAAATAGAAGACAGCCTAGCTTTCCTCTACCTGATAATTTCCAGGTGTGTTGAATACAGTGCTTCCCAAACATTTTCCTTTATTATCCAAAGCTGCTTATTAGAAAATCCCTTTTACCCAATGTAGGTAAAACACTTTATGAATTTAAATATCCCTGTTATGATTACGTAATGAGTTTGTACCAAATTTTGGATAAATTATCCAGGTTTTGGAAGTACTTCCACAATGGCTAAAATAACAGAGAATTCTGGAAATTACAATCTCCATCTGGAAGATACCCAGATTGTGCTAAAATATTACCAATGTATCCTTTTTTTTTTTTTTTTTGCAATTTGATTTATATAAAGAAAGCTATAAGGAAACTGGAGTTAATCATATTAGTTTTGAATGAAATGTTGGTCTTAATACATTTGATTGGTTGCAGTGTACTCTAAGAATCTACCTACAGTCTTAGTTTATCTTTTAAAAAAAAGTACATAGTTTTAAGTTTTAAGAAACTTAATCCTGTGTTTTTCATGTATGCTAATTCAGTTTTAAAGCTACTCTTGATAATTGCTAGTTGTATTATCCTGTAGTTACTTGTGAGATTAGCTTTAGTTAGTAACACTGTAATAATCTTTTTTAGTAGATTTATCAATTGCTCAAACCAATGTTTAAATTACTTAATTGTGGTGATTAGGAGGGATTCTTTCTCCAGATAATTAAATGCATAACTAAATAGGCACCAAATTGGCATCAAATAAGGCATTTCTGGTCCAGGAGATAATGATAAATAAGTAGAGTTTTTAATTCTCTGGAATGTACTTAAGGGCTTCAGTTTTCCAGTGATATTATGGATAGAAAAATGCTTACAAAAGGATGCCTTTGTCTGCTAAAAATCTACATTTGGCAGGACCCAGGTGATTGTGCCAGCCCATTGCTTCCCCAGTGAGACTGACACCCTCCTTGATGTCCTTCTGGAAGTCCTTTAAAACTTGGTTTTGTCAACAGACTTGGAGGTTTCACCAAAATGGGGGTTTAATGAAATGGCTACATTGATTGTAACATCTATGCTATCCAGTGGTGGGTTCCTCCCGGTTCGGTCCGGTTCAGCAGAGCCGGTAGCGGTGACGATATGATGTCACCGAACTGGTTCTCCCCCCCGCCCCCCCACTCCCCCCCCATGTTATTCTTACCTTTTATTTGGTCCCACCTCCAATCCTTTGCTGCCTCCTGAGTCCCAGCTGATGACTAGAGGGGAAAAAACTGTTTAAACTCTTGCTGCTGGGCTTCAAAGGGCCGTCCTACAGCTGATCAGTGTTAAAAGCAAACAAATGAGTCGGGTCGTAAGTGCGAGGACTGGTCGTAAGTGCGAGGACTTTCAGAAATGACTCTGACCAGCTAGCCACGCCCACTTAGTCACATGACCTCCAAGCCACACCCACAAAATAAGCCACGCCCACAGAACCGGTAGTAAAAAAATTTAGAACCCACCCCTGATGCTATCCATACCTTTTAGGTTTTTTTAATTACAATAATGTTTATGTTTTAATATTTTCTAATTATTATTTTATTTTATTGCACATTGCCCAGTCATGTTTCTGTGAGATGGGCAACATGTAAATCTGATAAATACATAAATACATATCCAAATGGTGGATTGGAAGGACAGTTGGTGGGGGCAGGATCCTACTTTAGCACCTATCCCTCTCCATTGCTTAGAGCCGCAGTAACACTTCATTTCATTTAATAGTAAAGCCGCCTTTGATTTAGGGTTACATTGCTATTTTCCCACTTGGGACCACTCTAAAAAAAAATGCATTTTGGTAAAATTAACTAATGCACAGTTCAGTAAATTAACAATGTTCACAGTGACGAATCTGACACTGGAATAAATGAAGGCTTGATTTGAAATTCATGGGATGAGAGAAGGATAGAATAATAAAATGGCTAGGGAAAAATGAAAAATCCTCAGAGTATTCCAACTTCAAGAATTCTGCAAGGCCCCCTTCCTAATTATTACTGTACAGTTCATGCTTCAGCATGTTTATTACAAATCTTTTGTGCTTATTAGAATAATGTACACTTCAAGTGTGATTTTTCTAGCAGAAGTCAAATTTGTTGCCCTAGCATTTTATTGTTGGCAATTTAAATGGTTTGGGTCACTGACCATTGCTTCCCACTTCCAATTGATTAATGTAGTGCAAAAATAATTAGATCTCTACACCACTATCGTTATCACACTGTATTGGCCACACCATCTATTTCTGGGCTTTTTGGATAACAAAAAAACTTGGTGCTATACACTTCATCCTACCTTGTATTTCTTGTTATGTTATCCTGCCAAGATAGTGATCCTTATATAACTTCTTTTTGTGGCCTCTCAGCTGACATTCAGGTTGTGCCTGCTGCTTAAAACAGTAACTGAAGAGTGAATCTTTAAGCATGCCTTTTTCTTGAATAGGAAAACTTTCTTAAAACCCTTTTTCTGAATTATGTTCTCTTCCTCCCTCCCTTTAACTATTTACAGAGTTTCAGTTTCTAATGTACCAGGGTATTTATAAGAAAGCCCTTGAGAATTTGGAACTATATGCAGAGAACACAATTAACAACACACTGGGTGAGGAACATTCAAATTGATGTTGTTCTATGTAAAAAAAAAACAAGTCTGAAATAATACATTTGGAAATATATGAAGTCATTTGGAAATGGTATAGCAGTTTGGAATTTAAAACTTTAAATGAACAACATTCAATCATAATTTTAGAAATCTAAAATTAACTTCACCTCCAAAAGGGCATTGGGGAATAGCTTTTCATCCCAGATTCATTATATTGGATTCTAAGTAAAATGAGGAAAATCCTCAGGGACGATTCACACCCTGGTCAGCACTTCTTTACTCTCCTAGCATTGGGTAGGAGATATGAAGCATAGCCAGTCGTATGAACAGGCTGAAAAACAGCTGTTATCCATGGGCTGTCAGACTCCTGAATGCAACATATCATAAGCATGTAGTATGATAGACTTGCAGGGCCGGCGCAACAGGTTCATATTGGGGCAATATATTATAATGTAATGTTACACATATATATGTATAGAGCAGTGGTGGGTTTCAAAAATTTTTACTACCGGTTCTGTGGATGTGGCTTGGTGGGTGTGGCATGGCTTGGTAGGTGTCGCATGGCTTGGTAGGTGTGGCTTGGTGGGCGTAGCAGGGGAACGATACTGTAAAATCTCCATTCCTTCCCCAATCCAGGTAAGGTTACTGCAAAATCCCCATTTCCTCCCTATCAGCTGGGACTTGGGAGGCAAAGAATAGATGGGGGTGGGGCCAGTCAGAATTTTTACTACTGGTTCTCCGAACTACTCAGAATTGGTCAGAACCTGCTGAAACCCATCTCTGGTGTAGAGGATTGTGTCTTATTAGTATAATTTATTGGGTTAGGGTTTTTCTTTCTTTCACTGTGAGTTATTGATATGTATGTTGGGGTGGGGTGCACAAAGGGAAGCTCAGCCAATCTCATTGTACACATGTTGTGCAACTTGACAATAAAGGTTGAATTGAAAAGGTAAAGTCTAAACCGGTGTTTTTCAAACTTGGCAACTTTTAAGATGTGTGGACTTAAAACTCCCAGAATGCTGGCTATGGCATTCTGGGAGTTGAGATCCAAACATCTTAAAAGTTGCCAAATCTGAAAAATCTTGATTCTATAGAATTTGAAAAAAAAGTTTAATTTTTCATTCTAAAGATATGTCACGTTAACAATATGAAAACAATTTCCTATCTTATTATATTAAGCACTAAGGAAAATTTCCAAATTTATTCTGCTATGACACTTATTCTTGAACATTTTTGAGTACTGATGTAATCCTGGAATAATTTCTCACCCTCCCCCACAAAAAAATATTTGCCAGATATGAAAATGACAGGTATGCCTTCACTTCTAATGTATTGGGGAAAAAAGTTGCTTTTCTGACCTGGTATTAACGAGGAGATATGTAGAGCTGAATATTTGGTGGGTAGCCTAGAGCAGATTTGTAACCTTTTTGGCACTAGGGACCAGTTTTGTGGAAGATAATTTTTCCACAGACCAGGAAGCAGGGAGTTTGCAACCTAGATCCCTTGCATATTTGTGCCGTTTATAGTAGGCTTCGTGCTTCTAATTTAATCTAATGCCTAATGATCTGAGGTGGAGCTGAGGCAGTGATGCTAGTGCTGGGGAGAAGTTGAAAATTTAGATGAAACTTCACTCACTTGCCACTCACCTCCAATTGTGTGGCCCAGTTCCGGTCCGTGGCCCCGGGGGGTTGGGGACCCTTGGCCCAGAGAACAATACACTATTTTTTCTTAGATAACATCTTAGGGGAACGATATAGGTCATTAAATCACTGCAAATATGTGGAGATTGTTTTCCTTATATGCTCTTTGACAGTTACCTTTCTGAAATTCTAAGCAATAATTAATTGCTTAGTATTAAATACGAGAGTCAGCAGTTCAGTCTCCTGTTTGGTAATAATCTTATTACTTAGCCTGCTTTTTCAATTTGAATTCTTGAGCTGTCATTCCTGGGTTAAATGATAAGCACCAAGGAAAGAGCTGCTTTTTCTGACATAAAGACTGCTTTTGCTTCTGACATTTCAGAATGTAATTGTTCTCTCAGGGGTAGTAATAGTTCCATACAAAGTGCCAAATACTTGTAAAGAGAGTCAGTTGCTGTTAGAATTTATGGAATTGTACTGTTAGAAGGTATGGGGACAGGTATGCCTGGGTATGGCCCACAGACCGTAAAATGCCCAGGTCTGTTTTAGACAAATAACACTGTAATCTTGACCATGCCTGCCTCCAGGAAAATCCAACTCACAAACTTAAAGAACCACTGAGCCTTTAAGTCAAGTTTGATGTTTTGGAGGAAACTGATAGGAAGTTGGCAGGCATCAGTAAGTCAACCAAATCCTAAGAAATCTCCTTAGGATATGGAAATCCTTTACAAACATAGTAAGATTCCCCAAACCTGGACTCATCACCCAAGATCCAACACAAGCCATACAAAGATGATAAAACTGGCCAAGGTGACAGTCCACTCAGGTAAACATTTCTTTCAGGATACCAGAAATTATACCCATTTAAAAACAAAAGATCCTTGCCTCTATGTGACTGCCACCTCCAGCTGCAATGTTAATTAAGCAGGAAGCTAGTTGATAGGGTAAATGAGTGAAAAAACCCACACAAGCTCAACAGGGTGTCTAACCAAGCACCCCATTTGTCAATCCAGCTAATTAGTTTCCAATATTTCTTAGAAGGGTCCTTGCTTTGAGCAAGGCCCCCTCATTTCAACCTTGAGCTTCAAATATTCTCCTTTATCAATTCCTAGAGGTCAGATGCTAATCCTGGAAGGAGCAAAAGAAAGGATTCACTATAAAGGTAACTACCACAAACCTTTAAGTTCCTAGCTAATCTTTTGACTGTTATTTTGCACTTTACCCTGTTGAAATAACATCTGCCTCTGTTCCAAGTAATTTGGCCTCTGTGTTCTATGGAGGACCTGGCCTAGATCTGAATCCAGAACTTTCTTCTAAGGCACAATGCTAGAAATTGGGAGACTGAGTTCTAGTCCAGCTTTAGGCACACAGCCAGTTGGGTGACCTTGGCCAGACATTCATTCTCAACCCTAGGAAGCAAGCAAGGACAAACCATTCCTGAGAAACCTCGTCAGGAAAACTGTAGGGGTCAACACTGACTCAAAGGTACCCCCCTCCTCCAAAAGAAAGATCATAAAGAGTCAGTTTAGTGTAACGATTGATAGTATCAGGCTAGAAATTGGATGAATATGAGTTCTCAGCCCTGGGAAGAAGGCAAGAGCAAACTCTTTCTGAAAATGTTGCCATGAAAAAGTGCAGGTTGTCAGGAGTTAAAACTGACTCAAGGCATACACACACACAGTTGATAAATTAATTAGGGGGATAAAGGTTGGATGCTGAACCTGCTGCCTGTTTTTGTAGGCTGAAAATTGGCAAAACGGCTATCTTCATGCTATTCTCCTTGCCCTGAATCATCTCATGCCAGGAATTTTCCAGAGAGCATGGTGGGAGAAAGCTACGACCAATTCACATATCCTTGCAGGCAGACTCACAAAGTAAACAACATGGGCTAAAGGAGGGGTAGGCCACTATTTCTCTGCCAAGAGAAATGATGCTCTCGAATGATGACTTGAGAGAATGGTGACGTTCATAATTTTTCATTTATGCAAGTCATGTCAGGATTTGTGTAAGCAGATGTTTACGGATGCTTTTCTAAACCAGGTGAAAGTGTGAAAAAGCAGTGCTAGAAATATAATGTCCATTTAATATATGTGTGCGCACGCTGTGTAAGTAAGTAAATGTTCTTTGGGAGAAGCTGAGCCATAGCTCTTGCTGGTCTTCTTGCTTCCAACTGGTCTTTGGAATTCAATTTCCCCCAAAACTCTGCAACTCACTTAAATGCTTTGGCTTTTCTCATCTTTGAAGCAAACTGTTCACCACAACCTTCAGTGAAAACTAAGACAAGTGGAAAAAATATGACTGTACTAATATTGATACAAACCAACTGCATGAAAAATGAGTCATACAAAAGTTCTTCCACATTTTGGCAGTTATGAAGCATAACAATTTTAAATGCAAATTTAAGTGTAAAAAGTCAGAACAAAATATAAAAGATGCAACATTTATAAAAAAGACTGAACAGAACAATGCAATATAACCCTTGATGATCTTGTTTCACATTGTTTTCTATTGCACATGTTAAAGTCAAGTGACCTAACTTTTACAAATTGGATAGAACTGTTTTAACTTTTCCCTCACTGCTATTTTTAGATTGAGTTAATATTCCTGTTCAACCAATCTAATTCTTTATAAAAAGGTGTTTTTTTTTATATGCAGGATTTTTATTCTGCATATGCACATTTAATTTGTATCTCTTTTAATAGAATGAAGTAAAGTAATATAATGCAACATGAAATATAATTACATTAACCTTTTGTAGTTCTTATTAATAATTTCATACCAAATATGCTACCAGTACTGGAAGTATTTCTTTTTCTTTTAACCATGCAAAAATAATTAAAAAAAACAGCACTGATCTTCAGCAATGTTTTCTTAGAATAAACCAACCAGAGTCCACAGCAGTTTTCAGTGTAGTGCAAAATTAAAGAGTTAACCATTTCCATTAACTAATTGCACCTCAAATATTTTTAAATTGTTAACAATTTCTTATGAAAATGGTCAAATAGGACAAAGAGATTAACTAAACCCAATGGGTAAATTCACAAAGTATATATTTTGTGACTCCTTTAAAAAGGCTAATATAACCATGATTTTAATATGTTCCCGTAGTTACTGGTTCCCCAATTAAATTAAGGTGGCTAATTGTAGGAAAATTAAAACCACCAGGTTGGCAAACTTTACGTACCTGCTCTACTAAATTTTTATCTTGCTAAAAACCTTAAGCACTTCTCAGAAGTGTACAGTTGCCCTAGTTTTGGGAAAATATCTTTATTTCATGCACTTAAGACTTTTTCCCTTTGAAATGTTCATCCTAGGTTATCTTTCGGTATCTTTGTGCTTTGGGTAAAACATTGGCTGGAGTGCAGAAGTTGTCTTGTAGACCTTTTATCAGAGTTCATTATGAGAGTTTTTATCAGCAGCTTTGAACATCAGGATAGAATTGAAGATTTTTAGGGCTGGTCCCAGTTTAATACTCATTATTTTGACAATGTCTGCTTGAGTCATTAGAAGAAAAGCTTCCCCATCGATTTGCTGAAAGGAAAAAAAAATCTACACGTTAATGACTCCACACAGTTATGAATGTACTCTCAACTCTATAACAATAATTTAAAATGGGACCAAACTATTCACTACAGATATAGTGAAATGGAATTTGTTAATCTTAAAAGTGAATTGAATTCTCCCTTTTTTATTGCATGAGAAATATTCCTCAGTGGTGCTTATCAACTTTCCCCTCCAAGACTGCCATCTCTTCTGCCTCTTTAGTTAGCATAAGTGATTCAGCTATAAGAACAGAGGTCAGGATGGGTTTCGTAGAAAAAACAAAACAAAAATCTATTCCAGAATTCTTTGAGCACCTGTTCAGCTCAAGTTTCTTTTAACTTGTGTCAAAGGATTAAAGGGATGTGAAGCTAATAGGAATGATTTATCTTCTAAAATACAGAAGCAAGCCAGAAGCATGTTGTTTGCTGTATGTAGGAGGTTTGTGAAAAGGCTTCAGAAGTGCTCTGAAATATGCTGGAAGATGTACAAAGCTCTTTATGCATTCTTCAAAAAAGTTGCATCACTGCTGCTGAAGCTGTCTGTAATTTCTTTTGCATGTGTACGAGGACATAATCACTTCCAGCAAATTCAAGATGAGATATTTGTGTTGGTTCCAAAGCCTCTTTTCAAAGGATTATCACAGCCTTCATATGTAGTTTTGGAAATCTGTCACAATGATTATATGCAAATTCCTGCATACCAACTATAAGTCACTAGTTGGGTTTAAATAGTATCCATAGTAAAGTTATTATATTATATCCCTTTAAAGAAATCCTGGTATTTTAAATTACGGTGGTATAGAAATATTTTTGTTTTCCTAAACATTCTCTTTATATTAATCAAGATCACAATAGCATCAAAGCCACTGGGTTAGTTTAGTCTTCCCCTTTTTTTCATTACTTTGCAAGCAATAAATAGGGATGGAAAACTTGACGTTTTCCTGATAACATTGAAATACAATTATGAGCACTGCTTACCATGCTGCTTGGACTGGAACTAGATTAGCAACATTTAAAAATTCACAAGTCTGTTATCCATGCAGAAAATAACATCCCAATATATTAAATGGGCAAAATTGATTAAAAAAGGAGGTTAGTATCAATGCCCAATTTCTTTTTACTGAACGCCTCGCTTTGAAGAATAATTACACTCCCTGAAATGTATGTCACATTGAAACTTTGAACTTGCCAGGCATTAGACATTGCCACATGCATATAACATTGTCACGTAATTTAAAGTAACATTTTAAATATTCGATCGAACAATGCCTTTCTTGATTCGAGAAAGAACTACAATTCCACTTGAATTTCTAGGGCAAAATTAATTACACATTTAATTTCACTGAAGTCAGTTTTAAGACAATTTGATGAAAACCATGCTGAGAGACTGTCTTCAGAAATGAAATTAAAACAGGGCTGATTTAATGTAGACATGTTATCTTTTGCCAATTAAACATTATATGAAACCCTTGATCACCAAAGGACTGATCTATTATACTCACCTCATCTTTGAATACTTTGCCATGCTCCTCACAACCTGGCAAACTCCGAATGAACTCTGAGACCTGCCAATCAATTTTAACAAAATAAAGAAGTAAGAATAATAGAATAACTGTCTATCTCTTCATTTTGCTTCTAAGTGATAGGAACTAGGAAAAAAAAATCAGCAAATGCTTGTTTCAAAAGATGGCAAGGGTACAATGCCTTCTTCCAATTTTATAAACAGCAATGGTCAAGCTGTCTAAACCCTATATTCCACTTAACCTTTGTCAACTCTGACGTGAACCTGGCTGAAGCCATCTTGTGCTGCCTTATAGTTGCCACAAAGCCTGAGAGGCGGAAGGGAGGGAGGAAGTAGATAGCCTGGCTAACAGTCAAAACAAAAAGTTTAGCTGTTTTCAGCCACATGTCATCGTAACATGTGGCTGTTGAAGGAGGAGAGGAGCCTGCCAGCTCTATTCATTGGACAATGTGACCAGTGACACCTGGAAGGGGGGATTTTTACTCTTTCAATTAGGTGAAAACTGTGGGAACTTTCAGAGTTGGTTTTCATCAGCTGTGCTGATATGATGTATCAAATAAACATGTTCTTTGAGGAATCTACCTGCCTCAAAGTTCTGCTTTCAATGGGTGCATTACTTGGAACGCTGACAACCTTTTTTAGTCCTGTTTTAAGTTCTTGATTTATAACTATTTTTAATGACCCTTTAGGGACACAGTGGCTCAATAGCTAAGACGCTGAGCTTGTCGATCAAAAGGTTGGCAGTTCAGCGGTTCGAATCCCTAGTGCCACGTTAATGGGGTGAGCTCCCGGGGTTAGCTTCTGCCAACCTAGCAGTTCGAAAGCAGGTAAAAAATGCAAGTAGAAAAATAGGGACCACCTATTTCCCTAGAGTCAGGAACAACTAGCATATATGTGCGAGGGGAACCTTTACCTTAGTGACTCTTTGAAGTTACAATGGCACTGAAAAAAGTGACTTGTGGCGGGTTTTGTCACTTTTGACCACTGCAGCATCTTCATGGTCATGTGATCAAGATTTGGTTGGCAACTGGCATGTATTTATGACAGTCCCAGGATCACGTGATCACCATTTGCAACCTTCTCAGCTGGCTTTCGACAAGCCAAGTTAATGAAGAAGCCAAATTCACTTAATGATTGCATGATTCACTTACTTGTGGCAAAAAGTTCATAAAATGGGACACCACTACTTTGCTTAGTAACAGAAATTTTGGGCTCAATTATGGTCGTAGGTCGTTACTTATAACCATAATTGGGGAGCTGTAGCTGTAGCTGTACTATCTGTAACAGCATTTCGTCTACAAGTCATATATTCTGCCTCTTCAATTTTATTGACTGATGTTGATGAAGCAAGATTGCTTAGCATTTAGACTCTAAGCCCCATCCCACTCCATCTATGCTGCTTCACAGAAGCATAGCGGTATTCCTGGGACGAATGAGCAAAGAACAGTGGGAGTATAACTTAAAAGTAAATAATTCTAGTGCAGGGGTGTCAAACCCATGTCGTCACAGCAGCATCACATGGCGTATTGGGACTTTTTCCGCCTTCGATAAACCAGGCATGGACATGGTCAGCATGTGACGCATCCAGCCCATGGGCCAGGAGTTTGACAGCCCTGTTCTAGTGGGATCAGTCAAGCCATGAAGGTCATCTCTGCTGCCCAGCTAAGACATACAGGCACCTATATCAAGTAACAGCAATGTAGGAAGATATTGGAGATGGGAGGCTCACTGACAATAGCAAAATCATAGTGAATGGGAGAAAGCAATGATAGACCAACCTATATTTTACCAAGAATATTAAACTGAAACACAAAATAAAGTGATTGATGAGATAATGTCGGCTGAGGGCCTCCCAGGTTGGGTGGCCCTCAATACACTATTGACAATCTTTTCAAGACTTAATGTTGATTAGTAAACAGCTAGAATAAAGCTTTCAGGACTCTAGTTACTGATGCCGACATCCAGGAAAAGAAAATTCAAAGCTGCAAAAATCTGTGGTGGAAACGTGGAATTTAAGAAAAGCAAGAACATCCTCGAACACCACTTTAGATTGAACTGAAAAGGGAAACAACAGGAGAGAGGGGAAGGAGTAGAGAGAGCAGAAGGGAGAAGAGAGGAGAGGAGAAAGAAGAAAGGGAAAAGGAGAGGAAGAAAGGGAGGGGAAAGAGGGGTAGAGGAGAAGGTTAGAAGGGGGGAAGAAGAGAGAAGCAGGGGAAGAGAAGGAGAAGTAGGAAAGAGAAGGAGAGAAAGAATGAAGGAAGTAGGAGAAGAAAGAAGGGGGAAAAGAAGGGGAGGTGAAGAAGAAAGGTTGGAGTAAAGGTAAAGGTAAAAGAGCAGCCCTGAAAAAGTAAAAATGAAAAATGAAAGTTAAAAAAGATGATGAAAAATGATGCAAATGACTGTACATGTAAATGTGTTTATGAGAAATAAAAATAAAAAAAAATTAAAAAAAGAAAAAGAAAAGAAAAGCAAGAACATAAGAAAGCTGAATACAATGAAAGACGACATGAATGGACTGTTTGTTGACATCTATGGCACCAGCAAAATGAAATGGATCATACTCTTCACTACTCAAAACATGAAAAAAGGGGGGGAAGGAAAAATTGAGTAAATCTGGGAACAGAACATTGCAGAGAGTCAAGCAACAAAACAGGCCTGTTTCATTCAAAACACCATGTACGGAACAGTCTGCATTGCTTCCAATATGCAGGAACATTCAGAGTAAAATGGTCTGGAGGAGACATAGAGCATTCCAATGTTCCCTAAAATATCTCTAGAATAGTGTTAGACATGCCTAGAAAGAAGTTTGAATCTCCCGAAGAAGATACTTATCTTTGTGACATGTACTAATATTATCTTAAGATAAGGTACAAAATGAATATAGTCTGCCAATAAACTTCAAATTCAGTTTACTGAAATTAGGATGAGCCATAAAGAGGCAAACGCAGAGCCAAAGCACTAACACACATATCTATGAGACCGTGCACTCAAGGCAAAGGAACCAGGCATTGGAATCTCTATTCTATCGCAGTAACAGAGGGGGGGAAAAAATGGGAGCAAGTTAGCTTGAAAGCATATTTATAAAGTGGATGTGTTTGCAGAGGTTCTAGGAGCAGAGAGACACCATAAAACAGGGGTGTCAAACTGGGGGCTGGATCTGGCCCATGGGGTGCTTAGATCTGGCCTGTGGGGTCGCCCTGGGAACAGCAAAGGACTGGCCCGCAATGCCTGTGCCAGCAAAAACAGAGCTCAGGAGTGGCCTCCTGCCACTGGCAGAGGCCAGTGAAAACAGCTGCATTTTTGCTGGCAGAGAGCTCGGGCCACAGACGCAGTGGTGAAATCCAAATTCTTTTACTACCGGTTCTGTGGGTGTGGCTTGGTGGGCGTGGCAGGGGAAGGATACTGCAAAATCTCCATTCCCTCCCCACTCCTTGGGGAAGGGTATTTTAAAATCTCCATTCCCACCCCACTCTGGGGCCAGCCAGAGGTGGCATTTGCCGGTTCTCCGAACTACTCAAAATTTCTGCTACCAGTTCTCCGAACTATTCAAAATTTCCACTACAAGTTTTCCAGAACCTGTCAGAACCGGCTGGATTTCACCCCTGCACAGATGCCCCCGACATGAGTGACATCGAACTGGCCATACCACCCTGGCCACACCCACCACAGCACCCTGAGGTCAAACACAACCCTCATGCGACCCTCAATGAAATAGTTTGATATAGAAGGTCAGTAGTGGAATTGATGTGCTCTCTCACTCTGAGCCTGACCTATTTCACTAGGCTGTGTCTGAATGGAAAAAAAATAGGGGGAATGCTTTGTATGCTATCTTGAGTGCTGACTAACAGGTGGGAAGTAAATCTAGCAAATCAATAAAAAGGACAATACAAAATACCTTTCTCCCGACAAAAGTAGAAAAAATACCCTATAAACAGATCAGTATTCACTTTCACTAGCCTACTTTATTATGATAGATAATAGCATCACCTCCTAATATAAATATAAAGGCAAAATTGAAATAGAAATACACAATGAATATATCATCACAATAGATTATGTTATATTCTATTCTAATAGAACTCTATCAAGCAACATTAGCTGATGGTGAATGAAAATTCCATTTTTAAAAATATTTTTTATGAAATATATAAAAACATTCAAGAAAGAAGAGAAGAAGAGGAAAGGAAGGAAGGAAAACAACTAAGAAAACTAAAATAGATGACTTCTGTCCTTCTTTTCAAAAGTTATTAACAAACCCACTGTCTCCCCTGCCTCTTAAATCTTCCAGAAATCCCTTCATCCCCTTATTTAATTCTTACTCGTCTCAATAATTAAATCCATAAATCATTGTTTCAGGGGGTTTTTTTCTTTAGCAAAAAGTCTATTAAAGTTTTCCAGTTTTTTAAAGTGAAAATAAAATTTTAAGTCATACCTCATCTGTGCTCCATTTAGAAACTTTACTGGCAGGAATCCCAGCCACTGTAGGAAGGAGCTTACTGTGCTGTTCCCATCGCAATGGAAATGCAGGAATTGTGAGCTTGGAAGATAAAATGACTGGCTGCAGATGGGAACTTCTGCTATTGGTTTCCTTGCTGTCTGCAAGCAATAATAACACAAGTTTTATTATTGTATGCGTGATATGACCACACTTGTAAAGGAAAGGTATGTTCAGTATAACATATTTGGCCCATTTGACTTATTATTACTAAATGGCATTAATTAATGAATACTCTATAGAGCAGGGGTCGGCAACCTTAAACACTCAAAGAGCCATTTGAACCTGTTTCCCACAGAAAAGAAAACACTGGGAGCCACAAAAACCTTTTGACATCTAAAATGAAAATAACACTACATATATTGTTTCTTACCTTTATGCTATGTATAAAAAAATGATAGTGTGTTGCATTTATGTACTCAATGAACAGCTACAGAGAAAAAAATTTTTTTTTTATTTCTGCATGCAACAAACACATTTTGAACTCTGAAAAAAAAATGGGTCGAAAAGCTCAATAAATCGCGTGCCAGCGGGTGTCGCACATTGGCGGTTCTGACGCATGTTTTGAGTGACAGGAAGCTGCAGCAGAGGGATGAAATAATCATATGTGGCTCCAGAGCCACAGACCCTATTGCAGACCCCTGCTATAGAGTATAAGAAACACTCTAATCTCTACTAATTATGTCTGAGATAGATACATAACTACATTTTCTTGAACACAGTTTAAACTACCTTATGCACTTACCTGCCATGAAAAACAATGGAAACTGTTCAGCCATAATTTCCCCCCGCATTTTTAAAAAACTATATCATTGCTTCAGCTCCCAATGGTAGGTGGAATGTTCCTAGTGCCTTCCCTTAAATATTGCCATCTTATGGGAGCTAGGAAGTGTGTCTTTTCATTTGGTAGCCCCTGCGCTATGGAACACTTTGCCTCCTGAAGATCTACCCTCCTAGTCTTCTGTAAAGCATTAAGGATCTGGGGCGGACCCACAAACACTGGGATGAAGGGACTGCACATTGGAAGCTTGACTTGGTGCCAGGATTTTGTTTTTGGTTTTAATATGGCTTTTGTGTTGTTTTAATTTTTGTTCTGAAGCCACCCAGAATTTGTTATAAGATGGGCAGCTATATAAATGCTGTGATGGTCACTGGTTGTTGTTTTTTTTTAACCCTAAACCTGAAATCTCTCACTGGGCACTCCAGTATAATATTTTCTTCAATTTATCTCCTTTTTATGGTTGTCCATAAATGCCAGTTTCACAAACCCACCACACACTAGTCCTGGCTGAACAATTCACTGCAACTTATAGCTGGTCACTCACAACTCACCTAACACAAATGAAAGCTTTACCTCTACTTTCATCTATGTGAGACTGCTTTTCCTTCCATTTTTACAGGCTGAATTCTGCATTCTTTTTTTGTCTACAATTACTAATTTGATGATAATAAAGATGATGATGACATCCACTTTGTCAGCATGTCTGTATTTTGTAAACTGCCTAGAGTCCCCTGCAGGGGTGAAATGCTACCGGTACGGGCCGGTTTGCCTGAACCAGTAGTAAAAAATGCTACTGGTTCGTCGAACTGGTAGTAAAAAACGTAAAAAAAAAAAAGTTCTGACGATCAGCTGAGCGACATGCGATCGTCAGAACTTTTTTTTTTTTTTTTTACTTTTTTAGCATTTTTTTACAACCGTTTCTCTCGTTTGGTGCGCATTACGCATGTGCGCACACATGCACGGCCAGCAAATTGGTAGTAAACTGATTCAGATTTCACCACTGGTCTCCTGGGATTTAAAATAATCCTACGTTTTAAAATAAAAAATAAGTAAGTAAATTCCACCTTTAGTCACTTAGTATTAATCATTATTTCTATGTTTACTTATATCTTGATTATTTTTTTTTTACCACTGTGAACTCCGTAGGAGAATTCAGAGGGACATTGCCTAAACCCCCTAAAGGCAGTCTAAAACCAAACAGTCTTATGAAGGCAACCTAGTGTGGTTCTGATTTTTCATAAAATGCTTCATTAATGAAATTATTCCATAAAGCCAATTGAAAGTATTAATTTGTGTCACTAGTGAAACTCTTGTACAGCACATATAGCATGAAATAACAGCTACCTTTGGTTTCATTTATAGATAATACTTCATTTTCCATTTTTCTTTCTTCACAGCCATCTTTCCCAGTGAGTTCCTTGGTGTGCTCTCCCCTAAATAATAAAAAAGCTTCACATTTAATTATCTGGTAATGATAATAATATAGGGTTTTTTTCACTTCTAGCTAAACATTTTATAAGATGTATAATACAAATTATAATGTATTGTATGTAAAATAAAATATAGAAATCAAAATCAAATTATTTCTCAAGACAAAACATTAACAAGAAGTCTGGTTTCATAATGTAATATTAACTTGCATAATCAATTTGCTGGCTACTATATAAAATGGTACAAAACCAAAAACCAACATATTTCCATTTCCATTGTCTTCTATAACAATGATATCTTTAGATCTCTAGAAGGCAAGATGTTTTCTTTAAAGTGGAACATTATATAAAGTTACTTTGAATTCCTTCTACAATTTTATTAAGTATTAAATGATGAGTCCAAAGATAATTGATTCCACGGAATGCACATCAGGCATATAAAACCCCAAAAGGATGTGATATCATAGTTCTAGCAAATGGAATTGACAACACCTTCTGATCTACAAATCATATTACTTGCTCAAACGTGTAAGAAATTTTAAAAAGCCTGAAGCCATCAAATGATAATATGACTATATTTGAAGCCATTGGAGAAACTGTCTGAAAAGATGAAAGTCACTCAATAAAAGTAGGGAGCTGTAGATGTAAAATAAAAAAACCTGTTTTCCGCAATCAAAAACTAGAAGCGTTGTATATTCCTAATCTAGAAATTATAGGGAATTTATCCATCCATCCAATATATATGACCTCCCATCCATCTAAAAAACAACAACCTCTGGGCAGTGAACAAAGTAAAATCTAACATTCTATTAAAACTAAAAAGAAACCAATTGGGGTTTCAATAAAAAATCTTAATTCCCATTTATCACATACATTCACACCAGAACTCCAGAATTAACAACCTGTCCCAATACCTGGAGAAAGAGTCTTCACAGCAGGGGTGAAATCCAGCTGGTTCTGGAGAACTGGTAGCGGAATTTTTGAGTAGTTCGGAGAACCGGCAAATACCACCTCTGGCTGGTCCCAGAATGGGGTGGAAATGGAGATTTTGCAATATCCTTCCCCCAGGAGTGGGGAGGGAATGGGGATTTTGCAGTATCCTTCCCCTGCCACGCCCACCAAGCCACACCACACCATGCCCACAGAACCGGTAGTAAAAAAAATTGAATTTCACCACTGCTTCACAGCCTTCTAAAGGAGACTATCTACACATCAGGGGAAACTGCTTCATTGGGCAGCTGCCATGACAGAGAAAGCATACTTTCTGGGACCCAGCAGTGACACTGCTTCACTAGGGGACCCAGAACACACTCACTGTGCCAGATATTGTGAGATGGGCAGAAACCACTGGAATTGGGGAGTCTGGCCCCGTGGCATGTAGGTCTTTAAAAGTGACCGTTAGCCAGAAGCCTACTGGGAAGCAGTGGAATCTATATAGTAGCAGTGTTATATGGACATACCATGATACGCTCAAAATTACAGCTGTTGCTATGTCCTGGACCAGCTGAAACTTCCAAGTGGTCTTCAAAGGCAGCCTCACATGGAATACATTGCAACAGTTTTTCCAAGAAACAACTAAAATGTGAGTGGCTGCGAGCAATGCCTTTCAATTTAGGAACAGATGCAACATGTGAACAATATATATTTATACAAAAACTCCTCAAGCTGGAGTCATAAATCTGGTAGAAACCTCTTGCGGTGCATCAACTCTGCCTATGGCAGTGTAACCCTATTCAGACTTAATGATGGCAAATTGAGGGACTGTACAGCAAGGGTTGATCTGAAGCCAAGATTTCTGCAACCAGACCCAGACTCTCTACATGGGGCTCCCCTTGAAGAGCACTCAGAGGCTCCAACTGGTCCAGAATGCGGCCGCGCGGGTAGTTATGGGTGCGACCCGTTACGTCCATATAAAACCTCTCCTGCGCGAGCTGCACTGGCTCCCAGTGGTCTTCCGGGTGCGATTCAAGGTGTTGGTTACCACCTTTAAAGCGCTCCATGGCTTAGGGTCTGGGTACCTCTGAGACCGACTTCTGCCACCAGTAGCCTCCCACCGGCCAGTTCGCTCCCACAGAGAGGGGCTCCTCAGGGTGCCATCGGCCAAGTTGGCTGGCGACACCCAGGGGGAGGGCCTTCTCTGTGGGTGCTCCTGCCCTTTGGAACGAACTGCCCCTGGAAATACGTAAGATTTCTGATCTCCGTGTATTTCGCTGCGCTCTTAAAAACCTACTGGGCTGGGCTATCTTTGTGAATGATTTTAAATTGGGTGTTTTAATTAGGTTTTAATTCTGAGCCAAAATTATTTACTTTTAATTGGTTTTTAAATTGATGTATATATATTATGTTTTAGTTGGCTGTACACCGCCCCGAGTCCTTCGGGAGGAGGGCGGTATAGAAATTAAATTAATAAATATAAATAAATAAATACTTCCTCCAGGCATTAGGAAAATACCTCATTTGGATGATCTGGGATAGAGGTGTACAACTAAGTATTATCATTGTACTGATGACATTTATCCCCATGCTGAGGGATGACCCTGATGGATGACAGTTTCATGTACATGTACAACAGGAGTAGGGGGAAAATCATCTCCTCTGGCACACTACAAAGTAGAAAGTTAGGGCTGGATGTCTCTCCACCCTATCACTACTAACTGGAATTGGTTTCAGAGAGAGGAAATACTGAAGAACAGTGGGGAGTCATTATCATTCTCTGAATGAGTAACTTCATAACGAAGTAATGTCAAACAGAAAACTTTGGTGTATGACTACTAAAGATGCATAGAGTTGACAACCTTGAAAACAAGTGAGGAAAAACTAGCATTTTTCAGGATAATTTGTACATAATAATTTTCCTGCCACCTTTACACGATATATTCTACTGCACAGCTGTCAAACGTAAGACATTTCAGATCCTCCAGTTAAATTTACAGTATCCCATTACACTCCAGAAAAATGACTGAACTATTTTCAAGCCTAGGAAATTATGCCAAGCCATAAGCTGTTTCATACCGAAGTGTCATTCCTTTTTAATTAGCCATGCAGATGAAGTAAGAATGTGGGCAAAAAGCAGTTTCTTGCCAGCGTCTGCTGGCAGGTGGTACATTTAGATGTTTATCGGGAGAGAAAAAAATTATATTCAAACATATCAAGCAAAAAGGCAAGTTATATTGGAATTCTGTGTTTGGTATCAATGGATCTGGTGACACACAAGACTAAGTCATAAAGCAATTTTTTATCTTTATAGATTAGCCTGGGGAATTATGTTACAGCTGAACCAAACCATTATTTTTTCTTTAACAATTTTGGCTAGCATTGCTGTGTGAGCAGCGCAACTATCATATTTATTTGCAAGCTCCACATATGAGCCTATAGCAAGGTGCCACTAGATAAAGAAACCATTTGCTGCTCAGCCTGAAAGGAGAGTGCCCTAAGGGTTCTGTGTCCTTCATTTAATGTGGAAATGCATTAAACTAAAATATGCTGAAAAAGAAGACGTTTTTATCTCAACAGCAGGCTATCCAGCTGTACAACAGCAGGACTCTTCACCAACTCACTTTTGACATGCTTGCTAGCAACAGAAATACCTCTTTGATTTTTAAATGATAATTGTGATAAAAGCGACTAAGGAGTATAAAATGAATTAGGACATGAACTTCTTGTATAAAAAAATGTTGTTCCTCGGATTCATTTACTTTATTTTCCTGTGTTTGTAAGTAAAAATAAAACTGGTTAGCTATACCTCCTTTTGCAACTGCAATTATGTGAAAAAAACAAACAAGCATGATTAAAGGGCGGATTGACCAACAATTCTATAATTTAAGAAATAAAGATGCACTTAATTAAATTTTAATTATTAGATGCTCCATGTTGAAATATAGAAGATACTTAAGAGTTACCTAATGTCAGTAATAATGTAAAGAATTGGGTACAGTTTTAAAGAAATAACTGCAATAGAAACTAGTCAGATGAGCGCTTATTGGAAAAACATGCATGTAACTGTCAATTAATCCGCTGTCAGTAAGTCCACTATTTAAATTTAGAATCATAAGTATTGTTGCAATATTGAAATGTGCAACACTGAAAAATATGAAGCAGGTAGTCTTTAACGCTGGTCATTTTGTGAAAGTTTGCAGTTACGAAGACCTCAGGATGGATGCTTTATTATTATAAAGCACTTCCGCCCACTGAAATATGTCTCACACACCTCCCAGTGGACACATGACTGCACTTTACAACAGATTGCACTATCCCATGGTCATGAGACCAATTGGTGATGTTTTTGTTTGTTTCCAGCATTTTTGCCAGTTTCTGGTAAAAAAAACCCAAACCCTGCCCATTCAAAAGAATGGGTTTGCTGAACTTTTTTTTAATCACTGTGAAAAGTGTCAGAAAAATGGATCCAGACTGATAGGTGCCTTAATTTATGACCACAATGATTTAGGACTAGATTTCCTTTAAGTTGAGCAATATCTATATTCTGGAGCAATGAAAACAGTTAAGAGAAACTGGACAAAACAAAATAAGACAGTTAGATATGACCCACTATCATTTGTGGCAATGCAAGATCACATTCATTTTTAATATTTAATTCAATAATGTTCAAAATACAGTGAAGGAAACTTCAATATCAATTCACTGACTTTGATTTTTGCTTAGAATGTTGCGTGAAGTTGGTTACTGTGAACTATAAATCATTGTTTGTAACTTAATGTGTTGTGACCCTACCTAATTCTTAAGCATGGTTTAATACGGTCTAATATGATTTAATGTGATGTATGAATGAATGTTGAGTGGCTGTTCATCTGTGAACATTTACATGTACCAGTTTCAGGGAAGCAGTTTCTGGTTATGCATATATGAAGGGAATTAAGTGCATCCATGTATGTTGGGAAGGGCAAGGCAATTTGGAATCACCTGTAAAAACTGTACTACCCAGCCATGTAATAGGGCTGGGCAGTTGCTTTATTTGCAATTCTCTGGACTTTGCAGGACAGAGAACTGCAAATAAAGCATCTCTCTTCAACCCTTCAAAGTAGCCAACACTGGTTTAAGACTCGTGGTTGCTTCAGTTTCTGAAGCTTCACTTTCTAAGCAGCACATGAAATCCTCAAAAGGTTTGGCTGGTTCAACTAATAAAAAAGAAGTGTTTGGGTTGCACTTCTTCTTCACATTTGTGAAGCATCTGACTTCTGGAGACTAAGACACTTATTCCAGGAAAATGTAGTCATTGTTAAGCTATTGATTACTTTAAAAAGTGCTACTACTTTAGGTGCCAATTAATCCTTAATATTTTTCTTATTTCTAGCTATGTTACACCTTTTTCAAAGATATTTGATGTGCATTTAAAAATAGTCTAGACTTGAAAAACAAATGTGACAGGAAGAATGAGATATTTTACCTTCTGAATATGGAAATGCAAAAAGAAACGAAAGATATAAATAGAATATTAGCATTAAAATGGTAAAGACACTTTTTAATGAAGTTTTAAAATGAACACAGAACTTCTGTGATAGTACTTGCCATTGGTCTGCAGAATGTCCTAATAATTAGGAAAAGACTGAATATTCATTTTTGGTTCTTCTGTTCTCCTTTCTAGGAGGACACTAATATTGAAAAATAAGCTTCTAGACATTATAATTACTGAAAATAATTTAATCCAGGTTTCAAGGGATTGAATTGCTTTTTAATTAAATATGATGCTACAGTAATCCAGACAGTGCTGTGAAATATGAACTGCATGCAATTAACTTTCCCAACCCGATGCTTTCTCCCTAGTCATAGGTTGTTATAACTAGTTAATACTATGGATGTTATGAATATAGTACATTTTAATATTAACTGTGGGATATTTCATTATACTATCTGTAGCATAATAACCACATCAAATTCTCAAGCAGCGATTTTCCTCTGTCTTTATTGCTATTAGTGCTGTGATATTATTTTGTTTTTTCTTTCATACACAAAGAATTGTTTTTTTAAATTAAAGCAATAAACCTCTGTACCTGCAGAAAAAAAGGCAGAAGACTTTCTATAGGTAAATGAAGGACTACAATACATTTCTTTTAAGAATGGAATTGTGATGAATAGAATAGAATAGAATAGAATAGAATAGAATAGAATAGAATAGAATAGAATAGAATAGAATAGAATAGAATAGAATAGAATAGAATAGAATAGAAGCTGGAAGGGACCTTGGAGGTCTTCTAGTCCAGCCCCCTGCTCAAACAGGAGAACCTATACCATCTCAGACAAGTGACTGTCTAATCTCTTCTTAAAAACCTCCAGTGATGGAGCACCCACAATTTCTGAAGGCAAGCTGTTCCACTGGCCAATTGTTCTCATTGTTAGGAAGTTTCCCCTTAATTCCAAGTTACTTCTCTCCTTGATTAGTTTCCAACCATTGTTTCTTGTCCTGCCCTCTGGAGCTTTATAAAATAATTTGACCCCCTCTTCTTTGTGGCAGCTCCTCAAATACTGGAATACTGCTAGCATGTTGCCCCTAATTCTTCTTTTCTTTAGACTAGCCAGACCCAAAACCTGCAGCCATTCTTCAGATGGTTTAGTCTCCAGGCCTTTGATCACCTTAATTGTTCTTCTCTGGACTTTTTCCAAAGTCTCAACATCTTTTTTGTAGTATAGTGACCAAACCCGGTTGCAGTATTCCAGGTGTGGTCTTACTAGGGTTTTGTAAAGCGGCACTAATACCTCACATGATCTTGATTCTATGCCCGTTTATACATGATAATATTGCTCAAACTTAGTGCAAAGGGCGTGGTCAACTAAGTCAAAATGGTCAACCTGGAAAGTGAAGCCCCACTCTTTTATTTATTTGTTTGTTTTTGATGTTGCATTACATGTGCAATGAACATAAAATAGAATGAGGCTTTAATTATAAGGTCACAAACACCAAACTGACTTCTTGCCAATACAATTGATTGAATGGTCACAGCTGTACCCTTGACTTTTAGGATCCTCTCTCTGATTGCCCCTGCTAGTTAGACTGATGTTAAAGACATTATCAGGAGCCTAATTTTATCTATTTTTAACAAATAGTTATTCATAAAACTTGCTAATGTCTTTATAGGGTTTCCTGCATCACTTCAATGCACTGCACTGCACTCTATCGTCACATAATGATTAATATTAGGAAAGAGGGTTTTTCCCCCGTATGCTATATGTCTGACTACATCTTGCATTTTTTATAATGATTAAGGGATTAGGTCATTTGTGGAGCTGACTTTCTACAAGCACACAACTTGATGAAGTTGTTACTAGTTTGTGTGTTTATAATTTTAAATGGCAAATATAAGTATTCCTGATCTTCAAGGTTTCAGAATATCCAGGATTCAATCTGGGTCGGTCATCAGGACCAGAGGTTTGGCCTTCGGAGTTTTCAGACTGGTATTGGAGCCCATCTTCAGAGAACTTTTTTCTAGCAGAGTGTGTGCTTTGGGCTATTCTTTGTGTGATATTTATATGGTGCCTGTTGTATGTGGGTTTTTAGATTATGAATTGAGATGTTGATGGTTGGCTATTAAGCCATTGGCTGTTGTTTCCTTGTTCTGCCAAGCCCTTGCTTCCTAAGTACTTGATAAGCATTTGATAAGTTATCCTTATATTCATTGATTCATTCATTCAACTATCCATCTATCCATCGCATTTCTACACCAGCCAACTCATCTAAGTGACCCTGGACAGTTTACAATAAAAAAGCTATCATGATATAAAATCATAAATAAGAACAAAGGTAAAAACAGTTAAAAAGATTAGAGTTAAAATATTAAAAGTTACATTTACAAAGGTGGAGAGAACATCCTCATACCAACATCGCCATAACTGCACATCACTCTGTGACTCACATGCCAATTGGCAGAGCCAGACCTTAAAACTCTTTCTGAAGGCCCGGTGGGGTGGGGGTGGGGGTCACTTCTGGGGGTAAAGGTAATGGCAGAAAAGGCTCTCTTCCTGGATCCCTCCAGTCAAAATCCTTTAATCTTATGTACTAACTAGAAATACTACAATATCTAGTAGTGAATGATATCATCCTCATTTATAAGCCTACAACAAAACGTTTAGGAACGACTTTCAAAAAATTAGCAAATGGATTTGTAGGCTGGATCATTTACATGATACAATTAAGGTCCTGAATAAAAGATTTTGTTCTGGGAAGCGGCAAATAATGGTATACAGATTACATAGATCAGAGCCAAAGTATACATTATGGAGGGGTGGGCGGGTGGGGGAGAAACAGATAGATACCTGTAGTTTTCTTCTTTGACGTCACATATTAAAGGATTTTTGCAAAGAAGTTTCACATCTGTATCTTCTTCCTTTGAAGACTGTAAATGGGGTGCAGGCTTTACTCCAGTGTGACTGGGACTGGGACATTTTCTGTTACTGTTATATATATAAAAAAGAGCAATTATTTAAAATCGTGCATTGATGCAAAACTTAAACTGGAAAATAAAGCTGAATATTACTGAGTATCTCTTATTTATTAATTAAATATAATTAGCATTAACCTGACTATTTTTAAAAAGCATTTATAAATCCAAGATCTCAGAAACTGACCTAGTATTTCATTCATTCATTCATTTTGTATAGCTACCCATATCAAACCAATGACTCTGGGTAGCAAACAATCATACAAACAATAAAAAAGTTAAAACACAATACAAAAACAGAAATTATATATAGCAGCCAGGAGATATAATTCATTCATGGTGATATAAGCAGAAAATAGGGTCCTTTACACACTCGGGGATCTAGGCCCGTCCACATAGTCAGATTTTCAAGGCCTTACGTATCATTTTCCACGTATTCATTCGCATCTCAAATCTATTTTATTTAAAAACAAGTGCAAGTAATAAAAGAAAATTCAATGATAATTAAGAAATGCCCGTCAACTGAATGTTAAAGCAAATAATAAATCTGGGTCCTCATTTTACCAAAGTCAGAAAGATGGAAGACTGAGTCAGCCTTGAGCCAGTAAGAATCAAACTGCCAACAGTCGGCAGAATTAGCCTGCAATACTGCATTCTAAGCACTGCACTTCCATGCATGGCTCTGCTCTATTGATTCTCTATTTTAACACAGTGGTTCTCAACTTGTGGTCTGTGGATTCCTGGGGGGTCTGCGATGTCATCACAGAGGGTTCACAAAGACTTGAAGAAATGTTATCATTTAGCTCTTGAGTTAAGTGTCTTGGTGGTCCGTGGCCATGGATCATGGCCACGAAAGGTATTTAAAGGGGATCCATGGTAAAGAACTACTGCCTTAACATATACATTTACTCTCACAAAAAGAGAAAATGTGTAACTCAATTCCCCAGCTTTGGGTGCCTCTGGGTGAAGGATTTGTCTTCAATAAAACCATGCATTATAAATATAAGCATGTGTATAATCGGTATATGCCATCAACAAAAGACATTTATACTTATCAGGATTGAAATCACTGCAATTTGTTCCCAATGCCCAATGGAATTTGGAGTTGTTATTTCTTGAACAGCAATTCCCCATGGTTTTTCTTTTCGAAATGTAGAAAGATTCAAACACATGTTCTGATGACATATGGGATTAAGCTGCTCAAGAGGAAGAAAAAAACCGAAATCCCCTGGGAATAACTAGAACCTTACAAGAGACCTAAAGCACTTCTCTAAATTTCAGTTTTAGAAATACATACTGATGAATCAAAAGAACTTCTAAGTTGTTCTCACAAGTACAAAATGAACTTACTTAAATAATTCACATTAAAAAAAAAATCAGTTACGGCCTTTTGAGTTTGTCTCTGTATCCTGAAACCAACACCACACAAGACGACATATGTGCTTCAGGTTCTGCCACAGTAAAACACATACAGTACAATAAATAATTTGAGCATAATTTCATTGACAATTACTTGATTATAGGAGAGGCTGATCTTTCATTTATTTCTGACTTTCGATTCCAATGCATAGGTGGATTATTTAGAGGGGTCTCCCCACTTAAACGGTCCGACAGAGTATGCTCTTTGTTCAGGTTTATTTCAGAATATGGGCAGTTGATCACACTGAAAATTAGAGACAGAGAAGAAAAAACAGAAGATTAGACATTAAAGCACTTCCTAGTTGAAACAAACATCATACTGGTTACAATTTCTCTGCAATTACTTGGAATTGTGTTCCTAACAGCAGCATCACTTTCTGCCAAGTATGTTGAAGCATACAATGTTTATTTTTGGAGAAGCTTGTTATGAAGCATATTATATTTGTGATGGATATTTATAATTTAAAGACAAATATTTTCTTTATTATTAGAAATAAGAAAGCCATATTCTCAAGGGTCAATAGGTTAAGGGAATGAGCAAAATAATGCAGTACTCTGACAGGATAGCAAGAATTATGAATACAAATTGGTTGTTTCTCCTTTTCCTTTCTTTTTTGTTGGACCATTAATACTATTGAGTGAGTGTGTGTGTATATATGTATGTATGTGTGTGTGTGTATATACACACACACACACATATACATACACACATACATACACATACACACTGTACATACATACACAGAAAGAGAGAGAGAGGGAGGGAAGGGGAGAGAGAAGCTTGTTATTTTAGCTAAATGTTATTGCCCTGTTGTACCACATGACAAGAAAAATATATGAAACAGATGTCTTGCATTTTATAAGTTCTCCTAAGAGGAAAGAAAAGTAATTACAAATATCAGTGTAAGGATCACAGTCTATCTCAGGTTTTTCAAACTTTCAGGTTGTGGAGCTGTTCATTAAAAAAAAACCCACTTTAATCTGATCAAGAGGCAAAGCTCTTAATAGAAAACTGGCAATCTTCAAGGGAATACATTTTTTTAGTCTTTCATGGAACCTCATTAACTGCTCGAGGAATCTGAAGGTTCCCCAAAAGACAGTTTAAAAATCTCACCTCCATCCTATTGTTCCATGAGATACTAATCTTCAGTATCTCTATTCCTCAATTTAGCTTCTTCGGATAAAAGCAGCCAGCTTTATTTTCCCCGAACTTTTGAAAAGATAACCCTGTTTATGAAATCAGCAAAGATACCATAATATTACTGAATCCAAAGATTTTACTGTTGCCTACTTGCCTTCCTTCAATATTCTTTTCTGAAGTCAGGAAATTATTAAAATGAGCAGAAATTAGTTTATGCTCAGTGTCATAAACGTTGGAAGCCAATTCTTTATTATAGTCTTTGTTGTTGTTGTTTTTATCCTTTTCCTTTTCTTTTTTCTGGACCTTTTCCCAGTTTAGTTTGCATTAGTTTTTACTGGGTTTATTAAACATTTCAGTAAGGTTTTTCTTAGACAATAAACTGAAGCACTTGATTTCATGAAATATGTTAATTCTTTTCCACCCAAGAAGGCCTTTCTTCATATAATTTTTTAAAAAAATCCTAACATTTTATCTGCTGTTTCTTTTTCTCCCAAAGCCATTGACATTTTTCCACAAACTATCTGACATTTCACTCATTGTGACAAAATTATCTTGAGAATCCTAACCAAATGCCTATTCATTATGAAACGTTAGCCACAAAAGCAGTCTAGTTTGTGTAATGTTTAGCTCATTTTTAATAGACCATAACACTATGCTTTTTGAGGTTTAAATTAAAGCTGTGCATTCAAGAAAACTTTCATTCGCATATTAATATATTTTTGCTCATACCATTTTTCTGCAATTATTTGAAGATTTGAGCATTATGCCTTCTTTTCAAAGAAGACATATTTATCATTTCACTGACTTTCATCAGCCACAAAGAGTCAATATATTTTGTCACTTTCTTACAAGTCAGTGGATCCTTTTCATCCTGATCATTTTATGCTCAAAAGAGGCATGCCCGTTTATTTAAGTTCAATAATATGAATGAGGCAGTGGTGGAATTCATTTTTTTTACTACAGGTTCTGTGGGCGTGGCTTGGTGGGCGTGGCATGGGAAGGATACGGTAAAATCTCCATTCCCTCCCCACTCCTGGGGGAAGGATATTGCAAAATCTTCATTTTGACCAGCCAGAGGTGGTATTTGCTGGTTCTCCAAACTACTCAAAATTTCCACTACCAGTTCTCCAGAACCTGTCAGAACCTGCTGAATAGCAACCTTGGAATGAGGCATGGAAATCACTGTTTGATAAATAATTGCATGCAGAAAGTCAGATGTTAAATTCTTAGACTCCTAAGTCAGCAAGCCTGTGTTGCTAAAGACTCATAAAGTGGTGGCTCCCTCCCTTTGGCACATCATCCCTTCACGAAATTAGCTCCCACTTTGACACTATTTCAAAAGGCGTTGAAGACTTGGGAACCCAAAGTGGGATGGAGCCTATCAAGTGGCTCATTTGACTGTGTGTTGTTCTGGGGGGGGGGGGGGGGAGGTATTATCGTTTTTGTTTTTATAATGTGTTTTTCTGCTTATAAACCGCCCAGAGTAGGTGGCCATATAAATTTAAGTAAGTAAGTAAGTAAGTAAGTAAGTAAGGAAGGAAGGAAGGAAGGAAGGAAGGGCAAGCAACTAAATTCATGCCAAACAAAATCAGTATTGTACCACAAGTCTGGAAGGGATAAAGACTAGACTTAGGACTTTGGGAACTGCCTTTGTTCTACTGAACTAGCTTTCTTCATGAGGTGTAAAATCAACATGATAAACATAAATACAGCAACTCAGCCCAATATGTGTATGTAGTTGCATGGGAGTCACATGTCTATATGCACAAACATGTATGCAGTCTTGAATATACATACCCTGAGACCAGGGTATTATAGTCCCTGCTATAATATAATATGCATTATGTGGTGGGTTTCAATTAGCCAAGCAGTATAAAAGTTCTATTATTTCTTTCTTCCATAGTTCCCTGCTGACCTGTGCATGTGCAGTAGGTTTTCTATCTCCATTATGATGCTTAACCTGGGATTTTCCTCACACAGTTAATATGCTATTTTTTCAATCCTGTCTATTGTATTAAAGATAAAAGCCTCATTGTGAACAAGAGAATTACGTTCATTTTATTATATATAAATTTGCAGCCCTGTAGGATAGAAGCAACATTTGAAATAAAGACCTTCAGTTTTGATTGCGTATACATAGAAAAGTTCTTAATGATTTTGCAATGATGCAGAATGGAAAGAAAAGTAGAATTAATTAGTTCCATCTACTATTGACTTCACTTATCTTAATCCCTGGCTATTAGCTCAATGGACTATTAGCCATCAACCACCATTTTCCATTCTGTCTATCCTTTGAAGCCAACAGTTTTTTTAAAAACAGTGAGTAAAGACAGGCTCCAAGCCTCTATATAACAAGCCTTTTATTAATGAGTGAATGTGAATTGATTTACTCCATAAATTGAAGCAGAGCCTTTGAACACAATGGGATTGGATATCCCCTTCAAGTAAAACATGAACATTGGATGTTTGTGAAGAATAAGAAGTTATACAATTCGCTTGACAGCAATTTTGCTAAAGAAGGGATTTTTCAGGCTTTTAGGATTTAAATTTAAGTAAGTACTACACAGATCGTAAGCATGCTTAATAGAATAATAGAGCTCTTAATGTTATCGCCTAGTTTCAATGCAATACAAAGCAAAAGAAACAACAGTATTTCTGTATTAACTCTTTGAGAACTTTATTGCAGTGTACATACACTGTACATTTCTAAGAGCACTAAGCAAAACTAAGAAATACTAGAAAAATGGGGAATGAATGGATTAATTCTTCCAAATAAAAATAGAGCGACAGGAACAAATGTGAGGGAAAAACCTCTTAACAACTGTAATAGAATCTTGTGCATCAGCCTTTCTCCCATACCTGTTCCTGACCCATCCACCCTCCCTGAAATGGAGACTTAATTTCTCAAAACAAAGTGAAATTTCAACATCTACATGAAATTATTGGGAGATTTCTAGTGTATGCAACATAATTTAATTTTAATGTATGCCAATTAGTGGCAATAAAGTATTCTATTCTATTCTATTCTAATTCCTATTTCTATTCATTATGTTAAGAGGTCACCAATATGTTGATTACACTCAGATGGATGGAGGATAAAAAGAAAAGAAATCAACCCACTACTATTGTAGAGATATTGATTATAGTGCTTTGTCCATTATCTGGCCGCTTTGGATTGAATGGCTTTCTTCTAAAAGGTTATATTTGCATTTTGAAAGATTCTTGCAACTTGATGCACAGATTTTGATTTACTCAGATTAATAGAATATCTAGAAGTCTACCAAATGAACTCTTGTTATACCATGTTTCCCTGAAAATAAATTCGGGTTTTATATTAATTTTTGCTCCAAAAGACACATTAAGGTTAATTTCCCATTAGGTCTTATTTTCAGGGAAATACAGGTACTAAATGCATCTGTTTGGCTGATGATCTTAACGGGCTTATTTTTGGGGTAGGGTTTATATTACAAGCATCCTGAAAAATCATGCTAAGGCTTTTTTTCCGGTTAGGCCTTATTTTGGGGAAAACACGGAAGCTATTCACACTCTGCTAGTTTACTGTTGGGGGATTCCCTTAAAACATAATACAGGAATAGGACCAAAATGAGAAATTGGGAGAGGATAATGAGAAAAATAAAAATCAATATTATAGCAGGATCCAATCTGAGTCAACTACTGGGACTGGAAGTTTAATCGTCTGATCTTTCAAACTTGTACTGAAGCCCATCCACAGGGAATTTCTCTCTAGCAGAGTGTGTGCTTTGGGCTATTCTGTGTGTAGTATTCATATCCACAGAATACAGAATAGTCAAGCACCCACTCTTTTGGGAGAAATTCCCTGAGGATGGGCTCCAGTATGAGTCTGAAAACTCAGAAGACAAATTATATAATTAAAGACTATCTGCGGTTATGTCTTGCTAAAATCTCAAGCAATGTTCAGTGAGTGTCCTTTTCCCACATACCCTCATCAAATATGGAAAATTGCAGTTAAAATAATGTTTAATAATGAAGCTTAAATGTGGAATGTCCTCCCAAGAGAAGGTAATTTGGTATCCATGATATGGCCCATTTTTTCTTCCAAATATTTTAAATTATGCGATACAGGTAATCACTGACTTACAACTGGTTGCTTAACAACTGTTTAAGTTATGACAGACTTGAAAAATTGTACTTATGACCTGGACTCAAAGCTATTGATTGCCGTATGACCTTATGGTCATGGGATCATATTTGAGGCATTTAGCACCTAGCTAGCATTTACAACCAATTGCAGCATCCTGCAATCACATTTTATGGGGGGTTTTACAGGCTTGGGGTTTTTGTTTTTGTTTTTGTTTTAATTTGATTTATATGCCGCCCTTTTCCGGAGACTCAGGGCGGCTTACAGTGCGTTAAGCAATAACCTTCATACTTTTGTATATTTTATACAAAGTCAGCTTATTGCCCCCACAAACTGGGTCCTCAATTTACCTACCTTAGAAAGGATGGAAGGCTGAGTCAACCTTGAGTCTGGCAAGATTCGAACTTACTTTAATTGCAGACAGCTGGTGTTAAATTACAGTGCCTTGTCTGCAGAGCTATCCAGGCTCCTTGGATAGTTTTTTGGATAGATTTTTTTTTGGGGGAAAAAAAATCATTGGATGAGTTGGATTTGGAGCGACAACCACATGACTTGTTTAACAACCATTGTAAAGATGGTTGTAAAGTTTAGTCTGGTCATATGGCGACTTGATCTACAATTCAAATGACTTATGACCAAAATTCTGAGCTCAATACAAGGATTACCTATATTCCATCTTGCATGTTGGCTCTTGTATATGCTATTGCTAACTACTGGTAGGCCCAGACAATTGAAAATATTCTTATTTTTGTCGTTTTGTCTTTGTGGATAATTTGTATGTAGTTTAATAACTTGGATAATAACTTGACAATAACTTATTAAATAACTTTAGTAACTTAAGTTACAAAACAACTGGCACGTCTACTCTACTCCATATAGCATATAATATGGAGTTCTCATAAAGAAACACAAGATATTGAGTAATTCATTTGTATGCAAATCTGAATCTTTTTTATTACTATAGAACCCCGAGGTCCCAATTAACATTTGCATTTAAAAAGACATTCATTTTAGCCCTGTCATACTTTGTCATTGCACATTTTCATCCAATTTAAGCATTGTGCTATCAGAAAATGACTGATCAACCTGCTTTCAGACATTTACTTGACAACATAAATGCACCTTGTCATGAACATTTCCAAAAGTATATTTAAGTAAAAGTTTCAACAGAGATTTAAAAAAAAAAAGAGTGGACTGAAGCCTGATGTGAATGACTATACCCATTTTATCCTGCCTCTGTTAATTCAAATGGAATTTCGATTTGAGAGTTCAGGGACAAAATGGATTTGCTCAGGGAGAGATATCAATATTATGTTAGTTCCCTGAGTGCTACTTACACTCTTATATTTCAATGCTTTTCATATAGCAAATTTGTAACCATTTTAAATTACAAACCACAGTAGCAGAAAATACAAGTTATTACAATTATTTTTGTGGTTTAAATAAAAGCATGCTTTTAATAGTTTAGTTCCTCATTCTTAGTCATAGTAGCCATCTAGTTGCTGACAGGAAGCCCATAAGATAATAGCACCCTTCTGCTCTTATTTCCTAGAACTGATAATCAAAAAATACAATAATAAATGTAGTATGTATTTATTGACTCCCTCTACACATGCTATTTTCCACTCCATCTTAAGGAAAATATTTAAGCCCACAATTTATTAAGAGGCAAAAATGAAACCCAGTAAGCCTAATTCTTCAAAACTATTAATTTAGCCAAGTGGGTTAGTTAGAATCAATATAATGCCTGGTCATTGAATGTATTTTTCTTGGTTATTGGTCTACAGGCATTCATGATTCAAATACAAATAAACATGTATTTAGGCAAAAGGTAAAATCTGTATTCTAGTCAAGACCCATCCAAGGGGAAGGGGCAGCCCTGACCGAAAAGCAAATGCAGATAGAATTTTTAAAAAGGTATTCTTTCTGATATCCCATAAAGATAAGAGGATCTGAAAAACTGAAGGCTAAAGAAGAGTATTAGTTTTCATATTCATTGTAAAATATTGAAACTGGATAAATACTGGAATTGTGATTTAGTCAAATGCCAAATGCATAATATTTACTGATCAATTTCAATACAGCTGAAACATTTTGTTGAACTTTGACTTATAATAACCTATAGACTTCAAATATTTGGTTTATAACTTAGAATAAAATTATGAAAAAAATACTATATTGTGAGGCTACCAGATTAAAACTTTAATGCCAATACACACTGAGATTTTGATTTTCATTAAGGAATCAAACTAACAGCTCCACCCAAAATAAGGACCATATTCAACAGGCAAATATACCTAACTGAATGTTAAGGAGAAATCTCTTACTAGGGAGCATCATATTAGTTAAAACATCATTGATCTATGGTAAGCATTCACTTAATCAGGTTTTATATTCTGGTCACAATGAAGTCATGCAATTGAGTGAAGATCACCATAGCAATCTAAATAAATGAATACTTGATTGTCCTTTTTTTTTGCAATAACATCTTGTCTCATGGACAGCAATTAAATCAAATTCACAGCCTTATTCTAATGGGGCACCTCTTGCTGAGCTACTGAAGCACCAGTTCTTCATAACACATACCTGTGATGGCCCATATGCCTGGCTCTTTTTATGTGTCCAACTCCCCTGCAGCCTGCTGTAGGGCACCCTCCTTGTTCTAAAGCTTCTACTAATTCCAGTGGACCTAGACAAACAATACAAAAACCAACTTCAACATTAGCTTCATATTTACTCAAAACACAGGGGTGGGCAATTAATTTTCCTATGGTGACACATGAGAAACGGCCCCGTTGTGGAGGACCGTCATCCTGCCCCTCCTTCCGTAGTGAAGGGTTGGATGTGGGCCATAAAATGCCCAAGTCTACAAGAGAATATAAATGATGGGGGGGGGGGGGGAAACCTTTGAACTCTTTTTAAATGCTAAAGAGAGTCCAAGTGAACATAAAATATTTGAATTACATTGCAACAATGGGACTGCCTATTCAATCAAATCATCTGAGTATAGATAAAAGAATGATTTCTATGACTTTGAAGAAATCCACCTGGAATTCTTGTCATGGGTTAGTAAACATGTATACATTTTTTCTTCTTGAAAATCAGAATACCCACAAATATTAAATTCAATTATCAAGTGTTTTGCAAGATATCCACTGATTTCCATAGACTTTGCAATCACTCTATGAATGATTTAGTACACAACTTGGCTCTGTCACAGCACATTATTTTGTCAAGGCAGAAGAAAACAGACTGGTAAATATTTATTGTATTTTTGCATTTTTATTGTCTTACTAAGAGGGGGCTGAAGAGGATGTCCTGTTTTTGCACACCAGCCTGCAGGATGTATGTCTGGGTTATCTGCATCAATCCAATAGTCATAAATACTATCCCAGCCATCAAAGTGGATCTAAAACAGAAAGATATAGAATGTTGAGATCCTTGTAGTTTCAGACTACTTTCTTTTTTATATCAAAATTAGGTTATTTATTTTTATATTAAAGCTTTATAAAGAAAAAATGACACAAAATTGTGTTTGTACTAATTATTATGGCTTTATATTTATTTTGCCAAGATAACAATTCCAGTTATATTTTAACAAACCCTTTAAAGTTTTAATGCATGAGTTTAAAGTTTTCAGATGTTTCCAAATTCAATCTTCAATGATGTTTCAATCCCAATGCTAAATGCAGCTCAGCCCATTTTTTTTCTGAAGCCTGCCAAATGCTCATCAGAATTGGAATAGGTTATAACAAATGTCAGAAATGGTATAAGGTTTGCTATGGGGTGCTTCGGCCAAAACCCAGCAGTAAATGCCCGTTTTTGGCAAAAACATAGTAAAATATGGTCATGTGACTGAAGGATGTTGCAAATACAGGTACTCCCCCCCCCACCCACCCATATCCAATCATAAGTACCTTTTGGGTGGTCAGTTGTAATTTTGAACAGTCACTAAGCAACCAGTGGTAAGTTGAGACTACTTGAAATTTCTCTTAACTAAATTGTTCCAAATTGTATTCAAACTATTCCAAAGCAAAGCATCAAATGTTTAGATCCTGAAATCCCTTTATCCTAATCACTGTCATTTGTCATTATGATTTATCCTAATCATAATACTTAGTAATTATGAGCTAAGAATATAACTGAAAAGAGATTAAATTCTGGATAAAAGTCATGATGATGTTGATTGACTTGGTAGGTCTGAAATCACAAACCATGGTTAATTTACCAAATTAGCAAACTAAGGGGTCACTTCCTTCGCGTTAGTATAACAGTGGAAACAGCTGGTACAATCACATTTGGATTAACACTGAAAACAGTTGATTCTTTCTTCAACTACTGACAGCACAAATTAACAGTGCAATTAGGAGTGAAGTGTAATATGGTATCACCACAGGATGCAAACCTCACAATCCATGCAAACTGACAAAGACAGAAAGAAAGTGCTTTTCTCTTGCTTATGTGTTTATTGGAGATTTAGAGTGCAAATTTATAGGGTGCCTTGTGAATGTGCGAGAGCATCATGTCTCATCACATGGTGATGAGTTAAAACTGGTGAGTAATATATCTGAGATCAGTCCACCACAAATAAAAAAAAACACTTTCATATCTAATCATGGAACTTAAAATTGTTATAGACTTTATCAGAATGGGGACAAATTCAACAGGATGAAGCTACATTCCTCCTATTCAATGAAGTAAATAGAGAAATCAGAGTAGTATTGTAATAAGGTATTATCATTTATAATTGTTCAGCAGGTAATAGATGCTCCTGTTTAAAAATCAAAAGATTAAAAAAAAGAATATAAATTACTTTAATTCTGTGATCTTCTGTTTCAACCACAGTAGCTACTCTGATAAGCGCAGGATTCCTCTTGTCAACAGCTTCAAGTTTCATATTCTTCTGAAATCCATGAGAAAGTTTCTACAACAGAGGAAAGTACTTTTAGTTTAATTTGTATCTATTATTTAATCCACAATGTTCTATGCCAAGGATAAGATTCACTGGAAGAAGCTTGCTGTTCTATGTGCTTCACGAGAAAGAAACCGATGATGACGATATTCTATAAAATATTAATTAACTGTATAAAATCATTATTGAGTTGATTGACAATTTGGGATCCCTTGGACTCTTAAAAAACAGGTAGTAACTGTGGCCAACAGGGCCCTGGCACTTACTCATTGTCACTCATGCATTAGTGATTTCTTAATTGGACTATAATATTGGAATACACTCTACATGGCCCTTGAAGGGCATTTGGATGCTACAATTGTTCCAAAATACAGTAAGTCAAGCAATTATATGTGCATTTCATGGTACCCACATAACACCTTTAGCCTAGGAGTTACACTGGTTAGCTTCCAGTTGCTATCTATTACATTTAAAAATCTGATATGATTCAAGGCTTGGGTTTCTGCAGAATCATCTTCTCCTAGCAACATCTGTCCGTCTGATAAGATGTAGGAGGTTGTGTCCCTCTATCAAAGACTGCCATCTTCAGGGACCATGAAATTATGCCTTCTCAGTTGTTGCCCTCTTCCATCAATGAATATCAGCTCCAACCAACACCAAAGTAGCCACTCTCTCATGGCTTTCAGGAAATTAGTGAAAATTTTGATTGTCTATCAAACCATTGAGATTGGTTCACTGTAATTATCCCTCCCAAGTAAGAAATTGTTTTATTCTTTTGAATATTTCTCCCGGTTTTATGTTAACATTTATGTAAATATAATATACATTTTTTAAAAAAACCTTATTTAGATATATTGCTTTTAATCCAGTAAATAAATAAAAATAAAATAAATAAATAAAAATAAAATAAGCCATGTATCTAGTAGTTAACAAGTCCTCTTTTTTCTTGTGTTGGTTCAGGAAGCAAAGTGGTAGAAGTAATCTTCAACTTACAACCATTCATTTAGTGACAAAGTTATGACAATAAAAAAAGTGACTTATGACTGTTTTCCACACTTATGACTGTTGCAGAATCCCCATGGTTACAATTGGCATGTAACCAATTATTGGCATGTACAATTGGCATGTATTTATGACAGTTGCTGTGTCCCGGGGTCATGTGATCACCTTTTACAACTTTCTGACAAGCAAAGTCAATGGGAAAGTCAGATTCACTTAACAACCATTACTAACTTAACAATTGTAATGGTTCACTTAACAACAGTGATAAGAAAGGTCATAAAGTGGGGCAAACCTCACTTAATAACTGTTTGCTTAGCAACAGAAATTTGGGGATGAATTGTGGTCATAATCAAGAACTACCTATCGACTGAAAATAAGCCATGTTTAGGTAGTGCATTTCCTCCATTCTCCTTTCATGAAATATCATTAAAGGATAAAAAGTGAAGAAAGAAAAGTTAAGATATTGTCTTAATATCTTAAATAGAGCCTGAGTGGCGCAGCAGACTAATGCTACTGTTAAAGGTAGTATTTAACTTCCAGCTGCCTGCAATTATAGCGAGTTCAATTCTCACCAGGCTCAAGGTTGACTCAGCCTTCCATCCTTTCTAAGGTAGGTAAAATGAGAACCCGGTTTGTGGGGGCAATAAGCAGACTTTGTATAAAATATACAAAAGTATGAAGGCTATTGCTTAACGCATTGTAAACCGCCCTGAGTCTCCGGAGAAGGGTGGCATATAAATAAAATATATATATATATCCAGATATTGTCAGGGTGTTGGATCTGGCTGAAGACCAATTACTGCTGAATTCTAAACATGGGGAAAATATTATCTAAAGTCAAAGCAACAAGGTCATAAGGTTAGATATTAATATTGATCACAGCAGCAATAGTGATGGTAGATAATAAGCAGAATAAGTATGAAAAAAACAATAGATGTTTCTTACCACTTTAAAAGCTCTAGCAGGTGCAGGTAAAGAACTGGTTTCTTCCAAATATTTTTCCCAAGAAAAATGTTTGCCATGAGGGTAGTCTAATTGATAAATAATGATACAAAATTTAAATATATCATGCACTGGATGTATTCAATTGCCATTCACTAACGTCTGCAGGGATGTTATTCTGACTGCAAAGTATTCTACAAAGAGTTTTCTTTAGTGGAATCAATTTACCAAATCTGGACTGCAAAATTCTGTACAACCATTAGATAGTTCCCAAAAAATCCCTCTAGATCTACTAGTCTGAAACAGTTTAAGTTCCAGAAGTTGTTCCTGGAACTCTCACTTCTTGAGAGATAAATACCTCTTTCACTCTTTGATCTTGTCTTCTGGCACCTCTGCGCATGCGCACACTGGAAACGGGCTCCAGCTGTTCCTCTGCCTCACAGCTGTCTATCTCCCTCTCTGCCTCTGATGCAGAGGCCTCATCAAGCTTTCCCCAGCCCCCAGGACTGGCCCAAGTTCCTCTCCAACTTCCTCAACTGTCTGACTCTGCTGCCAGCTCTGCTGGCCGCTGACGGGCCACAACAGTTCCTGAAGGCTTCCGACAGCAAAAAGGCAGCCGGGGGTGATGCGCGCAAGTGAGGTGAGTCAGTAGACCCCCCCTCCCCCAAAATAAGACCTGGTGCCTTTTTTGGTGGCAAAAAAAAAAATAAGACAGGGTCTTATTTTCGGAGAAATACAGGTATAGATATTCACAGGGAAAGCCATTTCTTAGCAAAGCTCAACTAAACAAAATTTCTGTGAAGACTGTATATAAACGTTAATATAAGTTTTATATTAAATGCTATAATGGGAGAAAAGTTGTTAATGCTAGTAGGCCTATTTCAAGTTTCCTGTGTTGATAAAACGTGTCCTGTTAATAGGTAACAATTTTCAATGTATCACCTTTCCAAGTGACTCATACTATGGCAATGAATTACACCATTGATATGTGTGGGCTAAATTACAGAGTTTGTTCCTGAGAAACTACAATTAATTCACTTACAGGTTAAATATTTATAGCTTATGTAAAGGTTGTTCAATAAGTGGATTTGCATTCTAATTTTACAACTACAAAATGTTATTTGTAATTTATACGGTTTATTTCTAATTATTAGTGCTTTCCTGGTAACTTTTTCACTTTTTTCATATATCATTTGCTCATATGAACTTCTCATTCATGTAAGTTCTGCATGGAATTAAAATCTTTTCCTTTTTACTGAACCATTATCCAAAATGCATGTGAAACTAGCTTGTCCAATCATAATATAGCTCACTCTTAAATTGAGATATTTTTAAATTTTGGCACTCTAATAATTTCTCATTAAAAATGTTAAATAAGTGAAATAAATATGTAGTTATGTATTATACAGACCTGGAGGAATTACAAGTGTTTTTCTATGTTCTTTGCACCATCCAACTGGATGAATATGTGGACTAGCTGCTTCACACCTGCAGGAAAAAATATTGTATTAATTGTGCACCTTTCCTATAAATATCTTAATTGCAATTAAGATTTTTTTCCTATTATAGTTCAAGGCCAGTGGGGCACACATGAACATCTGGATTGCTTGTTAAATGGGGACACTGAATGAATTAATTATGATATTGGAATGCTTTTTCAGAGAGAGAGAGTGTGTACACATATTTAGGAAAGCTTGAAAAATAAAAACATTTGATTTAAGGCAATCTAACAAACAATATTATACTTCTAAAGTTTCTAATCCAGAAAGAATGCCCTGTATGGATGCTTCACACATCATTGGATGCAGCTGAATATTTTTATTACTTGAAACTAATTTATTTTACTGTTACTGAATTTTGTTATTGTATTTATTATATTTCATAAACATCTTTTTAGACACTAGTACACTAGTACACTTAAGTATACAGAGAAGTGAAAAATGAATATTAAAATTGCATTATATTACATGTCTTTGTTCTATAAAAAGCTGTGTCATAGGTAAGTACAAGTTAGGAAGATAATGAAATGTAGAAATAAATACAATAAAATAGTAAACTATATACAAAATACTAGTTTTAATAGTTTGCTTTTTTAAAAAAGTTATTACAGCATTAGTAAACAAAAACAATGCAATTTCTGCCTGTGTTTTTCTCTTACCCATGCTATTGTTCATTTTTTAAATTAGGATAGTTCATAAATATTATCAACTAAATATTTTTGTTGGTTTATATTTAAAGGATACCCATCTTAAAATATACAGATCATCTTATAGCCCCATCTTGTGTTCAGAGGAGAAACTTTACAAGCCATACATGTTTTGTGTTAAAGGAAGCCGTTTTGTTAGCAGTCCATTTTTATCTCCCAAAGGTAAACAAAAAACAAAAAAACACCTTGACAAAGGTTTTCCTTTTTCTTTTTGCCTCTCTTTGACTTATGGGAGATATTGCCTTAGAAGTAAAATGCGTATTTGTTGAATGTTCTGTAGGCTGCACCAACTAGGAAAGCTCATTTCACTTGCAGCCAGAAAAGAAACAGAGTAAATTGGAACAGGACAAATGACTCTTGATTTTGGAATTCTATATATTCACAACCAGGAATGTAGTTAAATGCAATATTGAATTAAACTCATATATTAATTGCAAATTATGACCAGTTATTATTTTTTTTTGCATCCAAATCACCCCAAAACAAAGGTTTTTTCCTCAGTCTGAGAGAGTGAATTGTGGCAAAATAAAAGGAATTTGAGTGGATATACTGCCGAGAAAGGTTAAATGACCTTTCTTTTACCTCTTCCTAAAATCTGAAGGTATCTGCAGCTGCTTTCCAGAAGAAAAAGTACTTGTAGATAGGGAGAAGAATGTGAAGAAGAGGATAGGAAGGCTATTCACAAAGAGAAATTTAAGCATTAATAGCACAAGATGAATATTTTCTGTGGAGTTCATTTCATGGTGCCATCGCAGCTTTTAAAGAGCCAGCTTATCAGTTTTACTGCCATAATGGGGTTCTGTTAAAGAAATAAGTGTGACCCTATTTACCTTAGATTTTAATTGGCTCTTGCAATTTCTGTCCTCATTTTATGAAGGGTGCTGGGATTAATCTTTAAATTATAGGCTGGTTGTTTGTATTTTTTGAATTATAATATAGTTTTCCAGGGAGTCATAGACTTTGCCCTTTCAAAGCTTTGCCTTGGAAGCATCTCAAAAGTTCTCCAGCTGTCACAATGTCATATTAAGGACTTCTGAGACTCTGCCAACCCATGAGTTACCAGGTGCCTCTTTTATAAATTAAAGCCATTCCATGGAGTGAATCAATGGGAAAGCAATCCCCTTGGCAAATCCAATTCAAATCTACCATTGCAATCACTGTACATACAGATTAGTCCTCAACTTATGACTACAACTGAGCCAAAAAATTGTGTTGTTAAGTAAGAAATTTGTTAAGTGAGTTTTGCCTCATTTTACGGCTTATCTTGCCAAATTTCTTAAGTGAATCACTGCAGTAGTTAAATTAAAGACATGGTTGTTAATTGAATCTGGTTTCCCACACTGACTTTGCTTGTCAGAAGGTTGCAAAAGGGGATTGCATGACTCCTAGACACTGCAACTGTCATAAATGTGAGTCAGTTGTCAAGCATCGTGACCATGGGGATGCTACAACGGTCGTAAGTGTAAAAAAATATTATAAGTCATTTTTGTCAGTGATGCTGTAACTAAATGAACTGTTGTAAGTTGAGGACTACCTGTAATGTGGTTGGGGTTCCTAGCAGTTCCTTGTGTCTTGAAAAGGCCCTTCCTAAAATTCTTACTGGATGGTGTATGCAGGAGATGGAAGTAAAGAAGGAAACCATCTGAACTGAGGCAGAAACAACTCTCAATTGTTGTCTACCCATCAACCATGACCTGGATGACTGAGAATCTCTACAGACTGTCTACTCATCAGGTTCAAAAAGTGCCCTGTGTCTCTCAACCCTTTTCGCTTAACAATGTACCAGGCTTCATCAGCAGACTGCAAAAGGTTAGCAGCTTCATTATTTGTGTGTTTCTGCCTTTCCACATCCACTTCTTAACCCTAGGAGGACCACATAAAAGTTTTCAAAAACTTTCCTATGACTTCAAGTATATTTTCTTGTATTCTAGCCTGTATTTTTTTCCAACTTTCAGATTATTTTCTTTCCGACTTTCACATTTATTAGGCCTTTATTATTTACACTGCTACCAACACCTACATCTCTTTAAGGGGATCTGTAACATATAAAATTATTCTAGAAGAGAAGTGATTTAAAAAAAAACTAACCATCCTAGTTAAATAGAAAAATGACAAAATAAAACAATATAAAGGGGGGGGGGGGTGGAGAGAGAAATGATAGCATTTCTAAAATTCTATCATCAAAACACTTGTACCAGTAGTCGTAGCTTTCATCCCAGTTGTCAAAATGAACCAGGAAACGGTTGTCCACCATGTCAGTTACTGTAGCAACACATATGAAAGCAGGATTCTTTTTGTCTACTGCTTCAAGCTTCATCCCTACTCGAAATCCTGATGGGATCACAGTCTAACCAAAGAGAGGTTCAAAAATAATGTTGAGTAGAAGGTTGGCTATTGAACCACATAAAGCAAGACAGCACAAAGCAAACATAAGACAGAAAGCTGCAGATCAATAAAAAGACAAACATCAAACATAACACTGCAAATTAATTTTTTAAAAAAGAATCTACATCAGGGATCCCCAATCCCTGGACCGTGGCCCACTCCTGGGCCATGAGCCATTCGGAATCGGGCCACGGAAGTGTACTCATCCCCATCTGCGCGAGTGAGTGCTCCATTTGTGTATACTTGCCGGCCACTGGTGTATAACCATCCCCTCTTCTCCCCTCCCCCCCACCATCAGTCCACAAAACTGGAAAGGTTGGGGAACTCTGTTCTACATCTTCAATTTCTTCTGACTTTACATAATCTTGAATTTTTTAAAAAAAAAAAAGTTCTAAATTATCTATTTTATTTTATTATTTTATTTTATTGACTGCCTATCTTTCTACATGGTATACTTTTAAAACTGTGTAACCTTTCATAGACTTTTCAAAATAAAATTGTCTTTCCTAGTTTGTTATGAAATGAAACATACAGTCATTACATTCCCACAGGGGAGCTAAATCCAGACTCCTGTGAATTCTGCTGATCTTTATCTAGAGCCAAATTGGCTTGATTGTTAGTAGATCAGATTCTTGTGTACAGGTAGAATGAAATAAATGTTTTGTGCTTTGAACTCTATTCCTGTTCCTGGCTTCTTGCACCTGACAGTGAATATGTAATCACTCAGACAAATTAGGACTTAAGTGAAGTCAATGAGGTGTGTGACCAGTGGTGGGATTCAGCCGGTTCAGGCGAATCGGTAGTTAAATTGCTGGCTGGCCCCACCCCTTCCAGGAGTCCTCACATGCTCCATTTTGGCTTGCAGGTAAGTGCAGGGAGGTCTACTAGGCCCAAAATAGGGCGCGCCGCAGTGCAGCACCCTCCTGTGGCCCGCTTTTGCTCCCAGGAGGCTGCAGGGAGACCTACTAGGCCCCAAACAGGGCGCCCGTTTTTGCTCCCAGGAGTCTACAGAGAGGCCTACTAGGCCCAAAACGGGGTGCGAGGGGGGGCGCTGCGCCCCCTCCCTCACACCCTGTTTTTGCTCTCAGGGGAGTGCAGGAGGCCGAGTGCTGCCTGTCATACCCCTTGGCCATGCCCACTATGGCTACGCCCATCCAGCTGGTCATTAGGGCAGAGAGAACTAGTTGTTAAATTATTTGAATCCCACCACTGTGGGTGACCATGTCTTAAAGATGTCTGTATCTTATAATTTATATCACATTGTCTTGGGGATAAGATAAACTCTTATTTCCTAAATCAAATAGTTGGATTATTTTGAAAAAAATGAATTCAGACTTCTTTTATTTCAGTCTCATCCATTTTGTAATCCCCTACATCATCTTCTTTTATATTTAATTTACTTGGATATTGAAAGAGGGGACAGTGGGTGTCAGCCAGTCAAAAAAGGATGTTTGAAAAACCTCATGTAAATCTTACAAGGTCACATTAATTCTTACTCAGGCTTGATATAAATATCAATTATTATTTTAATAATTATTAAATTTATCCACCTAGCCACTTTCATACCTAAGGCAGGACTAGAACTCGCAGTCTCTGTTTTCTAAGTTGGAACCTTACATCAAACGGGCAAATTCTGGACTTTTCTCTTTTTTTCTTTTTTTCCTTTACTTTGTAATAGTTCTTCTTAGATTTCATATTCTTTTTAAAACGTTAATAACATTTACATTTATAGTACAAAAGGCATGCAAAGCAGAATTTAATGGCTGCCTTCCTCTACCCATATAGGAAAATACTATTCTAATGCTTTTTAAAAATGTTTTAAATAAAAATTTAAAGCTTTTAAAACACACTTTCAAGTAATTGAATTAATATCAAGTGGCACAGAAAAAAGATGTAGAAATTTTTTTTAAAAAATACCTCCTGAAGATAAGTAAATACATAGGTAATGTACATGTACAGATTTATTATATAAATTTACTGTAAGAAGTTGATTTTTTACATTGATAAAATCCATTACATTTTCAACTAGATTGGGCACATCAAAATGCTAATGTGAACACAGATAAATATAAGGAAAAAACTTACTGTGTTTTGGTTTTCAAACAAGGATTTAGGAGCAGCTTGAGCCTTACATTTCTTCAGATATGCAGGCCAATTAAATTCATCTTCTTTATATCCTGGAAACCATAAAGAAGAATAAAACAAATATTCTTTTAGTTTGAGGTGCACTTACTTTAATTGCAGCTGTTTCTGTCAGTATCACCATTCAGTGTCTGCCAAACTGTCCATTTCAAGGACAAACTGAAAACATTTAACTTTTAAAAGCCCCTTGAGAATATAATTATAGGTACCATATAATTTAAAACAAGACCAGTCAGTAATATCTTTTCTCCTGAAAACTCCAAAAGCACCAGCTTGTCTTCAGAAATCACACATATATCTTTTCTAACAGAGGTAAGGTACAAATGCAGTATTTGCAGATGATGCGCACTGAAAGTCTGTCTAGTTCTTGTAACTAACAAGTCCAGCATTTTATCATTTTGTGAAGTGAAAATAGCAAAAGTTTATAATCCTGGTATAAACCAGTAGTGGGTTGCCCCCGGTTCACACCGGTTCTGTAGAACTGGTAGTAAAACCGGCGGGAGGCTCCGCCCACCGACGCCGATGTCATCAAAACGCTTCTGCACATGCGCAGAAGAGCGCGAGCACGTGTGAACAAAGCAAGCACACACACGCAGCCCTGTTGCGAACCAGTAGTAAAGGTAAGTAGAACCCACCCCTGGTATAAACGTACAATATGAACTATAGTTGATGATTTCATTGTAACTATGTCTACAAAGGCAAAAAAATAAATAAATGAAAAACAGTGTGCCAAGAAAACTTAATTAGTGCAAAGTTGAACATTGTAACAAAGCATGGCTTAAACATTACATGTAAAGAAACCTATGGTATTTAAACCATTTTTAAAGATCAAAAGCTTTGGCTGTTACCAAATGCCCCTCTATTTTTCTTGTTTTGATTTTGTGGTCTGTCCCAGAGAAACATGTTTTGCATCGAGATAAATAAAGAAGTATCTTCTACCAGAATGGAAGCGTGGACCAAATGTATTCAAAGTTGAAGATGCCCTTTTACTAAAGATGACATTGCATCTTATACACTTATTTCCCTCAATTAAATCCAAACTTTTTTTGGATATTACTTGAAAAAACTAAATTTTGCCCCATAACATCTCCAATGGAAGTGATGTACAAAGAACCAATTGCTTACCCCTGACTGTGGTTTTTTAAATGAATTCTATGGGTGTTATGCCTATGCTGCAGCCTTCTCTAGAACCTTCTACAGCTATAAAAATGTTGGTGGAAATCTGCACAGAGACATCTGTGTTCCCATCCAATACTGGGTTTAGGAATATCCATGAATGTAAGCACCTGCAGAAAGGATGGTTCAAGCATGCTGTGAATGCAGAGTATTTTTTAGGGATGGCAGTTACAGATAAGCAACTGTACAGCAAACCTTACTTGGAACTGGGGCCAATGCCTCACTCTCCAACCAGGATGGATAATAGTGACTCCATAAACATTAACAAGCAAGAGGGTTGCCAGTTAATCACTGGTGTCCCTAATCCAGTGATCAAATTGCTAAGAGGAAGTAGAAATCTTTCTTTTTTCCAGAGTAAAAAAAATAACTACAATGTTGTATGGGAAGTTACTGTGAGTACACAAAAAGCCAAGACGTGACAAACAGAAGTGAAAAGAACAATTCAATTCCAACTTCAATATAGAATAAGAGAGAAAGAGAATAGTTTCACTGAGGCAAAAGTCAGATGCTACTTTAGGGAGCAAGATGAGGTCACAAGGCAGGCCTACCTTCTTGAAATAAAACATAGGATCTATACAAAGAGAAGAGTGCCACCAAAAAAAACCCCTGTGTGTTATTTATACAGAATTTGTATGTATACAGATACACACAAATATTTGTCTGTTAAAATGAAAGCAATACCAAGCAGGAACAGGGGATTATATCAATATTAGAAATACACCTCAGAAAATGTCTCTTGCAGTGGCACAAGAAAATAGAATTGCTAACAATGCTAGAATTGGGTGCTAAAAATTGAAGAGAGTCATTCCATGATAAAGCATTCATTAAATGAGTCTTTTATGATCACAGTTTAGAAGATCCATCACAACATGAATCAGAAAAGGAAAAAAAATGTTAGGTAATTCTCAAATTACAAAGCACAGCAGTATTCCTTTGCTTGTTGATGTTGAACACACCATAATGATACTCTTCAACTCAACCTGTAAGATCTGATTGCAAAGAATTGGATTCAAAAGCTTAGAAGATGTTCAGAATAGTGAAAAAAATTGGGCAGCTAATATAGAGATGACTCTTGGCAATTCTGTGGCCAAAATATTACAATGGTACAGTTCACTGACCAATCTGTGCTGACTATTTGGGAGGGAAATGAAGGTGAATCCCTGAGTGAGGTTGAACATCACATCTTTGAAATCTATGGAAACAAAATACTCCTATTAATGGAATAATGCCAAGATATTCTGTAGAACCATTATTTGGAATTTCTGAACCAAGCTTTAACCAAGCTTGTCTAAAGACTGTTCTTCCTAAGTTTGCGCAGTATGTGCAGTGCCCAACCAGAGGGAAGATCACTTTAGACCCTATGTACTCAAACTTAAAACAGGCATACAGAGCAATTCCCCTCCCTGGGCATGTCCGATCATCTCTCTCTGCTGTTATGCCCAAAGTATGTCCCTCTTAGGAAAAGAACACAGCCAGTCATGAAAACTGTTAAAATCTGGCCAGAGGGTGAACTCAGTCAGTTACAGGATTGCTTTGAAACCACTGAGTGGAGCATATTTTAACACCTAGAATTGCATGAATACACTGACATTGTACTCTCATATATCAAAATGTGCCCAGATAATCTAACAGTGAACAAGCGCATCAGACTCTACGGGAATTGTAAACCCTGGATGTCAGCAGAGGTACAGATACTTCTGAGCCCAGAATGCCATCTTTAAGGCAGGTGACAGAGATAAATACAACGAGGCCAGGGCAAATCTACAGAGAGGCATCAAGGTAGCTAAACAAAAATATAAACGAAAGGTGAAAAACCATCTAGCAGACAACAACTTGAGGCAGGTGTGGCAGGGACTGCAGCACCTAACCAACTATAAGGGCAATGCGATGAAGACAGTCAACTCCGATGCCTCGTTGGTAGAGGAGCTGAACACCTTCTTCTCCCGCTATGAGGTCAAGAGACCTATCCCTGTAGCCCCAGCCTGCCGGCTCTCCAACTCCCAGCCACTCACCCTACATGAACACCAAGTGAGAGCTGTATTGAAGACCGTGAATTCCAATAAAGCTGCAGGTCCAGATGGGGTGCTGGGGATAGTGCTAAAAACCTGTGCTGACCAACTATCAGAGGTCCTAACAAGGATTTTTAACATGTCCCTGCAAAATGCCAGTGTTCCATCATGTCTGAAAGCAGCCACTATCATTCCAGTCCTGAAGAAAACAGCAATAAACAGCCTGAAGGATTACAGACCCATTGCACTAACGTCTGTAGTGATGAAATGCTTTGAGAGACTGGTTCTTCAACACCTCAGGTCTTGCCTTCCATCAAACTTTGACCAATATCAATTTGCCTACAGAGGAAATAGGTCAATAGGTGATGCCATTGCTACTCCCCTACATTCTGTAGTGAGTCATCTAGAGAAAACTGGGAACTACGTCAGAATGCTTTTCATAGACTACAGCTTGGCTTTTAACACCATTTTGCCAGGCATTCTCTTTGAAAAGTTGACTGACTTGAATTTCCCCTCTCTCACCTGTGATTGGATTAAAGACTTTCTGATGGACCGGTCACAAACAGTGAGGGCTGGGTCTTTTACATCCTCCTCCCTGAAGCTCAACACTGGCTCTCCTCAGGGCTGTGTGCTCATTCCCTACCTGTACTAGTTGTACACATACGACTGCATATCTTCTGATCCATCTAATGTGGTAATAAAGTTTGTAGATGATACCACCGCACTGGGTCTTATTACAGGAGGAAACAAATTAGCATACAGAGAAGAAATCCAGAAGTTATCCACATGGTGCTCAGAAAACAACTTGCATCTAAACACCAGCAAGACAAAAGAGATGGTGCTAGACTTCTGGAAGCAAAGAGAGGAACCTGTCCTACAACCACTCTACATAAAGAGGGGGCTGTGTGGAAAGGGTCTCCTCTTTCAAATTCCTGGGAGTCCACCTTAGCCAAGATCTTACCTGGAAAAATAACATGTTCCAGATGGTCAGGAAGACTCAACAGAGACTCCATTTCTTTAGGGTCTTGCAAAAAAATCAGGTGGAACAACAACTGACTTCCTTTTATCGGTCTACAATAGCAAGCATTCTCACATATTGTGCTACGGTATGGTATGCTGGCTTGACATCCGCAGACAGAAAAGCATTACAGAGGGTGATGAGCACAGCACAAAAAATCATGGGCTGCCCCCTGACCTCATTGGACGAAATTGCCTTAGCAGAGTGAGGAAAATCCTCAGGGAGGATTCACATCCTGGTCAGCACTTCTTTACTCTCCTACCATTGGCCAGGAGATATAGGAGCATAGCCAGCTGAATGAATAGGCTGAAAAATAGCTTTTATCCATGGGCCATCAGACTTCTGAACACAACATAACAGCACAATTAGGTTTAATATGATAGATTTGTAGGGCCAGCGCAACGTTCAACATGTTCATACCAGTGTAATATAATATAATGTTATATACATATGTGTATATGGGAATGTGTGCTAGTTATTACTTATTTGAATTTAGGGATTTCTTTTTCTTTTACTTATTGAGTTATTAAGATGTATTCCATGTTACGGGAGGGCTGCACCAAGGGAGGCTCATTTTATCTCATTGTACACATGTTGTGCATTGATTATAAAGGTTTGATCTGAACTGGATGCAATTGTTCACTTTTGAAGTGAACAAATATTTTGAAGATCCAAAACAGATCATATTCCTCCATATTTCTCAACACAAAGTAATACCGAAAATAAAAGTCTTTTTCCCTTTCCTTTGAAGGAGATTGATTTGACTTCAAATACTTTTCTGCTAATTGTTCTGCTGGCTGGGAAGCACATAAATATTTGTAAGGAAAATAATCATTAACCTGGTAATATAACCAGATTTTATTTTGATCAGTGTTCATGTATTTATGATGGAATATGGATGGACTCAGAGAAGAGAAAAGAGATAAATGTCATCAACGTTCCCCTGAATCTCATCAACTGATCAGAAAAATTCCACTCCATGTAACACAGAGAGGTCCCTTATGCTACCCTCTGAGGTTGGTTCGAGACCTTTGGAATCAGAAAGCTTACATAAGAGTAGACAGCAGTATTGTAAGAAAAAGGATACACTGATCTAATTAACTGGGGCACTATGGGCCCAAGAACAGCAGAAGACATTGATAAAGATGATTTCAACCCATTTATTTTTCTGAACAGTAATTCTTTTGTGTCCTGGTATCTTTTAGCTTTTCGGTCTTCTTATCCCATCTATGGATTGCCTAAGCATCAGTGGACAAAGACTCTTTTTGGTAACTTTTGAATGTTCTGAGAAGTTGATACCAGAATTTTGTCTGTGAGCATGTGCAGCAGGAGAAGCCTTTCTCCAAAATCTCATCTGCTACAGATTCAGGGTAGGCACAAACCAGAATCTGATGCACATTGACAATAATGAAGATGCAATGCTTTCAACTATGTATTATTTCTTTTTTCTTCTTCCTTCTAAGAAAGAGAAAAATATTTAAGTTTATACCTTTTTGGAACTACTGATATCCTCATCAAGCATCCTAATGTTAAACTGATGTAGTTATTAAAACTTCATCATGAAGCTTTTTTTTGAGAGTACTGTGTAATTTTATTTGTTAGCTGTTCAATCATTAAAGCATTGGTCAAAGGATAATTTCTGTCTTTGAACATAAAAAATATACAGTCGACATTTTTAGATCCTGGAATTTAAATTTTTCAGAATTCACTTGTATTTTATAATGTAAGAAAACATGAAAAGAAAATATGTACCACTTTTTTTTACTCTAGCCAGTATACAATTTTACTTATAGATTCCTAAGTCTCTCACTATAAAAGTTTACCTATGCTGCCTTAACACAATTAAAAAAAAAGGTCATAAATTGTTTATGTATAACATAGTACCTTTTGGTGGATGAAGTTTATGCCCAGTTTTCTCACACCACCCAACAGGGTGAATATCTGAAGAATCAGCATTCAGCCAAAAATCATAACAATCTGGGTATTCATCAAAATGAAGTCTAATTCTATAGCCACAAATCTAAAATCAGAGTATATAAAAATATACATATGAGTAGAAGTGCATCTCCTCATGGGCCTTAAGAGTCAATTATTGAATAGGGGAACAATTCTCAAACAAACTTTAGATTGCATAATCATTCAGAAGTTGAATCATACAACGTTTAATAAAAGTTGTACTGGTTACGAATTTAGATAAATTTAGAAACTTAGAATAATTAAAAGGCTTTACAGAAATGCCAGAAAGTATGACTTTACAACAAAGCTCTTCTTACATTCTTATTTATAGCTTATAATTCTGTTACCTGGCTCTAAATGATGGGATGGTGTTATTTTCTCACTGCCTGCTATAACTTGTTTTTAATACAGATAAATGTATAGATAATATTGCTAAAATCAAGTTTCTTGTTTTATCATTCTGGCACTCACCTCTGCTATTGTAAGCACACAGTACATTGACTGATGCTCAGGATCCACTCCTTCTAGTTTCATTCCAACTTTGAATCCATTTTTGTTGTATGGGAAGGACTGGTACTAGAAGTAAAATGTCAAGTTTTATTTAACATAAGTATTTCTAAAATACGCCAAGATAGATATCTTATTTTTCTCCGTTAAGAAGAAAATCCAGATCTTCCACACTGATACCAGCTAATGAAACTTTTTTCCCCACCTCCATTTTTTTTTTTTTTTTAAAAAGCAACTATACGGACTAGATCAAAATCTTCAGGATAAAGTACATTATGCATTCCCTAAGTAATAAATATGTTAATATATTTCCGGATTAATGGCTCTGCCTCTCTCATCTATTACATTCCTGCTGTGCGAGTTGTATTTTGAACTTAGGTTAAGTAATTATGTCATCATATGCTTCATTATGCAATACAATATTGCATATATGTCTGCATGACCTTTAAGAATGGGGTTTTCTTTACTGTGTCAGTTATGCCTTTTAGTTTCTAATTGATTTTAAAGTTTGTGCCTTAAGCAGAGATAGTAAATACAAGGCTGAGTAGAGCTGTGTTTCCTTATCTCTCTCTGCAGCAAAGCCCAGGAATTGCTTGCCGGAATAATAATTAAAAGATTTCGTATAAGCCATATATATAAGTAAGCTGCCTTTCAAAAAATGCATCTCTATGTTTTCATACAATGAAAGATACTCATGTCTTCCTTTCTGTTATCGTTTTCTTTAACCATTGTAAAATAATTCTACTGGCACCTCCTATTAATGTATACACATTGTCAAATTGTCTATGATCAACATTCTCTTTAAGACTTATGTAACCTAGTAGTTCTTATTCTTGGTTCATCTGGGTAAAAAAAAACCCTAATGACTGCCAGTAGTAACCTGCTAGCTTTGAAAAATAAATGACTCTTTGGATCCTCTCCAGTGATTGGTATTTATTGCCAAAGTTTTTCTACCACAGTGCTAAAGCTAATTTTAATACTAAGATTTTGACAAATTTCTTATATGAAGTTAAATAAATGCTGAAATAAATTGTGAAAAGTAGCTGCTTCTTCCACAATGATTTTTCTAGTTATCGAATGAAGATATAACCATGCAAAAATCAATTTACTTTAAAGAATAATTTTACAAGCAGAATTTTGCATTACTGCTTGTACTAAAATGAGTGTAAGAATGAATGGACTTGCAAATTTCCGACAGGCGTTATTGTTTCGCTCTTTGAAACTGACTGACATACAGCAAAACAAGTCAATGGTCCAGGCAAAAGAAATCACAATTAAGAAGCAATGTGTGTCTATGTGTGTCTGTGGGTGGGGGCAGGGGAGGTGCCCACAAGATTATATACAACTTTCTGTTAATCTTTTCCTAGGAGCCCAAGTCTCACCACTCCTTTTTGTCTATTTTAATGGCATTAACTGTGGTTAATTAGGATTACTTCCATCAAATTATTGATGTACAACTACCTCAATTGAAGCTTCTCACCAAAGGTTTCTGGTTATCAAGGCTGTAACCATTGATCCTGTCAAAATACACAGGATCCACATGCATTCAACTTAAAGTATTGCTATTGCTATGGTTGTACAGTCCTTCTTGTAATTCTTACTAAATTTGCTCCATAATAAATTACTATTTTCACAGAACCAAAATTGTATGTATAATAATAACAGCATCTATATATGCATTAGAAGAATACTGGGAATGGATACAGTATGAAAAAAAAGAGGCAGAGAAATGTTGCATATAAAGAGTATTGTTTTTGAATGCCAAAATGATATAATCGAGAATTCTTTAACTGACTATAAAATTATGAGATTTATGTTTATTGATTCTCTGACACAATCTTTATTTTAGTCTATACAAAAATATTCTACATAATGTCCATTTAAAAAGTCATTAACTATTATCTAACTATTACAACTATTGAAATGTTTCTTTTCTATTCAGGATTGTTCACACTATGCGCTCCAATTTTTTTTATATACATAATTTAGATATATAAGCCCCTCCTCCAACTCATTACTGACTCTAAGCTGCATGCGTTTAAAAAACCCCACACAATTGCTAAAATAAAGCAAAAGAGAATAAACATAATGGGTGAACCAAAAAAAACCTATTTAAAAAGGAACATTGTATTCCAAATGGACATAGCTAACCTATCTCAGAATTTGGGGTAGGGAAAACAGGTTAAAAACTTATCTTCACCAGTGTACAAACCAAAACCAAGCACAAATGCATACACCTAGCTTCTAACTTCAGGCTGCCAGCAGTAATAACACCAATGAATTCTTATTGCAATGTTTTGGAATTGGGCATTTAGTTGCATACAGAAATAATTTTAAATACATCGATCAGTACAAAAATATAAGGAAGTATGAAATAACAATTCAAACGTTATGCATAATAGTTTTAAACGGAGACAACAGCTTGCTTAGCTAAATCAACATCAACATTTAAAGCCTGCTGGGAAAAAAACAGGTTTTCAGCTGCTGTTACAAAATGTTTAGAAGAGTTAAATACAATACAACTAGAACTCCAGAACTATGGTGTCACTATGAAAACCTGCCCACTTATATGCGGGTTACCTATAACAAAACAACACCTGGGATGATCTCCTCTACATCAGTTATTACATATAAACATAGTAACATCTGTGAACTGCCTTTCGTAAGTAAGGGAACTAACATAACCTTATCAGCCATGTCAAAATTTTAAATTCACCTTTATTTAAGACAATTATCTAGCAAAGTATATATTCCTCAAACCAATTAATTAGGATTTTACAGGAGAGCTTACCTCTTTAAAAATCTTAGGAGGTGCTGCTGTAGCCTTTTCTTCTTCCAAATATGAAGACCAACTCCATGCTTTCTTTCCCTTTGACATTAAAGCTGAAATTAGAAATCAAACGATTAGAAAATAAAATCTATTCTCAGAAGACATGTGTAAGCTGCTATCTGCACTCAGGTAACTGTCCATGTTTTGCTTTCAAACTCCTGAAAAGCATCTTATCACCAAGTATAGGATGGTGGTAAATCCAGGACTATCTGTATTTGTGTGAACAGCACAACAACAGCTTGCTGTTAATTAAGACAGCAGGAATAGTAGATGATTTCCATCAAAGTGAAAATTATAGATCAGTTTACAGGTAACTAAAACTGCCTAATCTTATTATTTTCTTTAAAGAAGCATATTCACTCTTTTAGGAAACTGACTCCACAGTAATAACATTTTACTGCTTAGTTAATATTTTGGATTTGTTACTTTTTAAAGTATTTAACACTTAATTTTCTACAGATTCCCAAAAAATAGTTGAACAATTTCACCTATGTGGAATAGAAATCCCCATCAGTGTTCAGGAAAGAGAATAATCTTAATTTCATTTATACTTCTACTTTAAACTTTCCTATGGAATGGGAAACATTAGAGACAGAATATTTGAAGCTTTTAATAAAACAATAAAATGTAAGCACTTGAAGGGCGATGCTGTTCAATTTTTGCTTTTACAAAGTACTGAATGTTTTGCTATGTACAGCATAGTTATTATAATAAAGTGATACCATTGACTAAATATAATAGTATATTCTTTTAATTAATTAATTTAATATTTGTATAGCCATCTATCCAACTTTAGTGACTCTGGGCAGCATACCTAATAATTAAGAATGTATAAAAACTGATTGAAAACAATCAATTTAAATTAAAATAAAAACAAAATAAATCAAATTTAAAAAAGCAATGACATAAAACAGAGTGAATCCATTAACTGTCATATAACCATCTAACAGGCTCCACTATATCATAGCATCACTAAGCTAGTTGATAAAGCTAGGTTGGAAGGCAGGGTTGGACAACTATGACAACTTTTACAACTTGTGGACTTCAGTGGACTTCAACTCCCAGAATTTCTAAGCCATCAGGGGAGTTGAAGTCCACAGGTCATAAAGTTACCATAGTTGCCCTCCCCTGTTTTAAGAGCTTGCTGGAAAACTAACAGAATTGGGTTCAATCTCACCTCAGGGGCGAGGGGGGGGGGGGGAAATGATGTTCCAGAAGGTGGGGGCTACGTTAATTTTATCAACCAAAGATACAATGGGAATGCTCATTATGGCATTATGAAAAATCAATGACCAGAATATATTTGCAAACAGTATAAATATGTAAAATTCACAGATTCATATAATATGGTTGCTCACTTATGATTGTACACTTAATCCATCCATTTACCTCAAGACATATTTTAAGTTTTTTGAGGAACTGAAGGAAAACTTTATTCTGCTAAGTATTATAAAGTATTATAAATCAACTTACTTTGTTTTAAAATTGCCACCTCTCGTTTCCTTTTCCGTGTGGCTCTTTGAGATACTCTCAGTATTCTTCCTTCAGAGTTCTCTTCCTAAATTGCAAAATTAAATATTGTGACTGGCATAATTATCATTTATGATTATCAAACAAAGAAGTTCCTGTTCTGACAGTATTTTGAATATTTAAATATGAATTCAGTTCATGTAAAAATCAATGGAGAATGAAGTTCCAACCTGCAGAGTGGTGTTTGATTAAACTAGGAAGATAGTATTATGAACAACTTAAGTACACCTGAAACAAGATGTATGAATCAATTTTGATTTGCAATATTAACAGTGAACTACAATACAGGACTTTCCTAATTATTCTCTCAATACAAAAGAGAAGAATAGCAATAGGCTTTCTGTAAGACTCTTTAAGAAAATGACTACACTGTAGACCAGATATATAATTTACTATTCTCATTCTATCTACATGAAAATAAATGCAACAGTCAGAAGAATGGTATATATTTCTTTAACACCAGCCCAACCCCAACTCCCAACATCTAATTGGGCATTCACAACATTTGTCAATAACAAAATTAAATGATTGTTTCTCTATCAATCAAATAATTGGAATGCCATGATATTGCTGAATTTTACAAGATTTCAATATTCTTATATCTTATAAGATTTCTAATAAAAAATCAAGTTCATAAAATTCGGGGAAGGGGAGTTATTTGAGACTGCTGAAATATCACATAGTCCAGAAATCTCATGAGACTGGGGCAAATCAGTTAAATTTAGATTTAAATGTACCACTCCATTTATGGTTTGTTCAATCAACCACTGAACAAATTATGATTGGCAACAGGCTTAAAATGCACAAGTTTTACAAGCAGGGACTACTGAACAGTACTAAAACTACAAGAAATGGTCTAATCTAGAACTGAAAAATACTAACTGTTTCTTTATCTTTTTCTTCAATAACCTCTCCTTTGGATGGCAGTTTGCTTTTTCTCTTTTGAATGCCCTTAGAATAGTCTTCGTCACTGCATTCTGACACTTCTTTTTCCTCCTTTGATTCCCTAGAAGGAGAATTAAATTGCATTAATTATCACAAGGAAAAAGTTATGATTCACAAAACAAGACTTTGCATCTTTCAAAACTTTCCTTTCCTATTTCTTCTCAAAGTGCATACTTTAAAAGGGCATTTTAAAAGAAAAGAAATAGCAAATTTGAATGCTGTCAAGTGGAATAATAGAAAGACTGCCATCCATTGAAAGTTTGAAGAGATCATTATGTAAGACAGTAAAATAAATTTCTCAAATGAGCACAGTAAAAGCAACGGTGCAATAATTATTTGCATTAGTGATAAATTGAACTACACTATTACTAACAGAGAAGAAAACAGAAAATATGCAGTCTTTCCCTTTTTAAGTTAATGCATGGTCCTGAACAAAAATACATGACTTTCCTGCCATAAATTCCAATATACTGGATTGCATTTAAATAGAACTTTTATAAAATCAAAGTGAATAATGCAAACTTTTTTTATCATATGCTCATATACTAAGTAAAATTCTATGAATAAATACTGGTGCTGCAATCTTTAACTAGAAGTCAAACTTACTGGGATTTATTTTTAATAGATATGTATCAGAACTGTTCAAATTCTTATAGCACTCAGGAATGTGAATGAAGCAGCTATCTTTGACAGCCATGTGTTTTTCTTTTGCAGGTTTACTTCAGCTGCTTCTTTTAAGACTGCTTCTGAATATCTTATGCTCCTGTTCTCTTTCAAAGAATGCCCTAATGTACACAAGATTGCACCCAAGACTGCATCCTGTTGACACTTAGCTATGAATTATACTGAATGGTAATCAAACGCATGACTATTCTGGCAGATTTATATTATGCTCACAAACCAACAGTGGTAATTACCGAGAAAAATATGGCTTCTCTGAGATGTGTAAGGTCAATACTGTTTCAAGCTCTTGAGGATTCTTTTATTTATAAACTTATTTAAATAATTGTAAAAAGCATTTGCCTTGTTTTGTATAACTGAATAGGGGTCAATAATGCGGTATCAAAAGCTCTACCCTATGTACATTAATGGCATTAAAGAAGTCACATAGAAGCATTCTTAATAAATACATGTTTGAATTCTTGTGAGATCACCTTTGTTCTAACCCTGTAATTTGTTAAGGGTGGATGGTTTCACCTGCAACTACTATACAGGACTGCCTGATGGCACCTGTCTCGAATATCCCCGTACTTTTTCTCCTTTGCTTCACAAACCCAGCAGTAATTAGCAACAATAATACAACATAATTCCATTTTTAAAAAATCAACTGACAGCTCAGCAAGTATTTTTATCCAGTGTTCCCTTAGGCGACAACAGAATTTGTACTTGCCATGATATTGTGTTATATGTATTATATTAACTCTTACTTGTTTTTAAACAGATGGGCACATTTTTGGCTGCAATTTCTTTCTCCAGCTACAAACTCCACCGATGTTCCAGACTGAAAACAATTTTCACAAAAATGAAGCCCATCTGCCTTTGCAGTTTCCTTCAATTTTGGTGGTACTTCTGTTTTTTCTGAGAATGCTACACAGAAGAAAGAAAGCAGTGATTCTCAGGATGACATACAGGTGGGGGAAAAAAGATATTAATGAATTATGTCAAACAAAATGACCAAGAGTTTCAGCTGGGAAACACATCTAGCACATGTCTGTCATTCCTTAAAGCAGCTATATCTTTACCCAGGATTGTGTGGCTGCTTTTGCAGCTGTAGAACAATCTATAGACAGAAAACATATTTAGCTGATGCGTTAGAACTTTCATGCTGCAAAGCATCTTTTTGCTTTTGAGTTCAACCTCCTGCACCTCTTTAATTACTAATGCACATTTATCAGTTGATTTCAGGCTTCCCACAAGCTGACACTTTAGCAAAATCTTACAGGCTTCATCTAAACCATTTATTCAACAACAAGTTTATTTCTCTGAATGATGGTGAACAATTCAATAAAGATTTCAATAGAGTGTGCATTTGCTGTAAAAGTCAACTGCATGTCAAGGATAATAAGAATTTGTACTGAAAGTAGAGAAGCCAATATCATAAAACCATAGCTTTGGTTTTTGTGTAGTTTAAATTTTTTAATCTGTATAGTTTTAATAGTTCCAAAGTTGTCTTACAGTGGAGATGGGTAGCATAAAACTTTAATATATAAAGAAACAGATTAATAAATAAATAAAGATCTTATATAAATCAATGTTGCAGCCATATATAGATTATAGTGTGTAGTTTTGGTTACCACATCTTAAAAATAGTGGAACTAGAGAAAGTTCAGAGGAAAGAAACTACCGGTAAGTTGATCAAAGGACTGCATCTTACAAGGAACTGTTGCAAGTTTGGGGGCCGCTTATTTTAGAAAGAAAGCCAACAAAAGAGGACATGAATAAGGTGTACAAAACTGTACATGATATGGATAAGGAGAAGCTGTTTTTCCCTTCCCAAAATACTAGATGCAGATGTTTATGAAACTGAATCTTGGAAGAATCCAGCAAGACAAAACAAAGTATTTTTACACCATCAATAATTAAACTTTGGAATTTGGAGCTATGAGATATAATAGTAGCTACCAACTTAGCTGGATTCAAAAAAGGATTGGCCAAATTCACGGAAGAATTCTTTCTTGTGTAACTGGTTGGCCACTGAGAAGACAGATAGATGAATTACATAGATTGACCAACAGTCTAATCCAGTAAAACACTTCTTAAGTTCTTACTAGCCAACATTTAAATTACAACTTATATCAAGTGGTTTGCAAGTTTAAGAACTTTGGAAAAAATATTCTATCAAACAGATTTCAATATATAAAAGCTATTGGACTGGATCCCAGATGAACAAAATTCTGCTCACTGGAACTCACAAGAGAAATAAGGACAAGTGATTTTTGATGAATTTGCCATTTTCCTGCACAGATGCTCCAGAGGACTGTGGAGCAGCATGACAGCCGCAAGGAAACAAGAGAATTCACAAATTAAATCTCCTTTAGACTTTCTCTATTGGTAAGATTTTGCTGAACCTGGTCTCTTTCATAAATGAAAGATAAGCTCCTTTTCCTGGAAGCATAAGGCTGTATATATCCAGCATTTAGAGCAGGAATGGGCAATCTTCTCGTTATTGGGGAATCAAATATAAAATTTGGGGGAGGGTGAAACCATAGTGAGCAGGGAAATGAGTGGGCAGAGCTTAAGTCAACTACAGTAATTTGTCTTTTTTCCTAAATTGAGTTAAGGCCACTTTGGGGCTTACAATACCATTTCCAGGGCTTCCCACACAGCCTTATACATCCCTGAGGCTAGAAACTGTTCAGCCCAGAACACAATTTAATGCAGCAGCAGATCTTTTCTGAAATATTCAGAATCCTATCACCTAGTTCTTAATTGGTTCTTATTAGTTTTCCATGGGCTTAAGAAGAAGATGATTGTGTTTTAGCTTCACCACAGACAAATATATAGGAACCACAAAAACTTTAAACAATGTATGGAACTGCCTTCTCTGATCCTTTTATCTGGTGCCACTTTTATTTTTAGTTCTGTCTTCGGATTATGGCTTAACTTCAAGAGACAAAATGTGATTCTGTGAGCGAAGAGATAGTGTTGTATATTACAAGAAAGCAGAAGCTACAACCTTCTTCTAAGCAAAATCCGTTAACAGTAACTTTTTTAAATTTTTAATAAAAATCCTGTTGATTTAGCGCCAACGTTTATATGAATGTTTTAACTGCATTTAACATGACTATTGTTTCCAGGCCATGAGAGCAAGCACTTGATCAAGATTGGGGGCCCATCTAGCAGACAAACAGGTCTAGTCCTTTCTTTCCCTTGTGGCAATAGCAGGGAAGGTAGAATAGCATGGGTTTTTTTTAGGAAGAATGCTTGGATTATGCCAAATCAGGGCCGTTTTAACATCATTATGGGCCCCGGGCAAAGCAGTTTACTGGGGCCCGTACAACAACTACTCACAGGAATAAAAATGTAAATGGTCGATAAAATTAAACATATATTTTCATGTTAGTATTAATAAAAAATGCAGTAAAATGTAATAAATATGTTGCTGTATTTATACGATACAAGGTGCATTGAAGGGTTAACACACACAGATTAGTATGGGAACCCTATGCTCGTGGGACCCACGGGCAAGTACCCATCAGGCCCACGCATTAAGACAGCCCTGCGTCAAATGCATATCTCTGGTCTTGAGCTTCACTTCCCCCTTCCCCCCCCCATTACTTGCTACCCCAAACTGTTTTAAAAGTGGGAAATTACACTAACATCGTGATTCATTCTTTAACACAAATTTTAGAGTATTTGTAGAACAATTCTGCTCAGATGCCACCTCTTATTTAAAATGTATGCACAACAAAAATTATAACTTGCTTACGACAGCTAGACACACTGATATCCATATGAAATTGTGATGCCAAGAAACAAAATTAAAATAACCGTACTGACCTTCTTGGACAGTTGGCACCATCCAAGTTGTGGTAGCTGTAGCCTTCTTAACACTTTCCATCTCTGTTACATCAGTGATCACTTCTAGAGCTCCAAATTCATTCACACAAAACTGATTTTAAAATGTGAAAAAATAATATGAAAAGTTTAGCATCAATTATAATTTGTATATTTTACACAAATACACACACACACAAAAAGTGAGATTTATTCTTCATCATATTGGCTCCTTAATTATCTCATTACTTATTTTAATTGCCAATGGATTTGATTTTAGACAATAAAATAAGAAGTAGCTTTTATATTGCTACATATACAGCCAGTCTTTGACTTATAGCCATTGTTTACCAACCAGTCAAATTTCAACAGCACTGAAAACAGTGACTTACAACTTCTCACCCTTACTTCTATTGCTGCATCCTTATGGTCACATGTTCAAAATTCAGACACTTGGCAACTGGTACATATTTACAATGGTTGTAGCATTCTGGTGTTCCATAGCAATAGCAATAGCACTTAGGTTTATATATCACTTCATAGTGCTTTTACAGCCCTCTCTAAGCGGTTTACAGAGTCAACATATTGCCCCAACAATCTAGGTCCTCATTTAACCCACTTCGGAAGGATGGAAGGCTGAGTCAACCTTGAGCTAGTGAGATTTGATTGCCATTTGCAACTTACAAACTGTCTTCCGGCAAGCAAAATTAATGGGGGTACTGACTGATTCACTTATGCTGCTGTACCCCATTCGGTATCTAATTTTTATATTATCTTCTGAATTTTAAAAATAACAGTCTCACCCACATGAATTGAAATAAAAGGCAAAGCCTGCTTATCCCTGAGTGCATCTGTCTCAGTGAACGTATACCTGAGCTGTTTTCTATTTATTCTTTAAACGTTTGTTTCAATTTTAGACTGAACAAGGACCAGAATTCTCAGGATAGCACGCATATCAAAGATGAAAGTGTTGGGGAAAATTACAGAAAGTATGAACATAAAATAAACAAAGCTATATAATTAAATGGTAGTAAAATTAAGGAAGGCTATTGAAAGAAAAAAAACAGTAGAATGCCAGTACCATCTAGTGGTCACGTATAATTCCATTGAAAATACCTTTGAAAATGAACTTTCTGAATGGGACTGAATGGTTTTATGCAGTTTCATTTTTCAACAACAAAAAATACAACAATTTTTCAAGATACTGTACCAGCACTTTTTCAAAGACAAGTGCATACTGTAAACTCCTGTCTCTGCTACCCTTTCCTTTCCCTTTTGTTTCCCCTGCAGTGAATTTTTGATAATAAAAACCTTAGAGCAGGAGTGTCGAACTCAAGGCCCAGGGGCCGGATCCGGCCTGGGGGGGTGCTTAGATTTGGCCCGCAGGGCTGCCCTGGAAACAGCTAAGAACCGGCCTGTGTCAGCAAAAACGAAGCTCGGGAGGGCCACCCGCGTCCCTCCCAAGATCCGTTTTCGCTGGTAGAGGGTTGCAGGAGGCCGTCACAGCCGAAAATGGAGCTTGGGAGGTGCCCACAGGTGCTCCCGACATGAGTGACATTGAACTAGCTACACCCACCCTGGCCCCCTTAGGTCAAACACAACCCGGATGCAGCCCTCAATGACATGAAGTTTGACACCCCTGCCTTAGAGCTAGAGGCTATTTTCTGCTCTGTACATACATACTAACATTTTTATGTAGTTCAAGAATGAACGGTATTCAAAAAGTTTGAAAATCTTTTATGTGCTATTCGCTCATGTTACGCATAATATCAACATCGTAGATATAAAAATTGGTTTGGTATTAGTGTCATTTCAGCCAATGCTAGATTACATAAACATTTTTGATATTATGTTTCTTCACTATTGTGCCAAATTTTATTGCTTTCCTGATAAATTTCTACTTGCATTGAGTTTATGCTCTTAAGAGAGATCCAAATGAAATTAAATGTGTGTTTCTAGGGATATGGAAAGCAGACCCAATCCATTTCAGTGTTTCATAAAGAGAAGTCTTGCTTTGTGAGTTGCAAAGCATGGATAAGAGGCTAGTGGTCCTCAAACTGGTGCCTTTACCTGCTTCTGTTCACGTGCAAAAATTACTTTGAAAGTGGACTCTCAAAGCAAGGCATATCTGTGACAACTGCACTTAACATGCAGGTGGTTAAAAATGGAAATAGCAGCAGCTGGGAGAGTGGATTAAGACAGCTGCAGAAATAGATGGGAGAATTTAATTATTTTCTCTCCTGCTGTGATCCTGAAGAGGATCCATCCTCCGATATTTGCTTTGAGGGGCAGAATCCTCTGGGGCTCAGCATTCTAAGGGCATTGTTTTTTGCAGCTGGTTCCTGTTTGCTACCTTAGGTTCTACATATAATCAAAATAGCACCTCCAAGCCTTAAATCTCTGGCACCCCTGCATCACACAATGGCAATGGGAACTGCTTGTAAATGGAATACAGATTCCAAGTAAGGAAATGGAATAATTTAAGGCACTTTCAGATTGTTGCAAACCAGATTTGATAATAGATTTATTCCTGGCTAGCTCTATTTGGCCATTAGGTTCTGGCACACATCCTTTCTGAATGTATTCCCAGGCTCAGCTATATCTATTTTCAGAATGCTTTTTAAAATAGATGCCTTCACTTGTTTAGTTAGCAATAACAATGTACCAGGCATACTTGTAACGTCACTTTGAAAACAGGGCACTTGAAAAACACACAAGCACAATTATTTTTTTAAAAAAAGTGTTCCACATACTGCTACTTTACCAGGAAGTAATTTTAAATTATTGCAGCTTATCCAATTTGATTGGAGCACTTGAATCCAAAGGTGATTGTATGTACTCATCAGAGTGATTCAGTAAAGCAGGGTCCTTCACTTTTATATATGCCCTTCAGTTTGGAAGGTATCAACTTTTAAGTTCTCTACACAGTTCACAGCGATTTTAATATGCTGAAGTGTTTCTGATTTGAACATACTGCTTTGCCTGACAAATGGAAAAGTCCCAAGCCTTGAAACTCCACGGCAGATGAAAGTTACTTATTGCATTAAATGCCAGACTGCTGCAGCATTTTTATTTCATTTTGTCTGAATGTTTTAGTAAACAAGTTTGGATGTTGAAATATTTTGTAACATACAATGTCTGAAACAAATCTGAATAATGAATGAAAGACCAATTTTCTTGCAGGCAGTCTTCACTTGTAAAAAATGGCTCATGTATGAAATTGCTTTCTAAAAATAATCCACCCTTTTATACTAAAAATAAGAAAAACAATAGTGCAGTGTGAATTGCTTTAGATAATTCAAGGGACCTGTATTTTAATGTACTACTAATAAATATTTTTTTCTGGAATGACCCTCTGTTTGATCTCTTTTCTTTTGTGGTTAGGAAGAATTTGCATATACCAAATAGGATTGTTGTTGGTGTGATTCTAAGCCTTCTCACTTAATACAAATCTTAATTCACTATTTCAATTATCAAAAGCAACCTGTTGTGAATCAAGTTAAGGATTTAAAGTTCATAGAATTGCCTTAAGATCCTCTCCAAACTACAGAAGAAAGTGTAATTTTAAAAAAAATACTAGCATGTGTAGAAATGGATAGATTAACACTTAAAATTAAGGAGAAGGAAGAAACAGAATATTTTTAAACATGGGATTCATTTTATCAATGGCTAACTAACAGAAACAGAAGTTGGAATTTTAAAGAGAATGATTAATTATATAAGGAAGGTTTATTGAAATGGATAAGCAAATATGTGACTGTTATGAAGATTGTTACTATTATTACTATTTCTCAAAATTAACTGTACTCAGACAACACAATGTTCATGTAGACATTGAATTTTTTGTTTATAAAAATGTATAAATAAAATATTCAAAATAAAAGAGCCTCTAGCTTTGATACAAAGCTTTAAAAAAAAAGAACCTCTCCAAACTATTCATTTTTAAAGTTCTATCCTGAAAACTGCCCTGGCATTTTGCAATGTGGAGCAATCCAAATAAAATTGATCCACTTCCTTGAGTATTGTAAGTAATGATACCTTTACCGCTGAACAAGGGGTAACATCTTTCATCTAATATCATTACTAATAAGATTTTCCCAAACTATTGTTATTCGAAAGCAGGAGAGTTCCTCCCACATCTTCCTAGTTAAAGAAAACTGATATTAATATAAGAGAGGCGTTGTGCATGATTAGTACAGTATGAGTAAAGTACGAAGTGTATTTAGGTGGGAAGAAGCAGTTGAATACAAATTCTGGAGCCAGAGAAGAATGAGCAATGACAAACTGTAGGTGCTGTAGAAAAATCAAAAAATTCTAATGCTTAAGTAAGATATTTTCTATGCATTGAATGTGTGGGAGGAGTGTTCCGAGAAAAAAAAAATGTGCATTTGGTCTACATTTAGACTTGGTCACGTTTTAAAACAACTTGGAGAAATAATAAATTAATAACAAAATCTTCTGGCATTATAGCTGCATTGATCCCTTTTCCAATGGAAACCCCAAGTCATTTTAGTTAGAAAGCCCCTTTCCAAAATGTAAGCAAGCAGATAGAAGGAAGAAGTCATTTCCTCAGCACAAGGAAGGCAACAAAGAACAGAAAGTTAAAATCTGTCTTTAAAATGTGCCCTTTCTGAACAGGAAGAAGCTGGTGAGCCCAAGCTTTTTTCTCAAACACACACCTACATCTTATTTAAAAGAATAAAACATAGATGTGAAACATCCTCTCTTTATTTGTTCAGAAATTCAAAAGGACTAACACTAAACTTAAGTTTCAGCTTAGAAAGAAGAGAACAAGAAATGGAAGGAGAGAAGATGAAAGCACCAGAGGCAAAACAGCATGATCCTTGAAAACTTAATAGGACACATTTCATTTCCCTCAATTAAACATTCTGAACGCTGAGCATGGAAATGTTGTACAGCAGTCTAGAAGTAGAATTAGAGCTGAGGAGACAATTTGGAATCAAATCTCTATCCAGCTATTCACTGGAATTGTTTTAAGCACTATATCTTTGTATATACCCCCAAATAAATATGAAACAAATGTATTTCTTTATTATTGTTTGTGATCAAAAGATACATTTGACAAGTTACTCTCTTTGCAGTGTTTATTGGAGATGATTCTTTATATCAGCATACAGAGATGTGACTTCTAGGGTTTAGCCCTCAGTTAACTATCATTTGTTCAGCAACCATTAGAAATTATGATGACATTAAATGAGATCTATGGCCAATCCTCAATGTTGCAGCCACATGACTCAATGTTGCAGTCATGTGACTGTGATTCAAGTCCTTGGCAACTGGCTTTCAATTTCAAGGGTTGCAAGTGTCCCATGGTCACATGATCACCATTTGCAACCTTTACTGCCATCTTCCAATGAACAAAATCAGTTAGAAAGCTGGCAGGAGACTGCAAATAGCAATCCCGTGACATCACATCTGATGACCATGCAGGATTCACCTAACGACTGCAACTGGAACTTCAGAATTGCTGTCAAAAGTCAGCAGTCATGTGACATTGTGTTTTACAACCATGTCATTTTACAATCCCATTTATCATCATTTTCCCAATGAGTACCTGTTCAATATTTTCATTCATATAACAGTTCCTTAATCCATGAAATAACAATGAATGTCTTTATGGTTTGGTTGGAGCTTGCATATAATTGCAATTCAATCTTAAAAAATCATGCTCATGTTACTGGGCCAGCAAACTTTCTATGAGTGGTTCATAGATGCATAGATGTGCACTTTCCAATGTATACTTTATTATAGGAATTTATTAGAAAGATACAATTTTGATTTTATTTTAACATACTAGAAATGCTTCTAAAGCATAAAACGGAGAAATCAAAGAGAGGAATATTCATTTTTGTATCAGAAGTACTAGCACAATTATCTAATTAGAGGAAGCAGAAAGAACAACCTAAAGCCAGTACAAAATCAAAATCATCTTCCATCACTGGAGGAAAGAGAGAAAATTCACACACAAAGAAGCTATCAAAAATTTTCAAAACAGTATCGTCCAGATTTTAACCTCCTTTATTGAAGTGCTGACTAATATCACACAAATTTCTGTGTGATATGATTGAAAGATGATGCTGTTGATGAAAATATCTTAATTAATCTCATATAATGCTTTCTAAATAGAGCACTTAAAGCAGCTAAATTATATAAAATAAATGGCAAGAAGGAAGGGATAGCTCATGGGCAATTTGCCTCAATTCTACCAGTTTTCAATATCCTTAACTAATATGTATAGAAATTTCATAAAAGTTAAAAAAAAAAAAAGAATTCATGCTATCTTTTCAGATCAGCTACAAGGGTCAGGAATTAGGAATTCGTGCAGCTTTTGTATTGTCCAATGGATGAGAAAGTCACAGAGCCTTCTTTGTGCTCCATATTATGCAACATCTTAATAAAACTCCAGGAAGCAAACTCAACTATATAAGCTGAAAATCATTCACAGTTGAGAAACTGTGATGATTTGAAGGAATAAGAAATGATGTTCAATTTGTTTTGAACGTGACATCCTTACAGGGAGTCCTTAATTTACAACCACAGAATTTCCATTGCTAAGCAAGACAGTTATTAGATGAGTCGTCACACCCAATTTTATGACTTTTGCCATAGTTAGTTAGCAAATCATTGCAATTGTTAAGTGATGGTCATGACGCAAATCTAGCTTCCCGCATTTGACTTTGCTTGTCGGAAGCAGACTGGGAAAGTTGCAAATGGAGATCATATGAGTCCAGGATGCTGCAGCCCTTCTAAATACATGCCAGTTGCCAGAATTTTTATCATGTCACGTAGATATGCTGGGACAGTTGTAGTTGTGTGGGGATATTCCAACTATCAGAGTTTCTTTCCAAAGCTTGTTACTTTTAACACTTTGAAATTAAGATGCTAAAGTTAAGACTTAAGTTTAATATGCTGTTCTTGTTTTTACTAGATGATTTGTTTGCTTTTTTTATATTATGCACCGTTCCCTTTACTGTTATTTTACTGTTACGTAATATTTTACAATTAAACATACTTTTTTGTTCTCTAATTAAAATAATCACACCTTTTAATAAAACATTGTACATCTCTGCAATTACAGTACCTTCAAATCACTTCCAGGCAAGGTACCAATTCCATCCTTCCAGTCCATTACACTAAATACATCAAAATCTTGCCCATTTCCACTACAAGCTGGTTCATTCATGGTGGATTCCCTGTAAAATAAACCAGGAAGGTTATATCTCTAATTCAATTTCATATTTTTTTATCTAAAAACTGCATTATCAGATTTTTTTTTTAAATCATCTGTTCGATATTATTTAATAACAAGTTTTACATGATTCCAAAATTCACAAAACCCCTTTAGAAGCCAGGAAAATGTCACAGTTTGAAACTTCTCAGTTGACTAGGATTCTTCACCATCTTGGATACTAATCCAATTGAGTGCCTGGGAAAAGTCTGTATTCACAGAGACTGTCAAAACATAATGCAAAGAAGATAGAACATGCATACTTACTCAGAAGTAAGCCCCACTGAGTTTAATGGAAATTATCCAAAAGTTAAATTTACCTATCACTGCTAGAATAAAGACCTTAACATTATAATAATAATAATAACCTTTATTGTCACTGCACAACATATGTACAATGAGATTGGTGGGGCTCCCTCAGTGCACCCCCCCCCAACACAATACAACTCACAGTGGAAACAGAAAATCCCTAACCCAATAAATCATATCCATGTGTATATTTTCAAGATATAAAAAACTACCTTGATCATTACGCAAAATGATTCAATATAACAATTAAAATTAATTTTCAACTTTACTGATATAAAAACTGCTAATTTATCAAGGAATCTGATTTTTTTTTAAAGCCAGAAACCAAGTACTATGAATAGCAATAGCATTTAGACTTATATATCACTTTACAGTGCTTTACAGCCCACTCTGAGCAGTTTCCAGAGTCAGTATATAGCCCCCAACAATCTAAGCCCTCATTTTACCGACCTCGGAAGGATGGAAGGCTGAGTCAACCTTCAGCCAGTCAAGATCGAACTCCTGGAAGTCAACAGTGAATTAGCCTGCAATACTCCATTCTAACCACTGTACCACCACGGCTCATTATAAGAAACAACTTAATAAAACACATAAAGAATTGTAAACAGCCTAGTGGACCAAGCTATTGTTATTATTTTTTAATTATAATTTTATTAAACATTTCAATTAAAAAGAAAAAATGCAAACTAAGAAAAAGAATAAAAAGAAAAAAATAGAAAGTGCCAAAAATTAAGAAATATACAGAATAGAAAAGAAAGAAAAAGAAAAGAAATTCTCCCTTTATCACAAATATAAACATTTTAGTAACTTATCACTTTATCTTAAAGTAAAACAGGAGATCTCTTCTTACTATATTTCATCCCTTATCTGTAAAGAAATCCTTAAAACCTGGTTGTTCAGTCCTGATGAGCCAAAGTCCATTAACAGTTACCAGAGATAACGTATCTATTTCAAGCTTGATCAAATATCTGCTTTATATTCCTTTGTTTTACTTTTTTACAATTTTGATCTTTAATGTCTTCGAAGTTGACTTATTTTTATTTTTTCTATATGCTTTCTCACAAAACTCTTCAAAACTATAACTAGTCTCTATTGGAAATCCAATTTTGGAAAGTTATCTAGATCACTCTTTAGGTTTGTTATTAATTTTTAATTTTTAAGATATCACCTGGTTTGTATATCCACTGCAGAATCTTTTCTATATCATAGTTATAACCTGTCATTTACTTTCAAATCAGTTTCAGTCTTGTCCAGTAAAACTTTTTCTTTCATAACTTTTTTTAAAACACTGTTTGTTTGCAATGGCAAATACTCTTGAAATTAACTTCTGGGTCCATTATTTCCAATATCTCACAATAAATCCAATGTTGAAGTATTTTGCTCCATTCTGTTTTAGTAAACCAAATTTAAATATTCTCGTCCTTTATTGTAATCTTTACTTATCTTTAGTTCCCCTGCGTGCATCTAACTTTGAAAGTTCCATCTTTTTTTTAAAGAATTCAAAACAATAGCTTTTTCCCCATGAGAAGCATTCATATAATTAATTCCAAAGTTTTATTTCAAATCCATGTCAACTTAGTCCATTTGTAATTTTTCAAAATTGATCGCTCTTTTGCAGTTTATTCCAAAAAAGAGAGAATTTTTTTAAAATCCTTAAACTTATATTTAAAGTTTCTTTCTCTAAGAATTAAAGGAAACTCATTCAAGGCTATAACTCTTCTCATTTCAAAGGTTCCTAAAATCTGAAAAGCAGTTAACAATTTCATAAAGTTATTAGAATAGGAAGTACGAAAATCCTAGGTCCATAAAGGCACAGGCCTTGGTTTGGATCAAGATAACCTTCTGTTATCTCTCAGAGGTATAAACCTTCTGAAGATCACTTTTATGCAATCCCAAGTCATCTCCCCGACTGTAAAACTATTCTGAAGAGCTGGTTCACTCACCAGCTCTTCATTTTGCCATAGTCATTGGCTCCGTTCTCTCTTCGTTTTGCTGTTTCTTCCCCCGAAGTCCTGAACCTACCTAATATTATTTGGGGATATTTTTTAAACGATAAAAACATTTACCCTGGCATTTGATGCCTTCTAATAACACTGCTACAATAATAACTTTATATACTTTATAAAGTATAAATTTTTAAATGGTTTTATGAGTTTTATTGCAAACACAGTATTTTAATGCACAGAAAGCTGGCAGATGCTTGGCATGAGAAGTGCTATAAAAATATTTAAAAGAATTTTTTTTAAAAAACATCATCAATCCTAGCCAATATTCTTAATTCCAAAATCTCCATTTTAACTTTTGCCTCGTAAGTAGAGGATACTAATTATGCAACTGCTTAATTTATAATTTCAGATGCTGTAAGAACAAGAGACATAAATATAGATTTAATCTATTTTATTTTTATTTCAGTCAGATCCAAAAGATATAGATTTAGATATAGATAATGAACTGAGATACAATAATCCTTCCTTGTAAGAAAGATTTCACCAAGAATTTAACAGGACATATCCTTTAGCTATGAACCCATCATTATAATGAATTCATTGGTTTCAACAAGTACAAAAATATAGGTTTTTTAAAATCTAGGACACAGTTTCAAAATTGAAGGTATTTATGATAATTACATAAACCAAATTAAATGTTTATTGATGTTTACAATCCAAATCATAGTCAAATATTTATTCTGTTGTATGATCACAAAAGCAATGATCTTGAGAACTTCAGCGTGCCATGATTTCGAACATTTAAAATTAAAACTAACTAAATTATAGAACTTGTCATAATTAATTATATGATTGACCAGATTTACCTCCATGAAGCAATTTGCCAAAAAAAATTAAATAAATAAAAGGAGCTATCACCCTTCAAAACAATATCAACTGGCTCTTACAGTAGGGAAACTAACGACACTTGCAGGAAAATAAACCTTAACATATAGAGAAAAAAAAGCTGCATCAGATCAAAATACTGTCAGTCCAAGATTCTGTTTTCAAAGTGTTTTTTATCTCACATACAGGTGCATGTATAACACTAGTTTTAGACTAACAACCCAAAAGAAACTGACTAAGAGTATTCCACATAAAATTAACATCTGTAATATTAAGAGATTATTACATTTTTATCCCATCCATCTACAATCTCTCTCTTTCTCTCTCTCTCTCTCTCTCACACACACACACAGAAACTTATCTAATATAGTATTCCTCCCTCCTATTTTCCCTCTAATTAAAAACATATATACATTAAAATATTGTTCCAAAAAGATATCAATAATTCACAAGAACAAATCATGTAAGTTAATGACCTCTCACATTTCTTTCATTACCAACAGACAAAATATGACATCCAGCCAAACTATTAACACACAAAAGCTCACTCTCTCAATCACTTTTCTGTGATTGGTGTTTTAGGTCTGTATCATAATGGCTAATACAGTGCATAGAAACAGTTTGACCTAATAGTCTGGATCAATATCATAAGTGGATGTGAATAAGAATTAGTTCCTGCCTTGAAAATCTGTGGTACCCTAATTCCCTTCTATGTTCTCAAATTTTGGGCCCAGGCTTTAAGATGAGGAACTCACTCTGTATAATTACAGGTATAAACAGCAGAAGGTGAATCCATATATACAGTATGTGCATCCAACCCAATTGTGTTCTAACAAATGCCTACTGTAAAATATTTATTTTTAAAAAAATTCATTCTTCAATTTAGTATCATTTCTGTATATACTATATATAATAGCAATAAAGTATCAATAGCACTTAGACTTATATACTGCCCCTTAGTGCTTTACAGCACTCTTGGGGCAGTTTATAATGTTGGCATATTGCCCCCAACAATCTGGGTTCTCATTTTAGTGACCTTGGAAAGATGGAAGGCCGAGTCAACTTTCAGCCCCATCAGGTTCAAACTTCAGGTTGTGGGCAGTCAGGCTACAATACTACATTCTAACTACTACACCATCAGGGCTCATAATAACTTCCTGCAACACTTAAAGTCCAGTAGTTCAAAATCAACAATTCTTAAAAGCTATGCAAGTTGTTTTCATTGTGAATGAGATAATAGTGTCACTGTTCCTAGCCATCACAGATGCTCTCTATCACCTACATCCCCCCCACTGCTTTTTAAAGGTACACAGACATACCTAAAATCAAATGTGCTTAAATACAATAATCAAAAACATGTACCATATTTATGTCCCGACAGTACCTTTTGATGCTCTTCAAAATTTCAATATAAAGTAATAAGTACCAAGGGAAGTAGGTCATGGGACATACTGCTGTCCATGGGACATAATGGTGCCCCCAATGAACCATATGGCCTACCTAAACTATCCATGTTGGTTCCATTTTGATTTTAAATTGTACTTTCGTTTTATTCTTACATTGTGGTGTGGGAGTCATCTGAATTTTGTGACGCGCTAAATAGTTGCCAAGCTTCATTCCAAAACATATGGATAAAACATTGAGTAAATGAAAGAAATATCTGTAAGGGACACATATTCTAAAATATTACAAACTACAGAAATGTTAAAGATAATAAATTACATAATTTGGCTGCTGTCGTATGCTCAGATGAGTAAATACAGATACAGTAAATAATATGTATCCCACAAATATAAAATAATGAAATAGATTTGTCAACCAAAGCATTTGCTCTTTAAAGATCATGCACCAAATTGGCATTTCTTGCTAAGTTATATAGTTGCATTAATTATGGATGCAAATGATTACAGTAAACAAGTTACTTGTGTCCTGAACAGGTGAGCTAAGCATGATTGCAAATGCAGAATTCTGGTGCCATTTGTTTAGAAGTATCCAGAGAACAAAGAGAAATTCCGTATCAATTAACAATGAAGTGGGAATTCTGGGACTCATAGCCCAATGCGTTTTCCCCAATGGGTAAGGTTGTTTTAATATGCCAACTTCAAAAACTCAGTATGAAAAGAATGAGATTCCCAAGTGAGATACGGCAATATAGTGTTATTACCAAGGAATAGGGTTCCAATGACTGAAAAGCCATCCTCATTAGCCAAGATCTCATCAATTTCAGCCAGTGCTATTATGTCTTAGAGTTTAAATACTTAAACATAATGTTTAAATACTTAAACATTAAATATTTAAGCTTAAAGAAAAAGACCATCTGAAACAAAACCTCAGTGGTGTGAATCAGATCAACTATGGCACACTGGACTAGCCATATCTTCAAGATCAAGGCAGAAAAGTGGAGAGACAGTGCCAGCCTTATGTATGAAAGCAAATCTCGCTTACTAGATAATATGTCTTTGATACGGTCAAGCATATTATTTAATACTTGCTATACAGAATAGGTGAAGAATTTTGTTAGCATCACCATCTAAAGGATTCCTTGGCTAAAACTGTATTTAATCTATTCCTTAACTGTCTTGAACAGGGCTGTCAAACTCAATTTCATTGAGGGCCACATTAGGGTTGTGTTTGACCTCAGGGGGCCAGGTGGGCATGGCCAGGGTGAGCGTGGCCAGCTCAATGTCACTCATGTCAGGGGGGGACTCTGGTGGCCTGGGCGGGGCTGGGGGAATCCACTGTCTCCAGCGGAGGAAGGCAAGACCAGGGAGAGCACCAAACCCTTGTCCTCCAGAGGAGCCTCCCTATCCCTCTCAGGCCATGCAGAGGACCCTGGATGGCGGCGCAGGCTGTTCAGAGCCCTAGGCAACAGTGGGCAAGCACCTAGCCTGGCCCTCAAGCTCCCAGAGCACTGGGACCCCTCGGTCCCGAGCTCCATTTTTGGCTGCGACGGCCTCCTGCAGCGATCTGCCAGCGAAAACAGAGCTTGGGAAGGTGGCGTGCGGTCCTCCTGAGCTCCATTTTTGCTGGCAGAGGCACTGCAGGCTGGTCCTTCAATGTTTCCAAGGTGGCCCTCCGGGCCAGATCTAAGCTCCAGCAGACCAGATCTGGGCCCTGGGCCTTGAGTTTGACACCCCTGGTCTTGAAGGTTCCCAGGACTGTCATAAAATAAAAGCAATGTAAGTAAACAATGTAAGTCAATAAAAATGTATTAATAAAAAAACACCCCTAAAATCAGTAAGCAGCTGAATTAAAGGGTCAAGCCAAAGTACATCCTCCATAGGGCCAATATAGTGTAGAATCTGGATCTGATCCAAGGCCATGAACTGATTGAGATGAAAGCCATTTGCTCACCACTATTTTATTTTGCCTAAAGATAAGATTGGAAGGTAAGTTTAAGAAGACAAGTAAAACAAGAGTGATAGTTATTCTTCAAAATATTTGAGAACCAGATGATGAAAGACATTACAGGTAGTCCTTGATTTACAACCATTTGTTTAGTGACTGTTCAAAATTACAACAGCACTGAAAACAGTGACTTAACACCAGTTTTCATACTTACGACCACTGCACCATCCCTGTGGTCACGTGATCAAAATTTGGATGCTTGGCAACAGACATTATTTATGATGGCTGCAGAATCCCAGGATCATGTGGTCACCATTTGTAACCTTTCCAACCGACTTCAGACAAGCAAAGTCAATGGGGGAAGCCAGATTCACTTAAGAACCACATGATTCACTTGTAGCAAAAAGGGTCATAAAATGGGGCACAACTCACTTAACAACCGTCTTGTTTAGCAGTGGAAATGTTGAGTTTCATTGTGGTTGTACATCGAGGACTATCTGTATAGGATTACATCAATAACCTGAATTAAGTCTAGAACTATGTTGGTTATCTGCCCTGTGTATAACAAAAATCACTCAAACATATTTGCGAAATGTTATTCACATAAGGGGATTCATAGCAATAGTTACACTTAGTCGCAACTTCACACTGTTTTCCAGTGCAATTCCACATACAAGTATGTATGTGTATGTACACATACAAAAAAATTGTGTTGCTGTGGCACAATTTTATCTCCAAGAAATGACTGGGCTTGAACTGAAAACAAAGATATAAAATTAACTAATTGCTCTAGCAACCTGTTCATCAAAAGAACCACTGAGTTAAAAACAACTTCCATACAAGTAAATTATGTGTTATCCAGTCAGTATTGACTGTTAGCAACCACCTAAATACAGGTAATCTTCAACTTATAACAGTTCATTTAGTGACCATTCGAAGTTTACAACCGCACTGAAAAAAGTAAGTTATGACCATTTTTCCACACTTATGACTGTCGCAATATCCCCATGGTCACCTGACCAAAATTCAGACACTTGACTACTGTGACTCATAGTTACAATGACTGCACTGTTCCGGGGTCATGTGATTGCCTTTCGCAACTTTCTGACAAGGTAAATCAATGGGGGAGCCAGATTCACTTAACAACGCTGATACTAACTTAACTACATTGACTCGCTTAATAACTATGGCAAGAAAGGTTGTAAAATAGGGCAATCCTCACTTCACTGTTTCACTTAGCAACAAAAATTTAGGGCTCCACTGTGGTTATAAATCAAGGGCTACCTGTACATAGATTTCCTCCATGACAATCCACTAACCCGATTCTTCAGATTTTCAAACTGTGTATCCATCACCATTGTAACCAAGTTCATTTATTTTACTGCTGATTGTCCTCTTCTCTTTCTTTCCAATTTTCCAAGCATTAGAGCCTTATTAGGTCTTAGATGTTAGCGTAATGTGTCTGAAGTAGAATAATTTGAGCCTGGTCATTTTTGCTTCAAGTGACAACTGGCACATGACAACTTCGTGACCTGTTCCACTATGGGAAGATACATATATTATAATATAATTGATTGTATAATTAAATATTTGGACAAAAATAATCTGGTTTTCTCATTGTTATAGAAATTCAGCAAAAAAAAACTGCAAGCAACAAGGCTGTAGAATCCCATTGTGTTTCTCAGGGCTAAAATGGTAATTTATAGGAGGAGCTAACTTTAATCCTCCATGGCCCAATTACCTTCTTTAGGCTTAATTGCAAATCCAACTGCCCACTTCATGGTCAAACTGGCCAGGCTCAAATCCAGTCTGTTACAGAGATATAGCTTTTCTGATTGTTCAGAAAAGTTTCCTGGCATAAAGAAAAGCTTGCCAGAAGGATGAAAGCTCAGAGCTGGACTCCCAATTACTAGTTTCCCTTGAATGATCTCAACTTTAGATGGATAAGAAAAATCTCATCTCTTTTATTTTTCCTTCCCTTACAGGCTGATTCAAAAGTCAGGTTTTTATACTGCCTGCTTAGTCCATAGGCAATTATAAAAAAAACCTCCCAGTATTGATTGTCTTGCAGATTTCTCGTAGAATTATTCCTTTCTTCTTAATTCAAGATAATCAGCAATAAATAAGAGTTTTAATTCAATCAACCTTTCAACCATAGGCCTTTGTCCTTCATTTTATCACTACAGGGGTAGAGAGGGGACCAAAATTATGGAATGAAATCAACGAAATTGATAAGGATAGATGTGAAAAAGAGACTGCCAAAGAACAGAACAGAAAACTAGATTTCAGGAATAAAGGGTGGACATTGCTAAGAAGAAGAAAGAAGTCCAAGCTAAGAAAGACAAAGAAATTTCAGAGTTATTGGAAGAGACAACATGCAGCATTACAATGGCATCTATAAAAACATCGAGGATGGAAATAGATGGGGGGGTGTCTTCCAAACTATCTCTGATCTCAGAAAGAATTCCAACTTCAAATTGTATGCTATAGGATAGGACAGATAGCAACTGATTCAAACAAGACAAAGCAAAAGTGTAACAAATATACTGACATTCTGTACAATAGAAATATCCACCTCCCAAATACTTTAGCAGATAATCCCTGCAGTATTTACAATAACCTCTAGTACTAGAAAATGAAGTTTGATCAGTTAAATAATTACTGTCATAAGACTACAGGAATTGACAGAGTAGAAATTTGTGGTAAGTCACAAAAGAAGAATCTGTAAAATTCTATTCAAATTATGGAAGCAAATCTGTAGAACAATATAACAGCTAAAATATCTGAAGACATCTGAAGGCACCAATATAAAAGATAGATTTAAAAGTGTGTGCAGACTGTCATACAATATTCCTTAGTGTCACATGTTAGTAAAATAATGCTCAGGATCATTCAATGCAGATTAAAGTCCTAAATGGGAAGGGAAGTGCCAGATGTTCAAGCTGGCTTTAGAAAAGGCAAGAAATAAAAGATATGATTGCTGATTCAGACTGGGATAACTCAGAATTCAATAAAAGAAAAAGAAAAAGAAAAAATAAGTCAATTATGTGCTTCACTGATTATAGAAAGGCCTTTGTGTCAACCATGTCAAGCTCTAGAATGTCTATAGATGTGTATGTGTGTATGGGAGTCCCAGAACATCTCATTATCATTGTGTAAAACCCTGCATGTAGGATAGGAAGCCTGACTCCAGATGGAAAATGGCAATACGGCCTGGCTCCAGATCAGAAAAGGAGTGAGACAAGGCTATGAGTTCTCCCCCTGTTTATTCAACCTGATGGAGGCTGGACTCAAAAAAGAAGAGCATGACTTAACATTAAACTGTATTATGCTCACAGCTGTAAAGGAACTGCCGGATCTAGTACTGAAAGTCAAGGAGCAAAGTGAAAACATGGGGCTAAAATCACATAGTAAAAAGATCAAACTAATAGAGAACAGGTATAAGCAGCCAGAACTGATGATGAAGTATAGATAGCTCCTGCTTTTTCAGGCTGACTGTCAACAATCAAAGACCCAGCAGTCAAGAAATAAGCCTCAGATGTTCAATGGCCTTGAAAAAGAGATACTATGATGATGTAGAAAGTAAACGCCATCGCTGGCTATTGGGGGCGAATCACTCGCCCCCACGGTGAGGGCTCGCAACTTGGGCATCCTCCTGGACGCACGGCTGTCTCTAGAAGACCATTTGACGGCCGTGGCCAGGGGGGCTTTTTATCAGGTTCGCCTGATACGCCAGTTGCGCCCCTTTCTAGATCGGGACTCTCTACGCACAGTCACTCAGGCACTAGTCACTTCCCGCCTGGACTACTGCAACGCTCTCTACATGGGGCTCCCCCTGGGGTGCACCCGGAGGCTCCAGCTGGTCCAGAACGCGGCCGCGCGGGGGATTATGGGGGCGACGAGGCGCTCCCATGTGACACCTCTCCTGCGCGAGCTGCACTGGCTCCCGGTGGTCTTCCGGGTGCGCTTCAAGGTGTTGGTGACCACCTTTAAAGCGCTCCATGGCTTAGGGCCGGGGTACTTACGAGACCGCCTACTGCCACCAATAGCCTCCCACCGGCCAGTACGCTCGCACAGAGTGGGCCTCCTCAGGGTGCCGTCCGCCAGACAATGTCGGCTGGCAACCCCCAGGGGGAGAGCCTTCTCTGTGACGGCGCCCACCCTCTGGAATAACCTTCCCCCAGAGTTACGTATAATAACAGACCTCCGGATTTTTCGTCGGGCCCTGAAAACTTATTTATTTCAACTAGCTGGGCTGGCTTGAGCTAAATTTTAAATTGATTTTAAATTGGGTTGTTTTAATTTACGGCCAGAATATCTAATTATTTTAATACTGTTTTTTAAATTTTGTATGCTTTGTTTTTACTTAGGCTGTGCACCGCCCTGAGTCCTATTTGGAGAAGGGCGGTATAGAAATTTAAACAAATAAATAAATAAATAAAGAAGATGATCATTCACAAAGGGCATATCTACCGTAGTATCTGGAAATTATTGCCATAACACGTGGTAATGTCTATTACCTTGATTGCTTGAAAAAAAGAAATAGAATAAGAGTTGGAAGGTACTTTGGAGGTCTTCTAGTCCAGCCCTTGCTTAGGCAGGAAACCCTACACCACTTCAGACAAATGATTATCCAATCTCTTCTTAAAAACTTCCAGTGTTGGAGTGCTCACAACTTCTGGAGGCAAGTTGTTCCACTGATTAATTGTTCTAACTGTCAGGAAATTTCTCCTTAGTTCTAAGTTGCTTCTCTCCTTGATTAGTTTCCACCCATTGCTTCTTGTCCTGCCTTCAGGTGCTTTGGAGAATAGCTTGACTCCCTCTTCTTTGTGGCAGCCCCTGAGATATTTGGAACATTGCTATCATGTCTCCCCTAGTTCTTCTTCTCATTAAACTAGACAAAGCCAGTTCCTGCAACCGTACTTGATCTTCAATCTTCAAACCGTTCAATCCTGATCTGTTCCTAATGGAATGAGGCAAAAAGCTCAAGTCCATAACAATCTGAAGAGAGAAGGAAACAACTTTCACAGCATTGCAGGAGATTGGGGATTGCAGAAATAAAGCACAGAGATTTTGTTACTATTGGCAATATAATAAAGTACTTTTAACCATGCTTTGGAGTTACTTTTTTGATGTGATATATTATACACAGTGGAGCTGACCTAGGTCTATACCTATAAAGATTAGAACTGTGCAGGCAGAGGTTTTGCGTGGGACACTCTATGAAAGTTGGACTTTGAAGAAACAGTATTGATGTTTTGGAACTGCGGTGAAGTCAACAAAACAAACAGATGAATCATTAAACAAATCAACCCAGGGTTCTGACTTGAGGCACAAATGAACAGGCTCAAATTATCATATTTGGACACATTAGGCAGAGACCTAATTTTCTTGTCTCTCTCTAAATCTGGGAAAGGCAGAATGAACATGAACAAGAGGGCAAGCAAGAGAACTCAATTACAGCAGCAATGTGTACGCTGTTGGAAGGTTAGAAAGACCAGATTGGGAACAATCATCCTGGAGAAAAGGGATCTACCAGTACATCGTCGCAGAAGTTGATGGCGCATAGTCATAATTAGTTTCATTATTTTTGGCAATCTATTTTAGGAAAGCGCTTACAACTATTTGTTTAGCAATAAGATGAATGTCATTCAGTGGTACATGTAATCCTCGACTTACGACCACAACTGAGCCCAAAATTTCTGTTGTTAATTGAGACATTTGTTAAGCGAGTTTTGACTCATTTTATGACCTTTCCTGCCACAGTTGTTAAGTGAATAATTGCAGTTGATCAGTTAATAACTCGGTGGTTAAGTGAATCGGGCTTCCCCATTGACTTTGCTTGTCAGAAGATCGCAAAAGGAGATCACGTGACTCCAGGATACAGCAACGGTTCCAAGTATGAACCAGTTGCCAAGCATCTGAATTTTAATCACATGATCATGGGGATGCTACAAAGGTTGTAACTGTGAGAAATGGTCATAAGTCACTTGTTTCAGCGCCATTGTAACTTTGAACGGTGATTAAATGAATTGTTGTAACTGGAGGACTACCTGTATTTATTTTCAAAGCAGTCTGCACAGAATCACACTGTACACATAATCCAAAACTTTTGGTCCTAGATAGTCAAATGAGAAGCTATCACTCACAGATATAACTCTTTCACCTGAAAGCATGTCAACAGTGCAAGCTGCCCCATTTTAGTCTGGAATGCTTCCAGCCCTCAGAGTCTTCAGTATATTTGGCTTCAGTATAAATGCCATTAATTTTCTTTTTACTGTATCCTGCATGCCTAAGGCTTGTGTTAGGTAATCAAGGAACTCCTCTGAGTTGTAGACAAGAGTATTGGCTAATCTCTTCTCTTTCCTTTGTTTATATATATTGTTAAGATAAAGGGGGGGGGGGAGATGAATAGATTTGCTTATAGCATACTATGGATAACTAACAATAATCAAATCAGAAATTAACTACGGATTCATAAAAACATTTTCATAGCACTTATACTGTAGCAGAAATATATTTGATTCTGAAGTTGAATGAAGGTCTCCGCTGCAATAACAATTTCAGTTCAGCAAGCCAGCTAATACACAATCCAATTCATCCTAGTGCAAAAATACAGTTAACTAGATAGTCCCTCAAGCTATGGACAAGAGTTTAGGACAGTATGTAACAGCAATCACAAGACTAAAAATTCACATTTGGAAAAAGAAAAAACAAAAGATCCTCAATGAACATTCAAGGACCCAGATTGTTAGGAGGCAATATGCTATTTAGTATACTGTCTTTGGTGTAAGCCGCCCAGAGTCCTCAGAGGGTGGGCGGCATAGAAATATGACTAATAAAATAAATAACATTTTTTTTCATAGATCATATATTATGCTATGGAATCACACTGTTATGTATAGAATCCTTCAGTTAGTTATCCCATTCTGCTACATTGGTCTGGTGTTCAGCATAAATCTTATAAATTCATTCTAAAGACAGTTTATTTGGAAATAAATTGATAAAATAATTCTAGCATTAGTTATTTTGTTCTTAAGCATCTAATTTACCGAATTACTAAGGCACTTACAGATTTGTTCTACAGCCAATTAGCTTGTTCCTCAAGTTTTAAATGAGATAGTATTGCTTAACCTTTCAACATTAATCAATACATATGTTTTGCAATAGCACTATTCAGACTATTCTGAGAAGGTAAAATAAGCAATGTGTAGAAAGAAATACATTCTTATTATCAACCAGAAAACTGTTTTTGTCAACATGCATCAGGAGAAGTCTGTTCATTTCAACTCAAGAACAGCTCAAGGCCAAGCTCTTAAATAAAACATATTAAACACTATCTTGTATTCAAGTAATCTCGTTTCCAAAACTGATCGCAACTTAATATACTGTTGAAATGTACTGTTTGAATCAGAGTGATTCAATGAAACAAATTTTAAAATAACAACTATGCCATGAAACTTCCTAATACATACATCGGACTATGTGAAAAAGCTATCCTAATGTAATTTATTTAATTGATTTAGTAATGAGCTAAATGGAGAGTAAATTAAGTCATACTACTTGTCAGGGACTAGCAATATTCCCAGCACTGTCAAGAGTTACAATGAGCTAAAATGCATCTCATGGAAATAAGAGGAAGGAAATCTCCCTATATTGTATCATCCTCATGAGAATATACCATCCTTACAATTGAAAGGCTATCTCTCCCAATTAAGAATGAATAGGTGAAAAATGAGATTACTAACTCTGGATCATTAGCTGCTTATAGCATTGTTTGGCTTAGAGTAGCATATAAATTTAAATAAATAAATGCATCTGGAGAAATTTGTTAAAAAAGGCCTTCTAATAACCAAATTTGAAATGTTTCAAACATTTTATATTAATTTATTAGATTATTTAAGACTTGCCCTTTTTCACCAAAAAGCTCCCAAGACAATATTCAGTTTAAAGGTGTTTAAAATATCCTCCCAAAAAACAACAGCAAAAAAAATAATCATTATCAAAGAGTAGAACTAATCATATCTGAAATCACTGAATCACTGAAAAGAGGAAATCCTTAAGCATACACACAAAACCAAACAAAAATGAGGCAATCTGTACTCTTTACAGACATAACTCCACAAACTAATTGTAGCCATTGAAAAGGCCTTCTTTTATGTCCCCACTAACTAGATTTCTGCACAGTGAAATATACAATAGAATGTGAAGCAAAATTTAAACTAGTTATGTTCATATAATTGGTTGCAATAGGAATTATATATTGATAGTAACTGCACTTTATGTAACTCATCAACTGCAGCCTCACAAAAGATTACAGTATTGTGCCATGGACCCCTATATTGCTAAAATCAACCCTTGTCAGCCTTAATTTTCTTCTTCAACTTCTGCACCAACCATGGCATTGGTAGACACAACAATAATTCCTTCCTTCCCAAAGCATGAACTACGTAGAACCCTTCCAACTAAAGCAAAATGTTCCTTCAATCTCTTTTTGGTCTATCAATGGAAATAATAGTCTCACCTGAACTCATCTTCAATAGTCCATTTAGCATTTTCAAGATTTCAGTGGTCAATAGAGCATTGGTTGAAAGAAGACTAGACCTAGGCATAATCAGCTATAGTGACATGAACCAAGTGACCTCCTAAATCAGCTTTAAAAAGATGCTAAAAGCATAAAGGCCAGAATCCCATAATGGCCAAGGGGCAAGCAGCAAGTCTGTAGTGCCATCTCCTGGGAATATTCATTCAGTGGCCCCATTTTCCACTATCCCATCAGATTTTTCACATGTACAATTACTGGAAATGCCCAAATAGAATGAAACAAACTCTGTTTAGTAAAATGAACAACTGGAAGGATGGTAAATAATATTACAGGAAGAACAGAGACTAAATGTTTTTTATGATTCTGGCATTTTACAACAATCTCACAAAATTTCTTCATTTCAACACCATCTAAACAGCTAGCTTTAATCAACCAGTTGAGTAAAGTCAGTATCCTCAGTATAAACAGGCTTTATATTATGTCAAAGATAGCTGGAATGGTGCTTGAAGGTACTAAGTTACTAGGGAAATGGCCTGAGAACAGCTTCTTCGCATTATATCCATAGAATAGGCCTTTTAAAGAGTTACAATCCACACGATTAGATTTGTCACAAATATTCCATCAATTTTTTAATTTTCTACCTTACAGAATTTCATTGCCTAAGCTTTTTGCCAAACCAGCTTTTAGTTTCAGCATTTCTACCAATGCACTTTCAAACTATACAGAAGACATAACTTTTACCTTACTTCCAACTTTTATAAGGAAATCTAAGTTTCAATTGATAAATAACTTTGTGCATTTGCAATGAGCATCTCATAATTTTGCCTAAATTTATATTAATGAACAAAACAAAACTGTTTTAGGGGTGTCTTCTATCACTGTTAGCATTAGAAACAAGGATGAAATTGACCAGTACTAACAAGGAACCTAAATAGAAAATAGAAGCTCGTAGCTACAATTGTATCTAACTGCAAGATAAATTTACCTGTTAAGCCTTTAGCAGTTGCAAGTTCTTAAATAGCAATCACTCTTCCTTACTTTTAATACTTGAAATACAAAACAGAAACTGTGGAAACAAGAGAAGATAAAGACATGCTTTTCAAACTGTTTGCCTAGTTCTCTGCCGGTTCATACCCAGCAAAAAACAGTCTGTAAAAACTTGAGGATTAAATTTGAACTTTGCTCCCCAAGGTGAATGCCTACGTCTGACCAGTAGGGGTCCCTCCTTGGCCAGTTTTGAACTACATTTTTGCTGCACTTGAAACTTTCCTGAAGAAATATTGCGATCAGCCCGTCAGATCCTCCCCCCCACCCCGACTTTTTCTAAAATGAAGAGCGGCGGGGGGAGGGGGAAAGTCGAAAAAGTGTCGTCTTTTGCCTGCATCTTCCCCAAGTGTCTTCCTCCACCCCCACCACACCCGCGCAAGCCTACCTTCAGGCTGCAGCGGGATCTGTTTTCCTTCCCTCCCTCTCCTTAGAAATGAAAAGTAGCTCGGATCAGCTCGCCCTGGGACGCCCGAAATAACTTTTTACGATCGGCCTCCTTCCCATCTTCAGGGAAATGCCCGAAAGGGAGGCTCGATTGTTGCACGGCGGGCGAAAAGTGGGGGGGAGAACAAGGTGTACGCGGGGCAGGAGTGAGAGGAGAGAAACCGGGCGCTGGACTGAGGAAGTTGCATAATGAAAGGCTCTTGTTTGTTAATCGAGTCCCGTTTTTCTTACGGCGGCTGCGACGGAAACCGGGAAGGGGAGGCTGCCGAGAGCAAGCTCAAGAAGCCTTTTGTCCCCTCCTCATTTTAGAAACACCCTTCCACGTTCCCCACATCCTGGGGAGTGGGGGGGGAGACCCAGGTCCCTCTTCGACTCCAAGGAGAAAAAAGGGGGTCAAGGCTTTTTTCTCTTCCCCCCCCCCCCCTTCACTTGATACAGGCTTCTCCTGGGCGGACTCCAAATTCCCCCTCCGGGAGAGAGGAGACGGCTCGCACTCCCCGGTCTCCTTAGCCCGGCCTCAAACCTGAGGCCGGGAAAAGAGGGCGGACAGAGGGGTCTTCCCTCTGGGGACCGCTGACTCCTTTCAAACTTTTCCCGTCACCCTCCTCCCTCCTCTTGCCATATAAGCGACTAGGAAGAAAACAGAAGGGGCCGCAGGAGCGCCCACGCATAAAGACGCACGCATTTCTGTTATTTTCTCTATCCTTGCGCGCCCCACATCGGGCCCGGGTTCTCTCAAACCCTCGCAGTGAGCTTCAGAAGGAAAGCCAGCCACCCACCCACTCACCCCCGCAACGAGCGGCGAACAAGTGTGCAACGCGAGTCTCCAGCTCCCGTTTCATTCATAGGCTTCCCAGGAAGCGCAGACGCTTTTAAAGGCGAGGCGGGCAAGCAAAGTTGGAGAGCGCGAGGGGCACCCAGGTGCGAGTGGCAAAGCGGAATTCACACGAGGCATCTTCTCACTGCCTCGAAAATTACGCAGCGATCCGCCGTATCTTTCACCGGCCGGGTTTGTGTGTGTGTGTTTGCTGACAACCTTCGAATTGCACTCTTCTCCCTCGGGAAGAGCCCCGCTTCCCACCCCACACACACATATACACATGTTTACACTTAGCGAAAGACATGCACAGGAATCAAGAGGCTTTCTCTCCCTCTCTCCCCCCCCCACACACACACACACGCCCGCTCCGCGCGCGCGCCCCCGCGCGCGCCTCCCTCTCACTACAAACTGCTAGGCGCGTCTCTCTCTCTCTCTCTCTGCGCGTGTGGTGTGTGCGTGCGTGTGCAAAGTTTGCCCAAAATGGCGGAATTGGGGAGCTCGGTATTATATTTCTATAGCCCGAGACACGCGCACACGGGTGCACCGCCACGCGCGCACTCCCAACGCCACAAAGTCCATAAGCTGCACAAGGGAGACAAGGAAGCGAAATTACCCCCTAATTCGCGGACAAATCCTCCCTTCCGAAGCTGGCGGCGGCGGCGGCGGCTGCTACGCGCTGATCGGAACAGGCCTTTTTTTTTTTCTCCTCCCTCCCTCCCCCTTCCCTCCCTTCTGCAAAAGGAGACACAACACATGCTACACATTCAACCGGTATATCCCACGGGCAAGCCGAACCTGGGTGCTTCCTTCCCAAGCCATTATCCTCTCTCTCTCTCTCTCCCGAGGGATCCCCTGAAACAAAACAGAGTGAGCGCTGGGATGCAGGATCCCCGTCCGTCCCCTCTCGCCCGACACCCCAAATCTTTGTGGCGGCACCCCCTTTTTTTTCCCTCCCCCCCCCTCACCGGCATTCCTGGGGAAGTGTCAAGAATTCCCTGGCAGCGGCTCACCAGCGGTAGGGCAGGACGCCGCAAATCGCTCACCCACCCCTACAACCCTCCCACATCAATATGTGGGCGACTGTGGATTGCCCGATTCCTTATTTCCCGGCCACTTCTGCCCCCTTCCGCTCCCGATGCCCGTCAAGAATTCGGGCGGGGGAAAAAGCAGAGCCCGGGCGGGGAAGGAGGAGGGGGGGGGCGCAGAAGGCGAAGGCACCCTCTTCCTTCGCTCGCTCTTTTGTTCCTCTTTCACTCTCACGCACTTAGGATTTTAGGAAAGATCCCCCCCCCTTCCCCGCGACCCACCCACCCACTCCTCGGCCACTTCAGAGTCATCTGGCCACTTTCCCCAGATTACTTCCATTTCCTTCGCTTGGTGTGTGGAAGGGAGGGGAGCCTTCCCTCCCAATTCCTTAAATAAGAATAAGAATTAAAAAAAAAAAAAACCAACCCGCCCGCCCCCCTTTTGCCCGTTTCATGAGGGAGGTAGAGGAGGTGCGCTTGCCTTCCTTTATCTCCTTCTCCCTCTCTCTCTCAACTTTCATCCCCAGCGAAGGAACGGAAGCAATTTTTTAAAGCCATCCTAAGCATTGTGCAATTGCAGTTAATGGGTTAGCAATCGGATCCGAAGCAGCCGCTTCCTTACCCCCCCAAATCCTCTCTCTCTCTCTTTATTTTTTTTCTCCGTCTCTCGAGTAGTCCTGACAAATATGGTCCAGGGCTGCGGGCGCAAGTGAGCATGCGCCCGTAGAGTCAGGGCTGGGGAAAGGGGAAACTGCTGCTGCTGCCGCCGCCGCCGCCGCCGCTGTTGCTGCTGCTGCCGCCGCCGCCGGAGTGGCTTTTCTTCCCTTCGCTTTTATGTCTCAGACTCTGGGAAAGGCAGGCAGGCAGGCGGGCGATAGCCGTAATCTTGGGTGGTTTTTTTTTTTTTCTTCTTTTTTTCCCCTTCCCCCTCACCGCGTCGCCGCTCCGATCCGCCAAGATCACCATCTTCAAAGGTGCGTCGGGAGCAATAGCGATAGAATGGAAACCCGTGGAAGAGCAAACAAGAGGGGAAAACGTCGGAGGGGCAAGGCAGCCTTGAACTCCCTCTCCCGCAGTTTGGAGCGGTGGATTGCATTATTTATTTATTTATTTTGCTTGTATTGATTGGATACCTTCCACCCCCTCCCCTCCCCCCCAAAAAAGAGGAAGAAAAGCAAACAGTCCCATAAAGTTAGAAAGAAAAAAGCAAGAAAAACAAAAACCAGACAAATTAAAAAAAAATGGAGCACGTATTCCTGAACTACATAAAAAGTCCTAGCCATATTTAATTACACTCTTTATTTCTTTCTTAGATTTTCTTTTATCCTGTCTTTATTACTTTATAATTAACTCAAGGCCGCAAATGAACATAATAGTCCCTATTTTCCCCCAAACGGCAACTCAAACATGTATGAATGACATTGACTCTACAATCCATTGTGTACTTGGGTTCATGTCTTTCTTGGGCTGAAAAATAATTGTTTTATCTATGAATTCAGCATGGAGAATCCACTTTTTTTTTTGTTCAGATGTCAGTTTTCATGCAGTAAGATCTAAACATGTGAAAATGCTAAACCTTGTTTCAAAGGTTATATATGTAATAACTTCCTCCCAAAATGGAACTCTAATAATACACTACCAAGATGTTTAAAAGAAACATCAATTTCACTGCATCTTCAAAGAACACTTTTCATGTGTCTTTTCTACATAGGCAGTGCCCAATAAATTCAAAACACTATTTTTGTTAAGTAAGACACGTTCTAAGATCTTCTTCAATTCTTGCTATTAAAATTAACTGTTCTCATTGTCTAGAGTCTAGACAAAACAGAATCTTTAACTCTTTATTCCATTTTGCCATTAAACTTTTCATACGAAAATGATTGGATGCCAACAGAATTTTATAAAGAGTAATTTGTACGAAATGTTGTGCCATTGGATTTCATCATCAATTGAGGTAGATTAGATGTTTCTGAGGTTGAAAATGACATATCCAAACTGGGATAGCATTATCAGATAGTCCTCAACTTACCATCACAAAGGAGCCCAGAATTTATGTTGCTAAGTGAGAAATTTGTTAAGTACGTTTTGCCCCATTTTATGACTTTTCTTGCCAGTTGGTAAGTGAATCACTGCGGTTGTTAAATTAGTAACATGGTTGTTAAGTGATTCTGGCTTCCCCATTGATTTTGCTTGTCAGAAGGTCACAAAAGGGGATCTCGTGACCCCAGGACACTGCAACCGTCATAAATATGAACTAGTTGTCAAGTGTCTGAATGTAAATCACGTGACCATGGGGATGCTGCAATGGTCATAAGTGTGAAAAATAGTCATAAATCACTTTTTTCAATGCCATTGTAACTTCAAATGGTCACTAAATGAATTGTTATAAATCAAGAATTAGTTGTAGTAGATGTACAATTACTATACTGTGCCATACCAGGCAAATAATATTTGTCCTTTATAGTGGAAAAGGATAAAAAAAAACATTTTCACCTACTATTTGATCCAAAGTATAAATCCTACCTTCCATCTAAATTTTCCATGTAATAAGTTATTTATTAGATCTGAAATCTGAATTACTCCGTAGCATCAAAGAAAAAAGGATCAAAACACTGTTTCCTAGAAATAATGGGTGGAGTTTTAATAGCATGATTTATTTCTAGACACAGTAGAATCAGAGTTATTATTAATCTTCTCATCAAAGATTATATCAGTGCAGACTGTCACTACTGTATCTGATTTAAAAAGCATAAACAGAAATGCCAGAATGTTGAAAGTATGAAAAACTATCTCTATATAATAAACTGTACGTTTAAATGTTTGTCATTAAGAAATATATTTAACACATTGCCAAATTATGTGAATGTGTCCACACAAATAAACTCATATTTAAATTATTGTAAAAAATTTAAAAATCTATTCATTTTAGTGCATGATGCCACATATTAATAACCTTTGCAAAAAGGCATATAGGTAGTCTTGACTCATGATCATAATTGAGCCCAAAATTTCCATTGCTAAACAAGACAGTTGTTAAGTCAATTTTGCCCCATTTTATGAGCTTTCTTGCCACAGTTAAGTGAATCACTGCAGTTAAGTTAGTAATACTGTTGTTGAGTGAATCTGACTTCCTCATTGACTTTGCTTATTAGAAGGTCGCAAAAGGTGATCACGTGACCCCAGAACACTGCAAATCACATGACCATGGGGATGCTGCAATGGTTGTAAGTGTGAAAAACAGTCATAAGTCACTTTTTTTCAGAGCCATTGTAACTTCAGTCACTAAACTAATAGTTGTAAATCGAAGATTACCTGTACTTAGTACTATATGTAAAAATCCCTAAAACATACATTGCTTCAAATTCATTCCCCAGACTCCTTTAACTGGGTTCACACAAGATATGATGGACTGGCTTGAGGGGAGGGAGAGAGGATGGTTCTGTGTGAGTGGCGGGCAAGTGCGCGCACACGTACAGCTCCATTTGCTCAAGCGGTGGGCACATGCATCCACTTTGCACTTGCCCACCACTTCCACCAGTGGTGGGTTGCCCCCGATTCGGACCGATTCTATAGAACCAATAGTAAAACCGGCGGGAGGCTCCGCCCACTGACCCCGACGTCATCAGAAGCGATCTGAACATGCGCACACGCAAAAGATGCATGCGCATGATCCCATTGTGAACCGGTAGTAAAGGAAAGTAGAACCCACCCCTGGCTTCTGCGGCCTGTTTCCGAACAGGTCAAGGCCCGGTAGTGGGCTGTGGCCTGGATTTGGGGACCCCTGTGTTAGAAAGTGCTTTAAAACCTCATGTAAATCCAGCCATTTGGACTATGAAGAAACTTGGTCATTCATGGTCTACTAATTCTGGACATATATCCCATTCCTTCCCAGGTCTTCTTGGAAGGAAAAAAATAGGCCTAAGCAAGAATTTTGTATGTTATACATGGGATTTTTATGTTCACAAACATGGGATTCAAAATTACTGTTGAGGAACTTAGCTGAATACTAACAACAAACATGTTAAACAGAACACCTAGGAAAAATTGCATTTTTGTATAAAACTGTAATGGAAACAAAAAGTCATAAATAAGCAATTAATCATGAGAGGGATATTAGAATAATGAAATTTTGATTACAACAATGGGAATATTTTTCTGAATCTCACTGCACACACAGTCATCATTCTCACCTTTCTACTTTTGACCCTCATAACAAAGATTTAGCCCTCTGCCTTTAAAGCCACCGAATTCAACCTATATATTTGTAATCTTTTGGCTACCATATGGGATGACTATTTTGTTGGAGCAACCTGATACCATGCATGCACAAAACACAGAATAATACTTCTATAAAAAGGATATCATAATTCTTGTTTTTAAAATCAGTTAGTTCTTGTGTAACATGTAATAAAGCACAACAATTGTTCTTGCCAAGATATGGTTATAGGCCCAGCCAAAAGGCCAAGATGAAATACGTTCTATCTTTTTAAATTTAAATCTTGAAAAGCATGTATGCACTCCATGGCATCTCAAACTCTGGTCACACGGCAGTCTGATGAATTAAGTGCTGATCACATGAAGTCAGAGCGTCTTGTTGTTTTTGTTGTTTCTTCATAAAGTTAGTTCTGTAACAAGGCTAGATAGATTATTTGCTTCAGGCCTTCTCTGCCAGTACAGACTCAAAACACAACTCTGAGGCTATGAACTAAAGTAAATATGCTGGTCAAAATGTATGTTATTTGAGCAAGATAAATAAAAAAGTAGCTTTTAACAACACTGGGGAATATTTTGTTACAGGATTGCCAATCCAACTTCACCATTTATCTCACACATGTACTTGGATATAAACGAAAGTCCCAAAATGCTGACAATATTGAATCTTAGCCATGTATTGTCTATCTCTTTATAAATGTTTTAAAGCAGCATGGGAACATGCATTCATTTTTAGAAATATACATTCATCGTTTATTTTATCTCTCCACTATAGAAAAATTTGATAAAATGTGAAGAATTTGCAAGGGAAAAGAAGAAGAGCAAGGCTGGCAGTGTCAGTGATGTTGGCCGCTCAGCAGCCTGACTTTACTGCAGAATGCTAATGCTTGTCAGAGGTCTTTGTGTTTTTAGGCTAGGAAAAGAGCTTTTATATGCTGAATGCTGCAGGTGGACTGGGCTCATACCTTATACCTTATACTACTCCTTTAACCCTGGTTTATTGAACACATTACAATTATTTTTTGTAAGCCATTAAGATGGCTTGTTTTTCAAAAGGGGGTTTAAAAAAAAATCTCAAAATGGCAGCCACAACCATGCCACGATTGTTATGCATGTAAAACATACAGAGTTTCATTCACATGGTTGTGGCTGCCATTTTGAGGTTTTTTTATTTTCTCTATGGACACTGCTATAAGCACCTTTAGGCAGGATGTACAGTTAACATGAAATAATATTTTAAATAAATCAATGCCTTCAGACAAAATTCTAAATCATAAATAACGTTTCAATAGCTGTTATGTAATGGCAAGCTTCCCTCTGCAAGACAGGACAACTACATTGCATTATGGTATGGCATGAATATACATACCAGGCCTTAAAGTTAGTTATAACACATTATTATATGGAATGTTTCTTTTTGTCAAGATACAGAATCTGAAATAAACTGGATAAAATGACCTTCAGAGTATTTTGTTTCTATACTACCAGATTTAACAAAAATGACTTCCATCAATTTACAGCCTAAAACGTCAAAGCAGTTAAAATTATAAAAGCCAATAAAAACTAAACAGAAAGCAATAAACCAGAAGAATCCAAAGATGTCTCTCCAATGTCGCCTTCACATAAATGAGACATATAATACTGTTTTATACTGACAGGTTTGTTTAATCAGTTTAGTGAGCAAGTCGTAATTGATTGGGTTTACACACAAAAGCAAGCAATAATGAGATAGTGCTTGGTTTGACTTAGTATGTTGTATGAACGCAGCTAACTATGGGTTGTTGTTTTTTTAATAAACCAACGATCAAATAAATCTTGACTTAAAAATATCATGTGAGCACAGCTGAAGTTATAAGGCATAGTTTTCTAATCACAAAGGCTGGGATTCTACAACATACTAAGTCAAAACCAACAAAATCATATTATAACTTACCATATGGGTGAGGGGGCAGTGCAAGTAACATCATGCATGTTAAAATCTCAAGAAAATGATGCCAATTACTAAACTCACATTAATTATACAATAGCACAGGGATGTCAAACTTGATTTCATTGAGGGCCGCATAAGGATTGTGTTTGACCTTGGGGGGCTGAAGTGGCCTTCGCCAGGGTGGGCATCGCCAGCTCACATCACTCGGGATCAAATGCCACTTTTGCTAGTAGTTTGTTTTACTAGCACTCTGCCAGCAAAAACAGAGTCTGGGAGGGCCGAGCGCATCCCTCAGGAACTCCGTTTTTGCTGGCAGAGGCACTGCGGGCCAGTCCGCTGTTTCCAGGGCAGCCCCTCAGGCAAGATCTAAGCACTCCAAGGGCTGGATCTGGCCCACAGCCGTGACTTTGACACACCTGCAATAGCATGATGATGTGCAGGACATCCCCATGGTTTGTAAGAGATACTTACGTTTAGCATAGAATGTGAATCCAGTTTCTATTTCAGAAAATGCAGTTTTATGAATGCATCTTCGTCAAGGTAACAGAATGAAGAGAAATCCTCACAATGAATAGCAGGGAGATTTGAAATACATGTAATGGAAAAGATCAAGAATGGTAGACAAGCCTTTCGAAAAAGCATGATTATCATTTCTTTTCATCAGGAAACTGCTCGGTTGCTTATGAGGAATTCCCTGCTCTCTTACTACAAAATTTGAAAACCAATAAGCAAATGCTCTTCCTGCAATCCACAACCAGTTGCAAACACTGGCACTTCATAACTAGGTAATCACAAAAACATAATAGGGTTAATAGTGAGTGATTTTTTTCTACTACTCAGCAAACGTGGTTGTGGTTAAATTTAAGAGCCCCTTTCTCTAATCTCACCAACCTACATGAACTGCTGAAATAAAGTCCATACTTTATTTAAAGAGTTTCAAAGCGGCACAGTTCTAATAAAGGTGAAAAATGTGGTTATGCCAATGAAGCACATTCTTTCAGTAAAAGTAACTAATATTTGACAGAGTGGGAATCATGAATGCCGACAAAAAACTGAAACTAGAAACTGAATAGAAATGGATAGAAATATGTAATAGGAAATGTTTTTATGCCTTTATAGAAGTTGACATGACACAAGTGATGAAGATATTTCATTTTTCCCAACTTTTTTTTATCTCACTTCCATGCACTGGCACTATTAAAGATGTCCCGATTGTGTTCAGCCCTATTTAAGATCTAAAGAGATTGGATAACCATTTGTCTAAAATGGTATAGGATTTTCTGCCTAAACCGGGGGTTGGACTAGAAGACCTCCAAGGTCCCTTCCAATTCTTCTATTCTATTCTATTCTATTCTATTCTATTCTATTCTATTCTATTCTATTCTAAATCCAAAAGTATCTTTCAGAGTAAAGGATAAGAAAAGAGTGAATCAAATTGGCCTATTGGTAAATGCTTTGAGACAATATCCTCTTTAAGGTCCTCCCAACTGCCATAGAGAAGGCTCAGAGACTGGATCCTTTCTCACATTCTTCTACTAGGAAAAAACAGGTATGGGGATCAACAACTTTACAGCTGTTTGTCCATTTCTACCAGTTCTGCCTCTCCCCCACCCTCGTCCCCTAGCTACAGACGCTCACAATAAAAATAGCCATGGAAATGAGATGCCTAGAGAGGCTCCATTTTTGTAGGTCCTATCTAGGTCATTTTCTCTCCTCCTGGCTGGCAGAGAAGTTAGCACCTCCCTCCCCCAGAAATATAGACAATTTAGCTGACCACATGGAAATACTGTAGCTCTCTCTGGTTACTTGTCTGAGACCTTTGGCTAGATTGGAATGAATTCATGATACTATCTCTCCACATCCTCACCTCAATTAAAGATGTCAAATAACTAAATAGAGCAGTCCTTTGAAGAAAGGAACAAATACCTTATGGTGTTTCTTTGTTATATACAATTTAGAGGTTGCCTGACTCCAAACATTATACTTATCATTTTAAAAAAATCAAGAAATCATAAAATAGAAAAACATCATATATAATATCTAAAAGAAAACTAACATATATATATATATATATTTGTTTTTCCTTTATTTTTCGTAGGTTTTATGTGTATTTCTCTTTAGCCAGGTTCTACCTACGTAAACTAAGATATTATGCAGCCCTAGTTCAGTGAAATCACAATTCACTAGTTTCTGGGCTTTTTTTTCTTCTGGCTAAAGAGAAATACATACATATATATATGTATGTATATATATATACATATATACATATACATATATATACATATACATATACATATATATATTTCCTTATTCCTGTTGCATACAAAAAACACAAAAACACATCAACCTCAGCAATTTATTTATGTATTATTTATTTGTGTTAGAAGCACATTATTAAATTTTATGTGTTAAGTATAAATACAAACATACAAACATACAAACATAAAATTTAAAATATATAAAAGCCTAAAGTAGTGCTTGCCCAGAAGCGTGCAACTTTGATTGCATTCTGTTGTGTGTTCATAAGGTCCTCAAGGGGTCAGGTGTACATGTGTGTAGTAGTCTGTCTGCAGGCCTGCACATTCACAGTAGGCAGAAGTCACCAAGTAACCCCATTTATTCAAGATATCTCTTGATCTTGCTGTATCTATCCACAGTCTATTTAGTGATTGCCAAACTTCCCAGTTTTCTTCATGGCCAGGTGCCAGCTCCTCTGCAGGATTCATCCAGTATTGATCTTTTGTAGCTTTCCATAAGTCCACCCCACTTTTAAATTTATCAAATTCTTCCTGCGATCTAAGGAAGCTTTTCCTTGATTTTAATCTCTGAGGAGCTGGTTGGAATTGTAGAGGGTATGTCTTCAGCAATCAACACCTAGATAAACATAGATTAATTCCAGACAAACAATCAAGCAAAAAATAATACCCTGATTAAGAAATCACCAAGGAGAAAACCACATCCCCACCAACACTGACTGGGAAAACTACTGTGAATATACATGTGTATAAGTATATAGCTATACATTTCTATATTCTATAAGTATATAGTGTGGTGGAATCTGGTGCTTAGTTATGGGAGGGAGGATCAAAGAGACACATCAGCCTTGAATCATTGCTATGCAGGAAGAGACATAGAAAGGATCCTCCCTAATTCTTCACATCACTTATCAGATATTTATGCAGAATGCGATTTAGTCTGGCAAGATTCTGTCTATTAAGAAACTACTTTGTACAATTCCTCATGTCACTTTTAGTTTCCCTGCCTAGCATATATGTACATAAACAGATAACAAATCCCACTCTTACCAGCACTGATGATGTTACCTAGTTGGTAATGAATCATCTGCAAGCAAACAAGCTCAGAGAGCACCAAGGTCTAATATATATGTTTACTATTTCCAATGTAGATATTTTATTTAAAATGCGTATTTAAAGTGACCGAATATTTGCTGCTAGACTGGAAACTGAAGGAAATGGAAAGTATTTTCAGATTCAGTCTGTGACAAAAAATAAAAAATAAACCAAGAGGCAGAAAACTGTCTGGGCTCAATATCTTCTAAAAAGACAATATTGTAAAAAAGAACGTTCACACTGTACATACATAGCTTCTCTATACAATTGTGGGCCAGGTATGAGGCCACCATCAAACCATTTGATTTTACTGATTTTACCAATCAGTAAAATTACACATCAGACCTCCAGAGTATATACTTTAAGATGGGGAATCATAATATTCTGAATGACTGGCTTTTATTTTTATAATTATTTGGCTATCAAAGCATTTCATTCATTAGAGCAGTGTTTCTCAGCCCTGGCAACTTTTAAGTCAAGATATGAAGATTTCAACTCCCAGAATTCCCCAGCTAGCATTGTCCACATCAGGGTGAAATCCAATTTTTTTTACTACCGGCTCTGTGGGCATGGCTTGGTGGGTGTGGCTTGGTGGTCATGGCAGGGGAAGGATACTGCAAAATCTCCATTCCCACCCTACTCCAGGAGAAAGATACTGCAAAATCCCCATTTCCTCCTCACTTTGGGGCCAGCCAGAAGTGGTATTTGCCGGTTCTCTGAACTGCTCAGAATTTCCACTACTGGTTCTTCAGAACCTGTCAGAACCTGCTGGATTTCACCCCTGGTCCACGTATCTTAAAGTAGCCAACTTTGAGAAACACCGCATTAGAAGCAGATAGCTGATGTCTGAACAAGATGTGACAGGCAAATTCATACTCAACTCCTGCAACTCAACTGTATCTGCTACCTTCAAATATGATACATTAAAGAATATCTTCCTATCCTTAGGATTGAACTAAGATTCAGCTACCACAGCAGTTGCTTTTGTGAAATGAGAGAGAAAGCAACATTTTGTTTTTTGTCTCAGTCAGAAATACTTTGAAACAGCCTTGAAAATGTATTTTTAGGAAAGCTTGGTTTTTCTCTATAAATTTTGCTGCTTTAAGAACCAAGCTCCTTAGACTTGCAAGTGGGCGTTTCACATTTATTTCAAGAGGTTTCCATTCAAAGTTCACGCAGTCAGAGTTGGGGGGAAATTCAGATTTGAAATTGCACTGTATGATAAATACTCTTAGAAACACTGCCATTGTGCTGGGAAAAAATGGGAAGACCTGTAGCAAGTACTCATTTGGTTAACTGTGTAACATCACAACTTCAGATATTGTTCAAGCATTTTGCACTGTGGCTTTCTACCTTCAGTTTTACTAGCAGTCTGTGCAATTTTTCCCACTTAGGTCCAAGTAGAATCTAAATGGATGGCTTATACAGCTCTTAATCTCTTCAATTTTATCCAGCTTTGCTTCCCTCTAACCACCTAAGATTCTTAATGTCTTCTCAGTAAATGCCCTTCTATTCAGTAAATATCCTTTCAAATGCTAAATGAAAGCTTCTTGTTTGTGCTTCAGTCCTTTTTTTTTATTTCTTCCCTTGATCAGGTGAGAATTAGAGAATGAATGAGAAATAGCCTCTCATTTGCCACCTGCAAATTGTCTCATCCAGATTTTCTTCCTAGCAGGGAGGCGAAATTAATCATTTCCTCTCACTGTTTTCCTTTAAGATAGTTATTTACTGTTTTTATGACACTATTTTGCCATTAAAAAGGGGGAAAGGAAAATAAGTCAGTAATTAAAGCAGCTGCCACCACCACAACTGCCACTGACATTGTGACAATAAAAAGACTTTTCAGGGGCAAATTACCACTAGTTCACCTTACTAGGATCAGCAGCAAATAATGCATGGGCTGTGAACTTGAAAATAAGAAGTGCTTGATTTGAAATCACAATGACATGAGCCTTGAAAATCTCAGCACAGGTTGCAGCTGCAGCTGTATCTTATCACAAAAAGATTGCTACAAATAAAGACTGAAACAACAAAGGAAAAATATTTAGAGAAATGAAACTGCAAGAGAGTAACAATAAGATGGTGTGGATTCTGCATAAAAGGGAAGGAACAGATGAAAAAAAGACAATTTCCAAAGGGGAAAAAATATAGGGACACACTAGCATGGAACTGTATGTTAATTCAATGGAACCATCTCAGTGTCTTTTATATGGGATCCTTTTTAAACATGGTCTGGAAACTACACTTGTTCCAGAACAGGACTATCAGATTAACCAGATGTAGATATTTTATCTATTTTAGCAGATTATCAGATCTGATCTGCAATAATCCATCTGATCATTAGATCGTGTGAAAGACATGGATGAGGAAGGAGTTACCTATCTCTAGTAGTCATCCGGAATTCTACAACTCTAATTGATAATTGTAATATTACTTCTGCACTTTTTCAGATGCACTAGTTCAGAAATCTGATCAGCTTGAATCAGGTTTCAAGAAACATGTCTTCTGTCCTATCATAACTTCCTGAATGGTAAGAGTTTTGTCAGGGTTTCTATTCTAGCTGTGCTTGCTGAAGGAACTGAGTGAGAAACAACTTCAGAGAGAGCTTTTCAGTAGTAGACCAGATATGAGTAAGACTTCCCAAAACCTTTTTGTCTAGATCAGGGTGTCAAACTTGATTTCATTGAGAGCCACATAAGGGTTGTACTTGACTTGGGGGTGTGGGTGTGGCCAGGGTGGGCGTGACCAGCTCAATGTCACTCATGTTGTGTCACTCATCACGGTTGTGGTGACACTCTGCCAGTAAAAACAGGCTCCCGAGCTCAGTTTTCAGTGGCAGAAGCAGAGTGGGTCGGTCCTTTGCTGTTTCCAGGGCAACCCATGGGCCAGATTTAAGCATCATAAATCATGACTGCCTGTGTGCCTGCAAGAGATCCAGCCCACCTTGAATGCCTTTCTTATCTCCCGCTCATTTTTTTTGACCATTAGTTGGTCAGATTCTTGTAGAGAGCTTGCAATAAATCTTTATATTCATTTGAACTGCCTGAATCTCCTGATTTCCAAGGCGTTTGACAGCTTTTTTGAAAACTAGGTGAAGAGTTGACTGTCACTGAAACTTTTTGAATAAGTCATATATTCTGGGCCTCTCAGTTGTTGTTTTTTTATAAAAATATGTATGGCTTTGTTTAGGTGGGGTGGAATTGGTACTTTTTGGTACAGTGTTATAGTCTATTGTAGACTGAACTCAAATTAATTAACTGAACTCTTAACTAATAAAGTAAATTATCCAGGTAACTTTTTAATATAGTGACATATAAAAATAATATAGTGACATACAAAAAATATTTGTCCATCCCCCCTCCCTTGCCACATCTGGCAAGATGTGCCAGACTGATGAAAACCAATCTCTTTTCTAAATGCGTCACAACATCTCATTCTCATCCAAAAGTGGTGGATTTTTCAGCATTATGCTGCTTTTATCATCCGGAAGATTTTATATGTAAGTAGCCAATAAATAAAATATATCACTCGTCTTTTCACATTAGAACTATTGAAGCTCAAGGCTATAGCATTGACTCAAAAATAGACAACAATAGTTGTATGGGGTCTTAATAGAGGAAACAGTGCTTGCCAAAGCTGCATTGTTTCAAGAACTTATCCTCCATTATAAGAAATAGCTACTATAACTTTATGTACAAAGATTAACTTGGAGCATGTTTCAAAATTGATTGTAATTAATATCGCAAGTTGGATCCATATATTACTGCAGTACAAGTTATTCTTGAGCTATAGTGTTTACATAAATCTATAGGTTTGGTACCAGAATTGCCTAAAGATCCAAATTGTATTCTAAGAGTCTTTTCATAAAGGGTTTGATCATTGCTTGTTCCGTCAGTTGGGATCCTAGTTATTTCCATTCACTTATTTCAGAAGTGAAGGGTTTTTTTTTTTTGTTTACCAAAGATTTCTTTGTCCCTATCAGCTAGAAAGGGAGAGAACAGTCCACTTATGCTTTCAGGATAATTAATTTATATAGCCTAACATGGATGAAAAACCAATCATTTGCTTCAAGTCGATCATCACAAGTGACTTTTACAATATATGAATGTGAAGTTTTGCTTTCGCTATTCTGTTCGGCCTCAATTACTTTCATTTTGCAGCATTCAAAATATCATTAAACTTCTTCTTTGTCATATTCACAAACATTTTGTAAAAAAAATAATAATTCACAGACATTTTAATTAGTAAGCATGAGAATGTTCAGAGTCCTGGCAAACATTTTTCTGCAGAACTGCTGATTATGTAGTTTTCTCAGTTTCAGAAATTAGTATGTACATCATGTTTTAATGTGCATATAGTCAAGCCTGTTTTATTCAGTATTAATAATTTATTATGAACACGAGTTTACTTCAATAGCTAGTGATAATGTAAGTGTTTTTATACTCTGGATCCTAATTAGTTCAAAGACAACAGCCACAATTTATCATCAAATTAGCATGTATATCTCTCTTATATCCTTTTTCTCAATCTTTCTCAAAGCAATATAATGTTCCTTCCAATTTAATTTTGTAACAAAAACATTAGGATAGTCTAAAAGACAAGAAATATTAGAAATGTGAGTAAATTATGAACCCCTACAGTTACACTCTAGTGCAGGACTTCTCAAAGGTTGTGGGATAATATCTTCTTAAAAGGATAAAAGAATGTGTGCAAACTCTCCCACCCTTCTCCAAACTAAACTAATGATTTTATTGGGATTAGGTCTAAGCAAAATAAAATACACACTTTACTTTTAATTATTACATTTAATCAGTTTCAGATAACAATAATATCATCTTATTATTTTGGCATGAACTTGTTTCTACATATGGATGGTTTTGGTCTGTTTGGCTTCATATTGTCAATGGACAGTGATTTGCTGTTGATGTTGTTTTGACAAATAATGCACTAAGGTTGTTTTTCTCCTGTGGCAAAAACACTTGTGGAATAAAAAGATAAATGATTTTATTCCTATTGCTTTGACTTAGCCGTAGCTTTATCATCACTATTGATGATACTTGCCCTATTTTTCTTTTACTACCCAACAAAACCTTTTCCATTTAAAACTAGAAATAATAACAAAAAATAATGGATGGAAATACTGAGCTTCAATTATATAGACATCTCTATATTCTTCAGAAGACTATGGATATACTTCTGCATGCTACAGCTGAAGAGGTACTTAAAGCACACAAATAACATTGCATTAATGTGGGTAGCTACAGTCATTTTATTAAGAAAGGCTGGTAAGTGGAAAACCAATACTTTAGTTTAGCAATACTTAAAAGTCCAATTTCTATTACCATGCCTGAGGCAAAACTAGCCTTCCAATCTAACTACCCCTCTGTGGGGTCATAACCTAAAGTTTTAAAACCCCTACTTATTAACAAATAAATGGGGAAGTGAAACACTACTCTCTTTCTTCTAACCCAAATGTCACAGGGAAACCATATCACTGAATTAAAAACTCCATACATTTGGCCAGACACGGTTGGGATCAGGCCAACTCGAGCAACGACATAGCTGTATGACATTAGCTTCAATGTACAGTACATAGTGTTGAAAATAGCAGTCAGGCATTTTGCTTTCTTCCAACGAAACTTTATTTGGGACATTTTAACCCACTTTCCATAAACCGATCTCAAAGAAGGAAACCATTAACAATAAATTAAGTACAATTAAAATATAAATAATTCAATAAAGAGCCTCTAAAATACCATGCTTGAGGCCGTGAACTGCTTAAAAGCTACGATGCAGGAGAATACCAAACTTCTTCAGAAATACAGTAAGGTAGTATAACTGAACACTAGGGACCGGATGGATTTTAAGGAGGAATCAAAAAATAACTCACTAGGCAGGAAATGTCTCAGAGAGGTGGATTGCGCCGAGACTTGCACCGAGAATGTCCAGAGTCAAATTCTTGCATAGCAGATGCATTGGCAAATGCAGAATTTTCAAGAGAAGTCACCAGTAAATCTTTGTTGATGGGCAAGAAGGAGGACTCCTTTTGTTGTCCAAGTCAGTGGTGGGTTTCTACTGGTTCTACCTGGTTCGGGTGAATCAGTAGCGGCGTCAGCAGGAAGTTCCTCCCACCCAGCAGGACATCATCACGGATGCTTTGCGCATGCGCAGAAGGTTCTGTGCATGCATGTGCTCACATTTACGAACCAGTAGCAGAGGTAAGTGAATCCCACTACTGGTCCAAGTGGTTAATTCCAGGGGTGAAATGCTCCCAGTTCGGACCAGATCGCCCGATCCGGTAGCGATGGAGGTAGATGGTTCGGAGAACCGATAGCAAAAATTCCTGCCCCCACCATTGCCCAGCTGAGCTGCGCAATCATCAGAGGCTTTTTTTTTATTTTAAAAAGCATTTTTTCTACAACCTCTTTGACCGAAAAAATGCTTTTAAAAGTAAAAAAAAAAAAAGCCTCTGATGATCGTGTGGCTCAGCTGGGATCGTCAGAGGCTTTAAAAAAAAAAAAAGAAAGCCTCTGCCAATCAGGCAAGTCAGCTGGGATCATCAGAGGCTTTAAAAGCATTTTTTTAATAACCTCTTCAGCCGAAGAGGTTGTAGAAAAAAATGGTTTTAAAAGTAAAAAAAAAAAAAAAAGTGGGCCACGCCCACTCAGTCATATTAATCCCCCCTCCACCAAGCCACGCCCACAGAACCGGTAGTTACAAATTTTACATTTCACTACTGGTTAATACTTTACAATTTTGTAAGTATTCTGAACAAAACTAGGCAGCAAATCACCAGCCAGAAAAATGTCTTTAGAATAAGCACTGTATTTGCTTGCAACAGACTGCACTCTTTAAAACTTTGCATTGCATTTTACATTGGATACCATTCTCATGCTAACCCGTATACAGCACACAGCAATAAACCAGGATGAAGACTTCCAGTGTAGAGATCACTGAGAGCAAGTTATATAGCTGATAAACAGCCTTACCTGGAAAAAGGCCATTTAAGCTCCCATCAATAGAGTTACTCCACATAAAACTCCTGGTTTTTCAAAGAGAGTGCAATCTTCAATTTCACCTTCCCAATTATTGGAAAAAAAGAAGGTGGAAAAGTCTAATTGATCAAAACTCAGATTCAATTTATTGTCCCCATCACAGTGTCCAGGAATGCATAAAATGTTCTTATTCAGATGATATTAAAAATAATAAGTGGGGAATCTTCAACATACTGCTGAAACCTCCTTCAGCAATGTCATCTGGATATGACAACTTTGGGAACAAAATGGAATCTAATTGCCGTGGGATTCGGGCACAATCACCTTGCATTATCCTCTGAATACTGTGATATGGGTAGGAGCAGAAGCATTGTGAAAATCATGCCTTTTGCAGAGCTGATCTAGGTAACTATTGTAGTCATGACCACCAAAAGTCATCAAGAGATTAAGGAAAATCAATATGGTCATATTCTTTCTCCCTCCCTAAAAAGGTCATAAGTGTGACTGGTTTTATTCCAAAACCAAGCCTTATCTCAGGTTAAACCCAAAGAACTTCTTTTTATCAAATATGTTTCAGCTGTGCCTTCCTCTTCATCAGTAACCTTCAAAATAAGAGAGACCAGAATTAGGTATTAAAAAATATGGAACGGAACATTGATATCATTCATTCGAGTAAAGAAGTGTAATTTTTAAAATCAGGAATCCTGATCTTATATCTACACAAATTTAATTGATAATTTAATTTATTGACTACTATTCCAGAAATTAATTGACCTGCAATGGCTGCAATTTTAAATTCAGTGGGGATTCATTCCTGAGCAGACACATAGGCAAGCACACTCTATGCCTTTTTAAAAAATTGAGCAATACACAATTTTACAAATTCTGTGACCAGAATACATTTGCAGAAAATTCTAAGAATCAATCATCAGTTTTCTCATAGCCACCACAAAAGGGCTTGCAGAAAACACATAACATTCACTAATGAATGTTTGTAGATGTATCCCCTATCAGAGCCTAGTAATGACAATCCTATTTATTGCATCAATATTGATTTAAATGGTTTGCATATGCATGTAAAGATTGAACATATTTCCTATTAACTGAAGCTATTGCAAAGGGCCATCTTAATGCTTGTGCTATCCAGTTTTATTACTCTGAATGAGAATGATTAATGCATTATAACCTGGCCAGGATTCCTAAGTAGTTGATGTTCTGGAACTGCTCTGGAGTTTGGTGTCCATCAGTTAGTAGTATCATCTCCTCCAGATTCTTTTTCTTCAACCCTTTAAGCCAGTTTTTCAGTGAGTCATTCCTGTAATTGTACCATTTACTGATGCGTTGACTTCTTACAGGGCTATAGCTATTTTGCTCTCGATTGCTTTTAAAACATCCATTCATGGATGGAAAGCACTAGACTACCCCGATAAGAATACTAAGGATTTTTCTCACATTGCCAAATGCTGAATACTTTAAAGGACATTGATTCAGATATCCTAACTAATTACATATACACAAAAGTAACAACCGTATCCCTCGATTCCTGCATTAAATTCTCAATATAGGTAATCCTCTACATACGACCACAGTTGGGACCAGAATGCCCATTGCTAACCAAGATGGCTGTTAAGTCAGTCACACCAACTTTACAACCCTTTTTGCCACAGTCGCTTAGTGCATCGTTGCAGTTCAGGGATGGGTTCTAAATTTTTTTACTACTGGTTCTGTGGGCGTGGCTTATTTTATGGGCATGGCTTGATGGTCATGTGACAATTATTTAGGATTTAACAGAGATACTGGTCAATCAGGCTTTTAACTGCTTGCAAAACTGAACCCATCTACCCATGTATTTTTGCAGGCATTGGTCTACTCATGTATTTTTGCAGGCACTGGTCTACTCATGTATTTTTGCAGGCACTGATCTACTCATGTATTTTTGCAGGCACTGGTCTACCCATGTATTTTTTCAGGCACTGGTCTACTCATTTGTTTTCTTTTAACACTGATCAGCTGTAGGGCGGCCCTTTGAAGCCCCGCGGCAAGAGTTTAAACAGTTTTTTTTCCCTCTAGCCATCATCTGGGACTCAGGAGGCAGCAATAGATTGGGGGTGGGGCCTGTCAGATGTAAATGCCTTATTCTCCAATGTGTAAATAGTATATGAACGGGGTATCAGGGGTTAATTTATTCTTCACTCCTTAATGTATTCATAATTCACCACTCCCACATCTAGCTCCTCCCATTGTATATATAAGGAGCTGTCTGCATCTTTTTCCTTGCTTCTATCTGTGAATATTCAGTGAATATAGAATGCCTGCTGTAAATAAAAGAAAATATATTCAAACCTCTAACTCTCACTAATCTTATTGAGTCTGATCCTGAAAATATTGCAACAAGCTGGTAGCAGAGGATGGTTAATTGACTCAATAAAAACTTAAAAATGTCTAAGAAAGATAGGCCCAACACCAGGGCATACAGCAAAGAAATGGAAACAGAACAAGAAATAATCAACGAATCCACAAACGCAATTTCGAGAGAATCCGAAGAATACACCACTGAAGACGAAGAAATTATAGATGAAAATGATGACCAGGAGGAAATCGAAATAGAGAATAACGAACTCAGGTCAGAAATATTAAAACTATTAAAGAGCCAGAAGAACGATGAAAGCCTCATCGCGAACCTCCAAGATATGCTGAAGAACAGCGGAGCAGCGAGAGAGAAAAACATCACTAATGAAAAGTCTAAAGACCCAAAAACAGTGAGTGATATGACTGCAGAAAAAAATATTGTGAAGAAGAAAAACGGTGATCCAGCGCGAAATTTTGAATGGCAGCCATCTTGGTTTCAACAGGCCTCCAAGGTGAGCGAAGCAGAGCCAATCAAAAAGCTCAATTCAAAATTTCTGGTGCGAAAAACGTTATCAGACAACGAAAATGAAAAAGAAGATTCAAACTCCTCAGAAGAATCAGAATCAGAAAGTGAAGGTGATTCAACAAACTACCAAATAAAATCAGCAATGAAAACGCTTTTTGCTGCATTTGGGCCAAAACTAAAAATTACTAAAAAGCTAACGAAGAAGCGAGCGAGCAAGCCAATGCCTCAAGACCTGCCCGCTCCCATCCTGACTACGAGAGCGCCGACGCCCGAACCCAGAGAGCCCTGCCGATACCGCCCCACGCCACAGACCGAAGCAAGCACCAACGCCCTCAGAAGAAAAGGAAGAACAGCCGCCGTCGTCAGGACTCCCAAAATCGAACCAGAGACCGATTCATCTGAGGAGGAGCGGAACGAGCGAGCCGCGGTGAGGAGAACCTTTCACGACGACTCCAAGGAAGAAATGGACAACGCGCATGTGCAAGACTACGCAGACGGCCCGGGAAGACATGAACTGGCGAGGAGACCGTGCAGGCTCGTTGCGAGCATCCCCATGCCGTTTTGTAACTTTCTGCATTTACGAGACCACGGATTACCTCAGGTTGTAAGTAATGGACCTAATAATGTCGGAAATTTACCCAGTGACTTCCCAAAGCTAAGGGTAGATGGCATTAATTTGCAAGAATGGTATCAACAGCTCCAGGTTGTCTTTATGAAGGAAAACTTACTGTTTTTTATCACTAGTCCCCCCAAAAGACCTTGGACTCTAAAAATAGATTATTTACACCATAGAGCATTTTTCTTATTAATATCTAGTGTGTCTCCTGCAATGTATCACAGCATTAAGCCAAATCTGACTGTTTCAGAAATTATTCAATGCATGTTTAATTTGTTTCACAGTGACAGTGTAGCTACCACCACAAGGATGTCTAAAGATTTCTTTTCATCTAGGATAAAACCAGGGGTTTCCATAAGTGAGCACTTAATATCTTTAAACAAAATAAGAGCTGAGCTGCATTTGAGGGGGGAGGTGATTTCAGACCAAACAATGAAAAGTGTTATTATCAACTCACTTGATCCATCATGGGACAATTATATAACACATTTAGACACAATCAATCTAGGATACTTATCCATAGAAAGTCTATCCAATAAATTAATAGCAGAAGACAATTCAAGAAGGAATCGTTCTAACAATCACATAGAACACAAACCATATAGGAAAGTAGCTTTCCAAGAAAAATATAATGAAACATTTAAATGTCATAACTGTGGATCCAGGGAACACAATAGGAGAGATTGCCCCAAGATTTCAAAAGAAAGACATAGGTCAGAATATAGAAACAAATACAATTATAGACAGTCTTCCACAGATAGACATAGATATAGGAGCCCACCAAATTACAAAGAGAATAGAGGGGGCAGAGATAATTCAAAGGATAGAAAATCTGGTTCACTAAATGGATTAAATAAACAAGACAACACTAACATACAGCAAAATGAGAACAATAATTGGCTTATTGATTCTGGAGCAACTAATCACACCACTAATAACAAAAATATATTGTCTTCATTTATAGAAGATAAATTTGTAATAAAGGTAGCTAACCAAGAAAAGGTTCAAGTATTAGGTAGAGGGAATGTAACCCTGCCTGGTCTAGGAAAAATAGAGGGGGTATTGTTAATACCTGAAATACCTCATAACATACTAAGTGCCATAAAACTAAGTAGAGATTCTGACATTAACATTGTTTTTTCTAAAGGAAAAGCGACTTTGGAGAAGAATAAAATAAATATAGGCACTGTGATGATTAAAGGAGGCCTACCTTATCTGATAACAAAGGAAAAATGGTTGCATAACATTGATTCAAATATGGAAGATTGTATTGAAGTAGATAATGAAAATATTAGCAACAGTGACAATGATGAATGTAAAATATCTCATGATCACATAGATACACACAATGAAAAAAAACCAAAAATAGGTAAACCAATTCATGATGAGTGTGCTCACATCTTACATAGGAAGTTAGGACATGCCAGTTTTCCTGTAGTACAAAAAATGACTGAACACGCAGAAGGTGTTAAAATAAAAAATTGTGAAAACTATTTGGAATGCTCAGTATGTAAATCTACAAAACTAAAAACTAGTCCCAGACCAAGAAAATCTACTAGATCAACCAACAAAATTTTTGATTTAGTACACATGGACTTAGTTGGTCCATTAACTCCATCAATCACTTATAGAAAACGTTACTTCTTGACAATAGTAGACGATTATAGCCGCTATGGATTTGTTTATACATTAAAACACAAAGATGAAACCTTTCAAAAATTTAAAGAATTTTACAAACGCATAGAAACACAACACAATATCAAAATAAAACAAATTATGACAGATAGGGGATGTGAATTCATGTCTAAAGAATTCTCCCAATGGTTAAAAGACAAAGGAATGTTACATTACACATCTAGCCCATTTTCTGCATTCCAGAACGGGATTGCGGAGAGGAAGAACTCAACATTACAAACCATGATTAGATGCACATTGGAAGATGCTGGCTTAAGCAAACAATTCTGGTCAGAAGCCTTACATTATTCAAATTACACACAGAATAGAACCTGGTCCAGCATTGTAAATAAGACACCATATGAAGTGATGTATAATAGGAAACCAAAATTAGCACACATGCACATATTTGGAGTCACTGCAGACGTACACATACCTAAGCAATTAAGAAGAAAGGGAGAAAACGTATCCAGAAGACTCAGATTTATGGGTTACGAGACAGGCACTAAAGGATACAGATTCATTGATAATAATAACAAATTTATAATCTCCAGAACAGCTGTGTTCCATGAACAGGCCAACTGGTCTAAAATACATCTTAACGAAATATTTCCAAATAACAACAAAGATACAAAATCTCATGAGGAAGAGACTATAGAAAAGCAAGATATCAGCAAATATAAAAACAAAACCAAAACATGGACAAATAGCCAACACAAAATAAAAACAGATACACTAACAAAAAAGGAAGCAAGATATTTGCATGATAACGATAGTAAACCTAAAAAAACTATTAGAAACACCAGAAATCAAATACCAAATAAATACAAGGATTATATAATGCATATGGATGGTGAGCCAACAACACCTAATACATATGAGGAAGTGTTAAAACTCCCTAGTAAAGAAAAAGAAAAATGGGAATTAGCGATGAAAAAAGAGATGGAAAGTTTACAAGGACTAAATGTATTTACACCTGCAATTGCACCTAAAGATAAAACAATTATTGGTACCAGGTGGATATATAAAATTAAGAACTTAGAGGGAGGCAATACCCTATACAAAGCTAGACTAGTTGCACAAGGTTATGCACAGAAATATCCGGAGGACTATACTGACACGTATTCCCCCACAGTAAGAACAGAGAGTGTCAAAACAGCTCTAGTGGTAGCATCAGCACTCAATCTTGATGTATTCCAATATGACATACAGACTGCGTATCTACACGCAAAACTAGATAAGGAAATATATGTAAGAGCACCTCACAGTCAATACACAAACAAAAATGAGATTTGGTTGTTAAACAAGAGTTTATACGGGTTAAAACAATCTGGTAAACAATGGTATGATTGTTTAGTAAAAGTACTTAAAACCATGGACTTCAATGCTACCACTGCTGATAACTGTTTCTTTGTCAAAAAGGGTGATGATTACATAGAATTTGTATTGATTTATGTGGATGACATTTTATACATAGGAAACCATAAAGAGAGAAGAGAAACTTTTGTAACTAAGCTAAATGAACATTTCTCGTTAAAATCTCTAGGCAAAGTAAACAAATATCTTGGTGTTCAAATTAATAAGACTAAAAGAGGATTCAAACTTACTCAGAGAGATAAGATCATAGAACTTTTAAATAAATGCAATCTAAATAATGCCAAACCTTGTGATACTCCTATGCAAACTGACTTTCTAAGAAATACTGATGAATCTTCTCCCGAATTCAAAGATAACACATTTTATAGATCAATCATAGGTTCACTTCTTTATATATCTAATTGGACAAGACCAGATATCGCTTTACCACTCAATTTATTATCCAGACATGTCAGCAAGCCAACAATGTATCACTGGGAAGCTGTTAAAAGAATTTTAAGATATCTGAAAAGTACACTAGACTTTTGTTTAATGTTAGAACCTAACGATAATAAAGAACCAAAGCTTACATGTTACGCAGATGCGGACTGGGCTGGAGACACCTCATGTAGAAAAAGCACATCTGGCTATATATTCCTCTTAAATGACTGTCCAGTTTACTGGTACACTGGTAAACAAGAACTAGTGGCCACTTCAACGACAGAAGCAGAATATGTTTGTTTATCCAAAGCTGCAAATAACCTTGTATGGTTTAATGATTTAATTTCAGATGTTTGGAAAAAACCTGCTTTGCCTTTTGTTATGCATGAAGACAACAAAGCAGCCATTGAAATATCCAGATCTGACGCCATTGGACAAAGGTCCAGACACATAGATATAAAATTTAAACATGTGAGACAATTATCTCAGGATGGATTTATTAAAGCAGTGCATTGTGATACTTCAGAACAATTAGCTGACATATTGACAAAGCCTTTACCTTCTAAGCAGCACAAATATTTAACTTCTAAATTGTATGTTTTGTATTGTCCTGAATCTGAATGTAATTGGTGTTGCATAACGAATCGGCATTTAGAGGGGGATTTGTCAGATGTAAATGCCTTATTCTCCAATGTGTAAATAGTATATGAACGGGGTATCAGGGGTTAATTTATTCTTCACTCCTTAATGTATTCATAATTCACCACTCCCACATCTAGCTCCTCCCATTGTATATATAAGGAGCTGTCTGCATCTTTTTCCTTGCTTCTATCTGTGAATATTCAGTGAATATAGAATGCCTGCTGTAAATAAAAGAAAATATATTCAAACCTCTAACTCTCACTAATCTTATTGAGTCTGATCCTGAAAATATTGCAACAGGGCCAAATAAAAGGTAAGAATAACACGGGGGATAGGCGGGGGGCGCGGGGAGCAGGGGGGGCAGAAGCGGTTCGGTGACATCATATCATCACCGCTACCGACTCGGGAAAACCGGGAGGAACCCACCACTGTTGCAGTTGTTAAGTGAATCATGCTGTCGTTAAGTGAATCCAGCTTCCCCCATGGACTTTGCTGATCAGAGGCCATCTGGGAAGGTCACAAATGGTGAACCCATGACCCCAGAATGCTGCAACTGTCAAAAATATATGCCAAGTGCCCAAATTTTGGTCACTTTGGAGATGCTGCGATAATCATGAGGACAATCATAAGTCACTTTTTTTTCAATGCCATTGTAACTTGAACAGTTGTAAATGAAAGGTTGTAAGTTGAGGACTACCTGTAGTTTATAAAAAAAAATTATAACTGTTGGATAATACTTTTATTAGACTCAAAAATCAGACAGAGTGTGTGCAGCCTTTCAGGCTCTCAAGAACTCCTCTTCATGTAAATTGTGATAACAAGACTCGTGTTCTGAAATAGGCTGGAGGATGGGTCATAGGTTCTGAGATTGTTATTGTAAACAATCTCAATAACAGTAGTCTTAGCTCTCATATGAAGCTGATTTCTTGATCTGGTTGTCTATCTAGTGGAGCTGATACAATTGAAGGATGGGTGACCTGCAAGGTAAAGAGGAAGAGATTGATAATCATCTTTTTCTTTGCTGCTTCATAGTGCAAGTCTCCTTGTGTGTGTCAACCAGTGGTGGGATTCAATTTTTTTTACTACCGGTTCTGTGGGCATGGCTTGGTGGGCGTGGCAGGAGAAGGATACTGCAAAATCTCCATTTCCACCCCACTCCAGGGGAAGGATACTGCAAAATCCCCATTCCCTCCCCACCCCACTAATCTGCTTTCCAGTTCCGTTCTCCTGTGCAGGACAACAAAAGAAGATCCAGCCGATCAGCTGGGACTTGGGAGGCAGCGAATAGATTGGGGGCGGGGCCAGCCAGAGGTGGTATTTGCCAGTTCTCTGAACTACTCAAAGTTTCCGCTACTAGTTCTTCAGAACCTGTCAGAACTGGCTGAATACCATTTCTGGTGTCAACTATTGTTCAGGCTGTAATTAAACATGGATTCAGCCCTCTTTTGGCATAGCACTAAGCATCTTTTAGAGAGTTGAAGACATTCATCTTGGCCTTCTGCATAGATTTCCTAGGTAGGTCTTTTTCCCGCTCTCTGAGTATTTATTTTCAGCTTTACAGAATGAGCAAAAGGGATAAATGAAAGTCAGCCTTTAGGGGAAGACTTTGTACAGTCAAGTCTAATGTTCCATTTATGATGTTCTGGATCAAACCAGCAAAGAGGAAGTTACCTAAGAGCTATGGAGAAGACCCTGGTGAAGATAGAAAAGCAAAATCTGGGCCCTTTGAGAAACAAAACCTGAGTTGCATCTATTCCCGTTATCAGCAAACAGTCACTCTCTCAAATCCTTGTTGTGGCATCACATATCTCCACATCGAAGCCTAGTTTTCTTTAGTAGCAATTTTATTAATACTAATCATTTCCTAACAGAGGTATGATACAAAAAGAATTCATCAGTAAGATAGCTAAAGTAAGTGTATAGTATGAAATTAGACTATATTTCTTTGGGAATTAATTTCAGGCTCTATAGTGTAATGAAAGAACATTGGAAACAAGAAAGTGATGGCAATGAGTGATTAGGAGTAAAAGTAGCATGGAGAAGAATAAAATATTGCAAGAATGGACAAAACAGTACCTTGAAATAATAAAAATAAACATGGCCATTGTAAAACATGCTATCAAAAGAACCAACGATCTGTTCCGAACCAATAATGTGTTCCTTGGTAACAGAACCAGCTGGCATCACCTAACCATCATTCCTAGTTTAGTCCCAAAGGTGCTTTTCCAGGAGGCAACTGGACTTCATTTTTTTTTTTTTTTGAAGACGTTTTGATTCTCATCCAAGAAGCTTCTTCAGCTTGGACAGGATAGTGGGAAATCCTGTTGGAACTGAAGAAGCTTCTTGGATGAGAAGTGAAACGTCTTCAAAAGAAAAAACCAGAAAGTCCAGTTGCCTCCTGAAAAAGCATCTTTGGGACAACCACGACCAGGATGACTGAGAATCTCTACAGATTCCTAGTTTAGATTGACTTCTTCTGCCTTGCAGGATAATTCATCTCACAAAAGAACATAAGTCTAGTTTTACAAACATTAGTTCAGAGCTTTTTAAAACTACACTAAACACATATTTAAAACCCAATTTAGCCCTTGTTCAGAAGGGTACAGCCATCTGAAGCCATACCTACAGGGAACCCATAAAATGGCTGATCAGCACATTTTAATGCTGTCTGATTAATGTTAAGAGCTTGACATGGGTTGATGCCTCAGAAGTCAGGAGTCAGGTGTGGGTCTGTATTGCAGTTTATGTCAAAATGGCTACAGGGATAATGGCCAGTGAAGAAAAGGCAAACTCCAGGAGAATCAACTGACCAGTTGGAGCTGGGCAGATCCCAGTTCTGAGTTCATCATCACCATCATCACCAGTGAAGCATTGTAGATTGTATCAATGACAAGATCTGTCTTGTGGAAGAAAGGGAAAACACTTCTTTAAAACTTGAACTGCTTTAAAGCTGCTTTAAGCTGCTTCTGCAGCTATCTGTTGAATGGGACAAAGACAACATCCTGAGACCATGTCCTTTAGAAATATTTAGCAGGGCATCTTCACGCTGCAGGTGGCACAATGACTCAGTGATAAGATGCCGGGCTTGTTGGCTGGAAAGCTGGCAGCCCAGGTTCGAGACCTGAGTTCCACACAATGGCGTGAGCTCCCATCCTTGTTCCAGCTTCTGCCAACCTAGCAATTTGAAAGCCGACAAATGCAAGAAGATAAATAGGTACCACTTCGGTGGGAAGGTAACAGCGCCTATGGCCCACCACATGGCCGTAGAAATACCTTCAGACAGCACGGGCTCAATGGCCTTGAAATGGTAATAAACACCACCGCTATAGTTGGCAACAACTAGTGGAGTAAAATCCGCAGGGACTCCTTTTCCTTGGGTTTTGTTTTGTTTTTTTACTTCATGCTGCAGTTAGTAGATCATGTGAATGTAGCACATGATGTGCTATGATGTAGCAAGTCTTTTTCTTTTATAGCTGAATTGTTCTTTCATTTTGCTACCTTTCGTCTTTGTTCTCTGTCTTCTTTTTTTTAACCTGCTTTCTTAATTCTTCCTTTCGCAGTTGTATTTCTAAAGAATATTATATTCCTTTTTTTGATTCCATTGGAAGCTGGACCACAGCAGATCTATTTTCCATGTCTATTTATTTATTTTATTTATTTAATTTAATTTAATTTATATACCGCCCTACTCCCGAAGGACTCAGGGCGGTGAACAGCCACAAGATAAAAATACATCATACAAAAGTTAAAAACCATTTAAAAGTATATTAAATAATTTTGGCCCAAAAAAAACAAATTTAAAAACACCCAATTTGTATAAAACTTAAAAGCAAATTAAAAGGGAGAGTCAAGCCAGATCAGCCTCCTGGAATAAAAATGCTTTGAGGGCGTGGCGGAAAGTGCGTAAATCTGGGATCCTCCGTATCTCCGGGGGGAGCTCATTCCAGATGGCAGGTGTCCCCACAGAGAAGGCTCTCCCCCTGGGGGCCGCCAGTCGACACTGTTCAGCCGACAGCACCCTGAGGAGTCCCTCTCTATGGGAGCATACTGGTCGGTGAGAGGCTACTGGTGGCAGAAGGCGGTCTCGTAAGTACCCTGGTCCTAAGCCATGGAGCGCTCTAAAGATGGTGACCAAAACCTTGAAGTGCACCCGGAAGACCACCAGGAGCCAGTGCAGCTTGCGCAGGAGGGGAGTCACATGGGAGCGCCATGTTGCTCCCATAACCACCCGCATGGCTGCATTCTGGACCAGCTGGAGTCTCCGGGTGCTCCTCAAGGGGAGCCCCATGTAGAGAGCATTACAGTAGTCCAGGCGTGAGGTGACGAGGGCATGAGTGACTGTACGTAACGAGTCCCGATCCAGAAAGGGACGCAACTGGCGAATCAGGCGGACCTGATAAAAAGTCCTCCCGGCCACTTCTGTCAAATGGCACCTACCCTATGGAACAATCTACCCCCAGAGATACGAGTGATCTCCGATCTTCGGATTTTTCGTCGGGCCCTAAAAACTTATTTTTTTCAGTTAGCCGGTTTGTCTTGATTTTAGGGTTAGTTTTAATATTTTAATATTGATTTTAATTGACAAGTTTTAAATTATGGGCCAAATTTATAAATTATTTTAACTTTATTTTTTAACTGTGATGTTTGTATAGATGTTTTTATCTTGGCTGTTCACCGCCCTGAGTCCGAAAGGAGAAGGGCAGTATAGAAATTTGAATAATAAATAAATAATAAATAAATAAATAAATGATCTTCTAAAGACAGCCGTGAGTCCAGGAGGACACCCAAGTTGTGAGCCCTATCTGTGGGGGCCAACGACTTGCCCCCAATAGTCAGTGATGGCACCAACTGACTATATCGGGACGTCGGAAACCACAGCCACTCGGTCTTGGATGGGTTGAGTCTGAGTCTGTTTCTCCCCATCCAGATCCGCACAGCCTCCAGGCACCGGGACATCACTTCAAGGGCATCATTGGGGTGATCCGGGGTGGAGATGTACAGCTGAGTGTCATCAGCGTACTGGTGGTACTTCATCCCAAAACCACGGATGATCTCGCCCAGCGGCTTCACGTAAATGTTGAACAGAATGGGCGAGAGGACCGATCCTTGTGGCACCCTACATACAAGGGACCTTGGGGTTGACTTCTGTCCCCCTGTCAACACAGACTGCAACCAGTTGGAGAGAAAGGAGGAGAACCACCGCAACCCGGTGCCTCCAACCCCCATTCATCCAGTACCTGGATGAATCGAAGCCATCAGCCCTCTCAACGTCTTCCATAGCCTCCCCTAGCCTCTACAGATCTTTTCCGAGGCATCCAGGGGAATGGAAAGCCCCAACGGGAGCACCTTGGCGCCGCCATCGTCGGGCGCCATCGTCCCGTCATCCTGCCAGCCGCTGGTAAGCTCGAACAACCGTCTCCACCAAAACGCCATCCCTCTCAGCGCCGGGATGACCCAGAGGGCGGAAAAAGCCCTCAAAACATTCCCTGGACGTTTCTCTACCCGGGCAGGGGGCCATAGATGGTCAGACTGGCCTCCCTGAAGCCTCCCTAGGCCAGGACATCACCTCAAAAGTCGCGGATCTAGCGACAAAGCACCATCTTGGACATGCCATGGATTCTTCGCATGTCCATTCTATTCTTCCTAATTTCCATTATGATTAAAACCAACACAAACACACACACACACACACACACACACACACACACACACACATCACTCATTGCTGCCTATGGGTTTGCCTTTCCAATTCCCAAGTTATTTTGGAAACCTTGTTTTAGTTCCCACTAGCCATTTGGAGTTTTTGTAAAATCTTAAAAATATATCCCAGCAGTTGCAGACATTTTTTTATGAGTTGGAAGAAAAGTAATTTAAAAACTCCCTGATGTATCTCTTTTTCCTAGAGTTTCCTTGTAAGGGATTATAGGAAGCCGCTGTTCCCTTGATGTGGAGAATTCTTAGCTATTTTATCCAGAGCTTTTCCCTTGAACCTAACTCTAATTAAAAGAAGGAAGGCAATTTGAATTTTTCTGCCCAAATCTTGACAAATTTTGTACTGTACTGGTCCTGAAACGTAAGTAGTAGTTATGTAATCATGCAGTTTTGTAAACAAGGAAGTTTTAAATGAGAAATTTCCTTCTAAAGCCAATAAAGCAGCTCTATAGGTATAATAGGAGTTTATTGCAAAAGGGGGAATATAGGGGAAACAAAGGAAGTCACAAAAATAATAATAGTCACAGAAACAGGATCCAAATTAAATCAATACGTATAATCAGCCTAGCTAAATAAGCTATTTTTTACCTCCTTGAATAACAAGATGCAAGCTCGTGACAAGAGGTTTAAGGCACCAATAACAGGATAACAGAGAATACAACAACAACAAAATTAAGCTAGAACAGAAAGCAAGATGGATAGTTAATGGTTTTAATAATCATTTTATTATCAATTTTAATACTGTGTTTTAATTATTTTGTAGTCTGTTTTTGCTTCTGTTTAGTGTAGAAAAGCAGAGTATAAATCAAATGAATGAATACATAAACACAAAGAAGAAGTTAGTTATTTGGGCCTTATCCTGAAAAGAAGCACAATGAACATCAAAATTCACCTAATATGGAAGGCCCGACACAGTCAAAGGTAGCAATTGCCTCCAAAAAACTAGAGGCAAAGCATGTCATGTCTCACAGTTCTTCAGATTTATAGCCTGTTAGTAGACATCATAATTCTTCTCAGAGATTTGAAAGAAAAAATTGTAAATTGCCCCAAGACCATAATATTAGCTAAATATTTGAAGTAAAGAAAGCTACCCTCGCACAAGGAGCAAGGGCAAAATACTCTGATGCAAGCAGAGGAACAGTGCTAAAGGTCAATAGATCCTTGATGGTGAGAAAGAGTTGTATTGACAAAAAAAAAAGGCTTCCTGTGGATTATCTGATTTAAGAACTGACACTGCACAACAAACGTATTCTCAAACCAAGAAAGAAACTTTTACCATTGTTTCTCATTGCCAAGAGTTCAAATACAGATTGGGAAGACTGAGAAAGGGAAAAGAATATAATAAAACAGACTACAGGTAGTCCGTGACTTAACAAGACTTTGTTTAATAACCGTTCAAAGTTACAACTGCACTGCAAAAAGTGACTTATAACCCTTTTTCACATTTACGTCCATCGTAGCATCTCCATGGTCATGTGATCAAAATTCAGATGCTTGGCAACTGACTCATATTTATGACAGTTGCAGTGTCCTGGCTTTGCGTGATCCCGTTTTGCAAACTTCTGACAAGCAAAGTCAACAGGGAAGCCAGATTCGCTTAACAACCGTGTTACTAACTTAACAACTGCAGTGATTCACTTAACAACCATGGCAAAAGGAAGGTCGTAAAATGGGGCAAAATTCATTTAACCAATATCTTAATTAGCAACAAAAATTTTGGGCTCAATTGTGGTCGTAAATTGAGGACTACCTGTATCAAAATTCTAAACAAATTAGTTGATGCAATACAAACAACAAAATATGACAAAATGCTAACAATCCAGCAAAATAGTAGATGGATGGTCTACAATAGGGGTGTCAAACTCAAAGATCTAGCCCGCAGGGTGCTTAGATTTGGCCGGCGAGCCGACCCTGGAAACAGTGAAGGACCAGCCCACGGTGCCTCTGCCAGCAAAAACAAAGCTCAAGCAGGCCACGCGTGGCCTCCCTGAGCTCCATTTTCGCTGGCAGAGGGCTTCAGGAGGCGCCGCAGCCAAAAACGGAGTCTTGATTAGTGCTGTTGAGCTGTCCATGCCCTGTCCCCCAGCCATGCCCCCGGCCACGCTCCCCCCAGCCCTCCGAGGTCAAACACAACCCTGATGTGGCCCTCAATGAAATCGGGTTTGGCACCCCTGGTCTGCACACAAAGATCAAGTTCTCCCATAATATTGGATTTTTGGATTCAGAAAGGAAGACTGATAGTTGAATATGGACTGATCCTAGAAGGAAAAAAGGATAGCACTGAATTTCTTGAGCATTCCGTAATCGGATGGGTACAAAACAATAAAAACCCAGCTTCTCGGTTAAAAGCTAATAGTAAGCACAGCTGGAATATATCATTTTGAAGTAACAGAAAGTTAGAAGGGCCAGATTTATATTATCATCTTCCCTGGCTCATTATTTGAACAATGAACAACTGAGAAAACCTAATTAATTAGATGTAACATAATATGCATATGATTATTAAATTAACTGATTTGACTAAATTGAAACCATATTAGGATATGCATCTCATACTCAAAAAATAAATATGCAACATGGCATTGTTTTTTCATCTTCACACAGAAGAAACAGAGAACACCGCAAGTCAATCAATGCATTCCCACCAGTTGATCAATAAGAAGAGTGCAAAACAAAATAAAATTCAATCAGTGCCCTGCTCCAGGCCACGGCAAGTCTTGGAACAACAAAAATCCCTTCCCTTCTTTTCTCTTCACCACCTCCATGCAAACTGATAATAAAAGAAATTGCTATCCATCCTACATTTCTAAAAACATGTACAAAATGCATTCAGTGATTCTAAAGAATGAATGAATACTTCAAGCCAAGATTTAGTTGAATGAAAATAGCTACTGTTTTAAAATGGGACACTTTTATGATCTATTTGTTTGTAAATCGTACTTTATGATTGGGTGACCTGGTCCCTATTAAAAACATAAATAGAATGGAGCTTTCAGAAGAAAATTGTATTTTGCGGGCAAAGAGTAAAAATCCCTTGCTTTAAGGATTCCATGTGGGTTTGGCAAATGCAAAGAAATAATTTTGATTTAAATTGCCTAAGAACAAGGAGATGAATTCCTTAAAGATTAACAAATGTAAGGTGACATAAGCGTTCAAGCACTACAATCCACTTGGCCAGATAAAGTCATCACTAGTCCTTAAAGCTGTATTTATGCCTCAATATAGCTGTTAGTCTTTAAAATACTAGAGAACCATTTGTTGCTTTTCTGCAAAAGATTAATAAGGCTCCTTCCACAACTGTATTTCAGTAAGTGATCAGATGCAGGAAGATAACAGCAATAATCCCAACATGGAAATTTATTGTAAATAAATATTAATGAGAAATGGATGTTATTGGGTTGAACAGATACGTTTAATTCCTTTCCCCACATACAGCTTCTCAGGTGACACTCCCAGATTTGTTTCCATGGATATAAGAATCCTTTGGATGAGATTTGGGAAACGGAAACATGGAAGTTGGAAAAGGAAGCTTCTGCTACAAAAAAACAGAAACTTAGTTGAATAATATTGAATTTATCCCTCTGGTGAAATATTTTGGATTATTAAAAAATAAAGCATAGCCACATAGCAATAGCAATAGCACTTAGAGTTATCTACCGCTTCACAGAGCTTTTTACAGCCCTGTCTAAGAGGTTTACAGAGTCAGCCTATTGCCCCAACAATCTTGGTCCTCATTTTACCCACCTCAGAAGGATGGAAGGCTGAGCCAACCTTGAGCCGGTGAGACTTGAACTGCCGAACTGCTGGCAATCAGCAGTCAGCAGAAATAGCCTGCAGTACTGCACTCTAACCACTGCGCCACCATGTCTCTTTTCTGCTTTATTTCCATAGCCACTATTTATTTATTTATAGTTATCAATATCAGGTTGTCTATAATAAAATTCAGATTTGTAATGATGTAAAATTTGCTAAATATGTATTAGGTGGGATCCAGTGCTTATTTAACTTTATGGTTTAGCTGACCCTTGTTTTTATCACACGTAAGAACAGATACTGTGGTTTAGTGTCAGGGCTCCATGGTGGTGGCATTAAAGAGAGTAAATTCTCCACTATAGTAGATACAGTCTACTGTCAAAAGAGGTGGAGTTTTTTTGTGGTTGTTTTTTGCTGACAAAATTGTTGTCCCAGGGACACTGGTGTTCTCCATGACACCAGATATAGATATTTTTGCATTATTCTGTTCAGAATAGTTGATGCTCTGGAATAGATTCCAAATCAAGCATGTTGCTCATTTCAAGTTGAGTTCCTTTTATACAGTTCTTACAGAGCACATCCCCTTAAAGGAATATATAGTCATAAATCATTAGGTTCCGGATCTTTTACTGCCTTTTCGCTTCCACCTATATGGCCCTTCTATTCCCACTACAGGAATTGATAAGGATCTGCAATTAGCTTGCTTTCTTTTTACTTCTATCCTATGAAAATTGTTCATTTATCCTGACAGCCTACAGTCTGGAAGTCAGCCTCTGATGTCTACTGAGTCATTTCTAACAGTCTCTCAATGTTTAACTTATCTCTATAACTTTTATTTTTAAGTGGGTCATTTCTGCTTTAAAGCTGTACTGCTGCTGGCTTTTTTTTTTTTTTTAATGTACGGCTTTTGCTTTTGTCTTTATCAGGCTTATTGATATTGTATTTGCAAGCCCGTGAACAATTTTCAGAAAAGTAGGGCATGAACATTTGATTAACCCCATAAATATACTTCTAGGGATTTCTCAAAGTATTATTTTGTTAATGATGTGACTCGGGACGGAGTGTATTGGAATTCTCAGAAAAAAGCTCTTTATCTAGTCTGTCACCAACTAAAAGCATATTTGACAAGACCTGAAGAGAAGGCCTTTTCATTGGTTGCTCTTAGGCTCTGGATGGCTTTGACTAGGAAGGCATAAGATCAGCGGTGAAATCTGGCCAGATCTATCCAGATTGCGCGAACTGGTAGCGCTGGCGGCAGGAGGCTCCGCCCACCTCCCGGGACGTCATTGCATCCTGTTTTACATCCAAAGCCTGCGCAGTGTACTGCCAGCGCTACTGGTACACTGCACAGGCTCTGCGCATGCGCAGAAGAGGCGCGTGCGAGCATAGCAAGCACACGTGCTCACATTCCCGAACTGGTAGCGAAGGTAAGTGCATTTTATTACTGCATAAGATAGCCCTAAATGGGACAAGTTGCCAAAGTAAACTCGTTGCACCAGAGCCAATTTGCCAGAGCCAACTCGCCATGGCCAACTTGCCACTGGTCAACTAGCCGCAGGACAATTTAACAATTAAATTTAATTATTCAAAATAAATAAAAAATATTTTAATTTTTGTCATTCACATTTCATTCAATCCCTCCTTTTGCATCCTTTCTTTACTGATTCGATTCCACCTTTTCTTTGATATTAGCGTAACTCTTGTCCCACAGCAAATGGTCCCGTGGTGAGTTGGTCATGGCAAGTTGTCCTGCGGCAAGTTGGCTGTAGCAAGTTGGCCATGGTGAATTGCCATAGACTCAAGATAGACCCATCTCCACTAAACTCATTTCCTTAGTAAAGATTTTTTCCTCCAGAGATCATCTTTGCTTATAAGCAGACTTGTAACCATACTGAAGTTGGTTTTAACTGACTTTCTATGTTGTTTTTTCTGTAATGTAGTCTACTTCCATATAGAAAGTACTGATGACTAAACTTTCACCTTCCATGATTTTATGCTTTAATTGGATTGTTATAGTTTATTACTCTGTTTTAATTGCATCACTGTTGCTGGATGCTTTATACTATTTTTACTGGAAAGCTGAAGTAGAAATCAGTGATGGGTTTCAAAAATTTTTGCCACCGGTTTGGTGCTTGTGGCTAGGTGGAGGGATGAGTGGGTGTGGGTGTGGCCAACTGGACGTCACTCACACCATGCCCATTCAGTCAAATGACACCCCCACCCAGCCATGCCCAAGCTTTGTGTTTGCAGCAGCTGGCCACAGGCTGCCAAAAAGTACCAGAGATCACCGAAAAAACTGCTGCCGTCACTGCCATGTTCTTTGTGCATGCGCATCCTATTGGACTTCTAAGGCAATGGATGCACGTGCATGAAGAACATGGCAACAACGAACATGGCGGGCGGGGTGAGCAAACAGTGACCGGGGGACCGGTTCGGGGGCATGGCCAGCCGGCCATCGCTATCGGTTCAGTGACCTTGGCCAAATTTCTACCAACAGTTCGTGCGAACCAGTGCGAACCAGCTGAATAATACCTTTGGTAGAAATGTATATTTCAATTTTACATATGGGTGTATAAACACATGTATGACTAAATCTGCAGTCCTATTCCTACTGACATTACAGTAATTCGCATTCAATATAAAAGGAGTGACTTCTGAGTAGGCATGAATGGGATTATTCGATAAGACTGCATTCCTTTACATAGTCCCAAGTCACATCATTAACAAAATAATGTTTAATCAGGGGTAAATCACTCTAAAAATACTGAGATTATTTCTCCATAAGAATTTTTCTCTCCATGGTGTGAACCTTATGGATATTGATAGTTTCATATTCCTATTTGGGTTTCATTCTTCAATGGTCTGTATTACATAGTTTGCTCTGCAGAGCTTTAGATTGTGGATTGTAGACACAAACATTAATAAGCACCCCCTCCGGAGGCCATTTTTCACAGTAAAATATGCTGGGCCAGCTCACTCAATACCCATCAAGCTAATCACTTGGAGCCCGGAGATTGGGCATTTTGGAAGCCCAAGATAGCTGACACAGTTCAAATAATGGATTGATCCTGGCATTGCTGTGGAAGCATATGTGCTATTGCTATTTTGCAGAATTATAAAAGAAGTGAAGTTGGATGCCATGATGTGACTATAAAAAACAACCATCTTTATTTTATTTTTATTTTTTTGCAACTTCCCTGGCAGATACCTTTGATTACCACTTACTCTAAGAGCAGGGTTTTCCCAACCTTGGTAACTTTAAGATATGTGGACTTCAACTCCCAGATTTCCCCAGCCACCCTTGATGTTGAAATCCAAATATCTTAAAGTTGCCAAGGTTTGGGAAACCCTGCTGTAGAGAATACTTCCGGTATCAATTGTTTTTACAGCACACAGCTCCAAGATCCCATCTTTTGAACTACATCAAAGGTATGATGTGTGTCATTATTTATTGTCTGTTTTCGGGGATACATTTTATCATGTAGCTGACCAAACAACAGTGTACCTTATTTTACTCATTTCATCTGTAATAGATTCTATTCAACTCTCACCACCATTGATTGTATGTGCATTGAGTCCATCCCTGAGCAAGTCAGTAGGGAATTTTTCAAAATCACATAAAGATAAAGGTAAAAGTTCCCCTTGCACATATATGCTAGTCATTCCCGACTCTAGGGGGTGGTGCTCATCTCCGTTTCTAAGCCGAAGAGCCAGCGCTGTCCAAAGACGACTCCGTGGTCATGTGGCTGGCATGACTAAATGACAAAGGCGCATGGAATGCTGTCCCTATTTTTCTACTTGCATTTTTTTTTATTAAAAAGTTTTACAGAAAAAAAGAATTTCCCCCCCAATATTCCCACCACCCTTTCCCTCCCCTCACCCCACCCTCCCCCCCAGACTTCCCAGAGCAAAATACAAGGTATTTCAATTAACAATCATAAGCTAAATTAACCTACCTATCCTCAGACTACTAACTCCACCCCTGAAACCTTAACTCCATTATAGATAACATAATACTTCTAATACTTAACATTCATTCATAAGCTATTTGATATTTTCTTGTCTGATCTACTTGCATTTTTTATGTGCTTTCGAACTGCTAGGTTGGCAGAAGCTGGGACAAGTAATGGGAGCTCACCCTGTTACGCAGCATTAGGGATTCGAACCACTGACCATTTTTATGCCGCCCAACTCCTGAGGGACTCTGGGTGGCTAACAACAAAGAATAAAACAATGCGAACAATATCCCATACAAAAGTTAAAAAGAAAACATTAAAACCCATACATTCCAACTGCCGACCTTTCGATCAACAAGCTCAGCATCTTAGCCACTGAGCCACCGCATCCCTCAAAATCACATAGTGCAAGGTAATTCACATGCCTGAAAGATGGCTTCCTTACAAATAGTTTTTGAATATTAACCAATATTCAGTACGATTAATTCCAGTCAGGATTTTTTAAAAAACTAAATATATTAAAAGAGGTGAACTGGAATATTTAAGGTTATCTATACATTAATACCGTACTAAACCATGAACACAATGTATTTAAGGCAAAACATCAATGATCTCATTAACAATGATCAGGTGTCTTCTCATCTTCGTATATTGGAGCCTGGCAGGGGAAGATACTAGACTGGCTGCAGAGAGTTGGGGTGCTATTTTGCAGTAGTTTAAAACAGCACCCCCAATCTCCACAGCCAGTCTAGTAAGTATCCCTTTTCACTCTATGGGAGGTTTCAGCCTATTGCCACGGGCGAGAAGTCAATCTTATGCTCCCTAACTTATGGGATACCACAGGAGTCAGTCCTCATCTCTATCTACATGAAATTGGGGAGGTCATTCAGCAGTTTGGGGGATGGCATCATTACTGTGCTGATGATACCCAACTATAACATCTACCTTGAGTTATGAGAGAAGTTCTGTTGAGTTTTTGTTCACTGCCCTTTTCATCTTATTAACTTTTTATTTTATTTATTTTTTTATTTATTTTCAATTTATATACCGCCCTTCTCCCTGAGGACTCAGGGCGGTGCACAGCCAGAATTAAAAACATGAAATACAAATATTAAAAACAATTAAAATCTATATAAATTTGGCCCAAAATTTAAAAAACCACAAACCAATTAAACATTTAAAAATTTTAAAAAATTTCTTCCTAAGCCAGCCCGGCTTGCTGGAAAAAGTGGGTTTTAAGGGCACGGCGGAAGGCACTGAGGTCTTGGATTCTCCTTATCTCTGGGGGCAGCTGATTCCAGAGGGTAGGTGCCCCCACAGAGAAGGCTCTCCCCCTTGTTGATTGACATGATGTGAGCGCCACAAGGTAGACCAGACCAGAAAATCAACTCTTCATGAAGATTAGAACTAGAGGTAGTCCTCATTTAATGACCATAATTGGGATCAGCAGTTCAGTTGAGCAAAGTGGTTGCTAAGTGCTTATGATCCCCCTTCAGCTTTCCTTTGCTTTACAGATCTGCAAAGGTCGTAAATGCAAGTATTGGTCATAAAGTTACTTTTTCATCACCTTCGTAACTGCAAATGGATACCAAATGAGGCAATTGCTAAAGGGGGACAATCTATCTACTTTGAGATAGACTATAATAACAGAATCTTGAAAGTTCGATTGGACTTTACTGCCTGCCCCCCTTACAATCCACTGAATCAGGCAGTAAGTCACTTCTGAATGTTATCTTGCTTCCCAGGCCTTAAGAAATATTTCAGCCCTTTTTCCTTATATAACAGTTCTTGACTTTTTCTATCAAGGTGTCCTCCCTTACTCTCTATGCCGGGGTTTGTCACACAACATGCCCATGGTGTGGATAAAATTTGCATTGGCATGAATTGGTGTTTTTATTCCAGAGCCCGGTATTATTTATTTAGTTATTTAGTTATTTAGTTATTTAGTTAGTTAGTTAGTTAGTTAGTTAGTTAGTTAGTTAGTTAATATACCGCCCTTCTCCCAAAGGGACTCAGGGCGGTGTACAGCCAGCATAAAACCCACAAATATAAAATTTAAAAACAATTTAAAAATATTAAATAGTTTGGCCCATAATTAAAATAAACAACCCAATTTAATGTTTAAAAAAGAATTAACAATTAAAATTTAAATTTAAGGCCAGCCCGGCTTGTTGAAATAAAAGCATCTTGAGGGCCCAGCGGAAGGTGTGCAAGTTGGGAATCCTCCGCATATACTTCCTCTTGATGTAGGGCTGAAACTAAGTGAAGTTCTTTTTCAACCAAGATCTCAGCTGGTTCTGGGTTTATGAGACATTTGAAATTGTACCCGGTTTTAACAGCTTTATTTTAAAGATGTGGAAACATAATTAGTTACTCTGTGGAGGAAGGATGCTTAGCCAGGGGTGGGTTCTACTTACCTTTACTACTGGTTCGGAATGGGATTGCGCGCGTGATTGCCAATGACAACAACCGGGGCGGTGGGTGGGGCCTCCCACCGTTTTTACTACCAGTTCTTGCGAACCGGTCCGAACCGGGGGCAACCCACCACTATGCTTAGCCTGCTTCTCTGACAGATCTGATATACATCTGACAATGGCCTAAGAAACTGACTGAATTAATAGTAGTTTTTGAAGTTAAACCTAGTTTAAAACAAAACTGTAAAACGAAGAAGATTACATATAAATAGTGATTATCAAAGCGATAAATTATAGACTTAGTTTCTAAAAAACAGAGGATGGAAAAAATGTATGACCTTGGTTGCACAGTAGGGGTGAATAAACCACAGGCCTCTATATTTAGCTAACCTAAAACTCCCAGAATCCTTCAGTATTGGCTAAGCTGGCTAAAGCTACGGAGAATTGTAATTCCAAAATAGCAGGAAGACCGCAGTTTTCACACCCATGGCACACTGGTACCTGTGCTGTCTCAATTTTGAGAGGCGGATGGCGTTGATAAGGAAAATATGAGAAAAGGGAGAAAGATTAAACAGATCAGGCATTTGGAAAATTGTACAATATGATATTCCCCATCCCCTCGCCATAGCTCTGTTAAAAATAAATGTAGGTTGATAATCCTATTCACTAATCTTCCGTATTATATCTAATTTATCCCTAGGTTACAGATACGTTTCCTATCTACTTTCACTAAGTTATCTAAAGATGTTTCCATGCTGGTGCTTCTAAACATACTACATTTCTTTTCTTTTCTTTTTCTTTCTATGAGTCGTGTAGGGAATTGTCATTTATTTTCTACACTTTAAAGACTATGTTTTCGTTTTGTGGGATGCATTTCATATTTTGCACTGAATGCCCCAGATATAATTCATACCTGGGGAATATTTTGGATATGACTCTGCTGCAGGGAATTGTGGCTCTTGAAGAATAAGTTTATTTATTTCAAGAGGTGTTTGCTGATATGGAGAGAAATATATAGACTTTCAGATACATGGAAGAAATGCCCCTTTTCCATGTTAATAGCTTTTCTGCTGTCAAGAAAACTAAATGTCTTGTGGAAAATGAGCATAATATAAAATGAGAAACAAGGAAGTGATTCCTTAGAAGGAATTTATTCCTTGGACAATGAACAGATTTGCTAACTTTTCTCCCAATTTAGCCACTAAACAAAAGTAATTCATGGTAATTAAGGATAGCAAAAGATCATGGGCTGTAAAGAATCATACATGCCAAGGACATTTGGCAAGAAATTTTAATCTCCCTTCATTTTGACTTATTTTAAAGTAGAATACTGAGGAGAGAAAGAAAGATTTTAAATAAATGGAAATGTAAAGGACCTCCAGACCCCATCTGGGAACTGGAATAATTGTTGCTAAAAAAAAAAAAAGATCATGAGCATATCAGAAACATGGATTGCCTTCAGATGGCTAACTTTTAATGTTCATGATTGATGTCCTTCTGCCATCAGAAGGATGGCAATTTCATTGAACGGTCATCTCTTTTACAGACAGACAGACAGACATGGAAGGAAGGAAGGAAGGAAGGAAGGAAGGAAGGAAGGAAGGAACGAAGGAAGGAAGGGCTCTGATGTTGTTCCTGGGATCTCTTAGAGGCCACTGTCCCAGCTTAGGAGTCACAGCCCTGAGAGTTCTACCATCACTGGGACCACTTTGGCCTTTACTTTCCACATCCTCTCTAGTTCCTCCTTCCGCCACTGATATATCTCCAGGTTCTCATACTCCTTCTTCCTGATATTGCTATCCTTTGACTTATATCTATCAGCACCGCTGTTTTGGGACCTTGTCTACTACCACAGTGTCTGTTTATGTGGCCAGTACCAGGATCTTAACCCTGTTATTCTCCGCAGCTTTCTGTGACATCTTTCATCTGAATTTTGGGAACTCTAGCTCACACACTGGGCAGACACTCCTATACAAAGTGCTAGCTACTTGCTATTCAGTGTATGCTATTCCTGCCTGGTTCTTACACCCCTGGCACTCTGTTTTGGACTGCCTCTGAGGCTTCTCTGCACAATTTGCACCTGGAGTCTTGTCAAGTGTAGTTAGACCTCTGCTTCTATGGATCTGGTGCTTAGGGTTTGTTCTTGTGCTGCTCTGATCAGTGCCTCAGTGCTGTCTTTAAGTCCAACCCCTTCCAGCCATGGTAGATTTTCCCAATGTCAGCCTCTTCAGCTATCTGTTACTGGAACATCCCATGCATATTCATATTTTGTCATAGCAATTCGTCTGCTTGCTCTTCCTCCCATGTCAGCTGCTGCCTCGGGTCTTCTTTCAGAAGCTCATTTTTGGATGTCATCTTGCTGATATATTCCTAAATGTTCTGGGTTTCATCCAAGGCAGCGGCTCTGACACTCACCAGACCCTGCCTGCCCTCTTTCCACCTGGTCTACAGCCTGTAGGTGTTGGCCTTGAAATGAAAACTTCAATACCTTGTGAGTAGCTTCCAGGTCTTCATATTGGCAGCCTCCATGTCCTCCTTTGGCCAGCTGACTATACTGGCAGGGTATTTGACGACTGGCAGGATATACATGTTGATGGCTGGATCTTGTTCTTCCCACTGAGCTGGCTTTTCAGGACGTGTCTTATTCTTTGGTGGTATCCTTTGATGGTACTTAGATGTTGCTGTCTTCCTTGCTTCCTCATAGTGTTCCTATGTGACTGTGAATACCACGGTACTTGTAGCTGGTCTGTATGTCTGCTATGTGGTCGACTGGTGGTTCTGCCTCATCGGTCTTAAATGCCGTCCCTCTCTTGACTATCTTGACTATCTGGCTATATTTCTCTGAATTACATCCCAGTGCCCTCACTGTAGATCTTTGTCAGGTGGATCAGCAAGTCAATATCTTGTTTACTTTTAGCATACAGCTTGATATCTTCAGAATCAAGGAGGTGGCTGATAGTAGTTCCAGTCTTGAACTTGTATCCATATCCAGTCCTTGTGATTATCTGATTGATGGGTCGAATCCTTTGCAGAAGAGCCAGGGGAACAATGCATCACCTTGTTATATACCACACTTCCTGGCCACTTGTGTGAACTCTTTTGAGTTGACTTCCAGCATTGTTTTTCACTTTCACTCTCACTGAGTTCTTCAGAAAATTCCTTAGTGCCCTGTTGAGTTTGTATCCTGCTGGGGATTCAAAATTACATGTATGTGGCATTGAGTCACAGGCTTTCCTGTAATCAATCCAGGTTTTGCTCAGATTGATCTGGCTATACCTTGAGTCTTGGGTGACTACTCTATCTAGGAACAACTGATGTTTTGAGCCTCTGGTATGGATCCCAAAGCCCTTCTGAACTGTGCTTATGTACTAGTTCATACGGTCCAGTAGCTTGGTGACTAAGATGCCAGGTAGGATTTTCCATATTGTAGGGAGATAGGCAGTAGTGGGTTCCACTTACCTTTGCTACCGGTTCGGAACTGTGAGCGTGCGTGGGCATGCACTCACTTTGCTCTCACATGGCACTTCTGCACATGCACCTAGTGTCCGTGATGACATCCGGGCGGGTGGGCAGAGCCTCCCGCCGCAGCCACTACCGGTTCGCCCAAAGCAGGGCAAACCACTGGAGATAGGTTATTCGCTATGAGTTGGACAGTGCTGTTCCCTTTGGATATTTTTTTTTGTCATGATCAGCATTATCCTTCTTTATGTTAGCCAATCTGGGTGGGAGCCTGCTGCTGGTTCATCTGTGTTGCTAGACATTCATACACAACTGTTAGTTTCTTTAGGCTTCCATCCAGACCAAGTGCTTCCCAGCTATTCATGTTCTTGACCCACTGTTTGATTTCTGATACTGCGTTGATGACTAGTTCCTGTTCTGAGGGATTGCTGTGGTCAGCTTTCAGGTCCCACAGCCACTTTGCCCTGATATTATATGTCTTGTCTTTCTTCCAGATGTTCTTCATGCAGATGTTCCCTGTTTAAATACACTCTTTTTTTTTGTTTTAGGTTTTTCTAATAGGTTTTTTGGGATTGGAAGTCATCTACCAGTAAAATGAGCATGACACATATATCTTCTTTGACGTAATCTTGCTTTCTTTGATTAAATGTCAATGTCGCTGCGGTATTACTATTATTGATATGTATTTATTAGCCAGGCTTCCCTTATACTATTAGAGAAATTGGACTTTGCTAATTCAAAGATTTTAATGTTTGAGAAGCTATTCCAGGTGAATACCAGATATATTCTCTTTTCCATTTGAGAAGGACAATTAAAGTAGTTAATGACACAGAAAAGATATACAAATAACAGGAAATTATTTGACATACTTAAATACTTAAATATTAAAGTGCTCATAAACTCACTCACTGGTCAATTATGTAGTTCAAGTAATAAACACAGGTTTTGCTCATCGTCTGGATTTCCATGGATTTAATGAAGTTGGATTATTAAATGTGTAACAATAACAACAATTACCAAGTGACAGTTAGGCTGACTCTGTTACATGAACTTTAAACACCACTCCTTGTACAGCTGCATGATTCTATCTATCTTGAGTGATGATGAATGAAGCATTTGCTGTACAGTATACATGGATTTTCCTGTTTTGATGTTTTCCTTCCTACACCTGTT